>NW_028244119.1:0-600000 GCF_964263255.1 Lissotriton vulgaris | reverse complement strand
CTGTGGCGCATTTTAAGTTGGGAAAATAATTCCCCTTCAATTCTGAGGGCCTCTGGGGGCCAACTAGCCCACCAGGTGCTTCCAATAACAACTATTACGCTGTGTTGCAGAGAGGTGGTCCAGGCTGTGCCCCTTTTTACACCTCTCTGCAACGCAGCTCTGAGGCGCTTACTGGAGGTACCTGGTGGGCTAGTTGGACCCTAGGTACCCAAAGGATTCAAGGGGACTTAATCTCCCAACTTAAAATACCCACAGAGCGCGTTTGCACAGTGGTGAAGGGAGGAGACAGGGCCTGATGTGACGTGTGCAAACAGGCCCTGAGGCACATTTTAAGAGGTAGTTTTAATCACCCTGCCCTATTATATACTAGGGGTTTACAGAGGAGGTCATGCTAATCACAGGGAGACTCCAACGCATAGTGTCCCCTAGTGTATGTAGGTGTTTTCACTTTATTCTAAGTGTCTTTTAACATAGCACTGGCTCTAGGACTGGTTAGGACTCAGTTACCACCAGTATCCGTCTGAAAAAGATGAGGGTAAAGGCTTCTTTCTGCTCTTCTGTTTGTTCTTTCTGCACGTTTTCCTTCTTCCTGCACGTTTTTCATCTTTGAGGACTTATGTTGCTTCTCTCTGTATTTCTTTTTTTTCTTTCTGTGCATTTTTTCTTCTTTCTTCACATGTCCTATCTCTGTAGGCATAGTTAGAAATTAACATTTAAAAAACCTTTGAATTCACTGAAAAAACCATAGGTTTCAGGGGCGTTATAGTTAGCTGGACATTTCACTCATACAAAACCATAGAAATTCCCCTGTTATAGTGAGTTCAGCTAACTATAACTCGCACACCCGCAATGCACTGCTGATGACGTCACATTTACATCTTACGTGGGCTGAAACCCATCCTAGGATTCTTCGCTGCCCCCATCCGTCAGATGATCATTCAATCAGTAGTCCTGTCTTGTCTGGACTACTGTAACAGACTTCTACTGGGTACCACTAAAATGGTCACAAAGAGATTACAACAAGCCCAGAATGCTGCTGCCCGTACTCTGTTTGCCCTCCCTAAATACTGTCACACCTCCCATTTCTTGCAACGCTTACACTGGCTCCCGATCGAATAGAGAATTCATTTTAAAACTCTTTGCATTATTCACAAGATCTTATTTAGCCAAGGCCCCCAGATTCTGCAGGGCCTTTGCTCATTGTATGTTCCCACACGGGCTCTGCGCTCCGCTGATCTGCACCTGGCCTGCACTCCCAGGGTACGCAGGTGCAGAGAGGGAGGGTGCTCTTTCAGGTCTCTTACCCCTCTCCTTTTGAACTCTATCCCAATCGCAGCCCGGTGCACCCAAGACCACCTGGCCTTCAGAAAACAGATTAAAACCTGGCTGTTCGCTTCCATCTAGCTGGGGCGTTCTCTAGCCCTACTTCGCCTGTTCTGGTATGTGGGCTGTCCATCCTCCTAGCTTCCTCTCTACCTCTGCCACGCGATCTGCTAGTGCTGGGACGCCCCAGTTCTGGGGTAGCCATGCGCTCTATACATTTTGCTAACATAACATAACATAACACTAAATCCGGTAGGGCGAGGCCCCCCTTCTCCCTTCTCCTCCTCAACTTCTTCCACTCAATTCTAGTCGACTTATAATTCCAAATAAAGGAGTTAAGCTCTCGCTGACATCTGTCCAACATCTTCACATCAAACCCCAAAGGAATGGCACCAAATATAAATATAAACTTGGGAGCTATTAGAATCTATTAGAGACCATGCCCAGGCTCAGGCTCAGGCTCAGAATAAAGAATCGGTCAGTTCTGGGAGGAAGTGCTCTCTACCTTAAATTCCATTATGAACACATCATTAGTAATTTCATTGCCACTAATCATCTTTGGAATGGAGGACAGTATTTCTGGTGAAGCAAGATCTTTTCTGTTTTATGCTATTCTGTTGGCTAGGAGGCAGATTTGCATACGGTGGGTGGAAAAATCTGCTCCAATATATTCGGACTGGCTCACGTCTTTATATGAAACATCAAAGGTGGACATGGCTAGAGCTTGCAATAACCGTAATCTGGCCTTTTGGGATCTGTTGATACAGTAGAGATAGTGTTCCGGGGTTTTTTTTTTTTTTTTTTTTTTTCCCCCGGGTCCTATGATTATGCCACCAACACTCCTTGGACCGGGTCTGGCCCCGATACGGTTTTTTGGTCCTTCAGGTTGAGACATACCTAGATGGAGTCAGCGTAAGAATTTAAATTCCCCTTCTTCTTGGGACTTCTCTGCCACCAGTAAAATATCTCGGAGTCCAGTTCCAGAGATGGGTATCATTTTCTTGGTTCCCTCTCTTGGTCGGGGACACGCAAGGTGGTTGGCATTTCCTAAGCAGGGGGTAGGCAAATGAGGACAAAAAAAAAAAAAGTAACATAACATAACATAACAGGTGGTGATACAGCATTCTTATGAAGTTTAGGAAATAATGAAACAAATGGCAATTTGGCAAACATCACATTTTAATAATTGATATTCATCCCATTCCAATAATCCTTTATCTCTACATTTCCTAAGATGTTAAGGATATCTTGTGTTACATTGAAGGGCTTTTTCTTTAGTTGATTATAGCTGGATCCATCATTTAACTGTCTATAACCTTCAGTCAGATACTTCTCTAGAGGAATTACCACGATATTTCCTCCTTTAACGAAGGGGTTTCTTACAATATCTTCTCTGTTCCTCAGCTCTTAGATTACCTCAAAATGACATGGTTGTAGGTTACTTCTACCTCCAGTAGTGGTATACCTTATTTTTTTAAGATCCTTAATGGCCCCATTTCAAACACATCTATAGCATCACTAAATATCAGAGGCCAAAAAACTGATTTGTGTTTAAACGTATTGGGACAATTCATATCATACTTCACATCAAAATTCACCAGATTCAAGACAGGGTAATGATTGGTCCCCTCATTCATATCACACATCGGGGCTTATTTGCAAGCCCCTTAAGCCGCCAGTGCATCACTTTTAAAATGGGAAAACGTGACATATTGCCGCAACAAGGAGCTTGTAAATAAGCCCCGTAGTTTATCATAGATCTACTTCATCAATCCCAAGGTTCAAGAGTTTCATACTTGTTGCTGTTTGTGTTTTCTTGTATTGTTCATTTCAAACCAGCATTTTAATTTAAATTTTCTTGTAAAATGAAATAAATCAATTTTACTTTATGTATAGTTAAAGTTTGTCGTTGGGCAAAAGGATAACCCTAATACCAAGAATTCAATTTGTGTATCACTAAGAGGAATATTATAAAGATTTACCACATTTCTTTTCATGCCCATAATTGTTTTGCTGTTTCGCCCCTTGTCTTTATTCCCATTGCACGGTTGTTGTCTTTTGTTGTTCTTGTACCTCTGGTTTGTCCTCCTCTTCCTCCTTGGCCACATTTTTTGTACTCCTTTGGAGCATTGTGCCTTTGCTTTTTCTCTGGAGAGCAATTGAAACGCCTTTAAAATTTGGGATTTTACTCCCCTAATATATGAATTAGCAGAATTGGCGGAGTTTACTGATGCTTCGCTTTCACTCATATTCATTTCATCTTCAGTTGCTGTTATTGTTGTAGTGTCTGATGGTGGATTTACACAACTTATTGCAGTTCTCTAATTTGGTTTCAGTTATTCCAACTCTTGTTCTTCCTGATTTCTGCAGATTTGATTATATTTTATGCCAAAGGTTAATATTTGTTCACTTTGATAATCTCTAAAATCTCTATAGAACTTTCTTTGTTTCTTAGCTTTTATTTCTTCCTCTGCTTTGTCCAATTTCTTATCTATGTTTGCCATTTCTAGATCAAATTTTTCTTTGGTACACTGTTCATTTAATGTGTCCATGATCTTTTTGATCTCCTCCAACAAATGTTCTTTCTTTCTACGCATATTTGAACACTGATGTGTATTTGCTGCCAATTCAACTATCATTTTATTGTTATTACTGTTACAATAATTCATCTTTTTATTTTTTATGTTTCTTTGAGGAATACTGTAATGACAAATCAAGTGTTTACATGATGGGCCATCACTCATGACATGGTCAGCAACATCACCGACATCAGCCATCTTTGACTCCAGGCCACGCAGCCCCCCTTCTCTTTTTTATTTAGCCCCAGAGAGGTGGTGGTCCCCGGGGAATCCACAACGGACCCCCTGTATTATATTATTTCAGCCTCGGGACTCTTTGGGGAGCCTAGTAGGCTGTCCATATTTCTATTATTCTTTTCCCTTGGGTGGTAGTGGTCCCAGGGCTGCAGGGCACTGCATGGGCCCCGCATTTCAATTTAATATTCATTTCCCTGTGGAGTTGGTGGTACCAGTGGCTGCGGGGGCCGAGCGAGCCACCCGCATTAAAACACCTTTGGCCCCGAGGAGGTGGTGGTCCCCAGGACTCTGGGGGGGCATGCAGGCCCCCGCATCACTTTACTTGCTTGCCCCAGGGAGGTAGCAGTCATTTGGGCCTGCGGGGGGGCAGGCAGGCCATCCTCCATTAACACAACATTTGCCCAGGGAGGTGGCGGTCTCTGAGGCTGCGGGGAGGCCATACAGGCCTCCCCTGCACTAATTTTAATCATTAGCCCCGGGGAAGTGGTGATCCCGGGACTGCGGGGGCCATGCGAGCCCTCTCCAATATTTTACCTGTTTTCCCCAGGGAGGTGGCAGTACCAGGGGCGCAGAGGTGCTGCATGACCCCCACCCACATTATTATAAAACATGTCCCAGGATTTGGCCCTCCTGGGGTTTTCTTATTTCTAAAAGACTCGCGAGAGCCCATGAGTCTTTTTTTTTTCTTCAATTTTTCCGCAGATCCCTGTGAATTCACAGCAAAATAAAAAAAAAGTTTTAACCCTTCACCATATCTGGGGGCTCAGGGTATTCATACCCTGCCGGCTTTTCTTTGTTTTTTACTTTTTGTGTTGGACTCAGCTTCAAGACAAGTCCCAATATGGCTGCCAACATATACTGGTTGAAGTGTTGGCAGCAATCAAATTTCAGTAGGTTTTTCGCCTCCCAGATATCTATACTTTTTAAACTTGAAAGTCTCTATGACTAATAAAAGGATTTACACCAAATTAGAAAAAGCAAGCTTTCTGGACCAACATTTAGCTTTTTGCAAATTTGTTGTAATTCGGTTCAGTTGTTCGGACTGTAGTAATGTACAAAAACGAAAATCCCCATAGACATAAAATAGGGAAAACTCGTTTTGGGACCCCCTATTTTTTCGGCTCCTGCTTGACGGATTACCCCAAAACTTTCAACACAGCAGCTGCACCACAAAGGTGAAGTTTCGTGAAAATTCATCAAGCGGTGCAAACGTTTTTGGCAAAAGAAAAACGCTTTTCCTATGGAAACTTTGGTCCTAACAATAACTACCTACTGGCTATTGCCAGTAGGTTATATATATAAATTGTTGTTTTTTGGCCACTGTTGTACTTCGTATGGAAGGGTACGTCATTACAAACGGACTCAGCAATGTCCATAATGTCTGCACCACTACCTCTTTTTAAAAACAAAAAAAGACAATGCTTCTGGGAAAGGTTCTCAAAGCATTTTTCTGCAGCCGAAACATGTCAGGGTAACACAACAATGAAAGCACTTTGAGAAGCTTTCCAAGAAGCGCTATCTTCTACTGGTACATATATATGTGTATGTGTGTGTGTTTTGTGTGGGTGCACATATATCATGGTGGAGAGCAGACTTGAAAATCATGGCATCTGAAATTCTTTCATAACAAGGGTTTTCACATTTACCCACTCAGGAGCTCTATGTTGGGACTTTGTTAGTTAAAGAATCTCATAATCCTCCAAAGGTACAAGGCTGGGAATACACCCAGAAAGGCTCAGTGAGGCAATGTACGTAGATTCTGTGGTCCTGCTGAAACTCAAAACATCACCACCTGAAACTCTGAGAGAGATAAAACAGGAAATCCTACCCGCCACGGTATTCTAAATCGAAATTCTTCCATCCTCCAAAATTAAAAAAAATTCTAAGTCTCAACTCCTATTTTTATTGAATTTCTTTCCCCAAGCTACTTGGATGCCAAGGCACAAGCAGCAGTAGGAAGAAAACTCAACTTCTCTCTTCAGCCAGTGTCCAGGAAAAGTTTGGTTATTCAGCTCTTCTAGAAAGATGCCATTTATGCCCCTGGGACCACATAGGGCCAGATGATATAGCCACGGGAATCACTTCCAAAGCTTCGGAGCCGGATTACGGAGGTTTGAAGACTTCAATCTTTTCCATAGGCAGACATAGGTAGCAGGTCCTTCATCTGTTCTTCTCCATGTCCAGTTGCATTCTCATTTCTCTGGCATAGGACCAACACCCTGATGAGGGTCAGAAGGATTGGCCCTCTTCTTGAACACAGACATCAGATTTAAAAAATCTGGTAATTGATTCTCACCTCAACTACTGCGCAGAGTCTACATAAAAGCTTAGACTTAGTCTAAAAGGAATTATTTCAAATTCCTCTGCATGGACTGTAATTCTCATAAGGCAATAGGCTCATCTTCACCTTACAAACGAGGTCTAGCCCTCGGTAAACAGTGTAAATATTGATTTTTTTTATTTCGAAGTACAAGAATATCGAGTTGGAAGTATCGTAGGGACAGACTATCGAAATTAAGACTATCGACGACCAGAATATCAACCCGAAGGTAAAAAATATTATTTTTGTTAATATCAAAGTTAGTAATATCGATAGCAAAAATATCAATGTTACTAATATCAATATTAATATTAGTGTTATGTATTTTATATGTTTGTGTTTATTTTTTTTTGATTCTTTTTTTTATTTATTGCAAGAAAGAACATGAATACAGCAAATAAAATCATCTCGATCGTATACATATACATAATTCTCGATAGATGTTATTGTCATTGGAAAGAGAACTAAAGGGAGAGAAATAAAGAATAAAGAAAAGAAAAGAAAAACACAGATGTTAACCAGGCAATTTTACGGAAAAGTCGTGTCGAAAGGATGTGGCATGTCGGTCTCACGATATATTTATCCATTTAGCTAGTGAATGTGCCCCATATTTTCTCCCTTCTTTTTAGCGCTTTAGGGCCTCTTAATTTAGCCAAAGAGAGTTCCATAGTGTGTATTTCATGGATGAGGTACCACCATTCATTGACGCTAGGTGGTTCGTTCGAAATCCATGTACGCGCGATAACCTGGCACATGCAAAGACGATTGTTAACAGATCTTTATAGTTACTATTCGTATCTTGTATGTCCAGCAAGACCAGATGGGAAGAGAGTGCAGGCATAGTTATACGCTTCCTGTTGAGGACGTCCATTATTCCCAACCAAAAAGTTGTAAGTTTAGGACACTCATAGAGCATATGCTCTATGCCAGCTGCTTCTAGATTGCATTTTGTGCATTGGGTACGTTCAGTAGAGATATTGCCTGATGTCCAGCCGGAGATTCTTTGAGGCGTGTAATAAATTTGGGTTACTGTCCTATAATGTTGTAGCCTCAAATTTGATGACTGGACAACTCGGTTTATTTGTTTTAGTGAACTCTCAATCTGGTTAGGGTAGATGTTGATTCCTAGCCTAGTAGTCCATTTATCTGCCATTTTCTCGCAATCTCCAGCTTGACCTTTATTAAGAATAATATAGCTCTTACTAATGATCGCTTTGGTCTGGTTAGAAAAAATAAACTGTAAGATATCTGAGTGTTCAACATTCTCAATTTTCTTGTGATTAATTAAGAAATCTTGTATCTGAATATATTTAAAATATGTTGTCTCATTGATGTTATATAGTGTTTTTAGAGCATTAAAGCTTAGAAGGCCATCAGGGCCATAAAGATCCCCTAGCTTGTTAATGTTCTGATCTATCCATAAGGTGCAAGCACCATCTGCGAAGATGGTTGGCAGCCCAGGGTTCCCCCATATTGGGAGTTCAGCATTGTAAAAGGAAATTTTTTCAATGTCCATAATTTGGTCCCAAACTCTTTTAATGGCTCTCGCGGTCTTGAATTTGACTCTCTTATAGTAATTTGGATCGTGTACCCTGAATAGAAACTTATTGCTATGTGAGCCTAACATAAATTGGTGATAGAATGTGGAGACCTCACTAGCCAAGAGGCTACATATACGTTGTATAAAAGTGGCAAGAAAGTAAATTTTTAAATCCGGGAAGTTTAATCCCCCTTTTTCGACAGGTAATTTCAATATCGTCATTGACCGACGGGCTTTTTTGTATCCCCAGATGTACCTACTGCAAATACTTTCTATTTTCTTAATGTATGATTTATTAGATATGTTTGTGTTTATATTTTTTGTTAATTATTGTTTAGAATATACGTATTTACATTTTTAGAAGTTAGTAATATTTTTTTTAAAGTAAATTATGTGTTTTAGTACCAACGCGGTTTGTGGGTTTATGGAGGGAAAGGATGGGAAGTCATTAAATTACAGTAAATTAATTTAAAAAAAATAGGAAGTAGTAATTCTTTTTAAATAAATTTTGTGTTTTAGTTCTGTAACAGGTTGTGGGTTTATAGGGGAATAGGGTGGGAAGTAATGTATTTGTAATTAAGTAATATTATGTGGGTTTATAGGGGAATAGGGTGGGAAGTAATGTATTTGTAATTAAGTAATATTTATTTTTATTCATTGGTATTGATCATTTATTTTATGTTAAATAATTATTAATTGGTACTTAATTTTTATTAATTGATAATTATTTTTATTTTTTTTTATTTTTTTTTTTATCCTCATTTGCCTGGCCCTCCTCTTATTTAGCCTCCAACTGCCATCATTCGAGTCGGCAGGAGAAGGCCCGAAGAGGAAACGGGGATGACTCCAAACTAGATATTAAAACCTGTTGAACCAGCCATTGAACCGAGAGGAGGGGCCTAGTTCTTCGAGCTTTAAGGCATAATCATAGGACCGGGGAAAAAAAAAAAACAAAAAAAAAAACAAGTAAACAAAAAAAAAAACCCCGGTTACTGTCTCCACTGAACCAAAAAGTTCCAAAAAGCCAGGTTTCGTGAGCCACAAGATCTCATCATGTCTGTTTTAGAAGTTGCATACAGAGATGACAGCCAGTTTGCATGTGTTGGTGCCGAGTTTTCTGTCCAAACCTTGCATATCTCTCTTCTTGCAAGCAATATTGCATAGAACAAAAATTTCCTTGCATGACCCTTTATGCTGTTATTCCATCCGAATATAATCAGGGGTAGTGTGATAGGTACCGAGATGTTAAGAATAGAATCCAAGGTCGCTTTCACTTCATTCCAGAACTGTAATATATTAGGACATTCTTTAAACATGTGGATGTCCGAAGCCGCAATATAGTTGCATTTATTACATTTCTTCCCTGAGATGAATTTAGACAGTTTTAAAGGGGTAAAATAGGCTCGATGTATCGTAAAGAAGTGGTTACGCCTAAGCCATGCAGGTTTAACGCACTTATATAACAAGGTACAGGATTTCTGCCAGATTTCGATACTTTGGACCCCAAGTTCTGTTCCCCACAATTGTTCCGGCAGGGTAAATTCTCCATCGATCTCTTCTAACAGATTCCAGTACCACTGCGAAACTTCTTTACCCCCTCCTGGTTGTTCTACCAATTTTTCTTCAATGGTGCTGCTCTTCCCAAGTGTTACCCCTGACCTAGCCAATGCTTTGACCCAACTGTCTAGTTGTATAAACTTGAACCTCGAAAACTCTGAGCCCAGTTGTTCCCGTAGCTCTACCCAGGGCCTGAGTGATTCACCTGCCAACAACTCTCCCCATGTTAATAATCCTCCTTCTCTCAGCGGGATTGCCAGCCTATCTTTCAGACAAAGCGGCAACCCCGGAGATTCCCAGATGGGAGCAAAATTTGAAAAATATGGCAGACCGAGTTTTTTCCTTATCTGTGACCAGGCCTTTGCCTGGGATGTAAGAATTTTTAATTTTACTTTTTTAAAGTACTTCTGATCCCCGTATTTAAACATAAAACCATTAGTTGGTAAACCAGCACCAATCAGCATAGCTTTAAACATGAGACCAATAGATGTGTTAGAAGGAACTTTTAAAAGCATTCTGGAGTGGGACAGCTGAAAAGCCCAGGAATAGTACTGCAAGTCAGGCAAAGACAGTCCCCCCTTTTCCCTCCTCCTCCTCAATTTCTTCCATGCCACTCTCGCTGATTTATAGTTCCAGACAAAGGAGTTAAGCTCTCTCTGACACTTCTCCAAGATTGCCTTGTCAAAAGCGAGAGGGATGGTATTAAAAATAAAAGTGAATTTAGGGAGGATAGACATCTTTATCAGATTTATTCTACCGAGGATAGTCAGTGGAAGATTGGACCAAGATTTTAACAGTTTCCTACTCTCTTTGAACACTCTCTCAAGATTAACTTGGGCAATTTTGCCGACATCATGTACTACTCGAATACCCAGGTATCGCATTGAGTTGGTTGCATCCAGCTGTAGATCTGGGATGTTCCATGCCATGATGTCGGTTTTGCTTGGGTTGATCTCATATCCTGAAATGCGACCAAACTCTTCGGCTCTCTTGATTACCTCTGGGAATGTAGTCTCCGGCTCTGAAGTGAAAATTAAAATGTCGTCTGCATAGAGAGCTACCCGCCTTTCCCACTCCCCAAATCTGAAAGATGGAATAAGTGCATTCCGTCTTAGGACTTCTGCAAACGGTTCGATGTACAGATTGAAGAGGAGGGGGGAAAGCGGGCAACCCTGTCTAGTGCCTCTCGTGATTTTAAATGAGTCAGACAATGTACCATTTATTAAGAGCCGTGCAGATGGTGAGTTATACATAAGTACAACAGTGCGACAAAACTTCTCCCCAAAGTTAAACTTCTTCAAGACGTCGCTAAGATAGGGCCAGTTCACCCTATCAAAGGCTTTAGCCGCGTCTAAAGTGAGTGTTGCCAACGGAAGGGAAAAGGATGTGGCAATATCAATTGCCCCCACAAGATCATACGTTAGGTCGGATAGCTGGCGACCTTTAATGAATTGATAATTATTTTTTTATTAATTGGTAATTATATAAAGTGAATTAATGTATTATTGAAGTGTGTTGTGAGGTTATGGGGCAATAGGGCGGGAAGTAATTTAATTGTAATTAAGTAATTATTTATTTTCTTGTTCAATATTGATAATTTATTGTCAATTGATTATTAATTAGCAATAACCTTTTAATAATTAATATTGTTAGGGAAAATAATGTATTGTTCATTAATTAATAATTGGTCATTAAATGTGATTAATTTTAACTTATTGGTATTTATCAATAATTTATTGTTATTTATTAATTGCTCAAACTAATTATAATTATTGTTTTGGGGTTTTAAAAATTAATGTATTTTTTATTTCATTATTATTTGGTAATTAATTTTTAATAATTATTATTTATTTGTATTTTTCATCCATTTAATTGTTAATTAATTATTAATTGGTAATTATATTTATGTAATTATTGATTGGTATTGTTAATTAATGTATTTTTATTTAATAATTACATTATTATTTATTTAAATTTTTTTTTTAATTATTAGTAAGTTATTTTTACTCCTACACTATCCAACACTTTCCCTACTGTTGCACCCTCTGGAGTTGGAATAGTAATATTTACCCCTATGCTATCCAACACTTTAGCTACTGTTGCACCTCTGGAGTTGGAATAGTAAATTTCACACCTGCGCTATCCAACACTTTCCCTACAGTTGTACCCTCTGGAGTTGGACTAGTAATTTTAACCCTACACTATCCAACACTTTCCCTACTGTTGCACCCTCTGGAGTTGGAATAGTAATTTTAAAACTTACGCTATCCAACACTTTCCCAACTGTTGCACCCTCTGGAGCTGCAATAGTAATTTTAACCCCTACGCTATCCAACTCTTAGCCTACTATTGCACCCTCTGGAGTTGGAATAGTAATTTTTACCCCTACGCTATCCAACACTTTCCCTACTGTTGCACTCTCTGGAGCTGGAATAGTAATTCTAACCCCTACGCTATCCAAACCTTTCCCTACTGATGCACCCTCAGGAGTTGGAATAGTAATTTTAACCCCTATGCTATCCAACACTTTCCCTACTGTTGCACTCTCTGTAGTTGGAATAGTAATTCTAACCCCTAAGCTATCCAACACTTTCCCTACAGTTGCACCCTCTGAAGTTGGACTAGTAATTTTAACCCTACACTATCCAACACTTTCCCTACTGTTGCACCCTTGGAGTTGGAATAGTAATTTTAACCCCTACGCTATCCAACACTTTCCCAACTGTTGCACCCTCTGGAGTGGCAACAGTAATTTTAACCCCTACGCTATCCAACTCTTAGCCTACTATTGCACCCTCTGGAGTTGGAATGGTAATATTTACCCCTACGCTATCCAACACTTTCCCTACTGTTGCACCCTTGGAGTTGGAATAGTAATTTTAACCCCTACGCTATCCAACACTTTCCCAACTGTTGCACCCTCTGGAGTGGCAACAGTAATTTTAACCCCTACGCTATCCAACTCTTAGCCTACTATTGCACCCTCTGGAGTTGGAATAGTAATATTTACCCCTACGCTATCCAACACTTTCCCTACTGTTGCACTCTCTGGAGTTGGAATAGTAATTCTAACCCCTGTGCTATCCAAACCTTTCCCTACTGATGCACCCTCAGGAGTTGGAATAGTAATTTTAAAACCTACGCTATCCAACACTTTTCCTACTGTTGCACCCTCTGGAGTTGCAATAGTAATTTTAACCCCTGCGCTATCCAACTCTTTCCCTACTGTTGCACGCTCTGGAGTTGGAATAGTAATTTCTACCCCATGCTATCCAACACTTTCCCTACTGTTGCACTCTCTGGAGTTTGAATAGTCATTTTAACTCCTACGCTATCCAACACTTTCCCTACTGTTGCACTCTGAAGTTGACTATCTAATATTTACTGTTTTAGTTAATGTAGTGTGTAATTTAATTAAACATTTTTTTATTTGTTATATATAGTTTTTATATTTTTATTTCTATTATTGTTGCATGTGTATGTATTTATAATTTATAAAATGTTTTAAACAATTTATAAGTTAATATAATAATTGATTGTAAATATTATTAAGTAAGTATATATATTATATTTTATATGTAAATGTTTAATTTTTTTTTTACATTATGGGGTCGATTCCGATATGGGAAACTAATCCGTACGACGATACGAATTCGTAGCCGTTTCCGTACGAATCGTACAAATTCATCCGAATCGCATAGTACGATCCGTAGGGAAAAAATACGTCCGAATCGTTGCAAACCGTACGAAAAGCAAAGGAAAATCCAAACGATATGGACCCTGAAGGTGAACTGTACGAATCGTAAACATGCCGTACGACCCGACAAGTACGATCCGGACCGGGGAACGAGAACGCGATTCGTACGGAAAACGTTGTTTGAGCAATTCGTACGGAGAGCCACACATTCACATATGCACCGTATCCCTGCAATCATGGGGGTACGCACCGTACCCCTATGCTCTGTACCCCTATGCACAGTACCCCGATGCACCGTACGCCTACGCACGTACCCCGATGCACCGTACCCCTACGCACCAGACCCCTGCAATCATGGGGTGTACTCGCGTACCCGGGGCGGGTCAGTTTCGCACGTGGTTCGAGTCCAAATCTGATTTTATGGACGTTTCAAACTCCCGTAGAAAAAGAGTCGTACAAAGTTTTGTCGTAACTAATCGTACTTGCTGGGTCGGAAAAAGCTGCTTCGATCCGTACGGACGTCACGTACTGCGTGTTCCGAATGCGATTTGTACGTATTTGTAAGTCGTATGGTGATTCGTAAGGAGATCTGTTTTGGGTTCGGATCGTACTTCATCATGCGTACGGGGACATTGAAGGTTTATGATTCGTATTGGGAAAAATGCTCCGTACGGATATTCGTAGGGGATTTTACCGAATCGGAATCGACCCCTATATGTATTACTTATAATTTTAAACATATTTTTAACTAAGTTCATTTTAAATATATGTATAATTTATTTTATTTAAATTAGTTTTAAACATGAAAAAAACAATATTTTTATCAACGATATTTTTTACAATATTTTTTTCTCTCAATATTTTTGTACTTAACATGATGTAGATAGGATTTCGATATTCTTGACATCGATATTCTGCCTCCGATATTTTTGACGTCGATATTTTTGACATTGATATTCTGTCAGTAATTCCTAGCCCTCAGGTAATGAAGGACCGGGTTTTAGAACCCAGTGGCGTCAGGGAGAACGCCTGATACCTTCGAGTTCCCCTGTCTTGGCAAACAGAGACACAGGATACTTCTTGATGACGTCAAAGACCAAAGTTTATTGGCTGCAACCAGGAACAGAGATCTACGAAGTACACACAGGTAGTTCGTCAGAGACTGCACAAATTCAATAAGCGGAGCATGGTCTTTTATGCCAAAAATCAAGCCTCAGGCAACATTCCAAGTTTACATTCGGTGCATACAAACTGACCAATGACAGTGCAACATTTCAAAAGTAACGTATGACGACAATCCAAGACAATCCCATTTTCCGTTGTCCAGCCCACCAGAAATGACCAAGCGAATTCCAGGTTTCCTGTTCGATCAGGCCGGACAAACCCATCATAAAACCTTCAACCCAAATCAATGATTATGTCGTAAAGGAAAGGCAGAAGCAGATTAGAAAGGCGATAGAAAGGTGGGAGCAGTGTACCATAAACTCGGGCACGTCCTGCTCTTAGATCTTTATCAGACCAGCTGTTGAACAAGGAACTGGCTCAGCGAGGTCAGCCTCGGGCAAGGAGTCAGTTCGGCCAGGTCACCCAAAAGTCAGCTAAGGCGTACGTGTCTCAAGGGCTCGTTCGGCCACAGTCATCGGGCCTATGTTAGGGCAACCACACAAAATGGCTGCCGCATACAAAATGGAACCCGAAGGTTCAAACTAAATCCTTAAGTACGGAGTGTTCTCCTATATCGATTCATACGAAAACACTCAGACACGCTACACTTGCCATTTGCGGTCTGCTGACACCAAAATCGCCCATTTCCGAAGATATTTATCGAACGGGTACGGAACCATCCAACCCAATTTGCGAACCCCGGAACCACAGACCCTCCTTTTGCCCTATCATAGGCAACAGACCCAAGCCCATGCTAATCTGAATCTGGATCCATTTTCATCAGATCATCGATATGTTGCTGTAGCATCATCCTATTACTTAGTACCTCTCTCTGGGCAGGTCTCCTCACACACGAAGTAGCACAAAGGCCACAAATAGCAGGAGTGCACTGCACACAGAGACAGAACATGAAAAGGATTGCTAAAGCCATCCCAATGACCATCAAAATCTTCCAACCCCAAGTGGATATCAATCCCCATAACCATCCCATCAAAGACCAATCTCCTTTGTCCAGATGGACAGAATCGGAGACCTTACGTAATTTGGAAATGGCCTGGAAGACTGATGGAGCGTTGTCTGGAATGAAAACGCAGCAGCTCGATTGAATCAGCTTGCAAACTCCACCTCGATCTGCTAGGATGACGTCAAGGGCAACTCTATTCTGAAGTGTCATGAGTCTATCCGACTGGAGCTCAGCAGTGAAGTTACCAAGGGCAACGGCAGTTTCGACTATGGTGGACTCAACCACTCTCGTCAACTGGCGAATATTCCTACTGTTAGCCATAGGTCCCCAGAACGGCAGAAAACGCTTAAAGAAATCTCCCAGTTCTTGTCCTGCAGTGTCTACTTGACTAAAGACACCTCTAGCAACTCTTGTCTTATGGTAATCTGCTGCAGCTGTAAAAGTGGGAGGCAACAGAAAGGAAACAAAACATGTGCCCGAGAAGTCGGGGGGCAACCATGTATACGCTTTGTCATAGCAAACAAAGTAGGTACCCTTAGCAGCTAAGAACACCGGGGAAGACTGAGACGCAAATGCATAAGTCTCAGCGCAAACACTCTTCCCTAACTGAGCCTTCGGATTCTTGCCATTGCCCTGCAGACAATAGTGACCCTGATGGGGCACTATCCAAATCGATGGAGAACTTTTCGCTCGCTGGTTAACACTCAGACTAACTCCATATCCAGTAACGTTCCAACCAATGTAAGCCAGTGTCTCATCTCTCGGAATAGTCTCATACGAGCTAATCCCTCTAATCATGTCAACAATGCCTTTAACTATAGCGCTATTCTTTGGGTTGTCTTTCAACGAACGTTGGGGGTAAACACTATGGGCAAAGATAAACATTGTTCTGTAAGCCCAAATAGAACCATTTAAATTAAAGGGCAAAACTAAATAGGGAATACCCTTGTCTGTTGTATGAGGCATCAAACCACAAATCCAGCAGTTGGTCGTATTCATCACTAACTGGTGTTGGTGCAAAAGTTGGATAAAGGAATTGTTTGCAAATTCCAATTGTCTGACTACCTCTTGCTCAGGCAAAGGATGAAAAGAATGAGAAGAAATAGTAGGTGAAGTTGTAGGTTGCACAGTTGGATTAAACGTCATCTTAAAAACAAAGGTTACATAACCAGCTATAAATATCACGAAGCTCAATAGTAAAAATAAACATGGTATCAAAAAACCTTTCTTCGATATTATTTTACATATTATTATTATTATTGACACTTCGTGTGTTTATGTCTAACCCTCCTAGGGTCATTAGTTTCATATGCTCTAATGTTAGTATAGATTTAGGGCGGTGAATACTAATTATATTACAATATAGGGGAGAGAAAGGAATTATTTGCACTTTATGTTGTTTTTTGTCTGACCTTCCTAAGGTTGATGAGTTCATATGTTCTGGTGTCATTAAAACTCCAGTATGGTTATATGTAAGAGATAATCTCGATGTAGGGAGTAATTTATCTATTCGGGATTAAAGGTTAACTATATACAAAGAATTAATAGATCTGATTAAAGATATGTTCACATCAAATATATAGCCATATGCTGAATGAATTAGGGGCAGGTTATCAATAGATGGGATCTTATTAATCAAGATCTATATGAACTCATCAACCTTAGGAAGGTCAGACAAAAAACAACATAAAGTGCAAATAATTCCTTTCTCTCCCCTATATTGTAATATAATTAGTATTCACCGCCCTGAATCTATACTAACATTAGAGCATATGAAACTAATGACCCTAGGAGGGTTAGACATAAACACACGAAGTGTCAGTAATAGTATCGCCCTTTAAGATACACAGGTGATATTTAAACCAATAGAAAATGTCCTTATAAAAGAACGTCTGAACTCCCAATCAGAGTCGCTCTTTTTCGTAACCTGACCCGTTGGCAGAGTATCCAGAAGCAGCTGTTCCCTCGTAGCGCTCACGGTAAGAGAACGCGTATGCCGCTTAGATTAGTCTAAACAAAACTGCAACTAAACATATAGCGACTTAATTACTAACAGTGTGCCCCTTACTTAATAGGAATTATGTGCGCTTGGCTTTTAAATTCTACTCGACATCAAGTCGACATCAAGACCCCGGCGCTTTAAGCTTTAACGCCCGGCGTACGAGGTGCACACGTCGTCACTGCTAAAATTGCTTCGCAATATTAAGGTAAAATATTACTTTACACATCTAATGGCTATCATTGGATTATGACACAGTGATCTAAAAGGAGCTAATATGTTTGCATTAGGAGCCACCTTGTGAACGGCGATTACATATAAACGCCCACGTCGCATATGCTTCATACCTTAAAACTTATCATGAGAAAGGACTAAAACTACCAGCAAGCAACGCTCCCTTTCCTTTTAGGTAAGCGGTTTTCTATATAATAGCTGTACTGAAAAAGTCTAAAACGGATATACCCTCTGGGATCATCTATTCAATTCCGTATTCTGTATCTTTTGGTAGGATTCTTATTATACACTACTGTTCTATGGTGTTGCTCAACCGATTGATTGGACCCCAGACGTAAAGCATATCAAAATCGTTTTGAGGGTAAGATAATTAATAATATGTGCTTTCTCGCCTATAAAAAAGAAATAGTAACAGGGTGGCTATTAATGAAATCACATAATTTACTTGTAGGGACGTGACTACGCCCTGGACCCAGATTACCCCACTGTATTAATACATCATAGCCTCAGTAGATGAGAACTATAGCAGTGTCCACGGACAACAATACGACTTTAGGTAAGAGAACAATAATTATGAGAACGGGCCTTAGGTTAGTAACTTAAGTAGGAGTTACATTAGCTAAAGTTAATAAGTAGTATGAGAATATGGTTTTGGTTATTAACTTGAAGTAGGAGTCAACCAAATACGTGGTATCTACTAATAGCATCATCTGAATTAATTTTAAGGAATCTAGTAATATTTAGGAAAATACTAATAGACACACCTAATACCACTAAATGTAGAAATGTATAAATGCCTATCCCCCTTCCCTTCTCTTCCTTCTCTCTTTTTTTCATCCTTTCCTTTTAATTTACTACCTTAGTAAGCACGAGTGAGTAGGCCTTATTCATAGTCTAGTGACAGCGAAATGCAAACATGATTGTGAATATGTTTTGTGCAAAATGTACCAAGTAATCATGAGATTGGATTATAAAAAAGTATTTTTATCAATTGTACCCACTTTTAAACATATATGGTGCAAAATGTAATAATGACTATCATTCACATCATTTGATTTAATTCTTCAGATTGGATCACAAAAAAGGAGTGTTTACAACTGTACCAACTTTTCAATATGTCCCTAGTAGAATTAGGTTTGCTATACTCTATGATTAGGATAATACTCTTTTGTCAGGCTATCCTTGCCAGATTTACGAACATAAATTACATCATGCCTTGTTTTTGAGATTAATGTATACGCATAGGTTTTTGAGATGTTTAATTAAAGCGGTATATCAAGAATGTGAAACGAATATTATATTCTTACCAATAGAATGGTGTAACAAACCTGTAACTAGTTCTGTTGCAAATCTGTCACGATAGGAAATCAATAACATTAAAATCCTGTTATGATCTTTTTTACAGAATTTTGATGGTAAAAGTCCTGATGAAGGCATATTTTGTATGTCGAAACGCGTCGACCGGATGCCATCTAACCTCTTTTTAATCTGCTTTGTGAATACATATGTATCATTATATTGCTATTTTTATCAATTGTGACTAATGCACTAAATTTTAATATTTCTTTTTAATCAAATTAAAAAATATACTTTTCTAAACTGAACTAGTTTGTTTGTTGAATCTATTGTGTATTTTCCTTAGTGTATGCCTGGGAGTGTTACTTGTCATACTTCGCTGTGGACAAAGCAGTATTGTCCTTAAGGGGGTAAGCTTCTACCCATCTAGAAAAAGAGCAAACAACCACTAACACATATTTCAAGTTGTTGCATCTCTCCATATGGATAAAATCTAACTGCAAAGCCTCGAACGGATAAGTAGGAGGAGCAAAATGACCAGCTGGTGTTGGAGTTCCCATACCAGGAATATGCATCAAACACACCATACAATTCTTGACCAAATTCTCTGCACATTTGGGAATCCCCACATTCTGCCAAACCGGAGCCAACAACTTGCAAATCCCTTTCACACTAATATGTGCCATTCCATGAGCCATTGTAACAACTGGAAGTACATACGCGTTAGGCAACAACCATCTCTGATGTTCTGACAAATCAGTCCAACAACCATTCGAATCCAATCTACCCTTAATTTCTCTCCATTCATTCAACTCTTTCTCTGTGGCCTCACCCTGAATAGATTTCACGCTCTCAATAGTATCTTCACACATACTCTTCTCCGGAACCCATCTCGCCGGACCCGCAACGTACATTCGACTCATCACGTTTCTAGCAGTTTCTTTCGCAACTTCATCCGCAAACGCAGTACCACGACCAACATCATCCGTAACCTTTTTATGGGCACTGCATTTCACAATCGCTACTTGCAATGGTAACGTAAGAGATTCAAGAAGTTCATTCACTAGTTGTCCATGTTGTATCTTCGTCCCATGAGATGTCAAAAATCCACGTTCACGCCACAAACGTCCAAAACTATGAGCCACACCAAACGCATACTGACTATCTGTGTACACATTCACTCATTTTCCTTTCGCCAACACACATGCTCTCGTAAGTGCAATCAATTCAGCCGCTTGTGCGGAGTTATGTGGGATACGTGCAGCTTCAAAAAACCGTATACAAAGTCATCACAGCATATGCTGCAGTCGTATCAACATTCGGCAACTTAAAGCACAAACCATCAACCCACAAAGCATCATCACAGTCAGGAAGAGGAGTGCCCCTAAGGTCTACTCTCCCTTTCGTCTCTTCTTCAGTTCTTAGAAAACAATTGTGCTGTTCTTCACTATCATCATCTGTCTCAAGCGAAATCGGCAACAATGTAGCTGGGTTTAAGGTATTACACCTTTTGATGTGCACATGACTCGCTAACAATGTAAGCTCATACCCTGACAACCGAGCACTAGTCAAGTGCTGTGTCTTAGTACGATTCAACAAGGTATCCACTGCATGTGGAACCATAACCACTAACGTGTTATCCATAACCAAACCGGCAGATTGTCGAATTGAAACAGCCGCTGCCGCTGTAGCTCTCAAGCAACTCTGCAACGCTCTAGTTACAGGATGCAAAGTCCACGAAAAGTACGCACATGGGCGTTGCTTATCGCCAAATTGCTGAGTCAAAACCGACAATGCACATCCCTCTCTCTCGTGGACATACAATGTGAAAGGCTTACTGTAGTCGGGAGTACCCAACACAGGAGCCGAACACAGATCATTACGTAATTCAGAGAGGCTCTTTTGACATTCGTCAGTCCAAGGAATAGGATTTGGAGTATCCTTAACAGTAAGAGCTATCAAAGGCTTCGCTAGCAAAGAAAAATTGGGAATCCACTGTCTACAGTACGACGTAATACCCAAAAACGCACGCACTTCTCTCTGTGACGTAGGAACACTCATTTTCGCGATAGCCTGAATTCTCTCTGGGGTCAGTTTCCTTCCCTCCTTCGATAAGAGGTGACCTAGATAGGTAACTTCTTGTCGACAGAATTGCAATTTCGAGAGAGAAACTTTATGATGACAATCAGATATGTGTCGCAATAAAGACGAAGTGGCATCCTTACAAATCTCCTTAGTATCGGCGGCCACTAACAAATCGTCAACATACTGGATAAGGGCTGCACCCTCAGGTAAAACCATCAAATCAAGTTGGGTCTTTAAAGCTTGACTGTAAATCGATGGACTCTCGCAATAGCCTTGAGGAGCGCGCTTAAAGCGGAAACTCCGTCCTCCTAAAGAGAAGCCAAAGATATCCCTGCTCTCCATGGCAATCGGTATGCTGAAGAAAGCATTCTTCAAGTCGATCACCAAAAACCAGGTGGCAGAAGCCAGAATCAAAGTCAATAATGCAGTAATGTCAGGCACAACAGGAAATTGTGGAACAACAATCTTGTTCACTTCACGGAGATCGATGACAAATCTATATACAGGAGGCTGTGAAGGATCAGTTCTCTTTAGAACTGGCAAAACAGGACTATTGCACACGTTACCTCACGTCTCTTCAATGACACCCTTGTCAATCAGATCATAAATGATCGCTAAGAGCGCACGCTCACCATCACTCGAGATACGATACTGAGGAATGCGTGGTAACTTAGCATTCGCCTTCAGTGTCACAACATATGGGGGAATATCTAACAGGCCCACATCATTCGGACCCGAAGCCCACAGTGAATCTGGTAACAAAGACAATTCCAATAGAAGACAATCTTTCGATATATACATCGGAGAGATCACACTCTCACCCAAGGGAAGATGTACTCCAGACGGAGAGCAGTACAAAGTTGCATACAATCTCTTCAACAAGTCCAATCCCAGCAAATTCTCATTACAACCTGTAGTCAAAAGAAGGGGTGCGTCAAACCTACGAGGACCATTAGAAAGGGGCAACGGAGCAGAAATCGGAATCGTAACGGGGGCGCCAGAAAAACCTACAGAAACATTATTAAAGCCAGACAAAGGTGCGCCAGGGAGTTTAGAATGCATAATCGAACTCTTCGTAGCACCAGTGTCTAGCAGAAAAGGCTCTGACACACCTGATGCAACCACCTCAACATAAGGTCCGCTCTGATCTACTGGAACTGTCCTAACAATCATTACCATGTGCTTCATCACCCTCCACATAGTAATCATCTACATAGTACTGTGTTGTCCTACCAGACGAATTCTGCTGTTTGTCAAAACTGTTCATCGGATTCTGTGGAGGCAAAGGGCGCGCGTTCTGCCCACAACCTCTACCTCTAGGTGCTTGCTGAGCACCTCTACCTCTCACACCAGGTGCACTATTCCCTCGTTGTAGCAAAACCGGACAACTATTCTTATAATGACCTTCTTCCTTACAATACGCACACTGATTAGGGCCATATGGAAAACGCTGTTGAGGAGTCTCGTCTCTTTGCGAGTTCCTCGAATACTGTTGAGGTTGCTGATAATCACGCTGATTATTAACACGGGCGGATAAGCTTGTTGTAGAAGAACCTTAGTCTTCAATTCCTTAGTCTTCTTGTCCGCTTTCTCTAACTCATCCTTACGTCTATTCTCATAGTACTGAGCCGTAGCTAAAATCTGCGCCAATGTAGAAACATGCCAAGCACTCTCAGAATCCTTCAACTTGGTGCATAACTCAGGAAGAAGATTGTGTACAAACTTGTCGACAAACAACCTCTGGCCACCCTCGGTAGCCATATCCTGACCACTATGATCGACAAAGGTTTCTTCGAAAAGTGAGAAAAAATCTGACACAGTCTCATCTTTCTTCTGCTTACATGCAGACAACTTGTCCCAATTAACACGTGCTTCAGGCATTAAGGTCTTCATGAAAGTAATAATCCTACCAGGAAGTTCTGTAATGATATTTTCAGGCTTAGCACCTCCAACTTGTCTATCATTCGCAGCAACAAGATTCACCCACGAATCACCCAATTCATTATCATGATCCGTATGTCGAATGACATTCCAGATGGGCTGTGGAACAACATTCTCAAACAACATATCTATGTCTGCCAAATTCATGACGCACGAACTCACAGTTTGCGCAAGCTCTTTATAATACCCTGCTGGATTTTTCCGCGGATCAGGCAAAGTCTGTTTAAGCGCTAAAACTTCTGCACGCTTCCATGGAACATGTACCCACACTCGCTGGAAATGCACAACAACAGGTGGATTCGCATTCGCATCAGCAGGTCTCCATACCGTAGGAACCTCTCGCATCGGGTACTGACGCGCTTTTCTCCCAACTGACGAGTCAGGCTCAAGCAGTCGTTCAGAAGAAGCATTATTTCGAAATGACAATAACGTTGACACCGCTCTCTCGATGTCGAGAAGACTCACAATCGTTCCCTTCGCAAACTCGGAACGCAGTCGGAACAGCTCTTCAGGAGCTTTACCCACTTTGTCCGTCCATTGTTCATGGAGGAACGCACACATAATCTCAAGAACATACCGTTGGTTTGGCGCTTCCCATTGCCGAAAAACATCCATGATACCCTCAAGATCGTACTGGGACGCATACGTAACCCATCTACCCGCCATGTGATCTAAAACCACTCGTTCATCTGTATCAGGCAGTTGACTACGCAACTGTCTATGCTCACTCACAAGAGACATACCCAATTGACCCAACCAAGGAGTCAGAAAACCAGAAAAAGCAGCGGTCATCCGCTGTCTAGGAGAAGGAGTAGTCGGGAGAACAAGGGAAGACGAAACAGTAGTAGAAGAATCCAAAGTCGGAACACGCGTAGAAGCAGTAGGAACAGGCATAGAAGCAGTAGTCGTAGGAAAGGGCAAAGTTGGCGGCCCCTGAGGAGGCTGCGCCAAAGGAACAGTAGCCAACGGAGAAGCTGGCTGTAGAGGAATTACAGGAGGCAAAACAACCGGCAGTTGCACAGCCACGGTTGGTGGCGGTGGTGCCGTAACATTCTGCACATAAGGTGGCGGTGAATTTAACAGATGCGACATTAAAGGATCTTTCGTAAGATCTTTCTCGTCTTTCTGCTCTTTAGGCGGCAAGACTGGATAGCATCTATCTACCGCTAACTTCCTCACTCTAAGCATCTGTTCACTTTCTTGTTCTTCTTCATTATCCCTATATGCAATGGCAGCTTGCACCATTGACATACCTCGTTCTCTCTTATTCTTTTTCGCTATTTTTCTTTCTTTCTGTTTGGCTTCTTTGCGCCATATGCGGAAAGAGTCAAACATCGCCGGCCGGGCTTTCTTCTTGAACAACTTCACCTCGAGGTTATCTAGAATTTCAGTTTCAAAACTACCTTAACGGGGACACTGTAGGACACTGTCACTCTTCGTATATTTTACCCAGATCTCATTATAGCTAATAGGGCCCACACCATGTTTCACATACAATTCGTATGTAGGAGTTCCGATCGGAGGAACCGGACACGAATCCTCTAACCGGGAGTCCCTCGATATACCACAACTAAACAAGTTTCTGAAACTGCTAAAACCAGGCATCTTGCTCACTAGTCTAGCTTCAAACAACAAGGGGAATCTAGAAACGATAGTCTCGTGAAAACACAAATCCCTTGGCTTTGGGGCCTGCAGGTACCAAATCAAAGCTATCCACTAAAGGATACAAAACAAACTAAGGACTGGGAGACGCTCCGCTTATACTTAACTGAAATGTCGATGGCGTCACCAGAAGGCCTGTCAATCGTCTCGCTCTACAAACGTCTAAGGCTCCAAAACAGGGCGACAGTCAGGGCAGCAGTCCTTCGTAGCCGTCGGAAAGTGTGAAACCTCGCAGCAAAGACTTTCGGACCACGACAACATACAGGGGTCGATGAAGTGGCTGGCCTTCCTCCAGAATTTTCACACGAAGCTTCTCACGAACCTCTGGCTTGGACCGGTACCACTGAAGTCGCCCCACGTTGGGCGGCAACTGAAGGACCGGGTTTTAGAACCCAGTGGCGTCAGGGAGAACGCCTGATACCTTCGAGTTCCCCTGTCTTGGCAAACAGAGACACAGGATACTTCTTGATGATGTCAAAGACCAAAGTTTATTGGCTGCAACCAGGAACAGAGATCTACGAAGTACACACAGGTAGTTCGTCAGAGACTGCACAAATTCAATAAGCGGAGCATGGTCTTTTATGCCAAAAAATCAAGCCTCAGGCAACATTCCAAATTTACAGTTGGTGCATACAAACTGACCAATGACAGTGCAACATTTCAAAAGTAACGTATGACGACAATCCAAGACAATCCCATTTTCCGTTGTCCAGCCCACCAGAAATGACCAAGCGAATTCCAGGTTTCCTGTTCGATCAGGCCGGACAAACCCATCATAAAACCTTCAACCCAAATCAATGATTATGTCGTAAAGGAAAGGCAGAAGCAGATTAGAAAGGAGATAGAAAGGTGGGAGCAGTGTACCATGAACTCGGGCACGTCCTGCTCTTTGATCTTTATCAGACCAGCTGTTGAACAAGGAACTGGCTCAGCGAGGTCAGCCTCGGGCAAGGAGTCAGTTCGGCCAGGTCACCCAAAAGTCAGCTAAGGCGTACGTGTCTCAAGGACTCGTTCGGCCACAGTCATCGGGCCTATGTTAGGGCAACCACACAAAATGGCTGCCGCATACAAAATGGAACCCGGAGGTTCAAACTAAATCCTTAAGTACGGATTGTTCTCCTATATCGATTCATACGAAAAGACTCAGACACGCTACACTCACCATTTGCGGTCTGGTGACTCCAAAATCGTCCATTTCTGACGATCTTTATCGAACGGGTTCGGAACAATCCAACCCAATTCGCGAACCCCGGAACCAAAGTAAAGCAAGGCAACATTGATTGTTGAACACAGTTTCACTTGAAAATCTAATGAAGGAACTGCAATCACAAATGTAAGACTGCAGAGGCCCTTTAGGAAACACCTAACAACTAGCTTCTTCAAATGACTAAACACCTTAGAGGGACCACTCATCACTCTACCTGGAGTACAGTGCCCCATTTCATCTATTTTCTATTTTCTGGGCTGTAGGAGGCCTACTTTAGGGGTGACTTATTTATATTGAGGGCAGTGAGGGGATCCTGTCACACCTGGTATGTGCAGAGTCGATCTCAAGGAGTGAAGCTGCTCATACAGACTGCGCCGGCAGACCTGCAGACTTTACTTTTACTCGGTTCATTGAGTGCTGCAACCCTGGTGACCCCTTTAACACTCTTGCCCTGGGTACGAATGGTATCAAATACTAAGGTCTTATGAGTTGGGCTAAAGCATCTTGCTAACTGGGAGTACCAATTCATAATACCTTTAAAGGAAAGAGCACTGGAACTGGGGCCTGGTTAGCAGATTCCAGTACACTTTCAGATCAATTACTACACCATCTAGAGTAAAAAGTGTGAGGGGGTGGGAGGGGAGTGATGACCATCCAAAAGGGCACTTTCCTAAAAATAAATAAAAACTAGAACTTGACATGTGAATGCCTTTGTTCCTGCACCATTTGCTTTCAGAGACACTTACGTTTGATGAAACCACAGACAGACTGGCCTCTGGGGACAATGGATGACTTCCCATTCTTCTTACTTAAAGGTAACACCTTAACCACTTCAGAAGAACGAAAGCTACAGTCACTCCACCTCCTTTTAAACCTCTGAGCTCCAGGTTCCATACAGATCTTCATTGGGACTGTATGTCAGACTATCATTAACAAACATATCATCTGACAAAATTACTCAAATACGGTTTCTAAAATATAATCCGATTGGTTGTAGATTTTCACTTATTAACTCAAATTGGTGATATTTTGCGAGTATGTTGCGCAAACAGTATTCTAGTACCACTCCCTCTATGCGAGGAGCATTAACCCACCCAGCTATTCCATTGAAGTAGTAAGTCTGCTGTGTTTTATTACTTGCTCCTGTGCTCTGAGAAGTCGCAGGTTGGACAGGGAGGACATTCAGGATCACAGCCTTTTGCAGCCAGAGTCCTTCTGGAGGAATTAACTGTCTGACGATTCGGGAAGGGAAGAATTTAGTGACTCAGGCCTTGACTCAGTAACTCTACCTGAAGCCATTTTGAGGCACCTCCAAGCAATAACTTTGTCTTCCATTTCCAGGCGGAACTGGATAGAGAGAAGCTGTCATCGCTTGATCATTAGTGCACAGAATATACCACAAAGGAACAGAACCTGTTTGCTTGTCTTCCTGTGGGACCTCAGCAATAGTTCTCAGGTACCAAGAAAAGGTTTTTGTTCCGCATATAACCCCCAGCGTTTTCCACTGAGATTTGCTTCATCTCCCAGGCATATTTGGCCACTGTGGAGTTTCCACGGAGGGCCACTGCCTTCCACATACAGCCCTGACAGAAATGACTTACCTTCATAATACATCTGAGTGGGTATGCCTTGTTCAATGTATGTGACGGGGATCTCAGCCTTAAATCGGGGAGTCCTATAACACATCACGTCCAGCCACCCTATTGCTTGATAGTATGTACATACATCCACCGAATACTACTTCCAAAAATTGTCATCTCTAGTTTTGGCGCCATTATATTTCTGAAGCAGAATTGTTAGAAACTAAAAGCGGAAATGACCTCTGAAGTCCCAGAGGTTTAAGTGTCAACCGCAGGCGTTAAAAAGAAAAACTACTCCCAAGAGGCAGTGATGAGCAAAGTCACACCTACTGATGTCAGGTCAGTGTGTAACGCTACTATTGCCGCACTTCAAAGAGGAAACTAGCATTAGAACCAATCACCATCTGATATGATTGAAAGCGTTGTGCAAACTGCACTTCTGCTTACTTCCCTCGTTTGTTACCTTCTGATCACCGTCTTAAAATAGAAAACATGGCTAAATATTATCCTCTTTCACCTTTGTTCGGAACTGTTTTAAGCGTTCTTCTCACCAGTTAGTCTTTCCAGCCACATGGAAAAATAAAAAATTCAGACTCTGAATTCTTGGAGTCTTAACTCAAGGTCCAGGTCGTAAACTTGATTGTCAAAGGTCATTGCTTTCTTGTCATTGGTATTGCTTGGATTGCAATAACTGTCTGGGATAATGTAACAGGGATGTGTCAGGCTTTGTGATAGAATAGTCTGTTCTATTTACGTTCTATTTACAATATTAAAATGAGAGCTTATCCATTTTTTTGCTTTAGCTAAAATAATCAGTAAGCAATTAAGTACCCCCCAATGGATAACCTGGAGATTTTAAGATTGAGATTGAGATTGAGATTAAAGCATGCGTTGTAACGTCATACATCCTTTTGTTGTTCACCACAAAAGGATGTATGACGTTACAACGCATGCTTTCACCACGCATGCCTTTACAACGCGTTTTTTACATCGCAATCCATTACAACGCATAGCGCTTAGAGGTGCTGGATAGTGAAAAGTTAAATTTACTATTCCAACACCAGTCCCCGTGGACACTAGGGAAGGTGTTGGATAGTAATTAAACGTATTCCCTATCCTAGAGCGCCCCCCAGCACAATGCGTTGTAATGGTTTGTGTAGTAAATACCGCGTTGTAAAGGCACTGCGTTGTAAAAGTTTTGTTGTAACGGTTGTTCACCACAAAATCCTATTTGTTATGCTTGCTTTGTATTCTAAATATTTGTTCTAGAAATGGCATCTTTTGCTCCCAGTATCCTTTCAGTTTTTATCTTAGAAGACTACCTGTGAACGTGAGATTGTTTTAATTTCTCTTTTGTTGCACGGTGTTGTGTTACACTTGTTGATCGTTGTCAAATTGTATGATTTATTTAAAATGTATCATACAAGGATTAAAAAAATTAAATGGAGCCCATCTGATGTTGTTTACTGTCTCATGGTTGTGTACTGTTAGAACACCCTAATGGCGCACGAATATTAGAATACAGTTTCTAAAAGGGTTAACAAGTGTTATATATTAATAATAATGTAGTGCTTTATTCAAATTCACTAGAATTATGCAACAGGGGAAGACCAAATTACGGGTCAGGTTTGATTAAATTATGAAGTAATTATACGGCATAATGTGGAACTTTTGTGACAATATACCTAGAATTGTGTTGCCTTTTTCACACGTTAACATTGTTTGGACAAAGTTTCCACTTCATTAGTGAAAGTTTAATACTCAAATGCAGAAAAAAAATGTCAACTTTTGCGCAGGGTTTTCTATGTGTCGCTGCGTTTTTCAAAACATTTGATCCTTTTGAGTTAGAAACAAACATGTAATTGTTAAACTCTGCAAATGATGCAGTATATGATGGATTATGTGGTAAAAGCAATACATTGACCTAATCCATAATTATGAAGAAAACACTGTGGCCGCAGAATTGCATACTTCCAGTGGCCCTGACTTTAAGTTGGTTAACAATACAGAGGAGGAGGTAATTGAAGACTTTCCCATCTTAATTAGAAGGTTTGCAAGTGCAGCATGGCACCTGCCAATCGGGGAAATCTAGGGGCATATTATCAAGAAAGCTCGGTACATTATCGCCGCTATTATCGGCAGGAAACAAGCTCTGCCATGAGCGACCTTAAATGGCTCCCAAAGAGGGAAAGAATCTCTTTTAAAGCACTTTGCTTTTGCCATAGGACTATGCACTCCAGGGCCCCCTCTTAACTAAACCCCCTGATTAAACCATACCATCCGACTCGTCATCTGAGAACGACGGGTGCTGCACTGGTTACAGTCCCCAGAATAAACAGAGCATGCATGGTATGTCGCTCCTTCAGCTATCGAGCCACAAAACTGTGGAACTCTCTTCATTTTGAGCTAATGCAAAAATGGTCCTAAACTATCTTCCGGAAAAAGTAAAAAACTTGGGGGCATATTATCAAGAAAGGCAATAAAATTATCGCCGCTTTAGCAGCCGGAAACTGCCGCTAAAGCAGCGATATTGGGCTTGATAACATGCCCTTGTGAATTACCATAGCAGCCTACGTTAACACCATAACCTGGGCTGCTATGGGAATTCACAAGGACATATTATCAAGCCCATTATCGCCGGCGATAATTTTATCGCCTTTCTTCATAATATGCCCCTTGGTTCTTCAGACAACTCTAATGTCTCGTCATTAGGAGCTGACTCTGTTTCTCTGCTGCAGTGTGGGAGCTTAGCGTGGAGAAATTTATTTGGAGTAACCATAGCCCTTTACAAATAAGATAACATACCGAAACAAGAGGAATAAATCAGAAAGGTAAAAACCCAGATTACACTCTATAGCATTTTGAATTATATCATCATGTTTTATTTGTATTGCATAACATGCTTTTGTTAACTCTGCACATACAACTTATTTTGTATACTTGTATAATACAATTGTCATATATAATACAATTATACAAAAATTAACATACACAATTTATCATAAATTCCATCTATTGTAGAAAACAATGGATGAGCGCGGCTAGTGGGACCTTTTGTATTGCTACACAGTAGTACTGCAGAGTCTGTTTTTGAAAGGCTGGGTCATGCTGCCTCAATACCTGAAGCAGAACTTGTCTATGCTCCCCTGTTACCTTGTTATTCTGACTACTTTCACAGCAGTCTGTTTCACAGCTGCTGACCTTTTATTGATAGATGGCGACAGCCAGAGTTAGATACCCTGTCGTTGCTACTCGTCTTTCTAACTAAAAATGGAGGTTACGCACTTTTGGATGTGGCAGCATCAGTAGAGCTGTTCTCTGCTTGACCATCTACTGCATTTGCTTTGCTTCAGCGGACTCCCTGCGGGCACCTGAAGGTATGGACGTAAGGCTAGTACTGGTGGATGGGGACAGTTAGGATCTTCTTCGTTGAAATCAATGGGGACAAATAAAGTTGACAATGCAAGTTTAAGTTCACTGCTCAAACTGTGCCATGTTTTATAACGCTCAAAGAACTGAAGCCAGCACTAGAACTATATTTGAGTCACTATTTGACAACCGTACAACGGGAATAGGGGTTTTAAGCACAAGTGCACCTATCCCGTATATTGCCTCGTTCTTTATGGTGCCACGGATCGGAGATTCTTTTCCCTAGACCTCCCAGAACAAAGAATTAGTTCTAACATACAATTTTTTGCAAAAATGATCCAGCACACAAATTAATATTTTGAAAATCTGTACAATAGTAGTCACAGTTCATAAATCAAAAGATGGAAAATCATTCAGTAGCAGAATCTTTGGATGTTTTTTAGAAGTTCAATCTTTATTTGGTTCTTCACAAATGTAGCCAACGCGTTTCGTCCTCCACGGACTTCTTCAGGGCAAATAGAATTAACTCTTCTTAGGACTGAATATGTATATATTTTCTTCCATCCAGTCTAGAGGCAGTGTTATCAATATTCTTTTTTTGCTAAGTGACAGACACTTCAATTTCATTAAATAGGATCACTCGGGTCAGATAGCCCAATGTGGAAGGAATTTGAGAGAGTAGTTCAGGCCGGCTCCATCGCGTGGCGTCTTCTGTTGTAGCGTATATTTGAGTCACTGTAAGCATACAAAGTAGACAATTAGTGGAAAAAAGACTGGAGAAAAAGAACAAAAAAAAACAAGGAAGCAGATTTTTTTCGTTTTGTTATCCAGGATCTGGAACAACATTTCTGTATCCATTCTGGACTTCCCCAATCCTTATTCAAGTTAGAAAAGCGCTGAGATGCACTTCTTTAAAAAACACTATACCAAAATAAACAACAGACCACTTCTCTACCCAGAACCCAGTTCCTCTCTTATCAATCGTTGATGGTATACTTACCTTTGCATTGACCCTATACATACATACATGCATAGATAAATGGGCAGAGTGACCAATCAATAGCTACATTACCTCTTGTTTTAAACCATAAAATCATGATTGCAGAGGTTTTGTCAGTGGGTGTTGAAGTTCTTCTTCTTCATTGGACAATGAGACAATAAATCCAAAGGAATATGCCATATGCCTACTCTCTTCTTTTTCCAATAATAATGTTACTTGTGTGCCAGAATATCAGACACATGCATACTATGTCCTAAATATTGGGGGGCATATTATCAAGGGGGTTTATCTCCGCTTTTTGGCTTTAAAAGCCAAGAAAGCGGAGATAAAATTATCTCCCTATTACCTAGCTGTCGCTAACACCAGTTAGCGACAGCTTGTAGGAGATAGCGACCATCTTGGGCCCCACTTTGCATGTCAGTGATATTTATCACTAATGACATGCAAAGTGGGCGTGCCAAGATGTTAGCGAGTGAAAACAGTCTCTAACATCGCTATCTCCTATTACCAACTTTTGGAGATATTCGCACTAAGCGCAAATATCTCCAAAAGCTAACACCTGCCCTGAGCAGTTCTTAGCGATGTTATCCAATGGTAGGTGGATATCATGGCTAAGAGCATTAGCTCGGTAATGCATGAATATCGCTGACTTTTCAGCGATATTCATGCATTGCGGCGATTTTTATAGCATTTGCGATAAACCTTGGTAATACCAAGGTTTATTTGCGGTAAAAATCGCTGCAGCTCAGCGGTAAATTTTTGTCTCTAACCAAGCAATAGCGATAATTATCGCTATTGCTTGGTAATATGCCCCCTTGTTTCTAAAAACAACTTCCAATGGGATGACATTTTTGTACATGATAGTTATTACACAGTATTTATTACAGACGATTTGTGACAACGAGACTCTTGCACAGCACCACCTCCACACCCGATGTCAAGTGGTGCTTGCCCGCAATAGGACCTGGAACAACTTAATTATGGCTCCACCCTTACATGCCACCTATTTACGATAATTTGTGCAGACTGACACTAATAATATTTCATGTAGTCTAACATACTACTAAACAATGGATGTTCCATGACAGAACCATAATAGAATCATTTAATGTGTGTGTACTATTGTTGACGATTTCTCGTAACCTGTAGTACTCATTTATAGCTAAATTAATGTTTTAGGATGTAACAAACAGTTATATGTACACATGATTTTATTCCACGTCATATTCATTATATGAACTAATTGTGAATGTGCGTGCACCTATCTCCAAATGTCAAGTGCACTTGAACTGTTGTGCTAACTTAGCATACTTAGATGCCTTAAGTTTTGAGTTTCAATGTTTAACTTTCGCGTGAAAATTGTTTTGCTAGCATGTTCTCTCCTCTGCAGGTGCATATACAAGGCTTTGTTAGTTAATGAAAAAACAGTGTCTATTTGTAGCCATAGTAAGGTATGGTAGGAAACGTTTGGCAAGTAGAAGAGGTGCTAACCAAGTTGGAGGCGCGTTCTCATGGCGGGGAAAGTATGCTCCAGGTCTACCGAATGTACCCAATTAAAGGTGTGGAAGAAGAGCTGAATGTTGCCAATTTCTACCAAGAATGATGGAAATGTACTGGAGATGATGACACTGGTTACCTTGAATACTTTGTGTGTTAATAGGTGTTGTATTGTTAGCTAGAGAGCCAAGGCCCTTAGGTTTTCGCGAGGTGCAGCCCTCTTTTGATATTCCTCTCACTGTGTCGCTTTATGCTATAAATTCTATAGACTTTGAGTACTTAATGCAAGAATCCATAATGCTGACACCTGTTCCTTGCTTACCCTAGATTAATCAGGATTTTTCTATTTTAGTATGGAGTAGTATAAGTTAGATTTCTTTAAATCTACTAATGACTAGGCAAGAGGATCGAACCTTGCAGTTTAATCTTCAGATCTTCTTCCTCATCTTTTGTATACTGGCCACAGAGGTTTTGGTGTGCTTCTTATAGTTTAGGCAGAATTTCATTAGGAGATTCAGATTCATTTTTTTAATACTATACTTTTACAAAATGCTTCTGAGACTTATCTATATCAGTCTGTTTCTGAGTTTGTAATAAAACCCTTTACCTTCATTTGGTAGTCTTGGCCTTAGTGCATGACTACATATGTTCATGTATTATGAAAATTGAAAGTAATGCTAACTCCCTCTGACCTCTCTAGCAACTAATAAAAGGTGTACCGACTGAAGAGAAGAGAAATCAACAGGCTCAGAGCTGTCTCAGGCCCATGGCACCCTTGCTACTCTATTGTGACAAAGGTGTAACCCCAGTTTGAAAAGCTACAGACCAGAAAAAGGTAAATCGAAACAATTGATTAAAATAATACAAATGCAACATTTTGAACTAATTTAATTCAGAATCATTTTATTTGGAAAAGGTTTTCAAGCTAAATGAGAAAAACTTGTATGACAGGTTCCAGTCAAATGTTTGTGATAGATTTGGTTCAGCCTCTCTTTGTAGTTTCACAGCACATGTGCACAACATTTCATGGTTACATTACATCGCTTACATTGCTATTTTACATCTGTATAACACACTAATCTGACGATTACATTTCCAAAGAAGAGTATCCATGTAATACATGCATGCAATGTAACTGTCATGCGCTGACCTGCATGTATTCCTGCAGCTAAACATAGAAACGCGAAGAAGAGAAGCCGGCAAGTTCCTTACAAATAATTCATTTTTTGTAAATGGTGACAATCCTATATTACTAAACAATATTCACAATTGCAAATTATGTGACTTCTTAATTAGTTGTAGAGGCAAAAAACATTCTACTTAGGACTGCTTTACAACCACTTTAGAGATGGACCTTCAGGTTCTACTAAGAAATCAGAAATGACTGTGTAAGTTGAAAATTTCTAGTCCAATTTCCTAGTAATTCTTCCCTTTTTCCCAGACCTTCGCAGAGAGTTTTCATCTGCCTTCCCCAGCTCATCTGGTTGTCTGAAAGTAAAGACATATGCCGTTTTCCACAATTCTCAAAATAACAGTTGGGCTGGTAACTGTTGTTACTGGCCCCATTGATATCAGGTTAGGGCCAAATTATGGGGCAGCGTTGTTTAAATTATGCAGTAAGAAAAGCTCGTTTATACTGCGTAATGCTTCACATTTTATGATAGTATGTCTTAATTATTTTGTACTTTTTAGGTCTTACTTAGCCAGTGCATGCACTGTCTCTCGAGACATGCTGTATCTACTGTATGGGCTTTTAGCACACCGATCCATTTTCATTCATTCATTCATGTGCCTTTTGAAATTCCTTCGTTTTTGTTTATATTTGTCCCTCCTTTTGATGTTTTGGTAATGCCCTGGAGACTGGCCGTATTTCATGGATCACTTCACTATCGGCCATATATGAGGGTTATGGCCCGCTAATTTTTCTTTTACCTGGGCGTGTTTGGCTTTCCGAACGCGCTCTTTTTTCTTTAGTCAGAGGCTATGTTATTTTTCAACCTATAACATTTTTGGTTTCATTAGCTCAAATTTTCAAACCTTAAATAACATACTTACTTAACGGAAGTATAGTTTAAGAAGACGGCCAACAGTAGGATCAACCTATTACATTGTGCCTTTAACAGCGTGATTGTTTGGATGCATTTAAAGAGGTAAACAAGCTGTTATTGCTCCGTTTCTGTAAATGGAAGCAGCTGTAAGCCGCGCACTTTCAACTTCTGATGCTTTCTTTTAGATTTCAATCTTTGGAGAAATAAAGTCAATATCAAGGGATGCCTCCTTGTGCTCTCCAAACGCAGCATGTAAGGTGAGGTTACTTAAGAATATATCCTGCAAGAAGCCAGTGCAACACCATCTCAGCATCAGCAGACCATCACTTCAGCACCAGTTAGTGGCACTCAGCACCACTTCACATTAGTGCACCACCATCATTACAGAACCATCTCAGCATCAACAGAGCACCAACTCGGCACCAGTGCAGCACCACCTCAGTGCCAGCACAGCATGACCTCTTCACCAGTAGAGCACTACCTCATACCAGTGCAGCACTACCTCAGCATCAGTGCAGCACCACCACCTCAGCATCAGTGCACAACCAGCACAGCATCACTCAGCACCACCTCAGCATCAGCACAGCACCAGCTCAGCACCAGCGCAGCACCACCTGAGCACCAGCGCAGAACCTCAGCACCAGTGCACCACTACATCACCAGCACAGCACCACCTCTGCACCAGTACAGGACCACTTCACTACCGCTGCAGCACTACCTCAGCATCAGTGCAGCACCACCACCTCAGCGTCAGCACACTACTGGCACAGTATCACTTAGCACCACTTCAGCATGGCACTCTCAATCAATCAATCAATCAATCAGGAATTTGTTAAAGCGCAACTACTCACCCATAAGGGTCTCAAGGCGCTAGGGGTGGGGGGGGGTGCAGGTTCCATTCCATCAAGGAGGGGGTCTGTCGAAGAGCCATGTTTTGAGGTTTCTTGCGAAGATGGGGAGCGATGTTGTCTGTCTGAGGTGGAGCGGAAGGGCGTTCCATGCTTTGGCCGCGAGGAAGGAGAAGGAGCGGCCTCCCGATCTGGTCTTTCTGGTGCGGGGGACCTCGGCGTAGGAGAGCTGGGCTGATCGTAGGGTCCTTTGGGGTGCGTGGAATTTGAGCCGGCTGTTCAGGTATGCTGGTCCGGTGCCGTGGAGGGCCTTGTGTGCGTGGGTGAGCATCTTAAAGGTGATTCTTGCCTCGACGGGGAGCCAGTGGAATGTGCGCAGGTATTGGGAGATGTGGCAGTGTTTTGGCAGGTTGAGGACCAGTCTTGCGGCGGCGTTATGGATGTTCTGTAGCTTGCGGATGAGGTTTTTGTTTATTACGGCATAGAGTGCGTTGCCGTAGTCGAGTCTGCTGGTGACCAGGGCGTGAGTGACTGTCTTTCCTTCGGTGTTCGAGGGGGATCCATTTGAAGGTCTTACGAAGGAGGCGGAGGGTGTGGAAGCAGGAAGATGAGACAGAGTTGATCTGGCGGTCTATTTTGAGCTCGGAGTCCAGGATGATTCCCAGGTTGCGTGCGTGGTCTGTGGGGGTTGGCGGGTTTCCGAGGGCGGTGGGCCACCAGGTGTCGCTCCAGGCATCGGGGTTTGGGCCCATGATGAGTACTTCTGTTTTGTTGGTGTTTAATTGTAGGCAGCTGTTTTTCATCCATTTGGCGACGGCTTCCATGCCTTCTCGAAAGTTGCGTCTGGCGTGTTGGGCTCGTTGGATAGGGAGAGGATGAGCTGGGTGTCGTCTGCGTATGACACGATGTTGAGTCCGTAGGTTCTGACGATGGGGGCAAGTGGAGCCATGTAGACGTTGAAGAGTGTCGGGCTGAGGGAGGAGCCCTGGGGACTCCGCAGGTGGTAGGTGTGGGGTCTGAGAGGAAAGGGGGGAGTCTGACCTGTTGCGTCCTGCCGGAGAGGAAGGAGCAGATCCAGTTGAGGGCCTTGTCCTGGATTCCTGCGTCGTAGAGTCTGCGAATTAGGGTGCGGTGGGAGACTGTGTCGAACGCCGCTGATAGGTCTAGGAGGATGAGGGCTACTGTTTCTCCTTTGTCCAGTAGGGTGCGGATGTCGTCTGTTGCGGCGAGGAGGGCGGTTTCCGTACTGTGTTTTTTTTTTAAGCCGGATTGGGAGGAGTCGAGGATGTTGTGTTCTTCAATGAATGTGGCGAGTTGGCTGTTGATGGCTTTCTCGATGACTTTCACTGGGAAAGGGAGCAGGGAGATGTGTCTGTAGTTTTTGAGGTCGGTGGGGTCTGCTGTGGGTTTCTTCAGGAGGGGATTGACCTCGGCGTGTTTCCAGTCGTCGGGGAACGAGGCGGTCGCCAGGGAGCGGTTGATGGTGTGGCAGAGCATGGGTGCGATGGTGTCAGCGGCTATGTTGAAGATGTGGTGGGGGCAGGGGTCCGTGGGGGCCCCTGAGTGGGTTGACTTCATTGTCTTCAGTGTGTCTTTGGTGGTGAGGGCTGTCCAGTCATCAATTGCTGGTTTCCGGGTGTCGGGGGTGGTTGGTGAGGGTTCAGTGTGTTGGTTGTCTTCGTCGAAGTTGTCGTAGATGCTCTTGATTTTGTGGTGAAAAAAGGGGCTGAGTTTGTCGCAGAGGTCTTGTGAGGGAGGGATGTCGGTAGACTCGCTGGTGGGTTGGGCGAACTCCTTGATGATGCTGAAGAGTTCTTTGCTGTTGTGTGCGTGGGTGGAGATTCTGTCTTCAATCGCTTTTTTCCTCGTTTCTCTGATGAGTTGATGGTGAGCGTTGGTGGCGGCTCTGAAGTTGTTGTGGGCTTCTGTGGATTTGGTGTTTCTCCAGGCCTTTTCGAGGCGGCGGCATGTGCGCCTGGACTCTCGAAGTTCGGTGGTAAACCATCTGGCTTTCTTGGCACGGGTATTGTTGTTTTTCGTGAGGGGGGCTATGGTGTTGGTGCTGTCCGAGATCCATCTATGCAGGGTTCGGGCTGCGGTGTTGGGGTCGTCGTTTCCCGCGATGGTTGGGGTGGACTTGTTGAGTGAGGAGATGAGCTGGTCGTCGGTGATTTTGGTCCAGTTTCTTTGTGGAAGCAGGTGCTGGTGTCTGTGGATGGTGGGTGTTCTGAAGGTGAAGTGGACGCAACGATGGTCGGTCCATGGGAGTTCGGTGGTGTGGCTGAAGGTGATGGAGTTTCCTGTGGTGAAGAGGGGGTCGAGGGTGTGTCCTGCTGAGTGCGTGGGCTCGGTCACGATCTGGCAGAGTCCAATGTTGTGGAGGTTGTCCAGGAGGCATGTGGTGTTGGGGTCCAGTTGATTGTCGAGGTGGAAGTTGAGGTCTCCCAGCAGGGTGTAGTTGGTGGATGCGATGGATGCGGTAGACGAGGGTTCCTCGGAGGGCGGCAGTGGGGCTGGCCAGTATCTTGAAGTGAAGGTGTTCCATCAGTTCTGTGGACTCGTCAGGGAGTGTGCTCAGGTGGAGGCTGGATTTGTGGACGATGGCGATTCCTCCTCCTGGGTGGGTGGGGCGGTCCTTCCTGTAGATCTTGTATCCTTGGGGGATGGCGATGGCGATGTCCGGTCCTGAGGTGGCATTGGTCCAGGTTTCGGTGAAGAATGCTACGTCTGGGGTGGTGCTGTCGAGGAGGTCCCAGATTTCTGTGGCGTGTTTGTGGAGGGATCGGACGTTGAGGAGGATGCATTGCAGGGTCTTCGGTTCGGTTGTGTTCTTGTGGGCGGGTTGTGCTGGATCCGTGTTCTTGGCGGTGCTGCAGGTGTGCCGGCAGCGGTGACAGCTGAAGGGTCCATGGGTGTCGGCTGGTGATGCTAGCTTGCAGTTGTTGTTGCAGCCTGGGTTGAGTGTGTGGAGTGCTGCTGGGTCGTAGCGTTGGCTGGGCGGAGGTCCTGGGTTCCTGGTGCTGGTCGCGGACGGGTCGCGGACGGGTCGCGGACGGGCGCAGACGTGCTTGCCTTTGACGCGCCTTCGGTGCACCAACGGCGGCGCCGCCAGCCCGCGGCCTCTGTGCGGCTGCACAGTGGCCGCCATTAAGTAGGGGTCGGGGAGGGCTGGACAGCTGGGAGGCGGGAGCAGGGAGAGGAGCTGGATTGGGCCGGTTGCGCGGGGGGGGCCGCGGGGGCAGCAGCGGAGGGGAAAGGTAAAGGGAGGAAAGAAGGGATAAAGAAAAAAGGGAAAATAAGCAGAAATAAGGCACAAAAGAGCAGAGATGCAGAAAAGGGCAGAAAGGTGAAAGATGGAAAGGGTAGGAAAACGAGTGAAAACGAGTGAAGGAGCAGAGGGAGAGAAAGGGAAAATGGGCAGAAATAAGGCACAAAAGAGCAGAGGTGCAGAAAGGTGAAAGATAGAAAGGGTAGAAAAACGAGTGAAGGAGCAGAGGGAGAGAAAGGGAAAATGGACAGAAATAAAGCACAAAAGAGCAGAGATGCAGAAAGGTGAAAGATACAAAGGGTAGAAAAACGAGTGAAGGAGCAGAGTGAGAGAAAGGAGACAGAGGTGCACTGGACCACCAGGGATGAGGCACAGGGAAACCTGCGGGTGGAGGAGGGCCTCGATCACTAACACTCAAGAGTGCAGGGGCAGGGGCACTTCACTTAATGGTGGAGCTAAGAGGGTGGGAGAGCAATTTCACTGACAATGAGTCAGTGGTCTTGCTCGCCTGTCCCCGCAGTGGCCGCCATTAAATAGGGGTAGGGGAGGGCTGGACAGCTGGGAGGCGGGAGCGGGGAGAGAAGCTGGATTGGGCCGGTCGCGCTGGGGGGGGAGGGGTCGCGGGGGCAGCAGCGGCGGGTAAAGGTAAAGGGAGGAAAGAAGGGATAAAGAAAAAAGGGAAAATAAGCAGAAATAAGGCACAAAAGAGCAGATATGCCAAAAAGGGCAGAAAGGTGAAAGATGGAAAGGGTAGAAAAACGAGTGAAAACGAGTGAAGGAGCAGAGGGAGAGAAAGGGAAAATGGGCAGAAATAAGGCACAAAAGAGCAGAGGTGCAGAAAGGTGAAAGATAGAAAGGGTAGAAAAACGAGTGAAAACGAGTGAAGGAGCAGAGGGAGAGAAAGGGAAAATGGGCAGAAATAAGGCACAAAAGAGCTGAGATGCAGAAAGGTGCAGAAAGGTGAAAGATAGAAAGGGTAGAAAAACGAGTGAAGGAGCAGAGTGAGAGAAAGGAGACAGAGCTCCACTGGACCACCAGGGATGAGGCGCAGGGAAACGTGCGGGTGGAGGAGGGCCTCGATCAATAACACTCAAGAGTGCAGGGGCAGGGGCACCTCACTTAATGGTGGAGCTGCAAGGGTGGGAGAGCAATTTCACTGACAATGAGTCAGTGGTCTTGCTCGCCTGTCCCCGCAGTGGCCGCATTAAGTAGGGGTCGGGGAGGGCTGGACAGCTGGGAGGCGGGAGCGGGGAGAGAAGCTGGATTGGGCCGGTCGCGCTGGGGGGGAGGGGTCGCGGGGGCAGCAGCGGCGGGTAAAGGTAAAGGGAGGAAAGAAGGGATAAAGAAAAAAGGGAAAATAAGCAGAAATAAGGCACAAAAGAGCAGAGATGCCAAAAAGGGCAGAAAGGTGAAAGATGGAAAGGGTAGAAAAACGAGTGAAAACGAGTGAAGGAGCAGAGGGAGAGAAAGGGAAAATGGGCAGAAATAAGGCACAAAAGAGCAGAGGTGCAGAAAGGTGAAAGATAGAAAGGGTAGAAAAACGAGTGAAGTAGCAGAGGGAGAGAAAGGGAAAATGGACAGAAATAAAGCACAAAAGAGCAGAGATGCAGAAAGGTGAAAGATACAAAGGGTAGAAAAACGAGTGAAGGAGCAGAGTGAGAGAAAGGAGACAGAGGTGCACTGGACCACCAGGGATGAGGCACAGGGAAACCTGCGGGTGGAGGAGTGCCTCGATCACTAACACTCAAGAGTGCAGGGGCACTTCACTTAATGGGAGGGCTGGACAGCTGGGAGGCGGGAGCGGGGAGAGGAGCTGGATTGGGCCGGTCGCACTGGGGGGAAGGGGCCGCGGGGGCAGCAGCGGCGGGGAAAGGTATAGGGAGGAAAGAAGGGATAAAGAAAAAAGGGAAAATAAGCAGAAATAAGGCACAAAAGAGCAGAGATGCAGAAAAGGGCAGAAAGGTGAAAGATGGAAAGGGTAGAAAAACGAGTGAAAACGAGTGAAGGAGCAGAGGGAGAGAAAGGGAAAATGGGCAGAAATAAGGCACAAAAGAGCAGAGGTGCAGAAAGGTGAAAGATAGAAAGGGTAGAAAAACGAGTGAAAACGAGTGAAGGAGCAGAGGGAGAGAAAGGGAAAATGGGCAGAAAAAAGGCACAAAAGAGCAGAGATGCAGAAAGGTGCAGAAAGGTGAAAGATAGAAAGGGTATGTAGCATCGAGCTACAAATAATCACGGACACGCTTTGTGCTTATTACCAGAGCTTTATTGTATACATCTGGCATCAACCCTGTCCCTACTCTAACTGCCCGGTTCCTGTCCCCGGCTCCTCCTGTTCCTGCTCCTCCCATAACTCCGCCCCCCAACCACTAGACTACCTCACACAATTCTACATCTCCCCCTTTCTTAACAAAGTGAGCTTAATGTCCTCAGTGTTTGCAGTTCTTCAATCCACCACACGGGTTGGCGGGCAGCCTGTTCTTCAAGCCTCAGTAGTGTCGAATCAGTGGTGGGCTTGGCTTTGGTCAATCTTTCCGGTGTCTCGATCAGGGCATTCTTGACCACGTTGCGTGCAAACTGTTTACTCTCACAGTCTGCATTTCTCATGTTTCCTTCTGGTGGTGTAACGGTTGGTTCAGATGCTCGGTCCCTTTCATGAGCGGATAGTGTTCTGGTCCTCTTCTGGGCACCTGCACCTACTTTTACTTCCTCTTGTCTTGTCCGGTCGAGGGCAACACTGTCCTCCAATTCAGGGTCATGCATACCAGACAGTACGGTACTATCTGACAAGACTGTCTTGGTTTGGTTCGGTAACTCCTTCGCCGCATTTACTTTTACTTCTTTTTGTCTAGTCCGGGCGAGGGCAACACTGCCCTCCAATTCAGGGTCATGTATACCAGACAGTACGGTGTTATCTGATGAGACTGTCTTGGTTTGGTTCGATAACTCATTCATGGCCTCGGGTTGTCTGGCGAACTCGTGGGCTATCTGTGCATAGGTATGTTTCTCTCTCTTCTGATGATCTCTCTCTACTGACATGTCCGGCTTTCCTTGCGGAGTGGCTGGCTGGTCCCTTCCCGTCCGGTGACTAAGGTCCATTGTCTCTGTTTTCCTCTTGTAGGTCCTTTGAGTCAGCCTCTCGGACCCCTTCAGGGGTGACGGTGTCTGATCTATGTCCGGATATACTTGTGATTGACATGACAGGTTGTCTTGTAGCGTGACTGAGTATTCAGAGACCTTAGTGTGTGACATGTTGCTCTTGACGGGAAGGATGTCCTTTGGTTCCATGGTGCGTTCGGGTGGTTGACGCCATGGCTGTTGTCGGGACCATGACTCGGTCAACTCACAGGATCAAACAGACGTGCTCTCTGGGTCAGAGAAGTCTCTTGTCGACTTCCAGGATCGGACAGACGCTCTCTCTGAACCAGAGGAGTTCCTGGCCATAGACGTGCTTTCTGGGTCAGAGAAGTCTTTTGTCGACTTCCAGGATCGGATAGATGTGCACTCCGCGTCAGAGAGATCCTTCTCCTCATTCCTTCTCAAACGTTTCTTTGAAACTGTCTTTGGTAATGGATTTTTGAATTCCGTAGTCTTCCAGGATCGAATAGATGTACACTCCGCGTCAGAGAGATCCTTCTCCCCATTCCTCCTCAAACGTTTCTTTGAAACTGTCTTTGGTAATGGATTTTTAAATTCCGTAGTCCATGACAAATTGCTTTTCCCCTTTGAATTGTCTTTGAGATGCTTCTCCGTGTGCCTTTGTTGGAACATCTTCAATGCTGTCTCATTTGGGAGGTTGTTTGATGATCCTGTGCTTGTTCCTTGTGCTTGATCCCAAGCTTTTGCCTCTTTGTCCTTCTCGTCTGAAGTTAACAATTTCCTCTCCGTTTCTTCGTTGTCGCGGGAGCCATGGATGCATGGATCTTTTTTGGTTTGTTGCTGTGGAGGATCAGTCCGTCTTGTGCGACCTGTTTCTCCTTCTCGCTTGTTTGATGTTCTAACACCTCTGATTTGGGGGTGATGTGTTCTCCTGCCAGATGTTTCCTTGGACTCGTCTTCACTGCTTGGCGACTGATGTTCCTGCGCCGACTTCCGGTGTTGACCAGTGCGACCCCTTCTTCTATGGTTTGTCTTTCTCTCCCACTTGTTGTGCAGGATGCCCTCTTGTCCAGGAGTGCAATCTGTCCCACTTGACGCTCTTTCCTCATCAGAGTATTGTGTGTCATACTTTGAATGACTCCTTGAGGAACTCCTGGGGGGTGAATAACTCCTTGGGATTGTCTTTTGGATGGTTGACTCTGAGTCATCCTTGTCACTTTCTTTGTCACTGTATCTTTCCCGTTGTCTTTTTGCTGGTCTGCTTCCCTCTCTCTCCTTTCAGTTCTGTTTGTTTTCTGAGTTCTATCTTCCCAGGTATCTTGATGGTTTGCTCTCAGGTGCACGTCCTTCAATCCGTTTCTTGCTTTGATTTGCATTCCAATTTCGGCCTTCTTGATGATTTCCTTTAACGACCAATGCCCTTGCAGGATCTTGCGCTTTGTGTCAGGGTTTGTGCAACCTTCAACTATCCGAAGTTCAACCGCATCCTCATTTGTAAAAGTGTTGAAGTGGCAGCCTCGTACCATGCTTTGCAACCGAGTGATGAAATTTGGCAATGGTTCGCCTGGTTCCTGCCGTGCTGTATTGAAAACCATGCGATTATGATCCACATCTGTCTGTGCGTTGAGATGGGCACAGAGCTCCCTTTGGAGTCTTTTATAGATTTCTGTATCCTCTTTGGAAAATGTCCTGATTGGGCATCGGCCCTCAGGACCCACCAGATGGAGGAGTAGTATCAGACATTTTCTCTCTCTTTGCTCACCATTGGCTTTTAAGAAATCTTCTAATCCTTCGAGCCACCAGTGTCGTTTGAGATCCGAGATCCAATCATCAGTCTGCATCGCTGGGGGCGGTACTTCAATGTATGGAGTGACCTGCTGTGCTACGTCTCCTCCCGCCATGAGAGAAGGAGATTCTGGTCAAGGTCTTTGGTCTGATCGTTTGCTTAGAAATTGATAGTCTTTGTAACCATCACAGTATGCGCCGGTGAATGAACTTGGATGGTTCTACTCTCTCCGGGGTCCTCTGTGGGACTGCCCTCCTCTGGGTCTTCTGCAGTTCTGCCCTGCAGCTCTTCTCTCTTCGGCGCTCTTCGGTTTGTGCTCAGTGTCGTCTTTATCTGTCTCTTGCATTTGCTTATGCATGTTCCATTGTGCTGTTGTCTTTGTTTGGTCCTTGTGTTCGCTTGTGCCTCTTTTATTTTATAGACACGTGTTACTTCATTACATTCGCCACTGCGCATTCGCTAGCGTTTCTCAATGTTCGCGTTTCCACCCGTGCTGACATTTGTTTTTGTCAATGCATGTTTGGTAAGTCACTCTTGTGGTTGCTTGTGCTTGTTAGTTGATTCACTCTCGTGTTTGCATGTGCTTATTCTGTTTTGGTTGCCAAGACTTGTTCATTGTTGTTCACGCGCCGTTATCCACGCTTATTTATTTGCCTTACCAATGCCTATTTCTTGGCATTTACTAGTGTTTGTTTATTCTTCGGTAATGCTTGTTTGGCCTTCGCCAATGCTTGTTTGGCCTTCGCCGATGCTTGTCTGGCCTTCGCCGATGCTTGTCTGGCCTTCGCCAATGCTTGTCTGGTCTTCGCCAATGCTTGTTTGGCCTTCGCCAATGCTTGTCTGGTCTTCGCCAATGCTTGTTTGGCCTTCGCCAATGCTTGTTTGGTCTTCGCCAATGCTGGTTTGGCCTTCACGTGGTGCTGAAGTTCACTCTGGTACTTGTCGTGTACTTGTCACTTGCTCGTGCATGCTTGTGTTGTTAGCTCTTGTGTTTGCTCGGGCTTGTTTCACCCTTTCCTCGACATGTGCTTGTTCTCTTCACGTTTGTCAGTGTTCGCACCTTTGCTTTTGCCAGTGCTTGGTTCTATACCTTTGCCGCTGATTGTTTCTTTAGACTTGCCAATGCCTGTCCTTGCAGTTCACTTACATTTGTCACTGCTTGTTTTCGGGTTCACTCTCTGCATTCGCTCGTGCTTGTTTGTGTTTCCTTGTTACGTCTCTTGCGTTGGCTTGGGTTTGTTTCCCTATTATACTCCTTGCATATGATCACGATCATTTGTGTCGACATATCACTTCTATCTAGTTCTTGCATGTGTCTGTGCTTGCAGTGTCTGTGCTTGTTGGCTTATCTTGCTTTTGCATTGATTAAGGTTTGTTAACTTGGCACTGCCTGACTCAAAGATGGCCGCCGCCTCTGACATCTCAGGTCGCACGAGACTTTCTCTCTGTCCATTCAGACCCTGTCTGATTCAAAACAGGATTCACCGGCTGCCGGTCCTGGGAACACCAGCACCTCTCCAGTTCTCCTCACCTGGCCACATCCAGCACGCTCAGGTAAGGTTGGGGTGGGCTCCCACCTTGCTTCCTTTTGCTTCACGCTCACTCGGCGACAGCGCGCCGAAGCTCACGCATCGGGCGTGAGGTCCCGATGTTGGGGCGCGCTCAAGTTCCGTTTCCCTGCGCTCGACAGCGCTTACCTTCTGGCCTTCTTGGGGGTAGCGCCCTCTTCCACGGCGATCCTCACCACTGCGGGGCGCTAGGCAGAGTTGGAGTGGGCTCCCGACTTCTGCTCTTTCAGGGCACGCCGATTCCCACGCATCACGCGTGAGTCGCGTTTTAGCGCGAACGAGCGCTTCTCCTCCAGGCGCTCTGGCGCTCGTTTTCCCGGTTCCTTCGTGCTCCCTTCGTCGTCTGGCCTGGGGAGAAGGTCACCTGCTGCTGGCCTCTTTCTTCAGGCGGCAGCTCCACACGGCAGCGTTCTCCTTTCCTCAATGCTGCATGGGACATGGTCAGTGAGGCACTCTCACTCTCGTGGGATTCTGTGGGCAGTGGTCATGCCCATCCCACCTTCGTCGCCAGTTGTAGTATCGAGCTACAAATAATCACAGACACGCTTTGTGCTTATTACCAGAGCTTTATTGTATACATCTGGCATCAACCCTGTCCCTACTCTAACTGCCCGGCTCCTGTCCCCGGCTCCTCCTGTTCCTGCTCCTCCCATAACTCCGCCCCCAACCACTAGACTACCTCACACAATTCTACAGGGTAGAAAAACGAGTGAAGGAGCAGAGTGAGAGAAAGGAGACAGAGGTCCACTGGCCCACCAGGGATGAGCGCTGGGAAACCTGTGGGTGGAGGAGGGCCTCGATCACTAACACTCAAGAGTGCAGGGGCAGGGGCACCTCACTTAATAGTGGAGCTGCGAGGGTGGGAGAGCAATTTCACTGACAATGAGTCAGTGGTCTTGCTCGCCTGTCCCCGCAGTGGTCGCCATTAAGTAGGGGTCGGGGAGGGCTGGACAGCTGGGAGGCGGGAGAGGAGAGAGGAGCTGGATTGGGCCGGTCGCGCTGGGGGGGATGGGCCGCGGGGGCAGCAGCGGCGGGGAAAGGTAAAGGGAGGAAAGAAGGGATAAAGAAAAAAGGGAAAATAAGCAGAAATAAGGCACAAAAGAGCAGAGATGCAGTAAAGGGCAGAAAGGTGAAAGATGGAAAGGGTAGAAAAACGAGTGAAAACGAGTGAAGGAGCAGAGGGAGAGAAAGGGAAAATGGGCAGAAATAAGGCACAAAAGAGCAGAGGTGCAGAAAGGTGAAAGATAGAAAGGGTAGAAAAACAAGTGAAAACGAGTAAAGGAGCAGAGAGAGAGAAAGGGAAAATGGGCAGAAATAAGGCACAAAAGAGCAGAGATGCAGAAAGGTGAAAGATAGAAAGGGTAGAAAAACGAGTGAAGGAGCAGAGTGAGAGAAAGGAGACAGAGGTCCACTGGACCACCAGGGATGAGGCGCAGGGAAACCTGCGGGTGGAGGAGGGCCTCGATCACTAACACTCAAGAGTGCAGGGGCAGGGGCACCTCACTTAATGGTGGAGCTGCGAGGGGTGGGAGAGCAATTTCACTGACAATGAGTCAGTGGTCTTGCTCGCCTGTCCCCGCAGTGACCGCCATTAAGTAGGGGACGGGGAGGGCTGGACAGCTGGGAGGCGGGAGCGGGGAGGGGAGCTGGATTGGGCCGGTCGCGCTGGGGAGGGAGGGGCCGCGGGGGCAGGAGCGGCGGGGAAAGGTAAAGGGAGGAAAGAAGGGATAAAGAAAAAAGGGAAAATAAGCAGAAATAAGGCACAAAAGAGCAGAGATGCAGAAAAGGGCAGAAAGGTGAAAGATGGAAAGGGTAGAAAAACGAGTGAAAACGAGTGAAGGAGCAGAGGGAGAGAAAGGGAAAATGGGTAGAAATAAGGCACAAAAGAGCAGAGATGCAGAAAGGTGAAAGATAGAAAGGGTAGAAAAACGAGTGAAGGAGCAGAGTGAGAGAAAGGAGACAGAGGTCCACTGGACCACCAGGGATGAGGCGCAGGGAAACCTGCGGGTGGAGGAGGGCCTCGATCACTAACACTCAAGAGTGCAGGGGCAGGGGCACCTCACTTATTGGTGGAGCTGCGAGGGTGGGAGAGCAATTTCACTGACAATGAGTCAGTGGTCTTGCTCGCCTGTCCCCGCAGTGGCCGCCATTAAGTAGGGGTCGGGGAGGGTTGGACAGCTGGGAGGCGGGAGCGGGGAGAGGAGCTGGATTGGCCCGGTCGAGCTGGGGGGGAGGGGCCGCGGGGGCAGCAGCGGCGGGGAAAGTTAAAGGGAGGAAAGAAGGGATAAAGAAAAAAGGGAAAAAAAGCAGAAATAAGGCACAGAAGAGCAGAGATGCAGAAAAGGGCAGAAAGGTGAAAGATGGAAAGGGTAGAAAAACGAGTGAAAACGAGTGAAGGAGCATAAGGAGAGAAAGGGAAAATGGGCAGAAATAAGGCACAAAAGAGCAGAGGTGCAGAAAGGTGAAAGATAGAAAGGGTAGAAAAAAGAGTGAAAACGAGTAAAGGAGCAGAGGAGCACCACTTCCACATCTGTGCACCACCACCAACTCAGCACCAGAACAGCACCACTTCAGCACCAGCACAGTACAGCACCACCTCAGTACCAATGCAGCACCACCTCATTATTTAACACAGCACCACCCCAGTACCAGTACAGCATCACTTAGCACCACTTGAGCGCAGCACACCATCACTTAAGCATCACCAATGCATCATTTAGCACCTCCTCAGCATGACTCAGCACCACCTCAGTATCACTCAGCACCACCTGAGCACCACCTTAGCATCAGTGCAGCATCTCCTCAGCATCAGTGCACCACAAATAGGATAGCACCAACTCAGCATTATCACAAAACCACTTTAGCAACAGCACAGCACCACCTTAGCAGCACCTCTGCACCATTTCAGCATTAGCGCAGGACCACCTCAGCACCAGTGAAGCATCAACTCAGCACCAGCACAGCACCAATGAGCATCAATCAGCACCACCTGAGCACCAGACCACCATCAACTGGGCACCACCAAAGCATCACTCAGCACCACCTCAGCATCACTCAGCGCCACCTCAGTATCACTCAGCACCACCTGAGGACCCCCTCCGCACAAGCACTCCACCACAGCAGAACCACCTCAGTATCACTCAGCAACCGCACCAGTGCAGCACCACCTCAGCACCAGCACATCATCATCGCAGCACCCCCTCAGCATCAGTGCAGCACCACCTCAGCATCAGCATAGCACTACCTAAGCACCACCACATCTCCACCTCAGCTTCAGCACAGCACGCCCCAGCATTAGCACATCACAGCCTCCTCTTCAATGCACCACCAACTCAGCATCAGCACAGCATCATCTCAGCACCAGCGAAGCACCACCTCAATATCAATGCACCACCACCAGTGCAGCCCCTCCTCAGTACCAGTGCAACCCCTCCTCAGTAGCAACTCACTGCTAATGCAGCACCACTTCAGCATCAGCGTAGCACCACCTCAGCATCAGTGCAGCCCCACCTGAGGACCAGCTCAGCACCACCTGATCTGCTTAGAAAATGAAATAATATTTACATATGAATAAAGTGTATATGAATGAAGAAGCACATTTTAAAGTTGTACATTTTAAAAAGTTCAGTTAATGTGCAGGAATTTAAAAATGAAGACAAAAAATTAAATTAGTATTCTTAGATTGAGGCGTGGGAGTAGTGCAAGTGAATCAAATAGAATATAGAATGGGCGATGATTGACCTAAATTGAATCTAGAAAAGCTCTAGCCCTCTCATTAAATTAAAATTCAGTTTTAAAAAAAAATCAGTTTGTAAATCAAACAAAATATTTCATCTTATAGGAATTTGCTTGATGAATGCATATTTCTGTATCTTTTCAGTATTGTTTTGCGTTTCAACCATCGAAAAAGCTTATGCAGGGGTACGGGCGCCCAGTAATGACTCAGTAGAGGGTCTTCGGATACCAATAATGATTCAGTGGGTCCACTTGTCCAGTAATGATTAAGTGGGGCTCCACAGAAGTCAAATGTTTAAGAACCACTGCTTTAGATCATTGGACTCCTGCTATGAGCTGCTGAGGGTAGTAATCTCACCTAAATGAATATCCTAATTGTTCTTTTATCAATTTTAATAATTGATAGTTGTCTGCCATAGCATTATAGGATTATTTAATATGGCCTAAGGATCTGCTTATTTGATGAGCTAAATCTGAAATAATCATTAATTTCTCATTTACATTAAAATAATCTGCAGATTACAGCCATTGAAGGAGAATTCATCAGAAAGAACCCTTCTTATCTTTCTGTGTGAAGGAAATGTGCTAAGGGCATGCACTACTCAAAGAAATGTAGTATCATTGTTGAACTACTTAGCCAAACCACACAGTTTCCGGGTGGTTAACCCTACAGTAAAAGCGATACTACAAAATTGACTCAATATGCTGCTTAGAGTGGTAATGGAGCATTTGATATGATTGGTCCACTGCTTGATTGATTGTACACTTGTGAGGCAAGGTATTCAATTTTTCCTTTTCCCGCTTTATTTATATACAGTTTATTAATCTGTTATGATTTCATATTCTAAGCAGTCAGAACCCCCTGAGTAGGCTTCACGGACCCCCAGGGATCCTAGGACCACAAGTTAAGAACCACTGCTCTGTGTAAATTTTAAAACGTTCTGTAATTGTGAAGGAATTTGAAATAGGAGGCTCAAAGTTAAGTTACTATCCTCAGATTGATTCGTGTAGCAGTGCAAGTGCATTGAACAGACTAAAGAATGGAAAATGAGTCACCTCGATTGAGTGTAGGAAACCTACAACATTCCCATTATAATTTAAAAATGTATTTTTATGTTTGTGAATTAAATACACATTTTCACTGTTTGAGTTTTTAGTTTGATGAATGCTTGTTTCTGTATTTTATGTGTATTATTTTGCCTTTCTAATCATCAGGAATGCTTAGGCGGGGGTCTCTAGCTTCCAGTAATAACTTAGTGGGAGTTCCTGGATATCAGGAATGACCCAATAGGAGTCCCTGAATTCCAAAAATTATTCAGTGCGGTTACACGGGTAACATTAATTGTAATTGGATTTATGTAGGTTTTACTACCTCTGACGCGGCATTACAGCTCTTTACGGCAAGTAGTACTCTACTCCAGAGCTCAAGGTAGGTGGCTAATACACTGACATTTTTGTTTTTTTTACTCGGCATGTGTTCTCAAGAGAGAAAAAACACATACATTTACTCTAGTTTCTTTGGGGTGGATTAAAATCAGGTCTGGTCATTAGTGAGGGCTTTGCGGTTTCAGACAAATGGTTGGTTAGATGAATAGGCTGGCGGAGAGTAGGTGGCATTGTTAGGTTGCAGGGATAGGGATTTATGAAGGAGAGGTTGTGAACTATGAAAAGAGGTGTGAGTCATGTGAAGAATTACCGTATGAGATGTGAAGGTAGACGGGCATGAAAATAAAAGGAGGCTATACTCACAAATTGAAGGCATGTAGAGGACAGAAGGTAAGAAGAGGGTCACTCTGAACAAGGAAAGGAGGGAATTAATCAGGAGTAAGTCATGGTCAATTTTTCATGTACAGCTTTAGTAGTATAGTGGGAGAAGGCTTTCTGAGATGGCCAGCAATCTGAGGATGTAAACTGTAGAAAGAAACAATGTTAGATACAGTGCTCCATGTCTGGAGATAGCTTAAACATGCAAGTCTGAGTGTACAGATCATTCGACCATTAAGAGCCCGAGCCTGTGGTGTGCAAGCCTATGGCAGCCTTTTTAAACATAAACTGGAGCCTCGATAAGCCTGAAACATTGAATTACAGATCCCATGAGCATACGTCTTGGGCGGACTCCTGAGATTGGTCTCCCGGAAGCTCTGCCCCGATGACACCACATGACGCTGATACATCGCGCAAATGTGAACACTGCCGCAAAACTGTTGCGTGATGCAAGAGCAATGTAAACCGGCTCATACAGGCCCCTAAGTATTTTTCTGTCACCATAATGCCATGGGTAACCACATTATATCAGTAATTACCATATTTACACCAGGTGCAGCCATAATTTGGGTTGGCACCATGATACCAAGAATACCTACAATATTGTAAGAATTGAAACCATCATGTCACAACAAGCATTATGCCAGAGGGGGGTACCATGCTGCCATGAATGCCAAAAATGGCCTAAGAATCATTATATTATTATAACATAAACCATGCCAACATGCTTGAGAAGAAAAATTAAGAGAATATTTTACATTTTTAGATATTTCGTGAAAGGCGACTAATATTAAAAGATCTAAAATGTTTACATTTAGAGCACAACAGTTCCATCCATTTGAAAGACTTCCTAAAAAGAGGTTTGCATAGGTAAAAGGAACAGTGTGTGAACCGCTGGTTGATATTTGAATTTTAAAACACAGCATAAATCAGGATTCAGTTGGCCCCTCGGGCCTCTGGGCCCGGTGTAATACTAGAAAAAATTCCCTCATGGCCTATCTAATTTTTGTTCACCAACATTGTTTATATGTTATACTTTTATTCAAACACAACAACAACAAGACTAGTTTATAACATTTCTTCAGTATATTTTTTATTTCCTCCTTATTTCTTTTTCATTTTCAATTGCTTTCTTGTCAAATATTTCTATCCATTATATCAGTGATACATATATTATTTTGTACAAAATTCATATTCAAAAACGTGCAGTTACGATCCAATAGTAAATGAAACCTTGGCTATAAAAACATATCAATACTGACCCAATCCCACTCAATCAATATCATTCATTCCAATTCATAACCTTTCACACACTCCATATCTGAACAAATCTTGATTTGTAAGGCAGAAGGTTCTCTGCCTAACTTTGAACCATAAGTTGTTAAATTTGGTTCCACGCAAGGTCGACGCGTGTTTCGGTGGGTTGTCCACCACCTTACTCAGGACCTATGCAGATACAAACATTCCACGTAAACCAAAGGCCAGGGGATTTTTAACCTGTAATATATGTAGCAGCTATCATCTATCACGATTCAATTAATGGTGCAGATTTTGACAATCCGGGTTGCTCAAATATTATTATTCCTTCTAGTTTTTTCTAATGCCTTAAGGTGATGGTTCCTGTGAGGTGATCCCTTTCTCAATGGTATTTTAAATGCAGAAACTTTCAGTGATTCCTGTTTTTCATATATAGAAAGTGCAATCAGATTTATCATTTCACATTGGATTCCATTTTCTATTGAAAGTGATTGTTTCTTCGATATCACTGCTGCAACCTGTAGCAAAATCAGTCTCCTCATTCAGCGTGTCCGCAACCCACTGCTTTCAAATGACGAAAAAAAAGCTCTGGGCCCGGTGTCACTGCACCTGTTGCATCAGTCAAAACTAGCCCCCCCCCTCCCTTTGGAGTACTGAATACTAGCCAAATTGTTTCAGGGATCTCCTGCAGTTTGTGGTCCAATAGTGATACTATTAACCCAGGATTGCTGAAAACATGACTAGTAGAACTGGGCATTAAAGCTATTCCTTTATAAACAAAATATAGTTAAAATATTTGACACATCAGAGGTACCTCAGCTGTGTTATTTAAATTAAGCCCCCCAGCAGTATCAGAATGGGACACAACATAGGCCAGGCATCAAAATACACGTAGCCCTCTTAAGTGAAATAAAAATGGCCCATGATTGCAAATCAAGGCCGTTTTGGACTTGTTAAGAAGACACACTATATACGTGTTTTGCAAGGTATGGAAAACTGCATGCATTTGAGCTTGCTGCAAGCAATGTTTGTTTTAATATCTAGGAAGTCAACATTAAAAACCGTACCAGCAGACCATAAAACAGGCCCACACACAGCCCACAAAATGGCCCACATACTAACATTTCAGACCAGCCCATCGGTCACTGCCAGATTTCTCTACAGGACAGTCCAGCAGTGGAACCCAGTAACTGAAATGTTCTTGATAAGGAGTGTTTAAATTCTGTGCAGGAAGCTACAGAGTCATTGCTTTCACTATAATGGCGTCATGATTTATGCTCCTGCCCACCAGAAGAAACAAATTGGTTGATGTGTTTGACGCTTCATTAATCTTTAATGTGCAGACTTGTAATCTGGGGCTGTATCACATATATGGCGCACTTTCCCTGTTTGCGCTAGGGCGCACCTTCAAACCCGCCTACACTTTAGGAGCGGAGAGACATCTATTTGCAGGCCGGTGAAGTGAGTGACTGCACATGCCAGTAAGGGACTGTATGGGGGAGCCCCGCATCCTCTTTCTCCCCTCCAGAGGGCTACATTTAGGAGGCGCACTGAAGGTCCATAATGCTGGAGCAGAGGCAAAGTGATTCCCTCATTTGCATGAGGTCATGCCCCCATGGAAGGCCCTCTTGAGATAGGGCTGGTGCTACATCCACAGATACTGGTGCTATCTGTAAAACATATGGGCCTCCACAAGCGTCTGCAGCCCCTCCTGTAATACCAAAGTATCCCGGTGGTGCACGAAACAGGCGCACATGCCTGTTGGGACTCTGGGGCACTTTCTATAATACGGCCCTTGGAAGGCAGAACTGTTTGTAAATTAAATGATATTGTCACAGCAGCTGTTTGTTGTGTTCAGTCGTCACCAGCCTTTTTGTGAGGTGTTCACAGCTTCTTGTTAACACTTTTGTTTTTTGCTTGACTCCTTCTATATGTAGAATCAATTCTCTGGCTAATGGACAAATAAGGATGAAAACTCCTGGCGTCAAATTGGAGATCAGGCTACCTATCAGTGCCCTGTCAGTACATTATGGCAGCAGGACAATACCTGCCCCAGTATTCCCTCTAAGGAGGGAAAAATCTGCTACCACTTGACAGGTTTTATTTTCAAATATAAATATCCACTTTCACTGGCTGACAGTGGGCTGATGCTTAGCTGACAAGGACAGGGCATATAGCCTGGACCCCAGATCCAGCAACTGGAAGATCTATATCTACTCAAAGCTGTGTGGTCACAGCTCCAGGGCTTCCTGAAACTGGACCTCTTTGCAGACTACGGCTGGAGCTCTGCTGGCCTGGCTAGCTGTGTACCTTGTTTGTGTGGAAGCTCCTAGCAAACCCAGAGGGATTCAACCATCAAACATGTTCAACCATAAAACAATTGAACATTCACAACCATCAACCATTTTTTACCCCTCATCAAAGATTGTAAAGGAGCTGCCCATGACCAAGTAACCAAAGTGCAAAAAAGCTATGTGGTGACTCTGCATGTTGATAAAACGTTTGTTCTTTGTTACATGAGGGACCCTCCCACTTTCCCTTTCCCACTACTCACTAGTCTCAGTCTGGTGTGGCATGTGCACAGGCCTATGATTGCCCTCTCTGCCTAGCGGCAAGAAGAAGAGTCCATTGCCGAGCTCCAGCAACCGGCTGGCTTGGCAGAAGCTCAATGTGGTCCTGCAGGTCTTTCTGTGTCATTTCCTGTCCCTATATGTCCTTCTAAGGTCAGACCCTAACCATGTAACCAAACAAGAGGGACAAAGGGGCAAGTTTTTAGAGGCCCAACATACATGCCCCACAATTTAGGTGAGAAAAATAGGGTATGGAGTTCCTCAGAATCAGAGTGAATGAACGTAGTAATCGGGTATTGGAGCGCTGACCTGACGAGGGGCAGGCTCATATGATGATGCATGACACCTAGCTTGCTTGGCGTGCAAGAGCCCGAGTTCCGAAAAGGGAAGCCCCCCTGTTTCCACTCCAGGCGGGACAACCAATCATTGGTGTAACTCTCACTCTACGTTCATTCACTCTGATTCTGAGGAACTCCATACCCCAGACTCCATACTCCAGACCCTAACCATGCCATAAATCATGAGACATATTTTTTCTCATGCTGTAGCTCTTAATCACGAACACGGAAGCGCTTCATTTTACTGTGCTGAAGGTAGTTTTAATTTCCGACTGATTGTCACACTTAACCTATGTGTATATATGTGTATGTTGTAACATTACTAGTGATCCGTTATTGTATTGGCAGCAAGATCAGGTCCTTTTCATTCCTGAAATAATGAGAAAAGCCCAGCATCTGCGATCAGGTACTGACCGCAAATACTTTGAGGCCAATTCACAAAGGCATGTCAAAGTATGTAAGAGTGCTTTAACAGTACTCTTAAGCTTACTCTGGTATGTCTTTGTAAATCGGCCCCTAAATATCCAACTCCCCATTATAAAAAGTGCAAGGAGGGCACAGTCCTTGCTACTTGTATTAAGTGTATATGAATGGCCCCATAGTCTTTTGTACCCATTTCACAAAAGTATGTAAAAGTTCATTGATGCATTTACTTGCTGTCTGTTTTGCAATCTGAAATCTCGCTCTGTTTTAATATAATTCATTTTTTAACCTTTCTATTTTGTTTTTTGCTCGCCTACCTTAACCTGTGCTTCCGGTTGCTTCCTCTGCCAGCGCCCCGTTCCACCACGGGTTTTCCCGTTTGTTGTGGAGGGCGCCGGCACAGATTTCAGGCTATCTCCTGATTGGGGGGCCAGGGTCACGAGCTGGGTTAGCGTCTCTGCGCTTTCCCTATTTAATGCAGTTGGCATGCTTCGCGCGTAGCAGGCACGCCGGTGGCGTGCCGGGAGCGTGCCAAAGGCAAGCCCATCTGCGCCCGTCCGCGCCACGACCGCGCCAGGGAGGCTGCCCCACCGGCCGCTTATACCCAAGTAAGATTTACAAAAAGTGAGCGACCCGAAAATACCCTTGAGGGCTTGGGTAATTGAAATGGAAAGGTAAAGGTGCCTTCAAGGGAGTTTATTTTCTATGTATTTAGTAACTCAAATTAGTTATGGAAGGATGAATCAATAATCCTTATTATGAACCAATCCAATAATATTTAGCTTGAAATTCAATATAGATACTTCGTTTTATCAAAACATAACATACAAACAAAGACACAAGGAGTATTAGAAAAATAGTTTTATCAAAAATTCATTGAGATAAGTGACTTCATATACAGATAAGTAAACAAATAAAGATTAGGCCTGTGGGTACACACATAAGTAAATTACTACGTGACTCAACAGAACCTAAAAAACTCCTATCCCACGACACATTGAATAAAGCAAGATAGGGATAAGATGTACTGTCGACGTTTCGGTTTCCTAAGAATCCATTGTAGACACCATCCTCAGGACTGCTGTCAATTATGATCTGTATAGAGGTATTGTAATCTGAAATTTAAAAATATTTACAGTTACAAATCTACACTAACTATATTCATTACACCTTGGTGACAAAACAAAATATTTACAACATTTACAATAACAATACAGTGATACGGTGATCTATACAACATAGAGAACATTGTGAACCTAAAGTTCATTTTTATTTATTTATTTTTTTTTTAAAAAAGGGGACATTTCAATATTGACAAAGCCTTGTATAAATCAAGGAGATGTTTCCACGTATGATCATTTATCCGCGAATCATTGATTAAACATCCATACGGAGTTGTGTTACTTTTATTTATCCAAAACAGATGACTTTGTAAATTATATATTTTCCAAGAACCCTCTATTTCATCGAGGTCTACGAGTGCAATTCAGAGGATCAGGTTCTTAACATCTTATTCACAGTCTATTCAACTTTAGGTTCACAATTTCAGATTACAATACCTCTATACAGATCATAATTGACAGCAGTCCTGAGGATGGTTTCTACAATTGATTCTTAGGAAACCGAAACGTCGACAGTACATCTTATCCCTATCTTGCTTTATTCAATGTGTCGTGGGATAGGTGTTTTTTAGGTTCTGTTGAGTCACGTAGTAATTTATTTATGTGTGTACCCACAGTCCTAAACCTTATTTGTTTATTTATCTGTATATGAAGTCACTTATCTCAATGAATTTTTGATAAAACTATTTTTCTAATACACCTTGTGTCTTTGTTTGTATGTTATGTTTTGATAAAACGAAGTATCTATATTGAATTTCAAGCTAAATAGTATTGGATTGGTTCATAATAAGGATTATTGATTCATCCTTCCATAACTAATTTGAGTTACTAAATATATAGAAAATAAACTCCCTTGAAGGCACCTTTACCTTTCCACTATACCCAAGTAAGGCATTGCTATGGTAGAAAGCTCTTGTTAGAACTTAGGCTCATAACTAAGCCTTGCCATCATACCTATGACCCTGAGGCATTTTTAGTTAGTATGGCTGGTGGTTGCCAAAGTTGTGTTTTTAAAAAGGGGTCTGTAAAGAAGTCCCTGCCTGACCTTACTGTGTTTAAACCCTCCTCTAGCTTGATTGTTGAAAAAGGGTTTCTTATTAATGCTAGATCGTTAGTAAAAAATATTATTTCTTTTAGAGACTTTGTTTCAGCTAGGAATCCATCTTTGGTGTTTATTACAGAAACCTTGGGCCACGGACACCTCGGGACCCGACCTGGTTGATGCTATTCCTACCGGCTACTCGCTGTCCAGGATGGACAGAATAGGTCGCCGAGAAGGACGATTGGGAATCTTGTATAAGGATTCTCTTATCTGCCGCACCCAGTATCTCTCTACTCCCTCTGACCCTTTCCAGGTTTTTTACTGTTCTATTAATTCTCATCCTTCTTATTCTTTTTCTGGCCTCCTGTTGTATAGGCAACCTGGCCCCAGATCCTCCTTCAGTCAGGACATTATTAAACTGCTAGAGCCTTTTATTGAGAGACCAAATATTACTCTCCTTGGGGATTTTAATTTCCATTTGGAAAATACGGGATGTAGAGACACTCAAGCTCTTCTGGAAACTTTGGACTGCTGTAGTCTGGCCCAGTTGGTGGTAGGCCCTACCCATCTGGCAGGACACACCCTCGATGGGGTCTTTTCAAATGACCCTAGGTTGAGGGTGGGACCTCCGGTCCCCTTAGCATGGTCGGACCACATTGCTGTACCGCTAGTCCTGTCTTTTCAGGAAGCAGTACTTCCCTTGCCAGACTCTAAGAAGCAGGAACTTAGAAGGAATTTTAAATCTATCAATAATGAGGTACTCTTCCCCTTTCTGAATAAGCTGGAGTCTGCCGATTCGCTGGATGTTAATTCAGCTGCTCTGGAGCTCTCGCATGCTCTTTTCAGGAGCCATGGATATCCTGGCCCCTCTCAAACAGCACTATTCAGCGAGGAAGAGCCCCTCGGCCCCTTGGTATTCAGTTAGACTCAGACAGCTGAGACAAGGCTGTCAAAAGAAGGAAAGGTCTTTGGCGGGTCCATCTTGAGCCTTTGTAGAGAGAACAACACAAACTTTGCCTAAAGGAGTATAAATTAGCTATCATGGAGGAAAAAAGAGCCTATTTCTCCAAAGTCACCGCCTCCCTTAACTCTCCTAGAGATCTCTTTAAGGTCATAGATTCTCTAACTTCTCCTCAGGCAGTAGATTCAATAGTTGAATCTCAGGATCTGTGCGATAATATATCTCCCTTTTTTCATACTAAGATCCTGGATATTTATGTCATGCTTGAATCTCTAAATTCCTGTATGGGACCTTCCAATCTTCCGGCCTCCTCTGGGGTCGGGAGTTTACCCGGTGAGCAGCTCCCGAGTCTTCCGTCTTTTCCACCTTTGTCTCCTGAGATCATGGTGCAGCTTCTAGACAATACTAAGTCGGGCTCCCCCTTAGACTCCTGCCCGCTTAAGGTATTGAAAGCCTGTCGGGAAGTGGTTATTCCACCTCTTATGAAGGTTATGAATCGTGCCATCTTGGAGGGAGTTTTTCCCTCCCTATGGAAGATGCCGGTTGTAAAACCTCTCCTGAAGAAACCTGCACTGGAACCAGGTGTCCAGAAAAATGTTCGCCCCATCTCCCTACTTCCCGCTCCCGCAAAGATGTTGGAGTCCTATCTTAATCTCTATCTTAGCACCAATCTCAGGGACTCTGGGGCATATTATCAAGGGCCTTAATTCATGTGGTAGCGACCTTTTCCGGTTGCTAACGCATGAATTAATTATCGCCCTATTATCAATGAGTCGCTAACTCCGGTTAGCGATGCATTTCATGCGTTATTCATCGCCCCCACGCTGGGGGCAATGAATAACACTAATGAGATGCAGGGTGGGCGTTCCCACGTCCAACCACATGTAAAATGTGGTTGGAGGTGGGATTGCCTTATTCACAAGGCAGGCCTTGGTAGAAGGAGACCTGCGATAAACGTGTCTATCGCAGGTCTCCCAACGCCTGCTTTTAGTACGTGTTAGGCATTTCTAACATGAGGGGGTGGATCATAAAGCTGAATCCACCCCCCATATTATCAAGGCACACATTAGCACGTGAAAATAGCGCTTGTTTTCACGCGCTAATGCTACCTATCGACAATTTCACATCGCCTGTTGGCTTTAGCGTTGAGAATACGCTGCTACGGTCGATGTGAAATCGGCGGTACATTTTTCCACGGTATCAAAGCTGTGCGATATTTTTTGCACAGCCTTGATAATATGCCCCTCTGTCTTTTTGGATAGCTCCCAACATGGTTTCAGGAGACATCACAGCACTGAAACCGCTCTCACTGCAGTTGTTAACAATATCCACTCCCAGGTTGACAAGGGCCACACCACTCTTTTGGTCCTGCTGGACCTTACAGCGCCCTTCGACACTCTGTCTCCAGCTATACTGGTGTCTCGTCTTCTTGCCTCCTTTCTTAATGAAAAGGAACAGAGAGTGAAACTGGGTCAGTTTCTTTCCGGCCCTAAACCTGTGCATTGTGGGGTCCCTCAGGGTTCTTCTTTGAGCCCTACACTTTTTAACATCTATGTGGCCCCCCTTGCTAGGGTGGTGAGATCATTTGGGCTGGAGGTGTTGTCCTATGCAGACGATACCCAAATAATGGTTTCTCTTACTCATTCAGTAAAGGAATCTGCCCAGAATTTCAGGAGCTGCATGGAGGCTGTTTCTCAGTGGATGGTTCAGAACTTCCTGAAATTGAACGGGGAGAAAACTGAGGTATTAATCAGGAAATCTGGTCGAGGGACTGGTGGCCGCCCTCACTTGGGGAATGCCCCCGTCCAGACCAGTATGGCAAGAACCTAGGGGTGCTAATAGACACTGCCCTTTCCTTTGACCGTCAGGTTAATAGGACCGTTTCCACCTGCTGTGGGATCATTAGAACCCTTAGAAAGATTTCCCATTTTCTTTTCCCAGATGCTCGCAAACCAGGCTACGCTAGCTTTAGTCTCCTCCAGACTGGACTATTGTAATGCCCTTTATCTTGGCATTAGCAAGAGTCTTATTCATCATCTTTAAATGGTCCAGAATGCTGCTGCGAGGATGGTTCTGAATCTTCCTAGATTTGCCTCAGCCTCTGCAGCATGTGAGAACTTACACTGGCTTCCGATACACTGTAGGATCACTTTTAAAATACTATGTTTGTCCCATGCAGCCTTTTATGGTACTGGCCTGGAGGGTATCAAGGCTCTTGTTCATCTTTATACCCCCAGTAGATCCGTTCGTTCCTCTAGTAAAAACTTTCTTGTGATCACTAGGTTTGCCAAGGCAAGATGGGGCGGAAGAGCGTTTTCCACTGTGGCGCCCAGATTGCGGAATTCTCTCCCTCCTGAGCTAACAGGGCAGCCCTTTCTCTCTTTGTTCTGTAAGGCCCTAAAAACCTGCCTTTTCTCTGAGGTATATTTGTAAGGCTGACTCTGGTGGTTGCCCTGTGTTGCAACTGTATTGAGTAATAGTTTTACAAATCGTGCTATTATGGATGCATTGTTTGGTTACTATCTTTAATCACATGCTTACTACATGTTTATTTTACCCATGACAACTGTTCTACCTAGTGACACCCTTTTTGAGGTGGAATATCCAGTGTCCTGGGTCAAGCCTGACAATAATTATAAGACCTTCTTAAATAATATATGTACTTTTGAAGTTTGTATACTTTTTAGGAATTCCCACTCAATCGGTGATCATTTCCAAGAATAGTTGACATCTTCAAAGAATTGCTAGAAATAATGGAATTGAACCACAAAAGGAAATACAAGGCTTCTTTATTTTAATAGCTGTGGAGTAAGAAAAAAAATGATTCAAATTAAAAAAGGAACATTAGAAAATATAGATAAAAACTTTATGAATGGGCGACAAACTGCTGACCAAGGATTGATAGTTTGATGACGTACTTTGGCTCAGATTTACTATCAGTTTGCGTTATTTTTGTAAGTCATGCACTGCACTGCCTAGAATCACTTTGCGTCAAAGAGGCATTTTAATGGGGTTTGACACAATCTGTATTTTCTTAGTAAATCTGGCCCTATTGGTTTAGCAGCTGATGCCATGGTTAGAGCTAAGGAGGAGATGACAAGACAAATCCACTACATTATTTGAACTTTAGAAACTAGTACCACGCCCTGAAAAGAGTCCAATCACAAATCAAGAGACTACAGGGGCAGGTCAAAGGTGCAATAGTCCCAAATACAAGTCAGGAAATTAAGTCAACATGTGCCCCGGCTGGCTGCTGCAACAATGAGAGTTTGTTGAAACTTTTATGGCATCTTTCAGATTCAAAAGTGGGGAAGAGGTTACATCTCCCACCCAGGGTTCTGCAGTGAAAAACGAAAGGGCTGTATTCTCGAAAATGTAAGCCACAAGCATGTCGCTAAAGAGGCAGTCAGATATAGACCTAATAGGTGTTGAAAATACATACATACTTCTGTTTTTTTCATTCAAAACCATAGAGTCGTTGTAGTAACACCCATGTGCCAAGGAGGTGTTAGCCCATGAAGACTAACTAACCACAAGTGGTTTTAAAAGCTTTCTTTATTAAGTGCACCGACACCCGTCTTTTTGAAGCGTTGAACAAAATAACTATATTTTCTCTTATGGCAACTTCTATGGACTCTGGTGAGGGATAGAAAACCTTTTATGGCACTCTGATTACCTCTTGGCTTGATGGTAGCTTCCACACAGGCAAGGTCAGTAGAAGGGCAGGCCAGCAGGGCGTTGGAGGGGAATTATCCTCAGTACTTGAAGAAAGGAGGAACTTCAGCCAGGTATTATATAGAACGATACAAAGATGTTCATTTGTGGCATGCACATAAATGTTTGCAGAGGAAAGACATGCATGTTCGTATAGAAGGCTTATACTCTCCTATTTTTTTGTCCAAACTCTGCTGCCTGGATGAACGAGGGATTCTCTGGTCCTTTTCACAGTTCTGAGGCAGCTAAATGACAGACCAGGGCCCGGTGTACAGAAAGTGACCCGGGGGCACAACTGTCTTGTCCACCCACTTTATGCGCCCCCGGGGCACTTTGGTTTTCCAGAAAGGGCCAAAGACACTTATGTGGCTCCTTCTGTAATACAGAATACGCTAGTGCGCATGTAGCACCAGGGCTATTTCAAGAGAGGCGTGGCACCATGCAAATAAGAGATATCTGTACCTCTGCACCTGCGCCGTATTATTGATGCAGGCGCAAAGACAAAGAAGCTGTCAGGAGGCGCACTGAAAGGGTGCCACAAAAAATTGCCGCACTGATTGCATCCCTCTGAAGGAGAAGAAGGGACCCATGGACCCTCCAGGCATCCCCAGTGAATGACTGCATCCACCTGTAAAACAATCTCTAATCTCTCTTTAAAGTGCAAGCGGTTGGCACCTGCACAGTGAAACAAGAAGCAGCTTTGAAGCAGCGGCTCCATATTTCACTGGGATGTACTGCCCCCAGTGCAGAATGAGTCTGCGGCTGCCATGGCGCAAGCGCCTTCACCATAATAGGGCGCACTTTCCCTGATTGCGCACCACATACCTACTCAAAGGTGCATCATGGAGCAAACTGAAAAAGTGTACCATATGCATAATAAGGGCTCAGGTTTACAAAGTGCACAATGAGGCGTCTGGACTCTGTACAAGAGACACTGTAGGAAGATTCTTGATTGTTTTCTATGGAATTTTTAAAGCATTAAAGCAGTATAATTTCCAAAAGCTGTAACTTTGCAAAGAGCAGGAAAAACTCAAAATACAAAAGACTCAATTTAAAGCTTTATTTGTTTAAAATGTTTAACCAGGCCTCCCAACTCACAGTATGCTACTGTGTGTCCTAGTATTTCAGTTCTCTTCAAATAGTTACCCAGAGAAGAGCCAGTATCACACAGTAAGCACAGTGTGAGCTGAAAACGCTATCACAAGCCTTCAGATCAAAATGGCCAGTGCTTTACTGTACCTTCCCAGGTGAAATTCCAGTAGACTGGAGAATGACTAGATGGATACTCCCCATGCCACAGAAAGTAGATTACATTGAGTACTTGACTCTCCAAACTTACAACCTTAAGGACCGTATTTTAGAATTGGGGGTCTCTGGTTGGCGCAGGTAGGTACTTGTGCCAAGCAGGGACCCTCTCCTCTAGTCAGGACAAGGGAATTACCCTCTTAAAATAACCCCTGCTCACCCTCTAGGCGGCATGGCGCGAGCAGTCAAGGCTAGTTCAGAGGCGATGTAAGTTAAGCATTTGTGACTACATACAGTAACCCAGTGACAACACTACAAATGGACACCACACAAAGTTTTGTATAAAAAATAAGTTATACTTTATATAGAGTTACCACAAGACCAATAAATGACAAAAAGAATGCACAGTACTATCAAATTTCAAGAGCTCTGGTTAAAACAGTGTAAATCAAAGTTCTGTGCGAGTCGGTAGCCTTGTCCAGCTACAGCGTGCTGAAAGAACACAGAGTCTAACAAATCCAGCAGACCGCGGCGGTCCGGGCCCACTCAAATGTCGACAGACTCAAACACAGTACCTTTTCCTCGGGGCGGCCGGCACGGATGTGCGAGCCTGTTCCGGTGATCGTCGCGGTGCAGGAAAAGAAAGCGTTGCAGGTCACTGTGTCCCTTCCGTCGCGGTGCAGGCTACGGCTCGTTGCCGGCGTCGGTGAGCTCAGAGCTTGCGTTGTTCGGGGCGGACGTTGCTCGTTGCGGTGCTTCCAGCTTTACAGTGCAGCGTTCGAGCCAGAGTTCAGGAGCTGGCGTCGGTCAGTCCAGGCAACGGTGCGAGTCGGGCGGTGCGTCGCGAAGTGTGCGAGGCGGTGCCCAACTCCGGTGCGGTCACAGGACTCGAAGTCAGCAGCAGTGACTGCGTCGGTTAGACCAGTTCGATTCGGTGTAGCGAGACGTTGCACTTTGCGGTGTCCTTCCAGTCGCGGTGCAGGCTACGGCTCGTTGACGGCTTCGAGACGGAGTCGGTGAGCGCAGAGCTTGCATTGTTCGAGGCGGACGTTGCCCAGTGCGGTGCCAACAGGACACCGGGCCGGTTGTGAGAGTCGGTCACAGCTCCCGGCCTCTGTAGCCACTGGAACAGTAGCACTTCACAAATGGCTGGTGAAGTTGACTGGTCCTGGGACTTCGGTCAGGGGGTAAGCTCTCTTCCAAGCCCTTGGTGATCTTTTTAGCACAAGTTGAAAAGCAAAGGTAAAATCCACAAAGACCTTTCTCCTCTCTAGGCAGCCAGGCAACCACTGCAGGCCAATCCCCCAAGCAGCCCTTCAGCTTGGGAATAGTGTCTCCTCGGTTTCTTCAGGTTCCTTCTCCTCAGCAGAGGTTTCTTCTTGTCAGTTCCAGGAGTGATCTAATTTCATGAGCTCAGGGTCCCAATACTTATTCTGCTATTAGTATGGCATCACACTGCTTGTCAGGCGGTGATTTTTCTAAAACAATGACAACGTTTCCCGCGCAGACCGGAACCTAATTCAATTTGCGCACTGTTTGATCCACGGAGTGACATACATTCTGCCTCTTTTGGGTGAGTGTGACATCATTGGTTTATTTGTGAGTATGATTGGTCAGACCAGGGGGCAAGGCTGAAATCATTGATGACATTCTTGGCTGGTATGCATGCCCATTACAGATGTAGTGGTTAGTTGATGGAAGCAAGCCAGTGCTGCGGAGTGTTTGATGATGTACATGCAGAGTTCTGTATTACTCAGTTTGCATGCAGAATAATGTATGATCTATCTCGGTTGACTGGTTTTGTGAACACTTAAAATCCATCCATATGGTGACTCTGTCCTTTGTTACATTGTGTTTAGAGTACTGTCATATGTATGCTGCAGGCGGATGTGTGTGAGGTGTGTCACTACAGATGCATACTTTGTGGAGTTACAGGCAGCCATGCCGCACTTGGGATGCTTGATCTCACTTTAAAGAAGCCTCACACATGCGAAGGCTGCCATTGTGCTGGGCATAAGGAATTGAAAACACAGTGTGGGAACCTACAACCCAGGCATACAATTTAACTCAGCTACTTATCCCAGGAAGTTTGAGTTGGCCTGACCCCGTTAATCCACTAAGTCATTCAGCAAAGGTTGGACAGTTCCATTTAACAGAAAATCATGTATATCTAATGCATGTTTTATTTGACCCTGTGGAAGGAAAATGTATGCAGCAGGCAAACTAAATAAAGCCATTTCTCTCGCACTTAAGGCCAAGTCACTCCTCGATTTGTCATTCCATGAAAAGTAAATAGCTTCAGGGAACTGTGCATTGTACGGCCTTTGAAGCTTTAAGGATAGGTTAGTCGCTGTGGTAGGCTAGCCTCAAACCCGCGTGATCTGAATGGGGCAAGCGCTGCAGCATTCTTGGGTAAGAATGACTTTTATCCGCAGAGTATCTCTCACTGTCTGGGGCATCTCAATGGTCCATTCAGTGAAAATGTTATATGGGCCTTGCACAGTCAAAGGGCGCAGAAGGCAACAGAGACCCTTTTTGTACCCGACAACCTCTTCCACAGGGAGTCAGTCGGCGAGCTCCCGGCCTCCCTCTGAAGCACTGAAGGCGGCTGGGGGCCTTCAATAGATGCACACAGCGCTTGATTCACAAAGGGCGGGGTCAAACAGTCAAGGCATTTGCTACTGTAGGAATACTGCGAGGTTTGAAGCACATTTTCTGCTTTTATGAAATTCTCAAAGAGTTCAAAAAATACTTCTGGAATACTGTCCCAGGAGAACTCACAAGACAAACATTGTTTTTGTTTTTTTTGGGGGGGGGGGGGGGTTCCCCCCATCTCCTATACTGGAAATGCATTCATTCCCGCCATTTACTGCAGTAAATTTGCAAATCTATCCAGAGTATGTCAAGTCCACAAACGTCCAGATTTGTAGGGATTCATCTAGTTTTTCACATAGTACTTCCCTGGTATGTGCACAAATTTCCTCGTAACTGGAAATTTGTGAATGTGAACATACAAATACCATCAAATATTTTTGTACATGAGATTTTGCCCTGATAAAGGCCTTTTATTGCACACCTAACTTAAAGGCATATGAATCTTTTTGTGAATCATAACCGCTGCATGCACGGTATGATATAGCATTTTATATTATTTTGTTACATAGTTAATGCGCAGTACAAAATTCGCAGATGTAATAACTTTTCAACGCTTTATTTTTGATTCGACATAAGACCGCCCTGCTCCCTTATTTCTATGATTTTACCTGAAAAGGAAATCTGTGTGAGATGTTTATCACAATAAACTACAAGGGCCTGGATTCAATAAGGGTTGCGTGCGCGCTTACACCGCACTATTCAATGTTGCGCTGCATCTGAGGACCTTTAAATGATAAGTAGATTAAAGCAATATGCGGTGTGACAACTAAGTGAATCGTTAGATTTGTTTTGAAATTCAATCGAGTTGTAATGAATAAGGCACACAAACCAACACTCTAGTCACTTTCAGAGTTTTTTCAATGTTCCCAGAAGCAGTCATATTGTTCTCTTTCATGTCTCCCTGTCCTTGAGAGTGAAGAAAAAGTTTTGGGAAACTGATAACTTTAGTCCCCGAACACCAACCTGCACCAAACGTTCCAGAATAAATTGGGGCAAATATAATTGCTTTTCAAAATTAGGCACAGCTTGCCCTGGGAGGAACAATAGTACTGAATGGTGGGCTAAAATAGTATGAAATAAGTTTAGAAAATTATTTTAAAATATGCTTGGGAAAAGCATGGATAAGGAACCAACTCATGCATTATGCACATGGGTCCAGTCAGCGGCACTAAATATGTACAAATTGTGGACAGCAGGGAACAAGACTGTGTGTGGCGATTTGTATGGGTTGTTGAATTATGAATGAACCTTAGTAAGAATAGAAACTGACTGATCTTGAATATTTCATTTCCCTTCATTCAGCTGAGAGACAGGTGGCATTTGTGGTATGATGTAAAATGCTCCTGTGTATCATTATTTCTGCAGGAGTGGCACATAGATGAAATGTAGCCATCAGCGAATACTATCAATTTCAAAGGCGTAAAGAAATATGAATAAGAAATGGCCGCCAGATGACGTGCTTGCTGCCCGTCCCAGGTATATTTCATGTTAACCGGTGGAGTAATGGTAGCACTATGTCACTTGTGTTCTGTAAGAGCCATCAGGAAAGTGCATTGAAGAAGAAGCAAGAAGATGTTCCCAGCCATTTCTGCTAGAGCTTTAACCCTGACCTCTAGAAGGCATCTGGTGGCGTATTTTAGAACTTCGCCTAGGGTGAAAGATGTGGTTTTTTTTTGGTTTTTTTAGTATGTTCTTATATAGCGCTCGAATCACCGGGGAGGTATCTCGGCGCTTGCCTTGGGAACCCGTCCTGGCTTTTCCCTGTGAGATAGCCCCTACAGGGCACCCCCAAGGTGAAAGCCAGGCTTCCCGCCGCGGGGGGCCATTGTGGAGATTAAGCAAGCTTAATGCCCAGAGTTGCAGAGTGTGAACCCATGATTAGGTCAGGCACCGAAGCGAGAATTATCGAGTCCGTGGACATTTGAGCTCAAGACCCTGCCGCGTCGGGAAGTGAACCCTGGTCCCAGGTCTGACCTCTGCGTCAGGGTCTGCCTGCTCTAACCAGTGAGCCACACTTCTCCACTTTAAGCCCATTATGGCATTACAGAAGGGGCCACAGATGCTTGTGCGACCCCTTATGTAATGCAGATAGTGCTGGTATACACTTAGAGCCAGCGCTATCGACAGAGGGTTTTCACTCATTTGCATGGGGGTGTGGCCCCAAGCAAATGAGGGAATCTCTTTGCCTCTGCACCCGCACAGTATGACCGATGTGGGCTCAGAGGCAAACATGCCTTTAGGAGGCCACAAAAAGGTGACACCTCCTAAAGGCAGCCCTCTGGACGGGAGGAAGGGGCTCTCATGGACTCCCAGAATTTCCGTTGCAGGTGGGTGTAGTCACTCGCTGCACCCGCCTGCAAGAGGACCTCCCTCCCCTCGTGAAAGTGCCAGCGGGTTTATTTATTTATTTGTAAAGTTTTATATAACGCAAACATGACCCACAGGGGTATCAGAGCACTTTACAGTACACTGTTATCACACATTTATACATACAATCGGAAATCGCATACAATACAAAAGAGGTTGGCATTGTTATTTGGATATAATCGGTGGCAAATAGTCATCAGAGAGTTAAAGTTTTAGGATGTTAATTTGTTCATTAGAAACGTTTTCGCTTCTTTTTTGAAGGCGGTAAAGGAGGAGATTCTGCATACATCTGAGGGAAGGGTGTTCCAAATCTTCCTGAGAAAGCTCTGCTCCCTGTTCTCTTTTTGTGGAAGGATTGAGGTTTTAGTACTGGGTTGCCTTTTAAACAGCTGCTCCATATTTCTCTTGAATGCGCTGGTGCACTGTTCCTGTTTGTACCTGGCGAACCTGCTTTAAGGTGCACTGTGGTGCAAACAGGAAAAGTTCGCCCTAGCTTTAATAGTGTTCCTTCCTAGGTCTGTTGAGGACAGTATACCTAGAGCGTTATCGTAATTTCATCTCAGTATGTTTCAACAAAGTGCCATTTCGGAGAAACCTTTTATTTGGAAGTTATTAGAAGGAAAACTCTAAGTGGTCGATTTGGATGGCGTACGGACTTATGTCCGTCCGCCACCCCCGAGGTGGAGGGACTGACCGCAGGGGCAGCAGCAGTCCCTCCGTAGCAATTAGGATGTGACCGCCACCCTGGCGGTCACATCCCGTATATTTTACATTGCCGCAAGTGCTGCTTTGAGCAGCACCCCCGCAATATAAAATATGCATGTTTAACTTTGGCATGCACAACTTGGCAGGCACCGCGTGGTGCCTGCCACCTTGTGCATGCCAAAGCCGGGGGGTACCGTAGGTACCCCCCATGTGCACCCGCCAACCCCCAACAACCTGTGGGCCCGCAACGGGCCCCCAAACACAAAAGACCACATGCTTTTCCACGGCGGAAAAGCCGCCGTGGAAAAGCATGTTTCCGCCTGCATCCTAATATGGCTGGCGGTGTCTTGCAGACACCGCCACCATATTTGCGTGCCTACTCTGTGGATCAGCGGCGGACGGACTTGCCGTCCGCCGCTGATCCCACCGCCATCCTAATGTGGTGGTGGGTGTTTCCAACGTCCGCGGCGGTGAATCCGCATCCTCCAGGCCGGCGGTGGCTTCCACCGGCCTGGAGGATGCGGATTCACCGCCATCCTAATCGGCCCCATAGTTTGCTTTATCTTTCAATGAATTAGACATTTTCAAGAAAAGTAGCTGAATGAAAAAACCTTGAATTAAAAAAATATTCGTTCTAAATCAGGCACCCCTTCTCTTAAATGTTTGTAAATGTTTCTAGTATATTTTTAGAAATAGCTAAAAACCTTTTATACTCCATGATCAACCTTTACCCTTATTTTTCAGACTCCTTCAAGTACTAACCTTGTCCCTACCTCATGCCTAACCATACCTAGTGCCTCTACCCATTAACAAAAACCTAACTTTGTCCCTAGTCCTACCCATGAGACATAAACTCAACCCTAACCCTGGCCCTAACCTTCCCTCTAATTGTTGTCCTAACTGTAGCACATAACTTGACATTCACCAATATCTTAGCACTGCCCCGAAGGCAAATACCACTAATATTTATCTTTATCATAACCCTCACCTTTATCGTAGTCTGGATTCTAATCATTACTATGTGCTCGCACCTTAACCTGGCAACAGCGGCTCCTCTGCTATGGGAGAGAAGCATCGCCCTCCTGCTGAAAAAACAGGAAAAATAAAATGATAATAAAACCAATTTATTATAAAAAAATATATATTTTCACGCTAGAGCCAGCCACTTCTGGGTGGAGCGTGGCCATAATGACAGCTGGAGGGGAGGAGTAGTGCAGCACTGTAAGTGCCCGTGACAGTTCGGCCCGCCATCTTGGGCCTGCCAAAAATGTCAAGAGCCCTTAGGTTTCTCCAACCCAGCTGTATTGCACAGCCGGGATGGTGAAACAGCACAGTCTCCCAGGCACTGTCTGAGCAGCAAACCGAGCCGCTGAGACCTATCTCGTGCTGCTCTCATGCTATTGAGAAGAGCACTAGGATTGGGTAGGGAGCCTGGGCTGGTGTCCCAGGGATTGTTAGGACACATCAGAAGAAAAGAGGAGCACCGAGGCAGGGGGGGGCTTCGGCAGCAGAACAGGTACTTTTTTTCATTCTTATTATTTCCTTAATCCCTCGTCGCGTCCTTTTCCCCACCCTCTCCACTTGAGTTTCACGGCTGCCACTAAACCCTGGCCCATAGCCCTTACCATAATATTTGCTCTTCCACTAACCTGACTGTGACCCTAAACCAAACCTTATCTCTTACCCTCACTCTAATTTTAAATATAGCCTTCACCCTTGCCATGAACTTTACCGTAAGTATATTCTCGTCCCCTTCACGTTTGACCCTGTCCTTAACTTTAATCTTTAACCTGTTTCTCACCTTATTAGCCCAATTTTGATTAAATTCAGTTTTTTTATTAAATTTATTTTAATTAAGCATTTTTAGTGATGTGGTTTTATCTGAGATAGACTGGGATGGGCTAAGAGGATACACAATGGTGTAGCCAGTAAAGATGGCTTCAGACAGCATTTTCCTAAAAAATAGTATATGTAGCCATACCTGTTGAGCATCAGTGTTGTTTGTTAGGGTTTTTTTTCTGACCACTTTCCTCATCCTCCATGATTGAGCCACAGTCGTCTTGCGACAAATCCCCCCCTTCGTAATGAATGATTTCAATAAAAATACTAAATATAAAGGAGGTTATTTAGGTTTTTAGTATTCAGCCTGTATATGAAACACTATAAATGTATAAATAAACAGAACCGTGCACAATGTTATGGAAGCAATCCATGGCATTCTTTGGTGGAGTTGTGGTGTTCAGATCAATGCCTTGTGCCACGAGGCCCCCTGCAGTAGCAGTGCACTTAAGAAATGCCATTCATTCATTCCTTCATACTGTAAAAGGTAAAATTTGCATTGTGGGAAAGGTGCCCCTTGATTTACAACATTGCCAGTAGCCAACTTCTTCAGCTGTGGAAGTAAGTGGAGGAGGCGACACGTCTACACGTCTGTGCCAGCTGTTTATTGGAGTACAGACGTGCTTTGCCCACTTTCGTTTTTGAGCCTTTTAGCGGGTCTGCTTCTTCCTGAATGGTCAGCTTCTTTTCTTTAGAATCGGCATCAATGACAGCTCTTGTGGGGTAATCAATAATAGTCCAGTGAGAGACACAAATATTTGATTCCATTGCTCCACGGTGGCACACAAACAAGACTCTGTGCATGGGAAAGACTGGAGGGACAACCAGCAGGTTGAACTAGCATTTGATAATAATGAAACGAATGCAACAGGGTTTCATGAAGGAAGGAATCAAACAATGAAACTCTAGGATTAGGAATTGGGAACCAAAGGGATTTTGTTTTGTTTGAAACAAAGGAAGGTATAAATGGCTTTAAGTGACCTCTGCACAGCCTGTCCAGTAGAGTTGAGCAGGCACAAGGAAGACTTGTCGAACCTGGCAGTAAAGATAGATATATGGAGAAATGTATATCTGACTTAGAAAATAAGGCCTGTACTTGAAGCATATAATTGCTGAGGTTGAAGATTAATTTAAGGGCTCCGCAGACTAAGATTAGCAGTTACACAGGACCATTAACGATATTTCTTCCAAGTGGCTTGACGTAACTGCCTTTTAATGGAACATTCGGCTAAAGAAATATTGTAATGGTAATATGGGTATGTGGCATGATATGTTTGGTGAAAATATGCTTACCTATTGAGTTTGAGTTTGAGTTTAAAATATTTCTTAAGCGCACGTACACCTAGCGGTTTCATGGCGCTGCAATGAGTTGAACCCCTGAGGCGTCAGAAATAGGAGGATGGAAGGGGGGGTTTAAGAGGAAAAAGCTTGTGTGAAAAGGAAAGATTTAAATGCCTTGCGAAAGAGTGTATACTGGGGACAAGATCTCAAATGAACCGGAAGGGAGTTCCAAAAGATAGGGGCGAGTGTGGAAAATTTGGAACCGCCCCACTTTTTACGTTTGAATCGAAGAACTAGGAGCAATTGTTGGGTGGAGGAGCGCAGCTCCCTGGAGGGGAGATAGGAGTGAATTTCAGAAGTGATAAAGGCAGGGGCTGAACCGGAGCGGGCGTTGAAGATGATGCATCCTAGTTTAAACTGGGCTCGTTCGCGAATGGGGAGCCAGTGAAGAGTTTTGAGGAGGGGAGTAACGTGATGAGACTTGGATAAATTAAAGACCAGGCGGGCCGCCTGGTTCTGGACTAACTGGAGGCGTCGCAGGCTGTACGCGGGCATGCCACAATAAAGGGCATTGCCGTAGTCCAGGCGGGAGAACACCATTGCAAGGACTATGAAAGAGAAAAACCGAGAGACTTTACGGATAGTAAGAAGGGAGTGAAAGGATGAGGACACCACAGGACTGACTTGGGAGTGAAGTGAGAGTTGGTGATCCAGTTTGAATCCGAGGGTTTTTACCGAGGAAGAAGAATTGGGGGAGAACCCAATGAGGGGGGCCAAAAAGAGGTGGACCAGGGACTGGAGCAACCACCTGTCAGCACCAGCTCCGTTTGGTCAGGGTTGAGCTTCAGGTGGTTGTGGTTCATCCAGTCCCGGATGAAGGTCATGACAGATTGAAAATTAGAAATGGACTCAGGGGAAGAAGATAGGGAAAAGATAAGCTGGAGGTCGTCCGCATAATTATAGACGGAGACCTCCAGCTGTTGGAGGGCAAAAATAAGAGGAGCAATGTACAGGTTGAATAATAACGGAGACAGGGATGAGCCCTGGGGGACCCCACATTTGACCGGCTGGAAGTCCGCTGCAAAATCTCCCAAGCGCTCTGCATGGGTGCGGCCACTCAGAAAGGAGGACAGCCAGACCAAGGCAGCACCCCCGATTCCCGCCGCTCTGACACGGGACAGTAAGATGGAATGATCGACCGTGTCAAAAGCGGCGGAGAGATCGAGGAGGACCAGGGCCTGGGGATGGTTTGTGTCCATACCCTCTCTGAGGTTGTCAAGGACCAAAAGTACCACGGACTCTGTTGAATGTGAGGGGCGGAACCCAGCCTGCCGAGGGGCTAATACCATATTCTCCTCCACGAAGGTACTGAGCGTCCTGGTTACGTGGCGCTCAAGAACTTTTGCCAGAAAGGGTAGGAGAGAGATGGGGAGATAGTTGACAAGTACTGAGGGGTCCGCTCCAGTTTTCTTTAAGATGGGTAGGATGACGGCCGTTTTGAGAGGTGGGATAACAATGCCCTGTGATAGCGAGCTATTGAGAAGAGTGAGAGGGGGCGAGGTGCAGGCAGAATAAATCTGTTTCAGAATGGATGCAGGGCAAGGATCTAGAGGGGAACCGGACTTGACCGTCGGTAGAAGAGAAAGAAAGGATTCTTCTGTAAGGAGGGGAATAGAGTCGACACGAGCTGTGTTGGGGGGACACTGGGGATTTACAACGGAAGGGGAAGAAGGGGGAATATTTGCTTTAATGGTAGAAATTTTATCGAGGAAGAAAGTATTGAGGGAGTCGCAGAGATGCTGGGAGGGGGAGGGTTTGAGGGAGGCCCTATCCGAGTAAGCGAGATCGTGCACAATGGTGAAAATTTCTCTTGACTGATTGTCAGCGGCTAAGATTTTGGAAGAAAAGTAGATGTTCTTGGTCGCTAAGATGGATTTTTTATACTGGGCCAAAAGAGTAATGTACTGTTTTCTAAGTATTGGACAGTAGCCGCGCCTCCAGGAGCGTTCTGCCCAACGGACATTAAGTTTAAGATCTTTGAGTTCCTGGTTGAACCAACGATTGGCGTAGTTGGTGCGTTTAGATGATACACGCCTTAGGGGAGCGACTAAGTCGCAGCCTGAACAGAGCCAAGAATTGATGGAATCTGCTTGTTCGAGAGAATTACAGGATGATCAATGAACATTTCTAGTGGTGAACTTTCAATACTCCAATGCATCAATGATGGAGAAGTCACTGTGACGCTCACATGGGCTCTATTGGAATTATGCTAATGAGCGGTTTGAAAACGCAGCCTGCAAATATTGTCAACACTTTGGCCCGAGATCCAGGACTGTAAGGTTTGAAACGCGTTGGACCTTTGCAAATGTTTCATATCAGATTTGCCACTAAATAGCCTAATATAGGACGCCTGGAATGGGAGTGCGTCTCTGTGGCAGAGGTGTGGATTTTAATATATATATGTATCCAGACATACACACATCTATAAATTATATGAGTGAGTGTGTGTGTATAGATCGATTTATTTAACCATGTGACAAAAACTTTTCTTTTTCTAGTCACAGAAACGGAAGTAACTGAATACATTTCCATCCAATACGAAACTACAGTGGGAAGTTTATGAACTCCTTACGGTGAACGTTGCTGATCTATTTGGACAGCAGGTATGATCAAATGATGTTTAGCAGTCAAGGTCATCATTTCATAAATTGAAAAGAAGATTTCTGACTATTAATATATACATTACCATTATAGGGATTATATTCATAGTGGTCTGAAGATTGCGAGAGAAATAATGGAGCATAGCCAGCCCACTGAGGAGGGATCATATATACGGCTGAAATTCTCTGCATAATTATATACATAAACAGGTATGCCTTTGCATAATGGATATTTTGGTGAAAATGGGCTTAATTTGATGTCCTTTTCCTGTTGGTGTTATCTCTGTGTATATACATACATATACTTTTGATGTACAGGTTAATCTTCACTTAGCTGCAAGTTTATTGTACATAGGCTAGGCGTCTCATCGAGAGTCATTCACTGGTGAGTTGGTGTTGTTTGGGTCAGTGAGCCCTCTCAGATGTGTTTCTGTGGTTATGTTGAGTTTATTAATTTGAAGAAAGGAATGAATGGTGGAAGTGTGTAATACTTGACGAAATATAGGCGTTGCGGATGAAGAGTGCATATCAGTAGTATAAATTGTGTGGTGATGTCCATAATTTCGGGGAGGCACATGGAAGTTTGGATACAGGAAAACTTACTGTGATTATGGTTTGAATTTAGATGAAATAATGTATGGCATTAGTATATGCATTAGTATAGTATGGCACTAAAAGAAAACATGAATTGTAGAAGGTTGTTTTTTTAAATAGGACCTATGAGAAACACATATGAGAGGAGAAGAGATCGTTTTATGGTCCTGAAGAAGGTGGTCTTCATTCGTTTTAACCCACCGAAATGTGTAGATGCTTTTACCGATTTGTCAAATTTGTGTATTATACAACCGCTTTTTGCCAAATAAATTTTATTTTTGTGTGTGCTGTTTTATGTATGTTCATGAATTAACATCTTGATGACAAATGTGATTGTCTTTTCAAAGTCTTCTTCCGTCTTTGCTATTTTTTTTATTTGGTTTGATCTATGTTTTTATGAAAATATTTTTTCTTTTAAGATATAACATGATGCATATTTGATTCAATGTTTTTATTAAATTGATTTAATAAGTGTTTAGATATCCTGCGAATCGCTGCTCCTGTTTTTATGCATGTGAATGAATGAGGAATGGTTGCATGATTTACCTACCCCAAGGGAATCATTATTTTGACATTTAAGATATATTACCACACATACACACACACACACACACACATATATATATATTCCCGATTCCGTTTGAAGCTCCTCCCGGAAGAACCGCCCCTTGGCTGGTGGCGCATGTACACCGGCAGAGCCACTGCCGGCAATCCAATTTCCTTGCACAAATTCCCAATAACGATGCGCTCTCAGTTGCTCGTGATTACAGCAGGTGTTTATTTTAGAAGGTTACGCATTTCGAGAAACACAGCTCCCTTGGTCACACACTGAGCGCGAGTGACACAGTGCATTCCATAGACGATTTTCATGTGTATAGAAAGAGGACTGCGTGCAATCGGTAGTAGCAGCCATCTTTGAACATGTTTTAAAGCATAATGTACATTCATGTATTATACATTTAGGTAAAGTCAGTTTGATTTACACATTGTATATCATGGCCATACTACATATTGTGCCTATCTGGTATATATAACTCCCTCCTACAATTTCAGAGTCCAGAGTATTAACCCAGAGTGAATATAAAATTTAAAATGTAATGATGAAATAGAGTAGTAGCCTCATGGATTGAGAAGGTCCTTCAAATACTTGGCTGGGATATTGTTCATTCTGATTAATAACAGCACTGTAAAGAAAGGATCACAAAATCCATTTATTGTAGAATACCCATACAATTACAACACCTGGATCTATTGTGTCATTGAATTGCAGGTTTCAGACCTCTTTCATTCAGTGTCCACTACCTAGTCCATATTTATTCAAGATTTTAAAAACTACCTTGACCAATAAATAAAACTTTAAGGAAATAAATAAGACATTTAAAACCCTTATATATACAACGTTTCTATTGACATTCATGTTATCTATAGAATAATGGTCCATGCTGTTATTAAATATGTTAATTTCTTTCACTAGTGCAGACTGGTATAGAGGTCTTCTGTTACATTCAATCCATTAGGCTGTTTGCTATTGAGCTGTAAAATATATCTGGTCTCAAGTTTTCTAAGATTGGCCTCTCTATTGCCTCCTCTCCTGCTTGGCAAAATCGCATCCACCACAAAATATTTAAGATCTTTGTTATTACTATTGTGGTGGGATCTAAAATGCCGCGCCACAGGATAAGTATTGTCCTGTGACGTAATAGCCCTCAGGTGCTGCAGAATTCTCTTATGGACAGGGAGTTTTGTGCTGCCCACATATTGTAGTGGGCAGGGACATTCCAAGATGTATATAGCAAATTTAGTTTTGCATGTTAATGTCTTGGTGATTTTATATTCCCTGTGACTGAAACCATCCTGGTAACTCATGCGATTATATATATATATATATATATATATATATATATATATACGCACACACATTTACATAGTTATATCTTTATTCGAGAAAGGGACATATTTCATTAGGAAGCCATCTTCTGTAGGAGAAGGCCTTCCCTTTGACCCTGCACTCAAGACTTTTACCACTGGACTGCTGCAATAGCATGTAAAGGTATTTCGCAGTGCGCGTCAGCCATATATCTCTTGGCTTTGGCGACATAAACGCTCCCTAAAATGTCTTCCGATTAGCCGATAACATTGTCGTGTGTTTGCACGGCCAGAAAGCTGCAGTCTATAACTGAGGGGGATTAGTGGGGATAATAAGTGAACAAACACCTGCCGGAGAGTTACTACAAAGGTGGCAGGCATTAAAAAAAAGGTTAAGTGCACAGTGCAAGGTCTTGGACATATAATGCAGGTTCCTCCACTCCCCTGGCTATCCATCTCCAATCCATCGACATCTGTCAGGTATTGCAAGGCCCTGATAATGTGTGGAATGTTTGCTTGTGGAGTGGGTGGCTTGGACTCATGGCCTGTTTGCTAAAGCAACAAAAGGCGCCATTTTGTACCTGCCATAACATTCCTGTCAGGCTCTGGTCTTAAGCAAATAGCCGAAAAGGAGCAAATAATATAAAAAAAAGTTCTACTGATGTTTTACTGAATCCGAGATTTTTTTTTGCTTGGTCACTGGTTTGCAGGCGCCTGCAATGCTTCACTTTGAAGGCCCCGACTAAAACGTTAGTGCATGCCTTTTGCACCCGAGGTTGTTAGGGTCAAGCCTTTCGAAATAGCAAAAAGAATCGTTGTCTGTCTGTCTCTAAGCCTGCTTGTCTGTCTGGATGTGTTTCTGTCTGCTTGAATACTTACAGACCCGAGATTTCTTAAATACTGTGAAAGCTTAAGAGTTTTGTCGGGAAAATCAAATTTGAATTTCTTTCGTTATTTTTTGCCGTCTGATGACCTCTTTGTATGCATATCTGTAAGCGTCCATTGTTTCTTGGCATGCTTTTATTGCTACTTGTCTGTCTTCTGTCACGTCTTTCTGTCTCATTGTCTTTCTGTCTGTAAGCACGTACTTATATCTGTCTACCTGTCAGCATGTCTTTCTTTTTGTATGTCTCTCTCCTTTGTTAACATTCACACAACCTCGTCATAATTTGCCTCACAATAGCTCACACTTAACCACCCTCCCAAACAATTGTACTTTCTGCCTATTACCTTTGCGTACAACGTTTCTAGAAATGATAACCTTGTTACATATGTCAGGTAAGTTGGAATCAGTGGCGTCACTAGGGGGGTGCGGGGGGTGCGGACCGCACCGGGTGTCACCCCATCAGGGGGTGACACCAATCTGGTTAGTTAGCCAGCCTCGCGGTACCTCTCTGCTGCCTGCCAGTGCTTTTTATTTATAGAGCAAGGCGCCGCAACTTCCACGGTGCGCAGTTGCGCACCTGCTTAGTGCACTGCTTACAACAAAATAAAAATACTCAGTGCAGACAGTGAGTGTGCACTGCTGCAGCACGTCGCCACTGGCCACGCACGTACGCACGCACCGGTGGTGTCGGTGATGATGAGAATGCGCGTCGTACCCAGTTTGGGTCCCAGGGCCGTCAATCTTTAGCGCTCCAATGACGGCCCTGGGACATCCCCCGCGCGCTGTGCTGAGCTCCTCTGACGCGTTGCGGTCACGCGCCAGGGAGGAGACGGGACGGCGGCGCAGGGGAGTGCCTGCGGTAATGTGCTGCTGGCCTAGCTGCTAGGCTAGAATAAAGAATTCATGTGTGCCAGGCCCAGCAGCCAGCCATCATCTTCTTTCGTCTCCCCTTCAAATTTGGGACAGTGCTGACTTCTTGCTGGGTCCGGAGCAGGCAGTCGTCGAGTATGTCGGTCACGAACGGTCACGGTGAGAGTGAGAGACATATCATGAGGTTAGGTTTAGCTTTCTTTCCAACGTGGTCCAAGAGTTCTGGAGGGCTGCCGATTTCTGGCATCATCGAATTTGCTTTTTGAGAGAGAGTGCCTGAGCCGCTATAAAGTCGTCAATTGTTGGATGTGTGTGGTGCACTCTTCAAATAGTGAAGATTCACGAATATTCCATCAGAAAACCGCTATGTATAATAACTTTGGAATGTTTATGACCCCCCTGCTTTTCATGGAGGATGACTGTTTTGTTTTTAGGTGTGGCTTAATTTTTTTACTCTTTTCGAATGAACTCAATGAAGTTAGAGGAATGTGGCAGTGCAGGGCAGGCACACTAGATTCAGATCGCATCATCACAATAATCGCATTACTCCCAGGCAGTCAAGGCGGCCCAAGAAGACAAGACAGTCACACACACAGTCAGTGCTATAAATTAGGAGAGCTTCAGCAGTCAGCTTTAAAGAGACGTGTCAAGAAATGATTTCTAATCATGATTTATTTCAGAGCTGGTGCTGTTAGCTACATTATTTATGTGTGACTGCCGGAAATGTTCCAAAAAAACAAGCTCTCTTGCTTTGGCTCTTTCTTAGAAAGTTTCCCACTGATCTGTTAAACGTGGTACTGGTACAAAAAAAAGGGAAGTCTAAAAACGTTTCCATTTTAATTCCATTTCTCATTGGAATAATATGAAAAAGCAAAACCACAGGTCCCAAATGTTAAAGGGTATTTGTTTAAAAATCCTTAGCTGAGTATAAGCGCCTCCCACCCCTGACACGGCGTGTATGTGCTGAATAATCACAGGCCATATGATTCAAAACAAGGCATATGCATGAAATCAGACAACACACAGTATCATCTGGTAGTGGGACATCATTTTATTGGCCACATATTGCAGACCAATAACACGTAGCCTGAATTAATGAATTGATGGAAACTTTTGACATTTTAAGCTGAAAATGTGTTGGAGAATGCATTTTCTTACTCATTTCCATAACTTAATGTCAGATTCACATTTTTAGTGGCATAGTTAAAAGTAAGCAGAAGACCAATTGCTCACCAAATGAACCCTCATTTTATTTGCAAATGCCTATTAGTCGTAACTTTTTTCCTTTAAAGAAGTAATTTAAATGAAATTTAAATGGTCTACTAAACCTGCCAATACTTTCCAGTGGGGTCGATATGAAATTATCTAATTTATTTATTGGCACAATCGGTCATCAGGGCTCTGTGAAGACAAAAAAAAGTGCTGACGCTTCAAGTCAGTATGTTGCAGCAGACTCCTAGCCTAGCCTTTAAGTCAATGGAAATGTGTGATAGCAATGAATGATTTCTTGCGAGATATGGTAAATCGCTTTCGCCTTCAATAAGACCATGATAAATAATGTTGATGTAAACAGCAAGGGGCATTCGGGCGTGATGATGCATTGCACCCTACAGAAAACAGTATGCCTAATGTATATTAGTTGATTCTGGAATAGGGCTTCGCTGTCCATATTGTGCCGGAAATCAGCCAATAATTTTGAAACACACTTTCTAGTTGGAAACTGTGCTCTGATACTGAAAAAAATTACTTGGCAGAAGTTAGGGTTTTACTCAGAAAGAATGCTATTACTTATGGTAAATCTGTTTAGTAGTTTAAAGAAATATTTGTTGAAATAAGTCCTTGGTGTGCTTATGAAGGGGTACATTTTTCAGAAAAGTTAGTGATATCTGGACCGTTATGCACTAAAAATAAAAAATTACTTGCTGAGGGAGAATTTTTTCCAGTCAGCCAATGGGGTACTGCAAAAGCTGGTATGGTACTGCCGTAATTGACGTTCTGATTGGCCAGCCGTAACTTTTCAGGAAAATGCTGTGGTGGTGGTCATGTCAGTAAGTCGTGAGGGGGTGACACCATGAGTTACCCGCACCGGGTGACACCAACCCTAGTGACGCCACTGGTTGGAATTGTGGGGCAGAGGATAAGCAAATTATGCAGCAGTGTTGACTAAATTATGCAGCAAGACAAGGCAAATTGCGGGGTGTAATGTGGTACATTTTGTGATACTATTACGGTACTGCATTACATTGTCATTTTTACACTTAGTAGCACTGTCTGTTCAAAGTTTTCCCCTTATGAGTACCTATAAGCAACTGAAAGATGACCATTCAACCTTTGCGAAAGGACACCACTGCACAGGAACATACATGCCACCACAAATCTAGTTACATTTGATCCGTTTGAGCTAGAACAATTTTTTTTGTTAAAATCTGCAGATTTTTCTGTAGATTTTGAGTATGTGGCATATAAATCAAATACATAAACGTGCAAAAAAAAACAATGCGGCCACAGAATTGCATAATTCCATTGGCAGCAATACATCTGAAGAAGGAAAAATAAAGCACTCATGTGATAGACACGGTACAAGATGCACCTGGTGTCTGGTGGGGATGTTCTCTCCCCACCTGCTCTCCAGCTGCAACAAACACAAGTATGATGCTTGTGTTATCTCAGCTTAGCTGCTTATCAGTCGTTCACGAGTCTCACCTGCCATTGAGAACAGCATACAATGTACATAGGAACTCATCTGAACAAACATCATATATATTTTTCTGAATTAGGACTGGCTGGTCAAGGACGGGCAGCAGACCTGTATTATTATCTATTTCTACTTTTTAACTCAACCCAACATCTGAGTGGGAAAAACCTGCGTCCAACCTGACAGGCTGCATTTTCAATCTGCACAAAATGAACGTGACCTGATTGGCAAGGGGCTGCTAAACAGTTCCTAATGACTGAGAATTTAAGGAGAAACCCAGCTCTGGCAAATGGAAAAGATTCATTGACTCAGAGGTTTGTACGCCTTACTAAGGTCCCTACAACCAGCCCATGGAGTTAACAGATCACTGGTTTCTCTAGGGGAATGGGGGTGGAAGATGGGGCCACTGCCCCAGCTCTATTTGTCTTCGTCTCCCTTTGTGTCCCCCCACCACAGCTGTATAATGCACCAAGGGGCGACACAGAAAAAACACATGTAAAAAACAGCAACACTGAACCTTGCTATTCAAATTCATTTGCCCTTCTACCTTTTATTGCAAAGTAGGGTGTGTGCTTTAAATGTTTACATTTGTGTGTGTATGTAGCTATACCTAAATATGAATATATACATAAAAAGCCATATTATAACATTTTCAGACACATATATCATCCTTTGGAGACAGTGACACCAGTTTTATCAGTGGCCCGATGTAGGTTCCTTCCCTATAATTCACCGTAGAGACACCACTGCAACAGATAGGGACAAATAGACCAAATAACCTGTTTAGTCCTTACATAAGCCCAGTAGAGAACTATCCAACAATGGCGGCCAGCAATTTGAACAAGCTGGAGAGGTAGGCGGGCGAGCCACACTTGCACACACAAACATACTCACCTTTACCCACTTACATGGACACTCACACACCCATACATTTACAAGCATCACACCTTCACCCACCATTTCCCAACACATACAGACGCACACACATTCAAAGCATGCACACAAAACACATATACCTTCATACATACACACATGCACGCACTAAACATTAAACAAACAAGAAACACTTATCAGGATGCAGCAGAGATCTCATGGGTGGTTAGGAAGTCTCTGAGGTTGCGGGAGGGGCGGGACTGCTGCCTCCTCTCATTGGTTCAGGAGGAGGCAGTCCCTTATTTGTCACAGAGTGGGATAGGGTCAGCAAGAGCTGCTAGCCCCACCCCACTCTATGATGAGCATCACTGATGAAAAGTTGGACCTGGGCAGTTCAAGGCTTAAAACTAATGGCCCTGGTATGAGTCTGTTACTGATGAGGACCTCGTAGTACAGGGCTGAGAAGATCAGGCCCACAGGACTGTGAAAGCCTCAGCCCGGCAAAGTTCAGCTCAGGCAGTCAGCCCCTGAACATTTAGCGCATGTACAGCACCTGGCTGCCTGACCTGAACATGAAGAGTGCCTGTCAGGCTGACCTTTGCTCAGCCTGACAGACACTCTTCCTATTTGTAAAAAAACAAAAAAGAGGGAGGTTGGGGCCCTCCACCGTGAAGACAGGTGGCGCCTTCTGGCCAAGATTATCCTTTCAGTGCAGATGAGTCGAGTGGGACTCAGTCTGGCAAACACCCCCACCCTAACCGTTGCCAGCATATTTCTTTCTTTCATCCTTTAAGGGATAACCCACCTTGGCCCTTTTATAGTATGCACACAAGTCCCTTTCCACTGGGAAATTGAGCACAGGCCCATCACCACCATTAGTCGCCTGGTCCCTGTAATTAGTTTCCATGAGGTACTCTTGGGGGTCACCGGCATTTGTAGATTACTGTTATATGAAAGATTAACAATAAATGCTGCAAAAACGAAGCATATGATTTTTGGGCAGAATTCGCCCCAAAATGTAGCCCTATCAATCAACCAATCAGGGGTTTATAAAGCACGCTACTCACCCATGAGGGTCTCAAGGTGCTGGGGGAGGGAAAGGGGGGGCAGCTCTGGTTCAGTCAAAGAGCCAGGTTTTAAGGTTCTTCCTGAAGGTGTGGAGGCTGGGGAGCATCTTGTTTCAAGCCTTCGCTGCAACGTAGGAGAAACCTCTTCCACCTGCTCTGGTTCTGCGGATGCAGACGATTTCTGCAAGGGCGAGGTCTGCGGAACAAAGGTTCCTCTTGGGTACATGGAAGGATACTCTCTCGTTGAGGTATTTGGGTCCGATATTGTGGAGTGATTTATAGGCGTGCGTGAGCAGTTTGAAGGTTACTCTCTTCTCGACGGAGAGCCCGTGGAGGTCACATAGGTGTTGGGTCAAGTGTTCGTGCGGAGGTGTTCCGAGGACGAGTCTGGCTGCGGCGTTCTGGATGGTTTGGAGCTTGTGGAGGAGGGTTTTGTTGATTCCAGCTTAGAGGGTGTTGCCATAGTCCAATCTGCTGGTTATGAGAGCAAGGGCGATGTTTTTTCTGCATTCTGGGGGTATCCATTTGAAGATCTTGCGGAGGATCCAAAGGCAGTTGAAGCTGGTGAAGGCGATGGAGTTGATCTGGCGGGTCATGATGAAGGAGGACTTGAGGATGATGCCGAGGTTCCGTGCGAGGTCTGTCGGGGTGGGTGAACTCCCGAGGGCGGAGGGCCACCAGGTATTGTCCCAGGTGGAGGTGGAGGGTCTGAGGATAAGGATAAGGATAAGGTAAACAAAGCCTCATTAGCATGCTAATGGTCAGACCATTAGCATGTTAATGAGGCTATTTTCACCTCTCAGCGCCCCACCAGCCCCACTCTGACTACGGCGGAAATCGCCCGGCCCCCACAGGCAGCAGAGTCTCTAAGTCGAGCTCTGGTTGCAGACAGCCTTTTAAAAAAAAAAAAAAAACTCGGGTAGATGTCTGAAAGGTCCGCGGGCCGCCAGAGAAGGCTTGCCGGGCCGCCAGCGGCCTGCGGGCCGTACTATGAGTACCCCTGCCCTAAGCTATCCAACACTTTCCCTACTGTTGCACTCTTTGGAGTTGGAATAGTATATTGCCAGCATATTTCTTTCTTTCATCCTTTAAGGGATAACCCACCTTGGCCCTTTTATAGTATGCACACAAGTCCCTTTCCACTGGGAAATTGAGCACAGGCCCATCACCACCATTAGTCGCCTGGTCCCTGTAATTAGTTTCCATGAGGTACTCTTGGGGGCTTTTGTAGATTACTGTTATATGAAAGATTAACAATAAATGCTGCAAAAACGAAGCATATGATTTTTGGGCAGAATTCGCCCCAAAATGTAGCCCTATCAATCAACCAATCAGGGGTTTATAAAGCACGCTACTCACCCATGAGGGTCTCAAGGTGCTGGGGGAGGGAAAGGGGGGGCAGCTCTGGTTCAGTCAAAGAGCCAGGTTTTAAGGTTCTTCCTGAAGGTGTGGAGGCTGGGGAGCATCTTGTTTCAAGCCTTCGCTGCAACATAGGAGAAACCTCTTCCACCTGCTCTGGTTCTGCGGATGCAGACGATTTCTGCAAGGGCGAGGTCTGCGGAACAAAGGTTCCTCTTGGGTACATGGAAGGATACTCTCTCGTTGAGGTATTTGGGTCCGATATTGTGGAGTGATTTATAGGCGTGCGTGAGCAGTTTGAAGGTTACTCTCTTCTCGACGGGGAGCCCGTGGAGGTCACATAGGTGTTCGGTCAAGTGTTCGTGCGGAGGTGTTCCGAGGACGAGTTTGGCTGCGGCGTTCTGGATGGTTTGGAGCTTGTGGAGGAGGGTTTTGTTGATTCCAGCTTAGAGGGTGGTGCCATAGTCCAATCTGCTGGTTATGAGAGCAAGGGCGATGTTTTTTCTGCATTCTGGGGGTATCCATTTGAAGATCTTGCGGAGGATCCAAAGGCAGTTGAAGCTGGTGAAGGCGATGGAGTTGATCTGACGGGTCATGATGAAGGAGGAGTTGAGGATGATGCCGAGGTTCCGTGCGAGGTCTGTCGGGGTGAGTGAACTCCCGAGGGTGGAGGGCCACCAGGTATTGTCCCAGGTGGAGGTGGAGGGTCTGGGGATAAGGATAAGGATAAGGTAAACAAAGCCTCATTAACATGCTAATGGTCAGACCATTAGCATGTTAATGAGGCTATTTTCACCTCTCAGCGCCCCACCAGCCCCACTCTGACTACGGCGGAAATCGCCCAGCCCCCACAGGCAGCAGAGTCTCTAAGTCGAGCTCTGGTTGCAGACAGCCTTTTAAAAAAAAAAAAAAACTCGGGTAGATGTCTGAAAGGTCCGCGGGCCGCCAGAGAAGGCTTGCCGGGCCGCCAGCGGCCCGCGGGCCATACTATGAGTACCCCTGCCCTAAGCTATCCAACACTTTCCCTACTGTTGCACTCTTTGGAGTTGGAATAGTAATTTTTACCCCTATGCTATCCAACACTTTCCATACTGTTGCACTCTCTGGAGTGGGAATAGTAATTTTTACCCCTACGCTATCCAACACTTTCCCTACTGTTGCACTCTTTGGAGTGATAATAGTAATTTTTACCCCTACGCTATCCACCACTTTCCCTACTGTTGCACTCTCTGGAGTGGGAATAGTAATTTTTACCACTATGCTATCCAACACTTTCTCTACTGTGGCACTCTCTGGAGTGGGAATAGTATTTTTAACCCCTACGCTATCCAACACTTTCCCTACTGTTGCACTCTCTGGAGTTGGAATAGTAATTTTTACCCCTACGCTATCCAACACTTTCCCTACTGTTGCACTCTCTGGAGTGGGAATAGTAACTTTTACCCCTACGCTATCCAACACTTTCCCTACTGTTGCACTCTCTGGAGTTGGAATAGTAATTTTTACTCCTATGCTATCCAACACTTTCCCTACTGTTGCACTCTCTGGAGTGGGAATAGTAATTTTAAACCCTACGCTATCCAACACTTTCCCTACTGTTGCGCTCTCTGGAGTTGGAATAGTAATTTGTACTCATACGCTATCTATGTTTATAATTTTATTATTATTATTTTATGTAGTTATTAATTGTTATTTTTAATATTAATTTATGTTTATAAAATTATTTATATATATATTTAATGTATGTATTTTTTGTACTTTTATGTTGGTATTAATTGTAATTAATATTAATATTGTATGTATATACATTTATTTTTATAATATTATATTTTTATATATTTATAAGTTAATAAAATAATTAATTTAGAGTTATTATTAATGAAAAATATACTATGTATTATACATTTAATAATAATTATTAATTTGTACATTACTTGTTAATATTTTATAATATAATATATTTTTTAACATATTTATTACATTCATAATTATTATTTTGTTAATATAACAATTTTATTTAATTAAAAGATAACGATATTTAACAAAAAACGATATATTTTACATTAAAAAAAAAATTTCCGATATTTTGGTACTTACCTTTTTAAAGATAGCATCCCGATATTTTGTCCTTCGATATTTTTGTTGCGATATAATTGTATATCGATAATGTGTCTGTCGATAATTAGTCAGACATTCGAGCTTTAGGCAGCTGCTTTTCATCCAGCCAGCTACATCCCTCATTCCTTCCTGGAAGCAGTGTCTGGTGTCTTCTGGGTTCTTTGCGAGGGAGAGGATGAGCTGGGTGTCGTTGGCGTATGAAACTGTGCTGAGCCCGTGTTGTCTGAAGATGGCAGGGAGGAGGGCCATATAAATGTTGAGGAGCATGGGGCTGAGCGAGGATCCTTGGGGTACTCCGCAGTTGTTCTGTGTGGGTTTGGAGATGAATGGAGGGAGTCTGATCTTCTGGGTTCTGCCGGAGAAAAAGGATTGTATCCAGGAGAAGGTGGTGCCTCGTATCCCAGCGGCGTGGAGTCTGGCTGCAAGGGTGCGATGTGAGATGGTGTCGAAGGCTGCGTAGAGGTCTATGACAAGACAAAGGTCAAAACCGTTGCTTACTTGGCTATCCGCCAGCCAACAAATCCCATATAGTCTTCCTAGATAATAAACAACTTTCGGAGAATGATCTTTATATGAATATTTTCGTAACCTTAATTTGTTATTAAATTAAGCACACGTAATCGAAACTTGCAAGTCCAGCAGTAGCCTTCTGCCCCCAATTATAGGGTCCAGCCAGCATTAAACCAATACTTATTGAAGAAAATTTGTTAGAAAGACAGGTGTGGGTGTCAGTAGGACAACACCACTAATTCCCTTTGGAGCAGAGCAGGAATAATAGAAGATTGCTGCCCTTTCACTCTCACCCGGTTCAAAGAAGAGTTGCATTTCCCTGAGCCTGGCAGCTTGATCTGATTGGAAGACCCAGAGAGCGCCAGGTCTCATGGTTGGAACACGTTAAAACGTTGCCCTGTATGTTGCAAATGGACTATTGATAAATGGATCGTCGCCCTATTGAAAAGAAAGACTTGAATATGATTAAGTCTTTTTTTATTGAAGTCATGCCAAAGAGGCAGTTGTATTTAACAACTAGGGGTGGTGATGGACAGAGTTTCTGAATTAAGCAGAATACTCTCACCCAGTCAAGAGATCAGGGCTAGATCCAACACCGTTTTTTAGCTCACTGCACCATCCCAGCTCAGAACCTGGCTATATGCAAATCAGTCTGTTCCTGTCCCAGTGCATGATGGGAACAGGGCAAACCAAACTACCAAGCCAATTCTTACACTGGGAAGGAAACAAGCTCCCGGGGACCGGTTTCTGGCATTTCAGCCGTCGTCGGCCCGGTTTGCTTGAATCCTGATGGTGCAATGAGCAAGGGACTCAAATCTGAGTATACCCTTCCACGCTTAGGGTGGACAAAATATTTAACAACAAGGGGTGGTGATGGACAGAGTTTCTGAATTAAGCAGAATACTCTCACCCAGTCAAGAGATCTGGGCTAGATCCAACACCGTTTTTTAGCTCACTGCACCATCCCAGCTCAGAGCCTGGCTATATGCAAATTAGTCTGTTCCTGTCCCAGTGCATGATGGGAACAGGGCAAACCAAACTACCAAGCCAATTCTTACACTGGGAAGGAAACAAGCTCCCGGGGACCGGTTTCTGGCATTTCAGCCGTCGTCGGCCCGGTTTGCTTGAATCCTGATGGTGCAATGAGCAAGGGACTCACATCTGAGTATACCCTTCCACGCTTAGGGTGGACAAAATATTTAGTATACTCAGACATGAGTCCCTTTCTCACTGCACCATCAGGATTCAAGCAAGCCGGGCCGAAGACGGCTGAAATGCCAGAAACCGGTCCCCGGTAGCTTGTCTCCTTTCTGGTGAAGAATTGGCTTGGTAGTTTAGTCTGCCCTGTTCCCATGATGCACTGGGCCAGGGACAGACTGATTTGCATATAGCCAGGTTCTGAGCTGGGATGGTGCAGTGAGATAAATAACGGTGATGGATCAAGCCTTGATCTTTGGACTGGGTAAGAGTGGTCTGCTTAATTCAGACACTCTGTTCATCACCACCCCCTTTTCTAAATCGTTTTTGGCCACTATAGGTGTGGCAGGGTACACTCAGACATGAGTCCCTTTCTCACTGCACCATCAGGATTCAAGCAAGCCGGGCCGAAGACGGCTGAAATGCCAGAAACCGGTCCCCGGTAGCTTGTCTCCTTTCTGGTGAAGAATTGGCTTGGTAGTTTAGTCTGCCCTGTTCCCATGATGCACTGGGCCAGGGACAGACTGATTTGCATATAGCCAGGTTCTGAGCTGGGATGGTGCAGTGAGATAAATAACGGTGATGGATCAAGCCCTGATCTTTGGACTGGGTAAGAGTGGTCTGCTTAATTCAGACACTCTGTTCATCACCACCCCCTTTTCTAAATCGTTTTTGGCCACTATAGGTGTGGCAGGGTACACTCAGACATGAGTCCCTTTCTCACTGCACCATCAGGATTCAAGCAAGCCGGGCCGAAGACGGCTGAAATGCCAGAAACCGGTCCCCGGTAGCTTGTCTCCTTTCTGGTGAAGAATTGGCTTGGTAGTCTAGTCTGCCCTGTTCCCATTATGCACTGGGCCAGGGACAGACTGATTTGCATATAGCCAGGTTCTGAGCTGGGATGGTGCAGTGAGATAAATAATGGTGATGGATCAAGCCCTGATCTTTGGACTGGGTAAGAGTGGTCTGCTTAATTCAGGCACTCTGTTCATCACCACCCCCTTTTCTAAAAAAGAGGCAGTTGTGGCACATGTGTACAGTAGCTGCCTGGCTGCCAAACAGTTTGTGATAAATTTAGCACATGACCTGGGAAAAAGCTTTTCGGGTAATGCAGGAATAGAAGATGATATCTCTGCAAATGCTCTTGGGGACTCTACCACTGGAAGCATGAGTTGCTGTGCCGTTAGAGACCCAGGACTGTTCCTCACACCTACCTGAGACCATGGCTCTCTTCTTCCTCTTTGCTTCACAACGTATGTCAGTAACAGATGACAGAGGTTAAAGCCCGATGCTGAGACCCGAATAGTAAAAATAGTCTTGCATCTGTGCATGGACATGGAAGAGTGGAAGAGATTTACCCTTTTTAAGTGCAATAAAATATGCATGGAGAGCCTGACATACTATACTGATTTGGTAAAATAAGAGTTAAAGGTGAAACCAGAAGATTTAGGATAACTAAAGTGAATTCTTATCCTACTTCTGGCAATGGTATCTTAACACACTCACAAGACCTGAAAATGAACCACTGATTGTAATTTAGTTTTTACTTTTATTGGATCCCATACCTGTTAATTTTGGTTAAAATATTGTAATTTTTTAGGATTAATTTGTACATTTTATAGTGTATGCATATGAATGTATTTATCACTGTAAACGTTATCTTGCAATGACGAATTTGGGCTGCGTTAAAGAGACAACTTAAATGTCCTGGACCTCAAAGTAGAGTCAATGAGGAGTGTGGCTATTCCATAGAAAGTTACACTAATTCCACAGAGTACTCTTTTATATCTAAATTATTTCTCCCATCTTGTCTATTTGGTCCGTGTTGTGAGGTCACATTCATTTGTGGGCTTAGCATATACCTTCTAAACATCTACAAATGTAGGGAGTTATTGTAAAATGCCCTGAGTTTGTCCACACTCCCTGCAGCATGCCCATGGCGGGACTAATGCACAGCCAAGACTCAATCACAAAGAACTTTGGCAGTGGAAAGTATCACACTTTTATTTACAAATGACATCAAATATGGCCTCTGTTCAGGTCGCTCTTTGTGCATTGTCAACTGTTTTAATCGTCAAAATGTATGGGACTTCCTCACAAATTATATGGCTAGCTGATGTGAAGTCTAATTTCTAACATGAGGGCAAAATAAATATTTTCTACAAAATTAAGGGTTGATTCCTCCTTTTGCATCCTCCTTCCTACAGAGCACGGATCAGGAGGCAACACCCAGCAGCACGATTCATGATGCAGGAAACAGGCAGGTCATATTGAATAAGGGGAAGATGTAGTAGAAGAGTCGAGTGTTCTACTTCCTTCTGAATTCCAGGAGGATTACAGCAGTTCTGATGTCTGTGGTGATGCTGTTCCATAGGCTTATCGGGAGAATGTAGAAAGTGAAGGCAGATCATGTGTTTTTTTTTCTTGCATATTTTTGTTTCCATTTTTGCCCTATCCTAGCTCCTGGTATGGTGCGGTTTGCTTGAAGCAGTTAGTTTTTCATGAAACACACAAAAGGTGATGGGAGGAATGCTTGTAATCTGACTAAATACTGACAATCGTTCGGGTAGCATCCCAACCCATCATTCTTTTGCTCACCATGCTACCCCAGTATGGACCCAGCCCTATGCAATTAGTCTTGGCCTTGCTCGTCATGGGAACAGTACAGCCGGATCTGCAAAGCCAGGTCCCGGAACACAAGCAACCCAGGACCGGTCTCACTCTAGTTATGGGCTCATCAGGAGGGTACAGCTTGGATCCGGTGACACAATAGTTAGTTTCTCAGCCATGTATGAAGGATGCTATTTCTGATGGAATTGTGGCAGATGCAGCTGGTCCTGAAGAAGACGTGGGCCTGGAGGAGGAAACAAAGCTATTACTTTACGTAGAGATGATATGGCTGAATTTCCTCAGGTTCTTAATGAGATGTGTAGGATGAGTTTGAAGAATGCCAGACTGAACACAGCAAGCCACTGAGCAAAGCATTTCCTCCTTCCAGGAGTGGAAGGAGCAGGGTTTGCACTGCTTCTCTGAAATTAGTTTCTTGAAGATAGGGTCTCAATTTCTTCAGGAAGAAAACCTTTTTAAATGATGTCTTGTTTTTCCTTGCCGTGTGTTTTTTGAAGGTGAGGCGTGTTGAAGGCTAATTCAAGTGACTAGAGAGCTGAGAGGAGAAGTCATCTAGATTCATGTCAGACAGCTGGGCTTGGATCTGTGGAGCTGTTTGGCAAAATGGAGGAATTATGTCTTTGTAGGGTTGAGAATTCGAAAAGTACTTATGATGGAGTACCCTCTCTACCAAACTCTAAACCATCCCCTCAGTACTTTAAATGTGCGATCCTTGAAGAAATAGGTGAAAAATGATGACATACGCTGTTCATGCATAGTAGTTACTCTTTGCAGCATACATCAGATTCACAGTGTGAAAAGACTTCATACATACTTTCAACATAGGGTGTAGGTTTGCAGAACAAGTCTCAATCTGTTTTAGTCAGAGGCTGTTGTTTTTGACAATGATTTAACTTAAAACAGAAGATTTCGAGGAGCAGGCCATGAGAGCTCCAACATCGACATATTTGAGTGAACTTCCTATTGTTGGAGTGAAGAAAGATGTGAGAGGCCATAAATATTTCTCTTTAACTCGCCTGTATGCTTCTGCAATTACCTCTCCTAGCCTAGCAATTAATGGCCTCTACATGTCGCTGATGATCCATTTTATGGTAATCCATGAGACCTAAGACAATCTGTTGTTAGGATAGGGATACTGGACATCTGTAACGAGTCAACACACTTTTCTGCTTGCCTACATTTGCATTTCCAGTTTCCATTTACGTTTATAGAGTAATTTCTATTTTCTGTTTTTAGGTCTTGCATGTGAGTCAGAGCATGAGCTGTCTGTTGCGAGGCATATTGTGGGCTTATCAAGAAAATACAGGGGCTTTGAGCTCACCCATTACTTGCCATTGGTTGGCTTTCAAAAGATGGGAAAGAAACTATGCTCCATTGGAGAAACAAAGAAAAGACTAAGCAGCTGGGACACAAATAAAATGCAGGCAAATGAGAGTGACATGAAATCCAGCCAATGACAAGCAATGGCTTGCCCAGGGATAACATTCCGGCAGAACTTTTTTGGGGTTAAGTCAGAAGGAGGCGCAGTGAGAACATGACTATGTCCCAATGTAACGAGTGCTGAAGCTACTGGACCTGTCCAGTTCCCCATGGAGGTCTCCCATATACCTAATGAGCGTTGAAATCTAATTTGAAGAATGATTGGATTTAAGGGATGTGAAGGAGTCGCTGGCACTGAAATCATCAGGCACTGGTTCATTTCTAAAACAGTGAGTGCCTGCACCCAACGCTCTGTTCCGAAGCCCACGGCCGGTGCAATGAAATGTTGGTGCGCTGAATAGGCTGCGTAGCCTTAAATCCACCTTGCACCTCTTTAATCCAGACACTTCCTGCCCTTTTATATCACTCTTGCAGGTTCTTACTTTCTCCCTTCATGGCAGTTTTACCGTCTTTCTCCGTCTTTGAGCTTTATTTGTTTATCCCTTGCTTGCTCTGGGTAAATGTCTGATACAAATAAATTAAGTGCCAGTGCCCAGAAATGAGTACCAGTTGCCCCCACTGTCAACCACTCGCTCAAATTAAGCGCTGGCATCAGGAGACAAGTGGTTTGTCAGTAGATAATTTTTTCCAGTTGCTGTTATCGTGTTTATATATGGTAAGTGGGAGAGGTGTAGCGCAGCGGCCAGAGAGGTTGACTCTGGAGCGCGGGCTCGCGGTTCGATCGCCCGCGGCTGCTCAACTCAGCGCCATGTGACTCTGGGCAGTAGCTGACTTAATCTCCCCGATGGGACCCAGCACCTTGAAACCCTTAAGGGGGTGGAATGTTTACGTTTTACAAATAGGAATTATTCAGATGTATTACAAATGGGAAGCCATTCAGAGCAAGGAGGACCCTGTGCCCTGGATTCAAACACTGGCTAAATCTAAAAGAACAGACTCAGAGAACATTTAGACCATCACAACATCACCAAACCCAGAATATGACCTTTACTCTCCTTGGTTGTCACTTAATCATCAGAAGCTTCTTATTATCATCAAATAAGATTGTGGTGTTTGCAAATCAATTCCTCTTACACAATTTTGCAGCTCTTGGACAAAAAAATCGATACATTGCTACGTTTATTTCTGGACATCAGGCAACATGCCACAACAAATATCAGACCTCATCAAAAAGAGCATTCAACTCATCTCTGAAGCGTGCTCAGACCTTTGCACTCGGGGTTGTCAGTGGAAGATTTTGAGCACGCTCAATAGCCCCAAATATGTCCATTCCAGTTGTTGGTGCTGTTGCTCTTTCGCATCTGACACATGGGCTTAGTCAATTGCAACGCATATGCAGGTCGTACCTCACTCTTCCCATATACCCAGTGGCAAACGCGTTCTCACAAATATTTTAGGACTTGAGAAAAAGTATTGTCTGCTCAGCCTCAGAATAACTTCAGCAAAATAATTTGTAAATATGCTTGGGCTGACAGTTGTTTGCCAATTCAAGGGAGATGGGCACAAACAGGAGACAGAAAAAAATTGTAAAACACATGGCTATCAAGATTTCAGTATAGAGCTGAGAGAGCGCAATTTGAATGAAAAGTATATCTGTACCATATTTACAAGCATATCGCATAAACGTAGAAGTTGTAACATGAAGGAGCACTTGTAGCGTATAAGTTAGCCGATGTAACCTAAGTAATAGGAATTGTATCTGTATTCACTTTAGAAATACATTAGAAAGACCGTGTATATATAGTGGTCTAATATAGAAATGTGAAAATGTTTAAACGTGCTAAACTGAATATACGTACAGGGGTGTGGAATTTTATAAAATATCTTCTTGTCCAAAGGACAAAATGTTTAAGAAATCTTCTTGTCCTGTAAAAAAATCAACTCGTCCCATTTGGTACCAAACAATGAAGTTTCAATGTATGACCGCATTCTCATGTAAGAGCTTGGATAGCAGCCTTTCTGATTATGCCAGGGCTCATTTTACTATATTATTAGAGACAACGATCCCTAACATGGGAAATATAAGAACATATCCACAAAACTGCAATCAGCGTTTGGTGTTCTATTGTCCCAATAGAACTTTTTTTCATGTATTTACTTCCATACTAATATAATAAAGAGAGAGAACCCAAACCATTGAGGCGGGTAATCTCAGGAACCACAGTGCCAATCAAAACACCCAATACAGCATTGGAAATGTCAGGGTAGGCAGATGGACATAGGGTATATACCAGCAAAACATATACTTTAAAAGGGCAAAGTACGTTGTTTGACAAAGTAGTCCCTTGGAAGTAGCCCCCTCATGTTTTTTTTAAAGTAGTTTTACGTTGATTTGCCTTTATTTTGTTTATAAAATATTGACATGCACCAAAGCTGATGTATTAAATGATTCCTTAGTGTAATGGTAGTTAATGTTTTCAAACTCTACATTGTAGCTTTCTGCACACTACAACCATTTTTAAGTTGCAAATATTTTGCTCTCTTAATCCCTTTTTCAAGGAGCACATTGTTTGGGGTACATTGTCCGTTTTCAAAATAAAATCTCCAATATTGCTTCCATTCTTCTTTATACACTTGCACATTATAAAGGAGTCTTCTGGAAGCTATACACATAGCCACAACTTGTAAATGTTGCAGACAATGCGCACTTGCTTTTATTGGATCCCCTGTCAGTAATGCAAGCTGAGATTCCTGCTGACTGTGTTTGAATATATCTGACTTGAATTCTCTGCTCGACCTAACTTTAATGCAATTGACCCATGAACATGTTACACAACTTTGTTTTAAACATTAGCATCCCGACAAGCCGAATAAACTGTGGGCGACCATAGATCTAGCCACCAAATGAAAATTTGTCACTATATTATTTCCCTGAGAAACTACCAATTTGTTTCAGAGTCGATGGGGGGATTTGAGGAAGCCAGCAAGAAAAATGCATCCGTTAGAAACCCCGAAGACAGGCCATTGAAAAAATATTAAGGTACTATGGTTACAGCAGGCACTGACTTGTCATTGAAGATGTTAAGAAGAAAGGTCATGCCTTCCACAGCAATTTACTTAGTTGCCTCTCCAAGTCATACCATGCAGACTTCATGCAAAGTAAAGCTCAAACTCCACACAGCTAATGTTCATATAGCTCCTGCACAACCCACGGGCATGACACACCTCATCTCTAGAACAACTTGTATCCTCTGTAGTGCAGCTCATACACTTTACACCTTCTATTTAACAATTCCCTCATGCACTATCCCTTACCCTTACATGAATGATGCACAGCACTGTTCATACCTATTTTACAGCTCATGTCCTGCACAGGTCACTGTAAAGATAATATGCAGTGTAGCTCAGGTACCATGTGGATCACATGTAAGACATAGTTGAGCCTCGCATTACCATTGTTCCTAGCATCTTCAGTATAGTGCACAAATCAAGGTATGCACAGCCCATGCTTGCACAGCTTATTCCATTTTGACAGGTAGTATCCTCTACGTGCTGAGGGATGCGAAGATGGGGTTCTTATTAAAAAAAAAAGGAGATTATGGTGTGTGATTTAGTCATACTCTGCTACTAAGTAAAAGGAACAGCCCTTTGATGGTTTTATTCAAGGGAGTAGCCAGAAAGTTAAAATACCCCCCACTTTGACCAATGCTCTGACAGCACCAAGTAAGTGATGTAAGTGAGCTCATAGCTCCTTAAAACTCCTTTGTCACTTCCATCCAAGCATCTGTCTGCTCATGTCCACCATTTCACCTTTACATTCAGTCATTCATTCTATCATTCATTCTTTCTTCCCATTCAATCCATCAGCCATTCCATACATCTACCCATCTGTTCACCCATCCACTATCTATGCACGCACTCAGCCACTATCTATGCACGCATCCATCCACCCATGCATCCATCATTTGACTTACCCTTCAAACAATAACGCCTTTCAACCATCAATTGTTCCTTTTGCCATTCATTTATTCATCCATCCTCTCAGATTTTAATTTACTTTGCCATACATCCATCCTCTCAGATTTTCATTTACTTTGCTATACACCCATCCTTTCAGATTTTATATTACTAGAAATCCTTTTATCCATTTCAACTTGTATTTACTCTGCCATCATTTTATCCACTGATCGACCGATCCATCCATCGTTTCACACACCCATCCACCCTTTCACCCACTCATCCATCCTTTCACCCAACCATCCATTCATCCTTTTATCCACTCGTCCATCCATCCTTTCATCCACCCATACATTCACCCACTCATCTATCCTTTGCCCCTCTTCCATCCTTCTCTTCCTTTTCTAGCAACCCATCTTCTATTTTCTTTTAGTTAATCATCTCTTATCTGCTAAGTTGTAGATGAGAGGCCCATAAAAAACTCACCTCTGCTGTAGCTGTTATAGGGAGGGGTTCACTATGCCCCAGGTTTTATTGGTGTGGGGCCCTTAATCAGTAGATTTCGCTTTAGAACCGCACGAGCTTTCAATTCACTAAAACATTAAAAAGTGTTGTCAAAATCCTATAAAATAATGCACCCTTGGTCACAAACACGCGCACAAATAGGGTTAGAGTGGTATTTTATCAGAGTTCAGTCCACTAGGTAAGAGAGGCAGCAACAGCGTGTTAAAAATATAAATATAAATGCTTAAGTTGCATTTGTAAAGATGAATTTTCCATAAACTTAATGTTAGAATATTGTGCAAGGCCCTACATCACAAAGATTTTGACAACACTTTTTTGATGTGGGGCTGGGCACAATATTTTGTTGCCCGTCATAGTTTACAGAAAATTCAACTTTACAAATGCAACTTTATCATTTATATGTTACTACGCTTTTGCGGCCTCTTACCTTGTGGGCTGAGAATGATCTGATAATAGCTCCGATCACAGTAATAGTCACAGTGTTGGGGAGCAGCCGTGATCTCGACAGCTGGTGGTGATAGGCCGTGTGCTTTACACCAAAGGCACAAGGGCAATGACCTCTGAATGATGGGGCCACGAGGCAGGTTTTGGGGAGTGCAGAGACTTGGAAACACAGGATTATTGTGAAATGAAGTACTTGTGCATTCTGCTTACAAGCAACGGTGACTGCCCTAAATGCTTTCAGCGTGCAGTTGTGAGTTACAGCCTGCACTCTGAATGAAACCGTGTAAGCAGAGTTTTTTTTTTCCTTTTCCAAAAGCGTATGGCAGGCCTGCCCCGCAACGTTCAAAGAGATGTCAGTGCGTGCCTTGCGCTGTGCGCAGAAAGGAGGGAAGCACTTCTGGGTATTGTCAATCAATCATAGGCATTGTCAGTGAATCAAAGGATTATTAAATCGTAGAAAGTTATGCCAATAAACGCAGCACGCATTTGGAAGCAGGTTAGAAGGATTTTGCAAGTTCTTTTCTGGGAAAGGTTTCTGCTGCAGGAAGTGGAGCCTACTTGTCCGACGGACAATAAAAACATAATTACTTGTTGTCCCTGTCAGCAAACAATATGTCCTGGGCGTCGGGCGATATGAATTCCCCACCCCTGTACGTATGTAATCATTAAACGGAGAAAGAAGACGAATTATAAAGTGAAGAAATGTGCAGACTATATAGCACTGTGTAAGAAACGAGAATGTAAACGTTGTATTTTATGTAACATGGATTCAAGTATAATCACCGATTCGCTAATTTGAATATATATATATGTATGTGTGTTAAAGGTTATACTGTGTAGACGAAGGAGTTTTAGAAAGTGTGGTCATGTGTGATTTTAACCTAACGGACCAAGCGTTCGCAAGAGAGTAGTCCACTGCATATAATTTAGTGGTCTCACAGGAAGAGGGGATAGCCTTGATCTGTACGTGCGAGACAAGAGTCAAAGGTCTTGCTAGATTTAAGGTGACAATGCTGGACGAAGTTTATGGCCTAAGTGAGATAAGAGACGCTTGGAATTTGGGTCTTGTTTAGAAATGACCGTTCACAGGACCAAACGAGGTTACGAACACAAACGTAAAGAATGGAGGTCTGTTGAGGTGATAGACTTTGCTCTGAAAGTGTCAACTGGAATGTCAATGAAGTCACTAGCACGAAGACGAAGATGGCGCCTAAGAAGCAAGGTCAACTTAACGGACGACGCGAAGAGATGAAGCTATGGAAAAACCCAAGAATGAGAGCATGTGTAAATGTATACGTGGTGGGCGTCAAGGGGCGTTCCACCCATACTGTGATTGTGTATTTAGGGACAGCACCCTGGGGAGAAGTTAGCGAAGAGCCCAGAGCGCAGAGCAAGAACAGAGCGCAGATGGCCTGAGGAGTCAGAGAGAAAGAGCAGAGCGCAAGGGAGCAGTAGGCCGAGGACCCTTAGAGAGCGGATGGGTAGGCAGAGAGGGTACTGTTTCTCGATAAGTTACCATTAGAGGCTAAGAGAGTTTGAACTTCTTTGGAAGTCAAACTGCTGACACCTTTTTAGGTAAAGAACTTGCGAAGTAGGGATGTCACCTAGTATAGAGTAGGGACAGATTTAACTTGTTATTCTCTTTTATAGATGACGCAACGGATCCACTTTGTGTCTATGCTTTTTAATCTGTTGATTCTGGAATTGATCTTAATTGTATTCTTTTGTAGACTTAGGTTCTTTAGGGAATTTATGTTCCTTTTAGTTCCTGTATACTTGTTGAATCTTATCCTGAGAGGATTGTATATGCAATTGATTCTGATTTTATATTAAAACTTTTAAACTTTATCAGTCGTAAGTGGTTCTTTAGAGTTGTGTCAGTCTATGGGGTTGATTTAACCTATGAGGGTTTGCCTTTTACTCAATGACAGAAAATAATCGATCCAAAAGGAAGAATGAGATAGGTATCTAAGTAATCAGAAAAGGTATCAAAATCTCATTCCCCGCAGTTGGTAGCAGAGAAAGATGGTTTTCTTCTTGAGGAAGACAACCTAGGTCAGGTCTAGATTACCCCAAGGTCCCTAGTCATCGACGACCAGAAGAAGAATCCCTGCCGAAGAAGGTGCTGACGGTGCGAGAGAAAAGCAGCAGAGTCGGTCGAGAGTGAGTATAAGGGTCATGCGTTGCCAGATTGCGGTGTTTTGTGTTGTACCTGTGTTGTAATGTCAAGCGGAGTTGAATGCCTGTAGTGTGATTGAGGGAAGGTTGTGAGCGCGCGCAACCGGATAAAATCTTAAGATCCAGTGAAGGGCTTAAGTGGTTCGGGTGTATCGAACACCCAGAGTAATTGTCTACCATTGTAAAGGGGGTCATGAGGTACCATTGATCGCCCTTAGGACCGATGATAGGGGGAGTGATAGAGTGAGTGAATGAGTAACGGACGCTGGTCGGACGTTTACTGTGTGTAAGTAACCTATCAGTTAAGGCGAGCGTCTGAACGTGAGAGGAAAGACGTCTCGTCCGTTGAGGTGACAATTACAGTTAGACTGTGGACGTACAGTCAAGAAAAGTGATCGCTTGGACGGAAGTAGTCATTTTTCGGCGTATGAATGAAAACGCATGCAAGATCGTGAGACGAGTTGAGAAAGGAGGGGAACTGCTGCAGAGGGGACGAGTGACGTCAGCGTAGAGCCGCGCTGAGATTGGCCGGTCAGCGTAGAGTCGCGCTGGGATAGGCTGGTCAGCGAGAGCCGCGCAGGGATTGGTGGTTGTCAGCAAGAAGTAAATAAGGAAGAGAATTAAAGGAAAATCGTAGATTTTGAAAATGAAGTGTTTTAAGCGTTTAAGGGCGATCTTTAAGAAAGATAGAGGAAGCTTGTATGCAGGGGAAGAAGCTCCACCAGAAGGCACACCAGCTTATTATATGGCGGTGAATGTAGGGTTACACTCAATACTATGGATCTCCGAGTGGAGTAAGCTAACAGAAGGAAATGAGGAACTGACGTTCCCGAGATACGGGACGTTTAGGTTAGAAGTATTGAACCAACTAAAAGCGCTAATGCTAGCAACGAGACCTCTACCGAGGCCAACACAGTTCGAAGCCCTTAGTGCATGGTTTAGAACGGCACACGAAAAGAGCTCGAATAGACGCCAAGAAAGAGTGAGACGATCGGTAAAAGCAGTGCAGGATGCTAAATGGGATGATGAAGCTAAAAAGTGGAGAGTGCAAAAAATAGAAGCAGACAAACTGTATACGATGCTAGAGGCTACGGGAGGAAAGAAGCCTCTAGAAGAAGATGAGGATAGCGAGCCGGATGAGGAGCTGATAGAGAGGCTATTAATGGACAGACCACCTCCGTACAACAGAGAAGCCAAAAGTCCCGAACTACAGCAAGGGGACGGGGCTAGGTGGGGGGAATATAAACCGCTCCCAGTAACAGAGTGGGATCCCAAGAAAGGTGAGGAAGTACCTCAGTCTAGTCCCGTACAGAGAGTAGTAGGAAGATTCGTGGTCCAGAAGGTGCCAGAAACGCAGTGTGCAAGGTCGTATCAATTGCCGGATGCTCTACAAGTACCTGTTACCATAGGTCCTATAGTGTCAATCTACAACCCGGAGGGAGTCCAGCAGGAGGAACAGGCACGATGGGACAGGGAAAGGGCATAGATGGAGAGTAGGAATAATACGATCAATTCCCAAAGGCAGTTGCTAGGACCAAAGAGTCGGAGTACCCCATTGGATTCAGCAACGGGTCCCTGGATAGAACAAGGGGGTCAGAGAGGACAGATGGATCTGATGGGACCGAAACCGAAAACCTTTAAGGAATTAAGGGAGTATTTGAAAGAATGGGATGCTGCCGAAGAGACTCAGAATAAAAGATTAGAAACAGAAGCAGAATGGAGGGATCAGGATAACAGGATCCTCTCTCACTGCGGAGCTGGCGAAAGCAGCCCGGAGTGGGAGGGAGGGAGTCAAGGAAGCAAGGGAGATACTTGCCATACCATCGGTGGCACTAGACAAATGTGTGAGGACAAGAGTGCAGGGTGTGGGGGAGTGCCTCGCCTCATTCTTAGTGAGGGAGAACGAAAGACGCAGGAGTACCGAGATAGCTTCAGGTGCACTCACCATGCCCCGGGAGAAAACGTGCGACATTGGAGTCACGAGAATATAGGGAGTCGCGAAAGGTCTCGCCATACATCCAGTGATCACGGACGGGATCGCGGGAACATGGAGGACCGTGAAGGACCTTACCGTTTATTGAGTGACACCAGACAGCAAGGGAGTTGCAGTGATATAGAGCAGAACGGAGGATCCTATCTTGCATCTAGAGAGACCGAGCCGAAAAGACAGAACGCAGTAATGGGGGATAGAACATTGTTCCACCATACCCCAAGAGAGGATGGGAGAGTTTGGGATCTAGAGAGGTGGGAACAAAGAGAAGCAAGAAGGACGCCTCATAACTCACCTGCACCGAGACGTAGGGCTCGTAGTGGGGGTGAAAGGGATGTATACGAACCACCTAAGGGTGAGGTACTGAGAGCTGAAATAAAAGCAAAACGGCTCGATGTAACCAGTTTAAAATCAGATTTGGATGAAATAATAGACGGCACATTGCCAATGGAAAGGATAGAGCTGTATGATCAGGGAGAAATACTGTTTATGTCTAAGGATGTTACTCGGAAAGCGAGGTCAGTTCATGAAAAATTATCTGAGTTGGCAGATAGGTACATGATAGACTTATCCCGAACTAAAGCTTTACAGGGTAACCATAGGCTAAACTGCACGGATCAGGATCTAGATGAGCGTAGGACGATTGGGCTGAAAGTACACATAAAGGAACTGATCCTGAGTATCAGAATGTGGAGGGATTTGGATAAATGGGAGGAAAGATGGTCCAAGAGGGGATCCGTCAGAAGGAGTACACTTACGAGGTCCCCGGATGGAGAGCTAATACGAATGGAAGCTTTCCCTTTGCGAGAAATCGCGAACGGAAGCTACGTGCATGTGCCCTGGAGTAGGGGGGATTTAGCGGCATTTACCAATTCCTTTCCAAAGCTCAGGGAGAATCCCGTCGAGTGGTATAAACAGGTATAGAGGTTCGTGAAGATCTCTAAGGTGCTGTGGATCGACTTGAACACCCTGTTTGATATCGTAGTACCCGGAGATTTGTGGACGGCATGTAAGCTTAGTGTCGAATGGCCCAGTTGTGAACCCACGAGGGATGCCCGGACGAATGGTCCATCAGAGAGAGTCATGGAAAAGTACGAGAGGGTAATTGCATGGCTAAAAGAGAAGGTACCGTTGCAGGACATAGACTGGGTTAAGATAGATCGAACAACTCAGGAACCTAAAGAGACCATTCACGAGTTCTATGAGAGACTGCTGAAAGCATTCAAACAGTACAGTGGGTTGGATGTGATGGATCCCAAAGACATAGGACAGTTTGTGTCGAAGTTTGTCCTGGGATTGCGACCAGACATAAGCTTAATGATACAACAGCATTTGATCTGTTGGCAAAACAAACCGTTAGATGAGATTCTGAGGTATGCGAGGTACTGTAGCGATGAAATAGATTCAAAAGCAAAGAAACTTAAGGAAAAGCTGATGTTGGTGCAGATGCAGTCAGCTGGAAAGGGTGGACAGCGACAACAGGGAACAGGAACCCTAGGAAAGAAACAGATTAATCAGAGCAGAGATGAGGAAGAAAGACCAAGACCGAGGGTAGATATCGCGACACTGAAAAAGACAACGAGGTGCCATCAGTGTAACGAGGTGGGACATTGGAGACGCGAGTGTCCCTATAATGTCGAGACGGGGGAATTAGAACAGGAGGAGGATGAGGTTCAAACCAGCATGGTAAAGGGAACAGCAGTCCCGAAGGGAAAGTTTATCAAAGGGGGGACTCAGACTCCTCGAGCCCCGTTCCCTCAACCGCCTCGCATTACAAATGGAGGAAAAACCTATAGACAACTGCCACTGTTCGTAGGAGGAGAAGAATGCTACTACGTTGATCCTCTTACAGGGCAACGAGTGAACAGGGAAGAAGACTGTACTCTAGGAGCAGCCCTGGAAGTAGACCAGAGAGGACCATACGTAGAGGCTGAGGTGGCTGGATGTCCTACGACCTTTTTGGTAGATACGGGGGCCACTCGATCCACTTTGAGATCGGCGGTAGTCCCAGGTTTGCCAATGTCGGGAGAGACGATTCAGGTGGTAGGAGTCGCAAACAGGAGAATGACGAATCCTCTGACTGAACCAGTGTCAGTGAAGATAGGGAACTACAGTGACGAACATCAGTTTGTGATTTGTGATTCTAGCCCTGTGTGTCTACTAGGAAGAGATCTGTTGTGTAAACTAAATTGCACAATATATTGCACACCTGAAGGAGTAGAAGTGCAGACTAACGATGATGATGCCAATTTTAAGGTTGTAAACTCGCAGGAATGCGTGGAATTATATCCTACCCTAACGGTTGAGGAGCTTCCACAGGACTTGAAGGAGACAGTGTCAGCTGAGATGTGGGATTTTACTGGAGAAGAAATAGGACTGATCAGAGGGGTAGAACCGGTAAAGATCATGGTAAAACCCAATGCTGAGTATCCAAGAACACCACAATATAAGTTGACACCGGAGACAATTGCAGGAATAAAGCCTGTGATCGAATCCATGATTAAACAGGGAATACTGAAGGAGATCGTGGGAAGTCCATGTAACTCCCCGATTATGGGTTTGCAGAAGCCTAGTGGAAAATACAGAATAGTGCAGGACCTTTGAAAGATTAATAATATCGTTGTTTCATGTTGTCCAGTGGTACCGAATCCATCAGTAATATTGTTTCAGATACCGTTCCAAGCTGAATGGTTCACAGTGATAGACTTGTGCCAAGCTTTCTTTTCGATTCCTTTAGACGAGGAGAGCCAGTATTTGTTTGCTTTTAAGCTGGAAAATCGCGTTTTAACATGGTGTCGTATTCCCCAGGGGTATGCAGAAAGCCCATCGATTTTTAACCAGCTGCTGAAGAAGAATCTTGAAAGTCTAGTACTGCCCATGAACTCGGTTCTGGTCCAGTACATAGACGATCTCCTAGTGGCGTCAGAAACTGAGGAAGCTTGCAAGGTAGACACCATCACCTTGTTAAATCACTTGGCCGAGAACGGACACAAGGTGTCTCCAAGTAAATTGCAGTATTGTCTCGCCGAAGTGCAATACTTGGGCCACAGGATTGAAAAGGGAAAACGGAAGGTGTCTCCAGACAGAATAGAGGCAATCATGAAAATGAACGCGCCTAAAACACAAAGAGAAGTCAGGATGTTTCTAGGCATGGTCGGTTATTGTCGGCAGTGGATAGCTAACTTTTCACTGAAGGCAAAACCTTTACTAAAACTGACGCACAAGGGAGTAAGTGATCCGGTACCATGGGACAAAGATTGTTTGATGGCATTTTTGCAGCTGAGGGAGGACTTGTGTCGTGCCCCGGCTTTGGGAATGCCTGATTACGAAAAACCATTCTTGCTTTACTGCTGCGAAAGAGAAGGTTGTGCTTTAGCAGTTTTGGCCCAGATACACGGAAATGCGCGTAGGCCAGTTGCGTATTTTTCGGCTACATTAGATCCAGTAGCCGCAGCGTTGCCCGGATGTCTCAAATCCGTTGCTGCAACGGGTGTCAGCATTGAAAGATGTGAAAATGTGGTAATGGGACATCAGTTAGTGGTGTACGTACCGCATTCTGTGGAATTGTTAATGACCAGGACTAAGACTCAGCATCTGACGAATAGTAGGCTCACACGCTACGAGCAAGTCATATTGGCTGCTGAGAATGTGACGCTAAAGAGATGCTCTGTCTTGAATCCTGCTACTTTGATGCCACTTCCAAATGACATTGATGATGAAATCTGTACAGATCATGACTGCCTTGATGTGACTGAACTATGCACCAAACCGAGACCAGATATCGTGGATGAGCCATTGACTGACCCTGATGAAATATTCTTTGTTGATGGTTCATGCGTAAGAGACGATATCGGTCAGCTGAGAGCAGCATATGCAGTTTGTACAATTACCAGAGTTGTGGAAGCCGCTTGCCTGGAAGGAGTACACTCCGCTCAGGTAGCTGAAATCATTGCTTTGACCCGTGCCTGTTTGGCAGGTAACAAAATTCGAGTCACCATATACACCGATAGCCAGTATGGTTTCGGGGTAGTTCACGACTACGGGCAGTTATGGTCTCAAAGAGGTTACATGACCTCCTCGGGTTCTCCTATTAGGAATGGAGAATTCGTGAGATTATTGTTAGAGGCATTACAAGGTCCGACAGCCATAGCGGTTGTCAAATGCGCCGCGCACACAAAGAATACTGATTTTGTGTCACAAGGAAACCGATACGCAGACGAAGTTGCACGTTATTGTGCAGAACAAGGGTATTCTCACACCAATGTAGAAGTGGGGGGAATACAAGAAAGAACTGAGTTGACTATGTTATTAGACACTGTAGATACGTGGGACGAACTGAAGTGTGTTCAGGAAAATGCACCAGATGATGAGAGAAAAACATGGGAGACAGCTGGATGTACCAAAAGTGAAATGAATTTTTGGATTTCTGCAGATGGGAGAGCAGTTTTACCAAACAAACTTGTTAGTCCAATGGCAAGGAGATTGCATGGACCAGCACACATAGGTAGAGATGCCATGGTGAGAGTATTCAGACAAACGTGGTACAATCCGAAGTTTAGAGTAGCAGCAGAAGCAGTATGTCAGCGTTGTGCTATCTGTCAGCAACTAAACGTAGGAAAGAGAACACCAGTCACATTGAGTCACATAGGGAGGTCTGGGGGGCCTTTCAATAGAATGCAGTTGGATTTTATTGAAATGCCCAAGTGCAATCGACTCAGATACGTCTTAGTGATTGTTTGTATATTTTCCAGATGGGTTGAAGCTTACCCGACACGTAGGTGCGATACACTTACAGTAGCAAAACTGTTGCTTAGAGAGTTGATACCGAGGTTTGGGGTGCCATCCTCTTTGGAATCGGACAGAGGAACTCATTTCAACAGCGAAATAGTGAAGATGCTATGTTCAGCCTTGAGTATTGACCAGAAGCTCCACTGTAGTTATCGACCAGAAGCTTCGGGGATTGTAGAGCAAATCAACAGCACAATTAAATCCAGACTTGCCAAAGTTTGTTCATCGACATCTCTGAGTTGGCCTGATGCACTTCCATTGGTTCTTATGAGCATACGTAGCACACCAGATAGAAGAACAGGTCTCTCTCCACACAAGGTGCTAATGGGAAGAGCTATGAGATTGCCATCGGTTCCGACTGCAGCATTGTTGAACATCACAGACGATTTGATCTTGGACTACTGCAAGGGACTATCTGATGCCATTCATTCTGTGTCCCTCCAGGTCCAGGCTGCAGAGGTTCCATCAGCACAAGACTTGTGCCATGACCTGTGTCCGGGGGACTGGGTCCTGGTGAAGAAGCATGTCAGGAAGAACTGTCTAGACGCGCGCTGGCGAGGACCGTTCCAAGTCATACTAGTTACGAATACTGCAGTAAAGTGTGGAGGCTTGCCCAACTGGATACACGCCTCACACACCCGAAGAGTTCCAGCACCTCTGGAAGAAACAGCTCCTCTCTCGGATGAGAATCCAGCGGAAAGCGGAAAAGCCACAGCGAGGGAAAGCCAAGCTGTAGAGGTGATTGAAGAGGCTGAGCCTGTGTCGGAACGAGCTGACGACGGTCAGGATACCAGTGAGACCGAAGTCGCCTCAGAAGAGGAAAACAGCTGGGAGTTCGAGTCAGATACCGAACAAGCTGCAAGTGATCAAGAGACGAGTCCAAGAACAAGGAGCAGGAGGACAGGAATGGAGAAGCTAGTTGGCCGGAAAGACGGAGAAGGTCAACCTTGAGAGCAAATCCAGAGAGCACCCTTGTCCCGATCTCTGAAGATTCGGAACTAGACGAAGAAGCTACGGATTCAGGCTCTGAGAGTCCGAGAAGATCAAGAAGGGTACGTGTGCCCTGCAGAAGGTACGCCACCCCAGAGTGGACTTATCTAGCAGATGTCTTGGGGACAGAGATCTGGGAGAGTGAGAGAAGTGCAAGTGATCAGTCTCGATCCATTTGTGGCAGTGGAGATATGGATGTTGACGCCTGGAATCGAGACTGAGGGGTTACTGACTTTCACACTTCCCATTCCCCTTTACCTAAGTCGGATCAAAGACCTAGTACTGAATCGATTAGAGTTTCCGACTTTTGGTCATCAAATACCAGCACAAGAAGAAAAAATCATTCGTTTAGAATTATTGGAACATGTTATTAGAGCTGCAGGTACGAGAATCATTGTAGATGCATAAAGACTTTTTGTGTTTAAGCTATAAAGAAGAAGATAACCTAGCGCCGAGTGGAAAGAAGAATAAAATTAGGGATTACATTTAGAGGACGGAGAAGGTTTAGGGTTGTCTATTGCTGAAGAGAAAAAGACATTGTTGTGAAAAGAGACTTTTTTTGTTGATTAAGAGCGCTTCACAGACTGAGAAGGCAAATAAAGCAAGACAAAGACTTGAAAAGAAAACTTTTCTTCGAAAAAGAAAGAGCTACGCTGTTTTGATAACATGGAGAATGGCAACCCAAACCGAAAAGCCAAATGCATAGTAGGTACACTAATAGCGGTAGTAATTTTTCTCATTATTACAGTAGTTACCACATCATACATGGTAGGACATGCAAGTGAAAGGGAGACAACAGATGTAAAGCCTGTAACGACTTTGAAACCTGCTCTTGTTGGGAAGAAGGAGGAGAGCAATGTCATCCGTGAAAAGGCGTTACTGGCAGATGAAGCTCGTAGGTTACACGTAGACGAGTCGCAGGGAAATTTTAGATCAAACGCATATGCCAAGCTATTATATGAGTATATTGATGCCATGGAGGCCAAGGATTGTTATGTGTGTATGCAATTGCCGGCTTCCGTAGATGAAGGCATCAGATATCATCATCTCCCACTGACATATGGGATAACATGTAGTTTATTGCTCAGTATATTTTATGGTAGAGAAGGGTTCGAGTACTACTTTTCAAATTATGATTCGGTACTGCCTGAAGTCCCGAATTATAAACAAATGAATAAGTGGGACTATCACAAAAAGGAAGATAGATTATCAAAATTCTTTCTTCCTTGGGATACATTAGATACTTCATATGCACGCAGAAATAATCTGACTTGCAAGGTGTCAGAGGTAGAGAAAAAGTTCATAGGACAAGTAGATGACCGGTACAGAAGGCAGAAGATTCTAAAAATGTCAGGACAGTGGAAAACAGATTGGACCGAAGAAGAAAAAGCACACAAGAAGAAGGGTAGCAATGGTCCAATAGCTTTGGATAGAACGCAGAAAGGAAAGTTATGTTTAACTCGAAGCAAGACATATTATGAGAGTGTATTTGTAGGTGAAGTTAATTGCGAACATTCTTTTAGGTTAGAGTACTATACGAAAGATTTTATGAAAGGGATGCAAGCGATTCCTAATGTATATTTTGTATGTGGAAGAAATGCCTATGTAAAACTGCCTGACAATTGGTATGGTTCGTGTTACTTGGCAATTGTCTTCCCCAAAATATATCATGCAAGGGATTTAGAAATCATAGAAGGAAAAGCTTCGAGAAGAGCGAAAAGGGAAGTAGGAGATGCTGAAGTAGTTGGAGACATATTTGGAGCAATGTTTCCTCTTTTAGGTTTGATACTTAACGATGTTAAGATCAGGAGACTAGCTACAGTTGTAGATAGATTGTCTGCAAGTACTGCAAGGTCATTAATGCTAGTAGAAGGAGAGATGCAGTCGATTAGGGCAATGGTTCTTCAGAACCGTCTTGCTTTAGATGTTCTGCTAGCAAAAGAGGGCGGAGTTTGCAAGGCTTTGAAGGTCCAAGAATGTTGTACTTACATTCCAGATAATTCAAAACCACTTGAGAAAGTCATACGGAACAGTACACAGATACATAAAGAAATCGAAGATTTGACAAAAGTAAATGTTTGGGAAAAAGTAGGTCATGGAGTGGGAAAAGTTGGAAATTGGTTTGCCAATCTTGGTAAAAGTGTTGTGTGGTACATATTGAAACCTGTTTTAATAATATTGATTTGCATAATCACATTGTTAGGTTTAGTGAAATTGTACAAATGGTATAGGTCGAACCGGTTACAAAGGTACATGAGAGAGCAGGAAAGGAGATTAGCTGCTTTACAAGATCAACAGTATAAAAGTTTAAGAGCTCTCGAAACGATAAAAAGAGGGAACCTTGTAACTAGTTCTGTGTAAAGTGTCATTCAAATTGAAATTAGTGATGACCCCAGAGGTCATCAAAGGGGGGAACTGAGAGAGCGCAATTTGAATGAAAAGTATATCTGTACCATATTTACAAGCATATCGCATAAACGTAGAAGTTGTAACATGAAGGAGCACTTGTAGCGTATAAGTTAGCCGATGTAACCTAAGTAATAGGAATTGTATCTGGATTCACTTTAGAAATACATTAGAAAGACCGTGTATATATAGTGGTCTAATATAGAAATGTGAAAATGTTTAAACGTGCTAAACTGAATATACGTATGTAATCATTAAACGGAGAAAGAAGACGAATTATAAAGCGAAGAAATGTGCAGACTATATAGCACTGTGTAAGAAACGAGAATGTAAACGTTGTATTTTATGTAACATGGATTCAAGTATAATCACCGATTCGCTAATTTGAATATATATATATGTATGTGTGTTAAAGGTTATACTGTGTAGACGAAGGAGTTTTAGAAAGTGTGGTCATGTGTGATTTTAACCTAACGGACCAAGCGTTCGCAAGAGAGTAGTCCACTGCATATAATTTAGTGGTCTCACAGGAAGAGGGGATAGCCTTGATCTGTACGTGCGAGACAAGAGTCAAAGGTCTTGCTAGATTTAAGGTGACAATGCTGGACGAAGTTTATGGCCTAAGTGAGATAAGAGACGCTTGGAATTTGGGTCTTGTTTAGAAATGACCGTTCACAGGACCAAACGAGGTTACGAACACAAACGTAAAGAATGGAGGTCTGTTGAGGTGATAGACTTTGCTCTGAAAGTGTCAACTGGAATGTCAATGAAGTCACTAGCACGAAGACGAAGATGGCGCCTAAGAAGCAAGGTCAACTTAACGGACGACGCGAAGAGATGAAGCTATGGAAAAACCCAAGAATGAGAGCATGTGTAAATGTATACGTGGTGGGCGTCAAGGGGCGTTCCACCCATACTGTGATTGTGTATTTAGGGACAGCACCCTGGGGAGAAGTTAGCGAAGAGCCCAGAGCGCAGAGCAAGAACAGAGCGCAGATGGCCTGAGGAGTCAGAGAGAAAGAGCAGAGCGCAAGGGAGCAGTAGGCCGAGGACCCTTAGAGAGCGGATGGGTAGGCAGAGAGGGTACTGTTTCTCGATAAGTTACCATTAGAGGCTAAGAGAGTTTGAACTTCTTTGGAAGTCAAACTGCTGACACCTTTTTAGGTAAAGAACTTGCGAAGTAGGGATGTCACCTAGTATAGAGTAGGGACAGATTTAACTTGTTATTCTCTTTTATAGATGACGCAACGGATCCACTTTGTGTCTATGCTTTTTAATCTGTTGATTCTGGAATTGATCTTAATTGTATTCTTTTGTAGACTTAGGTTCTTTAGGGAATTTATGTTCCTTTTAGTTCCTGTATACTTGTTGAATCTTATCCTGAGAGGATTGTATATGCAATTGATTCTGATTTTATATTAAAACTTTTAAACTTTATCAGTCGTAAGTGGTTCTTTAGAGTTGTGTCAGTCTATGGGGTTGATTTAACCTATGAGGGTTTGCCTTTTACTCAATGACAGAAAATAATCAATCCAAAAGGAAGAATGAGATAGGTATCTAAGTAATCAGAAAAGGTATCAAAATCTCATTCCCCGCAGAGCCGACATCTCAAAAGGTACCTGAATATATATCTCAGCGCTTAATGGCAGAGGCAGAACTGGGCCTTGCTGTGCAGTGCACGCGCTATCTCCTGAGGCATCAGGTGCTTTGTGCAGTGGATTTTAATTCTGCTGCCAATGACCTCACTGCCGGTGCCTTCCAGCAGTTGGGACCTCAGGTCACACAGCCCGGAAGATCAGACAGTATGAATGCATCAGTGATTATAAAACCCACACAATGCCATGCATAAACTTCCTCATTCAATCTGTTCTGTGTAAACCATGTTCAGTTTTTACAGTGCCTGCTGTTTATAATGTTCACATCAAAGGCTGGGCTTTCATGTCAAATTCCTGCTCGTTGAATGCGCTGCTCATTGCGCCATAGCTGCTTTACACTGCAGCAGAGGCTCCAATTTAATAGATGGATGCCCACTTCCATGCTCCCCCAGCCTCCCACCCTTTTCACTAGCCCATTCCTCAAGCCTTCTGCTTTGTCCCGCTTCTCCTTCGATCATGTTTTTCTTTCTGAAGTCAACTCATAATTCTTCTAATCTGTGGTTGCACCCTAGCCCGGTGAAGAAGAACGCTGCCAACCCGTCCTCCTCCTCAAAAGTCCTTTTTCTCATCTTCCTTTTTAAAAACAAAGGGGCATATTAGCAAGGGGAAGTATCGCCGCTTTTTCGGCGAACTGTGCCGAGAAAGAGGGATACTTCTAGAGCCCTATCCACAAGGGCATTTTAACGCCTGGCTCAAGCCCACTTTGCATGTCGGCGACAAACATCGCTAATGACATGCAAAGTGGGCGTTCCCACGTCCAACCACATGTAAAATCTGGTTGGAGGTGGGAACACCCTATTACCAAGGCAGGCGTTGGGAGAGGCAGACCTGCGATAAACCCGTTTATCGCAGGTCTCCCAACGCCTGCTCTGACCAGGTGTTAGGGCATTGATAACATGGGGGTGTGGATCTTAACGCTGATTCCACCACCCATATTATCAATGCACACATTAGCGCATGAAAACAAAATTTGCTTTCATGCGCTAATGTGCCATATCGCCGACTATCACCGGATTTCATTTCGCCTACGTGATGTGCATTGATAATTGCGCGCTATCACAACGAAAAAATCCGGCGATAGCCAGCGATATGGGAATGGGCGTTGTGCGTTTTTTAACGCACTTCTAGGTAATATGCCCCAAAGTTCTAGAATGTCTTGTGTTTATTTGACTTATCCAATAGCTCTCCTCTTTCAGCCTGCTAAATCTAGCTTTGGTAAGTTACACTCCATTACAGCGTCTCTTTACCATAGGTCTCTCTTCCTCACCACTGCCGAAATGGATATGGATACTTACTTACCTACTTCCTGAACTGTCAGGTTCATGGAGTTACAGGGAAGGCAATAGAGTGGTTCTCCAATTATATTTGCCACCACTACTTCTTTGTGTTGTTGAGCTCTTTGTCCTCGTCACTGCTCACCACCCGTCCAGTCAAGATACCCTAAATGTCATCCCTGGAACCTCTCTGCACTGTTGCTATCAGTGAAATCACCACCTCCTTTGGTTCTCTCATTATCTAAATGGTGAAGGTACCAAAAAAACAATTCTTCTATAACAACCTTCCTCCAAACCGAATACAAGACTGCTTATGGCCATAAGGGTGCCCATGTGTCTCTGCTATCTTATACGGAACTCCTACAAGGCAACCTCTCTAGTTCCCTGCTTTAACAACCATACCTCTCTTCTCTCCCATGTCTTTATCCCTGAAAACAGCACACCACCATCTCCCAAAGCTAGGAACCAAGAAGTGCAAATTAGCTCTACCATGCACTAGAAATCCTTCACCAAATCCACAATAATAGTGGTTAGGTACCATCTAATCAATATAAGTTTGATTATTGTTCGAAAACAGGGTACAGTACCAATGCACACCTCAGCTTTCAAAGGCAGACACTGAACATACCTTGTCTACCTCTTCCACTGGTCACACGTTTCTCCATCTTGGCTCTGTCGACAATCTCTCCTTGCTGGTCCAGGGTAGTCTTGCAACTACGCAGGATTCAATAGCTCTTAGAACAATCCCCAGCCTGAACCAGTTCAAACATGACCTCAAATTCCACCTACTCTACCAGAAAACACCAAGAAAGCGAAAATCTGCCCATCCTACCACAATGCCTCAAAATTGTAGATAAGCACATACATTGAAACTGGCTTCTACATCTGAAGTGCTTGCATAAGAGTCGTGCATTGTATTGTCTGTGGCATTGCCTCGTTCATAAAATGCCTTATTTCAAGCAATCTCCCTGCATGACCACGAGATTGCGCTAGAAGATACGAATTTGCAAGGCTTGTTTCACCTCTGTATGGTCTCTAGGTAGACACAGGACTGAAATGTAATAAGGTGACAGTCTTAAGGACTTTTTTGAACACACTAACAGTCAACACATCGGCTGCTCAATCGATAGCTGCGGAGGTTTCACCGCTGTTTTGGCTTGCATTCTTAAATAAATGTCCAAATTTTGCCCATTGATTTCAGAGATTTGCATTTACATTCACTGCAAATGTAAACCGATCCATCTTAGCCTTTAATTGACTCACACCAATGCCGCTGTCATAGAGCAGCCACAGCATCTCCAACACTGACGTCATAGGTATGGGACCATGGCCAGATGCTGATTGCCCCAGATACACAGCCACAACATCAAGGTCTATCGCGCCGAGGGGCCCAGCTCTTAGAATCTTCCCCCAGTAAATCAAATCCAATGTTCACATTAAAGAAAAATAAGGGTATAACTTGACTTCTTTACGACTAGTATCATTGTTTTACTTTTTTTTATTTTCTTCATAAATGTAGACCCTAAAATATACCCGTATTATAGATGCACAGGCAGGTGCAATGCACATTTGCTGTCCCTCTCTATACACATTATAGTCATATTGGTATTCACTCCAGCAGACAGAATGTCGCAAAATTCAGACACTAGGGACGGTATTTACAAGCCCCTTGCGCAGCCGGTGCGTCAGTTTAATATGGGAAAAAGTGACGCAACGGCGGCGCAAGGGGCTTGTAAATAAGCCCATGGGTCCAAAGAATTCCCTATGCCAAGAGCAGAGGAGCAGACCACTGGATCAGTCATTGGCACTGCCTGGTATCCAGCTACATCATCAGGAAGTTCCAGTGACTACAAGCTTTGACTGCGGATGCCCAACCACCAGATATTTTTGAAAGGTGGAATTCACAAGATGGTAACATGCAACATGCATTTGTCTTACATAAGGGGCGGTCCTTGGCCATAGATGGTTCAGAACTTGATGCACAGTGGCTTAATCTGAACTTCTTGGCCTCCCCGAGTCAGTCAGAAGTTCCAGGATCAGCACCATCTTTCATCAGCATTTGCCTCCTTGGACAGCTTGAGCTTCGCAGTTTTTTCGGGTCCTGCTTAGGAGCGTTGGACATCATGCAGAGACAAGAAAGGCTGAGATCACTGTTCATGGTCTGGGGGCTTTCTTTTGGTTTAAGGCTCATGCAAACAATGTTATGTCTCTCTTTTTTATCTGCACCGACAGGCATTTCACATACTCCCTCTGCTTCAAACTTCTTGAAGAAAAATACTTTTGGCATGGGAAGGGGCCCTGTGTGGGTTTCTTGTTTGTTCTCTTTTTGATAGATAGAAAAGCGAATTAAATATTCGCAGGTGTTTTAAATTACTTCATTAACAAGCATTTACAAATTCAGTAGTTGTGACATTGCCCTAACCTCTCTCCAAAACCCAAGAGCCAGCAATGGCTTATCCAAATTAGAATTCAGAAGAGTGTTTGCTAAGGTTCTCTTCTTCGAGTCTCCTCTTACAAAAGAAAAGTCCATTTTCCCAGACAGTAATGTGGCTATGCTTCTTAATAGTAACAATAATCAATGGTCCTGGCAATAGCATACATCAGTGGGACCAGACAGTATGTGCATCACAGATTGTAAACAATATGTTCATCAACTTCCACAGTTATAATATGCCTCCATGGCCCCAGACCGGTGAGCCCTCTGACCCACCTCCAACTGCAATAAACACTCTCATGAATATATGCATACACCCTACACTCTTAAACAGATTCATGGCCTGTATGGCCCTTCTTAGGCAATTACGGAGACGTGTCCCTCTCCTCTCCACCTCTGTCCTACACTCAATTGTCTCAGCGACGGTCATCTCCCGACTGGACTATGGGAATGCCCTTTATTTAGGCATCCCACAGAAGCTTCTGAGGAGATTGCAGGTTGTACAAAATGATGCAGCCAGGTTAATTTTTAGTCTCCCTAGGCAAACACGAGCCACCGCCCTACTTCATAAATTGCACTGGCTGCCTATTGCACAGCGGTAGCACTTTAAGAGCTTGTGTATAGCCCATAAGGCGGTGTATGGGGATGCACCAAAATATATAAAAGACAGAGTGCAAAGGTTTGTGCCTGGACGGGTTTTGCGTTCTTTGGAGACCTGTAGGCTAGCTTCCTTCAGCTACAATCTTAAGACCAAAGGGGGCAGAGCGTTCTCGGTCCTCCTGCCACGGATCTGGAACGATTTACCAGAGAACCTGCGTAAGGAATCAGCCCTGCTCCCCTTTAGAAAGCTGTTAAAAGCCCACCTGTTTAGAGAGACATTAATATCTGTCTAAACCTCCGCCCTGCAGCCATGCAGTGCCCTGCTCCTTCTCTGAAGCTCTTAGAGACCAGTGGTGTTTGCGCTATATAAAAATAAAATAACATAACATAACATAACTCATGCACACACATTAAAACATTCTTCTCTCAGCGCACAACCCGCTTCCCAATCTTCACTACCTACCTCTTGGACAAAAAAGAGATCCTAGCACTGCAGCCCCTCCCCTTCCAACAGTTCCTTCCAATACTTCATCCTTCATGAAGAACTGAGTTGGTGCAGGTTCTTTAGGCCCTGGTGCTAAGCTACCTGTTGGAATTCCCTGGACACAGGTCTGAACGAGAGTTGGCCCGTGCAGTTGGATGCACAGCCCGATTCCCCGATTTGCACTGGCTCTTGTTTGCTGGCTCTTGCTGGCATTGGACACAAATTCTTTGTTAAAAACTGAGATTAAGGTCAGTATCAAAATTAAAAGGTCGATTAGGATCGCGGACGGACTTGCGTCCGTCCGCGACCCCAGAGCAGGAGGGAACCTCCGCATGGCATGCGGAGTTCCCTCCTGTGCAATTAGGATGTGACCGCCACCCTGGCGGTCACATCCTCTCTTTTTAACATTGCGGCGGGTGCAGCTTCAAGCTGCACCCGCGGCAATGTTAAAAATGCACGCATTGCATTTGCATGCAGAAAGAGGCAGGCACCGCGCGGTGCCTGCCGCTTTCTGCATGCAAATGCAGGGGGGTACCATAGGTACCCCCCATGTGCACCCCTCAGCCCCCCTTCACCTAGGGGGCCCGCAACGGGCCCCCGCAGTGAAGTTCCGTATGCTTTTCCACGGCGGAAAACCCGCCGCGGAAAAGCATAATTCACTGGCCATCCTAATATGGTGGACGGTGTCTGGAAGACACCGTCACCATATTAGAGCTTTTCCGCCGCGGTTGTAATCCGACCGCGGCGGAAAAGCTGCGGACGGAAACCAGGACCCACCAGCCATCCTAATGTGGCAGTGGGTCTTTGGTCAGTCCGCTGCGGTTTTTCCGCATCCTCGGGGCCGGCGGTGGCTTCCGTCGGCCCCGAGGATGCGGAAAAACCGCAATCATAATGACCCCCTTAGTTTGTAATGGGGGTAGACTTTTGGGTAGTGATGTCATTTGTAAATGAGGCCTTCAAGCAGAAAGGAGTGTTTGCCCACACATTACTGAATCATGATAGCCAAGTGAACTCTAAGGGCCAGATGTAGGTAATTCTGTTTTACCGATTCATAAATACCGAATTTTACCGATTCGGTATTATGAATCGGTAAAATAAAAGGGGGGAAAATTAGGTAGAATCGGTAATTGAATTACCGATTCGGTAATGCCTATTGAATCCTATGGGCTTTGAAGCCCATAGGAATCATTGGACATTACCGAATCGGTATTTACCGATTCGGTAAATACCGAATGTTGCAAGGGTAGGGTGCAGGGGGTGTCACTTTAACACCCTCTAGCACCCCAAATTCAGGCACGTGTGACATGTGGCACACAGACATGCCCTAAGGGCATGTCTGTCTGTCACATGGCATAGGTGTGCATGCACACATGTGCATGTACACCTGGATTCGGTATTTTACCACCCAATTGGATTGGGTGGTAAAATACCGATTCTGTAAGGCCTGTGGGACTCAGAAGAATCCCACCTACATCTGCAAGTTACCGAATCGGTTAAAATACCGATTCGGTATTTTACCAATTCGGTAAATTTACCGATTCGGTAAATTTACCGAATCGGTAAAATAGGGCCCCTACATCACAAATGACCATTTACCGGTCGGTAACGGCTGAAATCGGCCGTTACCGGTTGGTTAATGGCCACCTACATGTGTCCCATAGTGTCCTGTATACAGGTTGAAGACACTGGCTGCAGGATAATAGCTTAGGGGACAACACAGTTTATGCCCAACTGCTCAAAATTCAAGTCGCTTATCCTGTAAAGCTGTTATCTGTTCTTCAGGCAAATGAGAATGACAGCAGGACAATGCTGTTGAATTCCATTCTTTAGAAGAACCTGTTGATCATGCTTTCATTTTCTATGGCATCTGAAAAGTCACAAAGCATGAAAAGTCATAGATAGTTGTCTTGATTTGGGGCATCTCATTGACTACCAGAGTGTTAGCTGTTTATGTACTGCATTGCAGCTTGAAGCCAAATTGATAGACATAGAAGAGGGAACTAAGCATGGGCGAATTTTGCCAATCTGGCGTTCGCGAATTTGCGTATTTGCGAACTCGCAATCCGCAAAATCCGCGAATTCTCGCGAATTTGCGGATTTTTTTTTGTGTGTGTTCGCAAGGGTTTCTGCCAGTTCGCGAGGGTTTTGTACCAGTTCGCAATTGCAAACTTACTTACCGGCTCGCAACGGTCGCGACTATGTTGTTTCTACGTCTGGTTCATCATCACAGGTTCCCAGCACCCTCTGTTTCACCACTGCCACCCTCTGTTTCACCCATGCCACCCTCTGGTACATCAATGCCACGCTCTGGTTCATCATCACTGTAGATTATGGGGGGGAAAAGCAAACACACCTGCCCTGCTTCAACTGACATGAATTAATTTGGGGTTGATTTATTAATGTGTCACTGTTTTAAAATTCCAGTCTGGCACCTGCTTCCTTATCTGTAATTTGCTTTCTGTTGCAGTGCAATTTTTTTTTCCAGGACCTTTGTGGCCTACTTGTAGCTATTCTATGAGCCTGCTGTGAGGGTCAGAGCAGGGTCATACAATTGTTGCAACTAGCAACTGAACTCTGGAGGGGCCCCAGTCAGGAAGCACTACAGGAAATGGTTACTATTACTAATGATGAGTTTGATGTTTTGCACCTGCTGAACAGCAACTGTAATGCCCCAAACAAACATAGGCAACTGAACTCTGGAGGGGGCCCTCAGGAAGTACTACAGGGAATGGTTACTAATGATGAGTGAACTTTTGCACCTGCTGAGTGCTTTCTGCCGAACAGCAACTGTAATGCCCCGAACAAACTTACTTATGAAAGTTGATTTCTAATCCAAAAGTGCTCCAAAGAGAGTCAAAAGTCCTCAAATCCAAAAAAGTGCAGGCAAATGTCAACCTGAGGAGTTATTCTGATAAAAATCATGATTTTCAGAAGGTCTATGCTGCCTGCTAGTGGATTTCTTGTGCAGAATTGCAAATTTTGTAATTTTGCGAGTGCGAGATTGTTGCTGCCCGCCGCACCTACATGTTCGCAATTGCGAACTCTCGAGATGCGTCACCAAACTCCTGCGGGATCCTGCAGCAAGATCCAAAATGGCGCAGCACTCGCAAAATATCAAGAAAAACAACTCGGCAAACACTGAATGACGGTATGTGAACGCCGCACACCGCAAAATTGTATCACCAAGAAAAAAAAATCCGCTGCATGCGAATTTGCGGATTTTCGTTAAATTCGCGAGCGTTCACGGATTGCGAATTTACCAAAAATCCACAAAATCCGCGAGCGGAACGGATTTTCCGCCCATGCTTAGAGGGAACTGCTCTTTATTGGTGGCACCTGATGGTGCACCTACTGTCTGCACTATGTTTCTTCAGTTGTATGCAGCATGGTACTTCAATCTAAGCAGCATGACTTAAAAGGGACCTGGGTGTCTACTGGCATTTAACAGGACTGGTTTGAATTAGTGTTAAGTTGATACTGCTGCTGCTAGGAAGTACATATTCTTTTGGAGTGCTTTCATGAGCATGTTCTTGAATAAGCAGGTATTATGCTTGGATGGCTTTATTTTTCCTCAGTGGATCAATAGGAATTGAAGGAGACAGAAGGTGATGGATGAGTGGTAGGTCAGTCGCAATGTTGTGAGGTATTGCTTTTGAGATTTCTTTATAAGGAGCAGACACGGATGTTTGTCATCAGTTTGCAGCTTGACAAGAATGGTGTCATTGGCCTTCCAGTATTTCATAGAAGGTTTCCTACATAGTCATGGTAGATGCATCACTTCAGAAGCCAAAATCACAGATGAAGTTGTTGTTTGAGTATGTTATGTAATGTGTATTTGTAAAGCGTGCTATCACTCACAAGGGTATCCTGGCGCTGAGCAGGTGTGTACCTAGCACTACCCATGGTAGATTGCTTAATTGAAAAGCCAGGTCTTCAGCTTCTTGCAGAATTCAAAAAGAGAGGAGGCTCTGATGTGGAGAGTGACGTTGTGCCACACTATAGGAGTGATGTAAGAGAATGCTCATCCTTATGGTCTGGTTCTGTGTATGAGTGGGATGTTGGTGAGTAGGAGTCCTACAGAGAAGAGTTGTCTGGATGGCTGGTGGAGGGAAATGTAACTGTTCAGGTAGGTGGGGCATGAGTTGTGAAGTGCCTTGAATGTGTGTATGAAGAGTTTGAATTGGGCACGTTTGTGTTTTGGAAGCCAGTGTAGTTCCCTGAGGTGCAGTGTAATTTGAATTCTGTGTGGGAGGTTGAAGCTGAATCTGGCGGCCGAGTTCTGGATGGTCTGTAGTCTTATAGTGAGTTTCTTGGTGATGCCGGGTAGAGGGTGTTGCCATAGTTCAGCATGTTAGTGACTAGGGGTGTGAGTGCCAATTTTTCTAGTATTGCATCGTGGCCATTTGAAGATCTTCCTCAGCATCTTCAGGGTGTGGAAGCAGGATGCAGTGCCAGTATTGACTTGTGCAGCCATGCCTTGTTTGCTGTTGATGATTTTTCTGAGGTTCCTGGAGTGAGTTCTGGGTCTGGGTCCAAGTTGAGCCTGCCACCAGTTGGGGTCCCATGGTGAGGTATTCTTGTTGTAGATCACTATTTCTGTCTTCAGCTTGAGACAGTTGTCTTTCATCCAGTTAGCGACTTCGGTCTTGCAGGCGGTGAACTTGTTTCTTGTGTTGGGGTTATTGTCTGAGAGGGCGAGTATGAGTTGCATGGCATCTGCATAGCCGAGGATGTTAATATTGTGTTCATAGATGACATTGGGCATATTAAGCATGTATGCTTTGAAGAGGGTGGGGCTTAGTGATGAACCTTGATAGACTTCCCAGGTGAGTTTGCTGGCTTTAAGGTGTAAAGTGCCAGGCTGACAGCTGGTGTGCTATTGGTTAAGATGGAACAGATCCAGCGGAGAGCTGGTCGAGGCTGAGATGAAGAAGTTGAATAGTTGAAGGATGGTTTGGTTCTGGGTTGACAGCATATCCAGTGGGAGATGATTTCTATGTTATTGACAAAGATAAGTGTCAGGATAGGAGCTTAACATTGCTGTAGGATGGTTGTTGTTTAAGTCTGCTGGTTTGCTGATCAGTGGGCGATCTCGCCTCCTCCTAATCTGTAAAATTTATGAAAATTTTAAATGTTGTAGTTTTGTGGGTCCAGGACATTAGATCTATGTGAACAAATAAATTCCCCAAATGACAAATGCCTTTTTTAATACTAATCTTGTATCCTGAATACTAAACTGTAATCTGGACAATTGGATTACATGCATTAAATTCTCCTTACTTCCACTTAAACCAGTTGTGTTTTCTTTCATTGCCATTTTTGTGTCTCCTATTGCTTTTCTTATCTCTTACACCACCTTCCTACCCCTTCCTATGAACAATTATACCTCACTGCTAACAAATATTTCAGTTTCGTCTACATCCTACTCATCAACCATATATTGCAGCACCCTTCTGAGTTCATGGTGAGGTAGGGTACTGTGTATTTATAATCAGTAAGCGTATTTTGTGATATTACTAATTTGTTCTTATTCTTCTTTTTCATTATTTTGTTTTCTATGAATATCACAGGCATCATTATAACTGAATACTCTACTTCTAAGTCTTGTTCTTGCCTACTACCAAAAACAAAGCTGTTTAGCAACATAGGTAGGCAATCCAGTAGATTGTGTCAAAGTAAGGCAACATCCTCACTGTCATCTTTCTGATTTCTAATCTGAATGAGTGGAAGATCTGCCCAGCTAAAAGAAACCAACATAAAATACCATAGAATAATATATTAGAACTCATCACAACATAACTTAACGTAATATATGCCTGAGAAAACAATTCAGTATCCTATAATCAGTTCAGAGAAAATTTCATAAGCAGCATGGCAGTGAATTTTCAAGACTTTTCATTACCTTTCCCAATATTTAGTATATTTGCGGTGCTTACCCCTTAACTTCACACTTAAAATGCCCAAAACACGGTGTGCTTATGTCTACATCGCAAAATATAGATAAATTAAATGCAAAAACGAAAAATTCAATGCCCAATATTTTGTGAACCCTAGTGTGAATGTATTCTTTCATCAAAATATAAGAGAACTATAGAGAAAGGCTGGGCATTAAATATACCTTACAACTTGCTAAATTATCACTCACAGGTTTGTAAAACATGCAGTGACAAATCTGCCCACAAATAATCCATATCTCACACACTCAAGGGAGCAGGCACAGAGCCAAAGATTTGCTTCACCTTAAACCCTGGGAACACATCCAAAGATATGTGTTACTTCAAAGGGTTGCAACTCAAAAATGGCTTATCAGGTTTGTGAAAGTTAATATTAAAAGACAGGGAAAGGGGACAGAAAGTCAGGTGGCATTGGATGCTCTGCAGAATTGCTTTCTGTTGTTTAACCTCTGTGTGATGAGGAAATGCCACTGACTAATGTATGATAATTGGATTAATTATTTGCTAAGTTATTACCCAAACACTTTCATTCCTGCTTTTTTCAATTCAACGAGCAGGCATTCACATTGACTGAACTCCTTATAATTGTCATCTGAAAACATACTAGAGAGTTGATGACAATTTTTGTTTTTTAAGGTTTCCACAAGCCTCAGTTTTAAGATATTTAAACACTGCCTTCACGTGTACTTTGATGGCTTGGTTGCCTCCACGTTTTTTGTGGTGGCCATCGTGGGGATTAGCAGACCAGCTCATGAGCACTCACCCTGAGCATGTGTAAGAATCAGTGACACCACCTTATAGGCAGGACCAATTTGTGGTCATGTCACTTGCACCCCAAAGCCTGTCTGCATCCATCTGTGCAAAGTCCAAGTGGTCCAGCGATACACTCTGTCCATTTGATTATGATAAGACAGAGTTGATGGTGGTTAGAAATGTTGGTGCTAGTCATTATAAGGTATGAAGTAACATATGTGCACCAGGTATTAATCAAGAGATGTCACATTGCCTAGTCAGTAATGATTTTCATGTATCTACCCACACAGACTTCTGCACCAAGGGCTTCAACCTGGCCTGATAGGTGCTTTGCTAAATATTACAGCCCTCTCTAGGCACTGTGTGGATTTGTGTGTGCTGACTCTGACTTGGATGTCTTGACCCTCCAGTCCAGATATTGATAGTTCTGTTCCCAGAGGATTAAATATCATTAATAAAGATAGCACAAACAGAGTAGGAGGTGGAGTAGGAGGTGGCGTTGCAATGATTTATAGAATATTTGATTATCTGTACTGATGATTCTTTTGAATTCAGCATGAATTTAGAAGAGGTTGTGAGCTATGAAATGGCCTTTTCAGCTGACTGCTCAGCTTACCTCATGGCTATCTATGGAGGTCCTGACACACCCACTATATTTATGGAAAAGCTTCTAGAAGCAGTCAGTTTCCTATTGGCTAATTATTGCCAGGTGATTAGCCTGGTTCTCTTTTATGACCAATCTAGGTATGGTACACATTGTTAATCAACCTACCCACCAGGCTGGCCATACAGTAGAGCTTGCTTTTGGTTTAGCTATCATAGGTTTAGCTCTCCTACCCCATGGGGTGGACAGACCAATTCCTTAACGAACTGACTTCTTAACCATTACTGCTCATAAATTGGGCATAATTCAAATTAACCTCAGAATCCCAACACGTGACTATGTCAGCTGTCCATCATAGATATTCAAGACCTGCTGCACTCCTACAAGGCAGCATCTCAGACACCCTTTTTAGCGGCTTACATATTATAGATCATAGTTAACACCAACACACACATGTCACACTACCGAAAGCCAGCCATAAATCTCATACCTTAATTCCGATTCCACTCATCCCAGACCATTCGACAGGGATGAGAAAGTGTGGGTAGGCCCTGAAATGCTTGTTACATAACTGCAGAATGGCGGTTAAACATGCCACAGGCATAGCAGAAGCTATCCTATGGCATTAGCTCGACATGTTACTCTTGACTATAACATGGCTGAACCACTCTTCCTTACCCTTCATATATATATTCTAGACCCTCCTAACTATGCCATCTTAAGGCTTGATCTAATTGAAAAACTAGGTGGTGGGATTGCATGCATCCAATGTACATCCTTGAAGGTACTGCCCTTCCAAACCTATACCAAGTCCACCTTGAATAAGTTGAAATCTGTGCAGCAGGCAGATTCTTAGCTAAGTTGTACCTCAACTACCACCCTTCGGGAGACATCCATTTGTTTGCCAAGCAAATCATGGAAACTATTCTAGTCCACTCTCAGCAACATACCAATGTGATCTTTCTCTGCAACTTCAAATTTCACTGCTACGAAATTGACGACATACATGTGAACATTCTAAAGAACTTACTCAATGATCAAAACCCTGTTGAAGCTTGTACAGGACAGACTCACAACAGAGGAATGAAACTCGGCCTAATTATATCCAAGGCAGAAACGCTGAGCATCGTTTCTATAAACCCATGTGACTGGTCAGACCATTACTACATCATTTTCCCCATCACAGCCCATGTACAGAAATCAAGACACCAGGGGTTAAACCTGTTTTTTTAAATTATGTATTTTTTTTATTGAAAGAGTTTTGTATAGCGCGAACGTGACCCTTGGGTATCAGAACGCTTCACATTACATGAGGTAGGTTAGTGATACATTTTGTATAGTCGACGTTTCACAATGATATGAGGTAGGTAATTATACAGCCATAAGTATTAACATAAATATAAACAGACATATTAGATAAAGTATGATATCAAGGAGTACTGGAACTTCCAATACCAAAAGTTCTGTCATGTATTTTCCCTGTGTAGTCTCCCTTGCTAAACCAGGCAAGGAATAGTACCTTCAGATGTTCTCTCCAGTATTGCTGGCGATTTTCTCTTTTCTTACCTTGCTGTTTTGTTTGGTAACTCCTAGGTTATGGTGTTAGTGATTACCTATCTTGACTATGGTAGGAACTTGCTCATTAGGAAGATATTAGCTTCCCTCTTAAATGTTGCGGTGTTTGGAATTTTCCTGATGTTTGGAGGGAGTGAGTTCCATATTCTAGGGGCTGCTCCTGAGAAAGCTCTATCATATGTTTTCTTGTTTCTAAAGAAGGGTGGTCTCAGAAACAACTCCTTGGCACTCCTGGCAGGTCTGCTTCCACCTGATAACTCAATTTTCGGGGCCAAGTATCTTGGTGTATTGTAATGGAGCGCTTTGTGGGTAATACAAGCCATTTTTAGTTGAATCCTGTCTTCATACGGTAGCCAGTTTAACGCTTTCAAGTGTGGAGAGATATGGTCGAATTTCCTCGATCCGGCGATGAGTCTTGCATCTGCATTGAGACATGCTTTTAGTGGTGCTGTGGAGATTTTAGGTAGACCTGCTAAGGTTGTACATCCATACTCAATCCTCGAGATAACCAGGAATTGGATGCTAGTTTGAGATCCACAGTAGAAATGAATAGCTTCACTTTCCTAATGTAGTTCAAATGGAAGCAGGCACTTTTTGCCATTGCTTTGATGTGAGCTTTCATGTCTAGGTTCTCATCTAGTGTGATTCCTAGTGATTTAGCTGAGTCTACTAGAGTAGGGGTGCAATTTAATGCTGTGATCAGTTTGGTCCATTCCTTCACTTCTGTGTGGTTCTTCGGTGGTGTGATTAATAATAATTCCGTTTTTGTGCATTTGGCTTCAGATGATTGCTAGTTAACCATTGTAATTACATTTTTAATGTCTCATTCATTAACTTGATGTCTTCCAGAGATGCGATCCTGATGTATATCTGCATGTCGTCCGCGTACGTGTGATAGGAAATCTTTGAGTTTCGTAGGATTTCTGTAAAAAGTTCGACATATAGGTTGAATAGTGATGCTGATAGTGTAGATCCTTGTAGGACTCCAATTGAGTTAGGGCATGATGGTGATAGTGTCTGGTTGACCAGGAATCTTTGTGTTCTATTCTGAAGGAAGGATTCAAACCATTTCAGCACATTTCCAGATATTCCCATCCTGTCATGAAGCCTGGTTAGTAGTTTCATGATTTATCGTGTCAAATGCAGAAGACAGGTCAAGAAGGACTAGTAGACACGTTTGATTGTGGTCTAGGGCTTGTAATGCGTCATCGACAATACGTAGGATTGCTGTTTTCGTGCTGTGTCCTGTTCTGAATCCTGATTGGCAGTCGTCCAATAGCGTGAAATTGGCGGTGATGGCTCAGTTGATTTTGCACGCATTTCTCAATTACTTTGGCAAATAATGAAATATTGGTCACTGGGCGGAAGTTATTAGGATCTGCCGGGTCTGCTGTAGGTTTTTTGATGATGGGGACTACTTGACCTGTTTTTAGGCAATCTGGAGGATCCCTTGGGATAGAGATGCATTTATTATTTTTGTCCATATTGGAATGACGATATGGCTGATTTCTTTCATGCATTTTGAGGGGAGAGGGTCACTGTAGTGGTTATTAGGTTTGATGTCTAAGAGTGTTTTGGCGATGGTATTTTGGTCATATAGTTGGAAGGTGTCCCACTGAGCCTTGTTTTTTGCCTTATTATGGTCGATTTTCGAGGTGTTATTGATCAGTAAGAGTCGTTGGTTGGGGAGGTTGTCGGCTGCTCTCCTGAGCTCTATTTCTAGAGTGTTGGCCTTGTTGTTGAAGAATGTTGAGAATTCCTCACAGATCAGTTGCGTTTTTGTTGTTTCTTGGGCAGATTTGGCCAACTTATTGGATTGTTGCTTTAATATCTCGAATAGTTTTCGTGGTCTGTTTTTGGTGTTATCCAGTTCTGATCTAATAAATTCCTTTTTGGAGTTGAGGATCTATTTGTTGTATTCATTTCAGATTTTTCTGAGGGATTTCAGTTTGGGGAATGATGGGTGTTGTCTCCATTTTCTTTCAGCAAGTCTTAGTTTCCGCCTATCTTCATTCAGAGTCCTATTAAACCATGGACTTTTAACCTTCTCCGTGACTCTTTTCAGTTTTAGTGGCATGGTTGCATTGACTATATTCGTTACTGATGTAGTGTAATGCTCTGTTAGATCATTTACATCCTGCAAGTTGTTAGGTGGATTTAGGTCCTTCTCACAGCTTTCTACTAGTAGTTCATTGTTCGACAGTTAAGTAGTAGGCATATAAGAGGTTTCCCTGAGCTGCTATGGTTCTGCTTTTGCGAAGCGATGGTTAGTTTGATGTGATGTAAGTTGTTAATGTTGGGTTTCCTTTCATTATGTCTGGATGTTCTATTAGCATCAATTGGTACTGTTCTAATTTCTTCCCCTCTACTGCGATCCGTAGGCTCATATGCCCGGAGTAAGGTTTGTGTTTCCTCTTCCGATAAGTAACTACTGTTCCTGTCTGGTCGCTTATGCCTATCTGATAATGGCCTGGCTATCTCATTGCTCTTTCTTTGTGAGATATGTGCTAATTCTTTGATGTGTCCGATTTTGGAGTGAGTGCTTACAGTAATTTCAAGTATCCTTTCCATCGCTTGTAGTCCGCTTCGTATGTCTAGTGACATATAGCCTATTTGTGTTTGTAGCTCTTTGATTTCTTTCTGAAACTGGGGTGACGTATTAGGAGTGCTCATCCACTCCTTTCGTGATTCATTGTTCTCGTTCCGGTGTTTTAGATCTGTTTTCCTTCCGCAAACTTTTTCTTCTTGTCACTTGTTCGGTTGATTGTTACACCTCTATTTTCAATGTGGGCTGTTATATTTATGTCTTGTGATCTTAGTATCATGTTAGTGGGAACTACGTTTTGTACAGTTCTAGGTGTCATTTGTGCTATATTGGAGGGATGTATATTAAGGGTGATATCTTCCACAGCAGATATTTCCAGGTTTTCATTGAGTGGTATTTGTGCTGTATTGGAGGGAGGTATATTAAGGGTGATATCTTCCAAAGCAGATATTTCCATTGTTCTCATTCAGTGGCCTACTCATAGGAGATGTCCCATCATGGGGACGAGGAGTTGGTTCTTCTCTCTGCGACTGCTTCGGGTCAGAATTCGCATCTCGAGTAGTCACTTCAGTTCTCTCTGTGTCTTTCCCATTCAATGTGCTTTCAGTTCCTGATGTGTCTCCTAGTCACATAGAATGGAGTGATTTCTGCGTGTCTCTAGTAGGTATGATGTCTGTGGCAGAGGTGGTGGTGATGTATAGGGTGTTTACTTGTGGGGTCCGGTGTTGGGTTTATACTGGTCCAGAGATAACAGAAACCTAAAATGGGACAATCTATTCTTTCTATGCTAGAGAAACCTTACACCCGAGAGGAACTATGGGATTTACAAAAACGAATGGAACACTACAATCGCACGATGGCCAACATAATGGAGGTCATGGTCCATCTACACCCTAAAAGGCTCACTAACAAATTAGTACAGCCATGATTCAACCACAACCTAAATGAAAAAGGAGGCGATTCAGACATGCTGAAAGACTCTGGAGACAAAAACCCTCCTCCCTTCACTTATAATAGCTGAGAGAACTAAAAAACACCTACAAAAGCAGAATTCTTCAAAACCCAAATAGAAAACTCCAGAAACAGCCTAAGCAAACTGTTTAAGATCATCAAACAACAAACTAGGTTGAAAAAAGCACAGCTATGTGTATTGCTAATGCAGAAACTGTGAAGCTTTCTCTGGCTTCTTTAAGGAGAAGCTAAAGAAAATTGAAAATTCAATAGCAACTGACATTGAAAAGTTTCATGATCTGAGTCCAAAAGCCCATCAATCCCAGCGGGAAACTACCAAAACTGAGAGGATACAATCATGCATCACTCCCATCAAGGGCAAGGCCACCTGGAATAATTTTGGAACCCTAAGCAAAGACAAAATACATAAAATCTAACAGGCAATGAAGCCAACATTACATTTCTGTAATTCCATTCCTGCAAAAATAGTTAAGAACTTAAGCCCTCTCCTCTCTTCTTTCTGGACAAGGATAGTGAGTTCCTCCCTAACACAACGCACAGCTCTGCCTAAAAACCAGGCAAGTAACACCTTTACTGAAAAAAAAACAAGTGCCAACGAGATTGATCTAAATAATTTTCACCAGCTAAGCTGCTGGAAAAATGGGTTCATAAGCCAACACTTTGAAAAACTCAACATGCTGGTTGAGTTCCAATTTGGTTTCAGACCTGGGCACAGCACAGAGACAGCCATTCTAAACATTTTAGATGATAAACTCAAAATGCACGACCAGAATGATTCCTGTCTACTGTTCTTGCTCTACCTCCTCTGAGCTTTCGACAAAGTCAGTTACAACAGGCTCTTGGAGTTACTGGAGCACAGAATGGGAATGTCTGGTACAAAGCTACATTGGTTCACCTCTTTTCTCAATAATCGATCGCAAAGAATCAAAATGGGAGGCTCACTTTCCAACCCATTCCCAGTTGCATTTGGGATACCCCAAGGATCCACCCTATCCCTCACTCTGTTCAACCTTTATATGGAACCATTGACAGAGATTATCAAACAAGTCACACACAAAAAGGGGCCACAAGTCCGGACTAGAGGGAGGTTGTTTAACTGCCTGAAAGTGCTCTGCCATGCAAAAACAGGGGATTTTCCTTTTCAGGACGGTTCCCCTTACACATCAGAGGTGTCATGCTTCATCATAGGGGTGCCTCCTCACGTGATAGACCTAGTCTTCACGTGAGCTTCAACCCCCTCTCTACGAGGGAGGAGCTCAGGGATGTATTTATTTTGTAAGGTGGGGTGTACTAAACCCCTATATAAGGCTGGCATGTGTGTAATAAAGTGCAGTGCTATGAAGGAAGAGTTTAAAATTGGCTATAGGGTTAGCTATATGTAACTTTATTCGGATACCCGGTGTCAGGATTAAAAACAGTGAGAAGCTTATTTATTGCAGTAGCTGAACAACTCACCCTGAAGAAGGCCATGACACTATCTAGGTCTTGTTTGGCCGAAACATGTTGGTCGAGTGATTTACACATCTGTCTTTAATGTCGGCACTTGTGTTATCAGCTTCTCACAGTTTTTAATCCTGACACTGGGTAGCCGAATAAACTTCTTTTTTTGTGCATGGCAGAGTGCATTTAGACAGTTAAACAACCTCTTTCTAGTCCGGACCCGTGGCCCCTTTTTCTGTGTGAAATTAATTTGGTGGGGAATTGGTCCACGCAGGTCCTTAAAACGCCTCTAGCACCCAAGTGTATTGATTGAGAGATTATCAAATAAGCAAACATGTCATCAAGTGTACACTGTCACGCTCTGTAGTTTAAACAACTCCTCAGGACTGGAACGATGCGCAAAGATTCCACCTCTTGACCTCCCCAACTCCGCTAGCATAAACACACGGAATAGTGAAGTGATCAAGCGAGGGATAAGGGATAGGAAGGGTACAGCAGGGAGTAGAACCTGGGAATAAACAAAAGGACTGGGGGTGAATGTTTAACAATGTTCAACATTCCGTTCATCAACTTTTTGTGTTGCATTTTCACCCTAAATGGAAAGGGTTTGCCCAGACGTGGGTCCCGTGCTCACTACGCCACTGGAGTCAAGCTATCCTGGCTGATGAGGGCTGAAACCCCGAAACCGGTCCTAGGATGCTTGATTCCTGTCCAGGGAAGACATCGCCTGACAGTTCGGTCTGGACTGTTCCCATTAGGCACAGGGTCAAGACTGATTTGCATATGGCTATGTCTGAACTGGGGTGGCATGGTGAGCAAAATAACGATGGATTAAACCCAGATCTGTGACTGGGGGTGAATGTTTGACAATGTTCAACATTCCGTCCATCAACTTGTTGTGTTGAATAAACAAAAGGACACAGTGTAAGTACAAACCTACCACAAGTCTACTCTCAGTAAAAGTCTCACTAAGTATACATCCATATACCTGTAATAAACATATAGCAGATGTTCTCATTTCAGGTAAACTTCATAGTTACACTCACTCTTTGTTTGGTTTCATGCATATACCTAACAAAACAAAAGTAGAAAGGTTATCAGCTTTCCGAATTATAATGCACATACACACAGTATACACCAGGTCATACTATCATCTCTCATACATACCCCTGATAGCAAACGTAAGGAAAAGGATTATTGCAGATAGGGAACAAAGGGGTGCTTCTACGGAATGTTGTTCCTTGAATAATCAACAAAAAGATCAACCAGCAATAATCCTCTAGAACAACAATTTGTGCTCCATGCACGTCTTTGTGTTCACAATGAACGTTAATCCAATAGAAGGAAAGTGTCTAATAAAAGAATAATGAAATCACCAAAATCTGATATATTCCAACAGAGAGGCAATCCTTCTTGCCCTCAAAGCTGAAACACATATGAAACCAGGAGAATCAACTCTTCTCCTCTGTAAACGAGATGCCGCACTCCGATCCTTCGTGAGCATCAAAGAACAAAAGTATCTGGGGACTTCCTCGCTCGTACGCCGAAAATCGCCGAAAGCGGCTGAGACACCTGTCCCGCCGTGAGTGTAGGCAGAGCCCTGCTGCACTCCAGCAGTCATGACCTGGATGCGCAGAAGCTCTTGAATGCCGCAAATTCCTACTCCAACTCCGACCACAACTTCCTGAAACCAAGAATTACGCACGCCAGCCGAAGTGCGTGACGTCTTAAAATACCCATGAGCCTCGGTCTAAGGCCTCATGGGAGTTGTAGTTCTTCATGCCGATTTCCTCCTTAAGGATTTTGTAGGCTGGAGCCAAGGCAGACCGAGCCTGACATACATGGATGACACTCAGTTTTACCTAAAGATTTCCTCCCCAGAAGACAGCATAATTCTAAATGACACAATTCTAAAAACTGGCTATCACAAAACCACCTCAAAATGAATATGCTGCCAACAGAATTCCTACTCATATCCCCTACACACAGCTCACCACCAGTTGAAGAATGATTACCCACTTTAGTGCCCTCAATTGCAATCCTGAAATCATTGAGTCAGCAGAGTCCCTCAGGATAATGCTGGATACGAACCTCAACATGCAAGCACACATCAATGCAGCCACAAGAGTAGCTTCCATTCAAATAAATCTTTTGAAGAAGGTAAAACCATATATATCACCTCTATTTTTCAAGATAGCAGTATGGTCCTTGGTCATCTCCAGACTGCAATACGGAAGTGCAACCTGAACAGGTTTGCTGAATGCAAGAACAGCATCACTTAAGACAAACCCTCAACACAGCAATATGATGGACGGAGTACTGAAACTTTTCACCCACTCACCTTGAGTCAAGAGATTTGGGTTTAATCCATTGTTCTTTTGCTCACTATCCACCCCAGTTTGGACTCAATCATATGCAACTAAGTCTTGAACCAGCTCCTCATGTAAACAGTCTAGCCCGAACTGCTAGGCTACAAGCATCCTGGGGCTGGTTTGAGGTTATCACCCCTCATCAGCCATGCTAGCTTTAAATCAGCTTGGGCACCACGAGGGAGATACATCATCAGACTAACCCGGACTATCTTCCTTCCTACGCGATCAAGCACATTGCAGACGAGAGCTATCTGACGACCCGATTGTTGGTTGCCGAGACCATTGTAATCTCTGTCTACTTGCTACTGCCTTGCCCGATATCCACAGAGTGGCTGTTATTGGCTACAAAGGTATATATTGTTTAGGCATTATCAATGTCCTGATGATGATCCCCATGATTAGATAGTGGGATCGAAACGCTGTCGACCTTTATGTACACCATATACCTATAATGAACACCTAGTGTTATATGTGTGTAATGGTGTAATTGGAATTTCTGTTGCATTTTCATCCACAGGAATCTGAAGTATTGTTTCCTAAAAGCCTTGTTTTTTTCTGTTTGTGATATCTTTCACCATGCCAATTTGTATGTGGTAGGGTACAGGCCTGTGCCCCACTACGAAGAATTGTTGAAGGAAATTCTTGTGTATTCCTTGTGAATAAGTAAAAAGATTGAGACCTCTGTCCGGCTGGACATGTCCATAACCAATATAGTATCCATTGTGTCTATATTGCTATTTGTTTGTATCCTAATAATGCATGGGACCACTGTTGTTTTAAAAAAAGCTTGAATCAGTGGCACAGCGAGCAAGGGACCCACGTCTGGACATACCCATGGCAATTTAGGGCCAGCATAGCAAACACCACAAGATGATGGACGGAGTGCTAACATTTTTCAACCACCTACCCCTAGTCAAGAGATCTGGGCTTAATCCATCATTCTTTTGCACACTATGCCACCTCAGTTTGGACCCAGTCATATGCAAATCAGTCTTGACCTTGCTCCTCAGGGGTACAGTCTCAACACAGCAGCTAGATTAATTACAGAATTCAGAAGTTTCAACCACATTACTCCATACTTAAATCCCTCCACTGGCTCCCTTTCACAGCCAAGATCCAGCTGAACATAGCCTGCTTGACGCACAAAGCTCTACACCATAGGACACCAATATATCTTGCACAGAAACTCACAATATCAGGAAACAACCACTCCCTTGGGAGTGCTAGCTCTTGCCTGCTAGAACCTCCAAGATTCAGAAAAAAGAGGACCATTGATTGCACCTTCTCAGGGTCAGCCCCTAGAATTTGGAACTCTCGTCCTCCTGAAAAATGTGGATACCCCTCAACCTTAACCTTCAGGAAAGTAGCCAACATTCTCTTATTTAACAGAATCCTTCCATGAGACCTCCATTTCAAGATCAGTCCTGATCGTTCGGGCACTGGAGGCTCAAGAAGGGTCGGACTGAGGAAGCCCTCATGTTATATACATGCCTCTATAGCAACACTAGTTGTCCTCTCTCTATCTAGGGTGGCATGGGACAGAGCACAGTTTTCCCTTTGATTATATCCTGCGGGTTGTTGTATGTGTTGTTAAGGGATGGTGGTTTCTCTCCGTACAGTGCTCTATTACCATTGGGTCTTGTTTGCGCTTTATAAAACTTCCCAAAAAATAAAGTAAATAAATAAACCCATTGCCTTTTTGTTTGACAGTGACCTTCCAGTTCCTTTCTACAATTGTCAGAGGATTGAGCCTCCAGGATTTGGCCTCCAGGAGCATCCTCTGAAATTGTTTTCTTATTTTAACCCTAGCCCGACTGCATCCTTCAAGGACACTCTTGATTCCCTAGATTCCCATGAAATGTTTTTCCAGGTGACCCTCCAATTGTGGTTTTCAGCCTCTCAATGAACTACCAAAAAAGGTCAGGAAAGAAGAGAGAAATTGGCACCAATCTTACCACAAAACTGCATTGTCAATCTTTATATTGCAGCTGAATAACAATAAGAATTATTTTTGCCAAAGCAAAGATTTTGACTTTAGGATGTTTATTAAAGATGCTTCAAATTCTTCATGTATTTTATTTTAAGTTGCCAGAATGCCTCTTGCTTAGGTAGCTCAATAGTCTTTACACAGGAATTATGTGATATACTGTCCTCCTACCTTACTAATAAGATCCAATTAATTTATGAGAGTATTACAAATTATCCAAACTCATACAGAGCATCACTGAATCCCTGTGAAAAGCAAGACGTGCCTACAAGTATTTTCTCCCAAACCAGACAGGCAAGAGCTCTCTAAGTTGACTTTTTTGCAACCATTTGTGAGGCTCTTACTCTCCAGTTTCCTAGGTATATTAACTTGGGGTCTCCAACTGACTTCTGCCTTACCAGACTCTGGCATAACATGACAGAAACAGTGACTATTACAATTACAGTTATCTTAAATCATTCCTTTGCATCTGGCCATGTTCTAAAAAAAAGGAAATGTGACTTTCACCAAAGGAGACCAGGTCATCTAAATGTACTCTCCATTAAAAAAACTAACCTGAACTCATCTCTTGAGTCTGATTACAGGCATATAGCGCTTCACCCCTTAATTTTAAAATTGATGAGAAGTATCTGCCTAGTGGCAATCGAATCACCTAGAGCAAAATATTGTGCTAAATGTGGCTCAAACTGGTTCTCAAGTTCAGAAGGGTACTGAACCCGAACTGATCTCCGTTTTAAGTGAACTACGGTTGAACATGGACAATGGGCACCCAGCATTGCCATCTTGACCTTTCTGAGGCATATGCTATGGTTGATCATGTTATTATAATCAACAATTTGGCAGATATAGACCATTAAGGCACCACTCCTCCTTGGTTCTCTTCTTTTCTTGCAGTTTGAAGCCATTTGTTATCAATTATACCGTTCAGGTCCAGAGTAACTTAGTTGAAATGCGGAGTTCATCACGGCTCAACATTATTTATATTTATATTTAATACCTATTTACGACCTTACAACCTTTGATCCATCTTGATGGAGCAGGGTTTTGCGAAAATAAAACCTGCTCGAATTGAACCCTCAGAAACATTCATTAACATTGTGCTGTGAAAATTATTATTAACCCCTTCGATGCTGATGACGAGCTCAGCTCGTCATCACCCACGGGTGTCGTGTGCTGATGACGAGCTGAGCTCGTCATGGTGCCACTAAAATGGCATTTCCCAGCACAGGAGGGGGAAAACGCCTAGCATCCAAGTGGTTAATAAACATTTAAATAAGGGGAAATGCTTTTGCTCATGTGTGAACTAATGCCTGTACTAATGCATGAAACTAAGCGCATTTGTTTTTTGCTTCAAGACCATAAAAAGACTAATGCTTCTTTTGTGCATGTTAATGATATATTGCTAGGATTAATACGGGTTGTGCATGGGTTAGTGGAATGCTGTAGAAAAAGCAAGCATGGGTCTACTTTCCTGCATGCCAGTTTGAGGTTCATATTTAATGGAGAATAAAATGTCCAAAATCATGGTGTTTGAAAGAAGAGAGAATACAAAGCTTCTGAAGAAAAGTGACCTTTGTGGTGGGCAGTATGACTGCCAAACTACGGAAAAGAAATCCTGAAAAGAATGGAAGTGTGTAACTTCCTTATGAAATGACAGAGGCTAACAAAGGAAGCGTAGAGATTCGCAACAAATGATGGACTGAAAGTAATACAATTGTGTTCAGAGTTATTTCCTGGTTAGAATCTGTCGTAATGCTGAAAGTTTAAGACAAAGAACACTTTGAAAAGTTGCAGCGCAGAGAGTGGTGTGACTAAACATCCCTCGTTTTTAGCCAATGAGAAATGGAACTATTCTAACTTTGAAACAAATGTGGGTTGGACTTTTAGGTTTTAGGGTATATTTGAGGTGCCCCGTGGGTGGAGTTTCTAGGTGTGCTGGTGTTTAGTCAACAGGAGATCGTCGCTGTCGTCGGTTTGCTGTTTCCAGATAGAGGCCTACCTGTATCCTGATTCCTGACTTAATCTTTGCCGCTCAACTCTTCTCGAGGGCCTTGCTGCCCTTTTGGCCAGAGGGGTAGTTTTCCCTGATTCTTACTTGGGTTAGTATAGATAAAACTCTGAATTTGCATAATCCTTTGCAAATCTAATTTGTCACTGAAACTTTTCTCTCTTCGCCTATCCAGTCCTTCAATGTATTGATTATTTGACATGAGTTTGTTTGTATACATTGCTATTACTTATTCTCCATGATATTCTATGATTTGAATCGTATGACTGTACTTGATGAGCATTTTATTTCACATTATTACGATAAAAATTAGAATCTTCACACTGAGTCTGTTATCATTTAGTAATTATTGATTAGGTACATATTATTATCATCAACTACTCAACTACATGGTTTATCGTCACAAGTAATATATTGTAAGTATTTTGGTAAATTGTGTATAAACTTGCATCACACTGACCCCCGACGTGAAGGGATCAGCTTGGGGGTGTAAATGGGCCTTTGGTTGTGAAAAATTATCGATCCCTTGAAGAACCGGATTAACCCACTTACAGGGTCTCAGCGGCGGGGGAACCGCCCAAGCCTTCCATACCCTTCATACGTAGTAAAAGGAGACACAGGAGCCTTCGTCTGCAGGAGGAACCCACGTGTATTCAAATAGCCCGGGCTATGGAACGGAGTTCCAAGCTCGACAGAGGAGGCTCCTGCTTTACTCTGCAGCTTACAAGCCTTTTATACTTTTTCATTCCAGTCTTTTGGCTGTTAGTTCATTGTTCAATCAGGGCAGTGTTTGCAGTTGATAACCAGATCCAGACGACGTTTGTAGATGGTGACCTGGTCAAGGCTTGGTACACAAATCATTGTTCACTTGGCTTGATCAAGGCTCAGTCTTTCAGGTCATTGTTCAATCACCTTGATCAAAGCCTGGTCTTTCAAGTCATTGTTTAATCACCCGGATCAAGGCCCAGCAGTCAGACCATTGTCCAGATAACCTGATCACGGTGTCAAGGATGCTTATCAGGCTGGGAGCAGGAGATGAAAAACAAATCATTTACTCAGGGTGTGAGTGTCTCGTGGCTTTCAGTTGAACTGCAAAGAACAGGGGGGTTGGGTGTGCGACAGTTCCTGGGCAGAAATGCAGGCTGCAAGATGGCTGTTGTCGTGTTAGTTAGATTTTCCTCAGGCATCAGCAGAAACGACCAGGTAGGTCATGTGGAAGTGTTTGACATGAGATGGCAATGAAAAAAACAATGGAGTCCCGGTACAAATGATGCCGATCAGAAGAACACTTTTTACTCACCCTGATCGCTGGATCAATGTCATCTGCTCTTGAGATCTGGGTCATATGTCAGATGCTGAGGATACTCAGCTCCACTCCTTTTTAGGTCTCGGCTAGCGTAGGCAAGATTTAATGATTCTGAGTAGCAAGGTTAAGCCCCGCCCCTCTTCTCCATTGGCGGCCTCCTAAACAGTGGCCAGCCATTGGAGAAGAAGTCCCAGTGATGTCATTCTTTGGATCTAAGCCCCGTCCTTTTTGTATTGGGGGCGTGTTTTTGACATTCTTTCTAGGTTATAAACAACAGTCAAAAACACGACCCCCAGTTGGAAAAGGAAGGGGCTTAGATAGAAAGAAGAACCATTTGTCTCTAAGCCCCGTCCTTTTTCAGACTGGGGGCGTGTTTTTGACTGTTGTTTACATCCTAGAAAGAAAGTCAAAAACACGCCCCCAATCCAAAAAGGACGGGGCTCAGAGACAAATGGCAAGCGCTTGTTAAACAGGTCTCACTCTCAGCTTTCGCCGCCTGAATCTCGGACCAATTTGTCCTTCGGAAGATTACAAACGTGAGGTTGGAGCGGAAAACTGTCACTTCTGAGGCCCGGACACATCCCCGGACCCTTAAATTGGAAATTGCCAGAGTGAGCAGTCCTATCGGGGTGATTTATGCCTCTGTAATCCTCGGGCACAGGTATGTGGACTCTGCCCCCAACCCCCCAAACTTTTGAAATCTGCAAGCGGTGCTTCAGACGTGGCTTGTAAATGGGAAAGGCAGCTGCTTAATCTGAATTATGGCCCCAAACGCCTCAGATCTGATGTATTAAAAACATTCCGAGCCGCCTTGCTTTGGCCACAGATTTTTTCACGTCTGTTCGTTGTTTTCAGGACTCGAGCTCTTAACGCGGGATCAGTCCCACCGTGACGTCATTGCTGTCTGCCTCAGTTTACGTATTTGGTATTTTTTTGGGGTTCTCCTAGCTTAGTGTCACCCCCACAGCCCGCTTACGCTGTTTATGCTAGAATTATATTAATGAGCGAAGGGGAGGAGTTAAGCGTGGAGGTGGTGTTGGAGAGTGGATATCCGGTGTAGAAGATGCCTTAGAGGTGGGATTGTGCTGCTGCACAGAAAGAGGGAGATAGAGTGGGAAAGAAAGAGAGTGGAAGACCAGAAGGAAGTAAAAGAATAAAATAAGAGACAATGGATGAGAAACAGAGCGACAAAGAGGGAGAAAAGTGTGGAAAAGTTAATGGACAGCAGAAATTGGAGGGGGGGAGCAATGGAGCGACAGATGGAGTGACGTAGAGGGGGGATCAGTGCGGGAGAGAGAGGAGACAGAAAGTAGGAATGACAGAGAGAGACACACAGTTATGTAGAGTGTGGGAGAGAGCTTCACAGAAAGGAGATATATATTATTATTGATAATATACTTATAATAATAAATACTAGTAGAGCAGTATGGCTCTCACTTTATTTCATAGAATGCTGTGAACTTTGACTGCTGTGAATAGCTGACTTGTATAGTACTTGCAAAGAGACCACAAGAGGACGCGGGGCATGAGGGGGAGCGGCCATCGGTTTTCAAACAGCTGCAACAATAAACAACCCCAAACACGTGGACACAATGAGATTGTATCCAAGTCCGATTCACTGATTGCATTTGAACTGAAAAATAAAGCGCTTGCTGGCACTGCGTGGCGCTGCCGATAGAATCATCTCTCGAGCCCTTGTTCCTCTCCGTGGAGAACAGGGGTTGCATCTCATGGGAGAGGGGGTGTTGGGGTGCAATTGTTTGGCACACTAGCACGGGGGGCATCATCAGTGCAGCGGGTGCAGTGACACCGGGATACGGGAGAAAAGGGTCCCACTGCCCCTTGTTTACTTTCCTCAGTTTTCAATGAGGAGATGTTTTGGAGTGTTTGGGGGGAAGGCATTCACAATTGAAACATACATTTTATTGCTAATAGTTGTGAAAACAGTCCTCATGTAAGTATGTAATCACTGTGTTTTGTCATTTATGATCTTGAAGTGACTACCTGGCTGTTTCCGTTGAAAAAGGGGACAATATTTTCAGGAGTGGGGGTGGCGCTTCTTCCGCCTTTCACTGTTTCTTACTCTACCCCCCCACCCCCTTCTGTCCACTGTCTTCTTTTTAGGTCTCGCCTGTCGATGCGCATGCGCATCGAGCAAGCGAGACTATGGGGGCTTATCCACTCTTTATCCAACTTGCAAGGAATCGTGGCGATTCCTTGCAGTGCCCGTGACTTTTAAGCTCAATGCGCATGCGCATTGAGCTTAAAAGCACGTGCACATCAGTTCCCTCATCCGCACGTCGCATTTCTCCTCCCCCCTCGCCCCCTCCCCTGCCCGCCGTGTCGCATTTCTCCTCCCCCCTCCCCTTATCTGCCTTCCCTGTCTGTTCCCTCTCCCCGCTCCGCCCCCTCCCCTGCCCGCCGTGTCGCATTTCTCCTCCCCCCTCCCCTTATCTGGCCTTCCCTCCGTCTGTTCCCTCTCCCCGCTCCGCCCCCTCCCCTGCCCGCCGTGTCGCATTTTTTTTTAAATCACCACTTACCCCCTACCCCCCAGCAATGCCAACACTGACGCCGTGCTCGGTGTTTCTCTTGTTATTGCATTGGTTTGAGTTCGCTGATTGTTTTGTAAAGCTCTCTGGCGCCCTGTTCGCGCAATGGAAAATCACAAAGATAAATGCATACCCTGCTCCCCCCTACCCCCCCTCCACCCTAGCAGGTTCTCTTCGTGCACTTACTCCTATTTATAGCCCTGAGACAGAATGATGTTGCCGTCTTGTTATTTTTTGTGTGTGCAATTTACAGCAGTATATTAAATAACGCACGTCCATTCGGACCGGCGAATTTTCACCCAGTAAGCTGCTCGCGATAGTCCGAACGCTCACAGGAGGCTCGCGGATCCAGAGAAAGTGAATGTACAATTTGTCCCACAACAATATTTTGGCCTACTCTAAATAACAGGCACTTTCCGCTTCTCGTGATGTAGTTTCCAGCTACACTATATGCTTTCCTGAGATCCAAATCTTAGATTATATTTTCTCACGGATGGAGAGCCTGTGTTGAAAAAAATATGCTACCGCGCCATTATAACCAGCGAATCCTCCAAGATTAAAAGTTTCAAAAGCCAACGGGCCATGATTTTGCATCGACCACGTGGAGGTGATAAACGTTTTCTTGCAGACGAACCAAAAAAAAAAAGAATCATGCCTGTTATATATTACACACGACTTCAAGGTCACATAACAAATCGGTTACCATAAAGTCTACAAACACGCTACGACTGTTCACGTTGCCTGCAAGACACGGCTTCACATACTCGACGTAGTAGATAGATACATTAACATGTATGAAGGTTGTCTAAGCGTGTGAGTGTGCTTGCAGGAAAATAAACATGAATGTAAACATGTATGTACACATATATAAATATATACACAGACACATGCATGCAACCCTAAATTGCATCAATGGGTATGCACGTTAAAAGTCGTGTGAAAAACAGATGTGTAAAGCAATGCATTTCGAAAATTAACTTTTTTATTCTATGTATTTTGCGACTCGTCCCATTTTAAATATTGGATTTTCAAGAAAACTACAGTTTTTCAAATGATAACTGCGTTCAAGAAGAATGAAACCATGCGTATCAGTTTTTGAACAGCTGTGTGGCACATACTTTAAAGTTTTTTTTCGGTCCCGGTTTCTTTCTAGCTTGTGAAAACAGAAAGCTCTCTGCAGAACAACCCCCACAATGTTTGTTGCATTACAATTCGGCCTGGAATAAGACGTGAGTGGTCGGGCCATTACGCGGTTGGCCCGGGCTTTTGATTACAAGTGTGAAAGCACAGATGAACAACGTTTCAGCAGCTGGAAGTGTGTACACTGTGTGTGTGGCGAAGTGGCCTTTCATTTCAGAGCCAATTGGCGCTCCAAGGTCTGAGGGAGCTCTCTGGTTTGCCAGCTGATGCCCTCTTCCCGCCACACTCACCCTCACACACACTCACACCCCCTCACACTCACACACACTCACACACCCTCACTCCCCTCAAAAAATAACACCCCTCACAACAAGCTCACACTCACTACACCGGACAGCCGCACCCACTCACACGCCTCACACTCTCTCACCATCAACACCCCTCAGCCTCACACAGCCTTACCCTCATCCCCTCACCCTCACACACCCTCAATCACCCTCACACCATCACCCTCACACACCCTAACTCTCACCCTCAACAACTCACACACACTCACACTCCCTCGCTCACCCTCACCCTCACACACACACACACCCCCTCACCCTCACACCCCATCACCCTCACACCCCCTCACTCACACTCACTCACACTCACAATCACTCACACTCAGCCTCACACACCCTCACGCTCACACACCGTCACACACCCTCTGCCTAACAACACCTCTCTCACCCTCAATCACCCTCACACACACTCACACTCACACACCGTCACACACCCGAAACCTCACACCCTCAACCCCTCACCCTCACTCACCCTCACCCTCACCCTCACTCACCCTCAACCCCTCACCCTCACTCACCCTCAACCCCTCACCCTCACTCACCCTCACTCACCCTCAACCCCTCACCCTCAACCACTCACCCTCACTCACCCTCACCCTCACTCACCCTCAACCCCTCACCCTCACTCACCCTCAACCCCTCACCCTCACCCTCAACCCTTCACCCTCAACCCCTCACTCACCCTCACTCTCACTCACCCTCACTCAGCCTCAACTACTCCCCCTCACCCTCACTCACCCTCACCCTCACTCACCCTCAACACCTCACCCTCACTAACCATCAACCCCTCACCCTCACCCTCACACCCTCAACACTTCACCCTCAACCCCTCACTCACCCTCACTCTCACTCACCCTCACTCACCCTCAACACCTCAGCCTCACCCTCACTCACCCTCACCCTCACCCTCACTCACCCTCAACCCCTCACACTCACTCACCCTCACCCTCAACCCCTCACCCTCACTTACCCTCACCCTCACTCACCCTCACCCTCACTCACCCTCAGCCTCACTCACCCTCACCCACACTCACCCTCACTCACCCTCAACCCCTCACCCTCACTCACCCTCACTCTCACTCATCCTCACTCACCCTCAACCCCTCACCCTCACCCTCACTCACCCGCAACACCTCACCCTAACTCACCCTCACCCTCACTCAACCTCAACCCCTCACTCACCCTCACCCTCACTCACCCTCAACCCCTCACCCTCACTCACCCTCAACACCTCACCCTCACTCACCCTCACTCACCCTCACCCTCACCACCCTCAACCCCTCACCCTCACCCTCACTCACCCTCACCCTCACTCACCCTCACTCACCCTCAACCCCTCACCCTCACTCACCCTCGCCCTCACTCACCCTCACCCTCACTCACCCTCAACCCCTCACCCTCACCCTCACTCACCCTCAACACCTCACCCTCAACCTCAACCCCTCACCCTCACTCACCCTCACCCTCACTCACCCTCACTCACCCTCACCCTCACTCACCCTCACTCTCACTCACCCTCAACCCCTCACCCTCACTCACCCTCACTCACCCTCAACCCCTCACCCTCACTCACCCTCACCCACCCTCACCCTCACCCTCACTCACCCTCAACCCCTCACCCTCACACAGTGCAATAGGTCTCAGACCATTTCAGTTACAGCTTTTAAAAATGTTTATGGCTTTTTTTATTTGTAATTCTTTAGCATTGGCTACAGGAAACAAAAATGCTAAACATTTACAAAAAAAACCCATAAACAATTCTAAAAGCACTAACTCTAATGGTGCGAGACCTATTGCATTTCCAATGCTTGTTTTGTTTGTTTTCTAAAGCGCCGAGACAGTTCACTCGGATGTGAAGTCTTTTACTAAGATGCGAGAGCAGAACAACCTTCAAACACCAGAATGTAAGGATTACATTTAAATGTATGATCCGAGAGGTACCAATCAATAACTTTGGCAGAGGAGCCAAGTCAATAAAAACAATGGGGCATATTATCAAGGGGGTTTATCTCCACTTTTTTGGCTTTAAAAGCCAAGAAAGCGGAGATAAAATTATCTCCCTGTTACCTAGCTGTCGTTAACACCAGTTAGCGACAGCTAGTAGGAGATAGCGACCATCTTGGGCCCCGCTTTGCATGTCAGTGAAATTTATCACTAATGACATGCAAAGTGGGCGTGCCAAGATGTTAGCGACTGGAAACAGTCGCTAACATCGCTATCTCCTATTACCAACTTTTGGAGATATTCGCGCTAAGCGCGATTATCTCCAAAAGCTAACACCTGCCCCTGAGCAGTTCTTAGCCATGTTATCCAATGGTAGGTGGATAACATAGCTGAGAGCATTAGCTCGGAAATGCATGAATATCACTGACTTTTCAGCGATATTCATGCATTTCGGCCGATTTTTATCGCTTAGGAGATAAACCTTGATAATAGCAAGGTTCCTAAGCGATAAAAATCGCCGCATCTCGGCGATAAAAATATTGCCGCTAAGTAGGCATGAGCGAATTTTGCGGATCTCGCGTTCGCGAATTTTGCGGATTTGCGGATTCGCAATCCGCAAAATCCGCGAATTCCCGCGAATTTGCGGATTTTTTTTTTTTTGTGTTCGCCCGTGTTTCTGCCAGTTCGCGAGGGTTTTGTACACTTTCGCAAATTGCGAACTTACCTGTCGGGTCGCAAGTTTCGCGAACTTGTTGTTTCTACGTGTCCAGCCTGTTTGGGACACTCTTCTTCATCACTGCCACTCTCTGTCACCACTGCCACTCTCTGACTACTCATGCCACCCTCTGGCCCACCCATGCCACCCTCTGTTTCATCACCACACCCTCTGGTTGTCCAGTGTACATTATTTTCGGCAAAGCAAAGCACACCTTCCCTGCCTCAAGTGACCTGAATTAATTTGGGGCTGATTCATGTGTCACAGAATATTTTTTTAGCTGGCACCTGCTTCCTTAGTGCGCCCTGATTAGTGATCTTTTGCACTTGCTAAGTGCTTTCATTGTTGCAAAATTAGTTACAACACCTGCCCTGCCCCAACTGACAATAATGAATTAGGGGCTGATTAATGGATTTTAACTTCCAGCCTGGCTCCTGCTTGTCTCCCTTAGCTGTAATTCAGGACCTTTGTGGCATATGTGTAACTATTCTGAGGTTCAGAGCAGGGTCACATAATAGTTTCAACTGGCAACTGAACTCTGGAGGGGCCCCTCAGGAAGCACTCCAGGAAATGGCTACTAATGATGAGCCTGAACTTTTGAACCTGGTAAGTAGTTACTTTCAGTTTTGCTAAGATCGTATTTCTGCAATTTTGCACTTATTCGCGGGGCGCGAACTCACGCGAACAGTGCGAGCAGTGCGAGCAAAATCCGCTGCTCGCGGATTTGCGGATTTTGCGGGAAATTCGCAAATCTCGCGGATTGCGGATTTCCCGAAAATCCGCAAAATCCGCGAGCGGAACGGATTTTCCGCCCACGCCTACCGCTAAGCCAACATAGCGATAATTATCGCTAGTTGTTGGTAATATGCCCCAATGTCTTATATCCGATTGAAGGCTTGATTGAAAGTTGTAACAAACTAGTGACAGAAGAGGTAAAGAAAACAGTCTCTCTCTCTCTCCCCCCCCCCTCTCCAGTTCCTGAAAATGAAATGCACCAAACAGTCTGTTCGGAGGAGTGGGGGGGGTGTTGGTTGGTCTGTGTGTGGCTGTGTGTGTGTGTGTGTGTGTGTGTGTCTGTGTGTGTGTCTTTGTGTGGCTGTGTGTGTGTGTGGCTCTGTGTGTGTGTGTGTGGCTCGTGTGTGGCTCTGTGTGTGTGGCTCTGTGTGTGGCTCTGCGTGTGTCAGTGTGTGTGTGTGTCTGTTGGTGGCTCTGTGTGTGTGTGTGTGGCTATGTGTGTGTGGGGGGGGTGCAAATGCAATAGGTCTCGCATTTGCAAGAGATTAAGCTATTGGCATTGTAAATGACAATGCCATTTATTTATCTGTTTTCAAAACCAACACATAAATAACACTTTTGTCATTTACAATGCCATTAGCTCTAACTTTTGCAAAGGCGACACCGTTGCATTGTAAATGCTTGTTCACTTCTGTCACCCCAAAGAAGAGATTCAGCAATTTGTTTTAGTCATGTCTATTTGCTTTTCATATTTGGGTAAGCAAATCTGAGGTTAAATTAAATGTGGAAAAAAAAGAGATTCTGATATGTGGCCTGACTCTCTTTTTTAAATGAAGCCTAGGGCTGCTACCTAACCCTGTTGAGGGGGTGAAGTGGGGGGAGGGGGGGAGGAAATCTATGCTTCAAAACTCACAATGAACCTTCTCTCAAAACTCAGATTAACTCTGTAGTAGCTGCATGTTCCTATCAAATACAACTTCTCAGGAAAATTCTCGGAGTAATCCCAAATGAATTTTGGGCCATGCTACTGGCAGCATCCGTAATTTCCAGGCTTGCTTATGCCAATGCCTGTTACTTGGGTCTGTTAGGAAAATCTTTGTCCAGACTTCAGCTAATCCAGAACACAGATGTAAGGATAGCTGTACAAATTTGATCATATTTCCAAGGTCAGGCGTCAATTGCATTGGTGACTAATGACACAAAGGATACTCTTTAAAAGTCTTATGTTTTGCCCATAAAATGCCAAATTCAATGATGCCACTTCTATCATGGCTTAGGGTACTAATCACACGCTCACATGTGTTTTGCTCTCTGCCTTGCAGATTAGAGCAACTGTTCCTTGTTTTAAAGGAGCCCGATTAGGGGGGAAGTTGTTTTCAGTTCTAGCTTCCAAAGTCTGGAGCCAACGACAATGTGCCCTCCAAGATGGTCTTGATCATGGAAATTCTATAGAAAATGTCAAACTTTGCCTAAAGATAATTATGAATAAGGTGTCATGAGCAGTACTGGACGTTCCTTAATGTACTGTAAATCTATTTTTTATTTTTATTTCTTCTCTACTCTATTAGTGCCAAGATGCCTTTTTGACATATATTCTGTGATTCACTCTATCATTCATTCATTCATTAATTCAAAACCTCACATACAATATATTTATATTTAAGAGTGCGTCAAATCATCATACAACTAAGAACATAGAAAATAATTTAAAATGCAATCACAAAACAAGGGACCACTTTTAAACAAATATTAAGCCATATAATAGCTTCATCTTGTGGACTATGAACACTCGTAAACAGGTGCATTCAGTCGCCAAACACAACTCCTGAAATGCCAAACCATCCTGAGGTATTATGAACGACCATCCAGTATTATAGATATGTGGATCTGGACCCTTGTTATGCTGGAGTGGGATTAGTAAATGGAACCCCTCCATAGTCCAACAATTTCCCTACTAGTGTTTTAGATTGGAGTGACAATTGTAAATCTAATCCCTCCAAAGTCCCGCACAAACCCAGTTTTGTTTACATTGGAGCGAGAACAGTAAGTGTAATTACACCAAAGCCCAGCACTTTCCCTTCTGTTGCTCAGATTGGAGTCGCAATAGTAAATGTAACCCAACCAAAGTCCAAAACTTTCGCTTCTTTTGTTTACATTGGAGTGGGAATAGTAAATCTAACTGCTCCACAGTCAAACATTTTTCCTGATTTTACTTACACTGGAATGGGAATAGTAAATCTAAGCTCTCCAAAGTCCAAGGCTTTCCTACTTTTACTTAAATTGGAGCTTAGAGTAGTTAATATGCCTCCTTTGGCGTCCAACATTTTTGTTAGTGTTGTTTATTTTCATTGATAGTTTATATTACTTTTAAAATATTTTTTTATTAAATTGTTGTTTTTTTACATTAATTTAATATTTTTCATTAATTGTGATACACGTTATTTTTCAAATATGTTTGTTAATTCAAATCCCATTTAGGTTATTGCTGATATTATTAATGTATTCTTTTAAATTGTTTAACTTTCTTATTTTTTAGAATACATATATGTTTTTATTTATATAAATAATCTTGCTGCAGTTTTGGAAAACAAAAATAACAAAGGTCTCTGGAAGCAATCTTAAACACCTCTCAAGAATCTCATTCCCTAGCCCCTTGCCACCTCTCTACAATACACATTCAGCCCAGTTTCTGTGGAGTAGATAATAACAATGAGTCCTATGATCAAAGTGTCAATTATATCTAAGGAGCCTTGACCTGACACCTGCTTGAAACAAGCCTTTTTCTACCAATACTTCCATTTCGATAAACACTTCACTCTCATTGCACATAGACCCAGGTCAACTAAAACATGTGATAATCTCTCCACTCCTAATGAAAACCACTACAGGTTCTGAAATACTGGCCAACTATAGTCCCTAGCCAACTAAATGTGCAATAATCACTCCATTCCTAAAGTAAGTCACTGAAGTTCCTCACATACTGGCCAACAATCGGCAGATGCCTAAGTTACCAGACCATAGCAACATTTTGGAAAGAAATTAACTACAAAATTTGGAAGGCCAAACCAACTGTTACACGACGAATGCTCAAATCACGTTAAAAACCTACAAACCAATGGAGCTGCTACCAATGAGTGAAACTAGAGTGGTTCAGAGTCAGTCAAAGTTAATAGTAGCAATATATGAACAGCATAAGTTCCTTTCCGGAATGGTCACACAGGAAATGACGTTGGCCTGGTGGTGATTGTAGTATTACACTTAAGTAGCGCAAGGTCAAACTTTGCATGCCAGCAGGTTAAAGGTCGTAAATAGAGGATATGATATGAATCAGACATTAGTCAGAATGTTAGAACTCTACTTATGTCACTCTAGACATTGTTTCTGAACAACGACTTGCAAGGATTTCACATTTGCACAGAAAAACAGCAAAGATGAGACTTAGGGCCCGATGTAGGTAAAACTCATTTACCGACTAGAATACCGAAGTTTAGCGATTCGGTATTCTAGATTCGGTAAATGAGATGTAGGAAAATATTCGGTAATTTTTACCGAATCGATATGATTCGGTAATTACTGAATCGGTATTTACCGATTCGGTAATTGCCATTGATTCCTATGGGCCTTGAGGCCCATAGAAATCAATGGCAATTACCGAATCGGTAAATACTGATTCTGTAAAATTACCGAATTGTCAAGGGGGACAGGGTGTCACTTTGACACCCTGTTGCACCCCTGATTCTGGCTTGTGTGCCCTAAGGGCATGTATGTGTGTCACATGGCACAGGTGTACATGCACAGATGTGCATGTACACTTAAATTCGTTATTTACCACAAAATATTATTTTGTGGTAAATAACAAATTCTTAAGGGCCTGTGGCACTGTTTTCAGTGCCACTTACATCTAGATTTACCGATTCGGTATTTTACAGAATCGGTAAATTTACTGATTCGGTAAATTTACCCAATCTGTAATATTTAAGGGCCCTACATCTCAAACTCCAAATGGTAACGGCAGAAATCGGCCGTTACCGACCGGTATTTGGCCACCTACATCTGGCCCTTAATTTGAAATGATATGGTCTAATCTAGCTCCAGATAAGCAAAAATTAATTTATGGGTAATACCTTTAAGTTCTATGAAGATTCCCCGATGATGCAGTGCAAGGTAGCAGATTACTTCATCATGGCAAGGTCTTGTAAACACTGCCTCTGTGGTATTGAGGATACTATCTACTTCTATGGAGGAAGCTTAATGTTGATGTGAGGCAGGATTCAAGAAAATGAGTGACTGCATTGTTATTGAAATGGAGAAGGGACTAAGATCAGCAAGCACTACCTTCCGTACTGGAGGGCAGAGCACAGACCAGCTTCAAAGCAGAGACTATTGAACCAGTGCTGACAGGTAGGATAAAGCCCCCAATCCTATGTCATCCAGTTCCTTCTGCCAGAATTCTACTGGGCACTCGGTGGCTGAAACTTCCAGCATCTATTCAGGATGGACATTCTCTCTGAGTTTGATGATGTGCTACAAGGAAGGTTTGGGGAACCCACTTAGAAAATGGCATAACCATGATCGCGACTCAGCAGTAAAATCACGACTTGTGTGGTATTTTCAAAATGTACTGTTCTATTAAATTATGCTTCATGTTCTGTTATATTATGTGTTATGTATTGTATTGTTATGTTATAGCACTCTTTGACTTTAAATAACAACAGGGACTTTAACACAAGTGGTTCATGTTAAAAACAGCTGATTTATAGACACATTGTCAATATCGATATGTGTATTTGGGTCATAGATCAATAAAAAACACAATTTTATACAGGCTATCTAGTGTCGTTTTTTGTTTTCTTGGCGCAGCAAGCAATAGTTTTATTACTAAACAATGTCACTTATTTTAACACCCTTGCGACCTCATATGTCTTTCCATACTTTAAAGTTATGGGCTAGTGGTACACAGGGTTCTCCATAGCAAATGCTTAACTTACTGAGTGAGTATGGCTACTAAATCATGTTCATAAACAAGAGATAGTGCAAAGTTCTAGCCTACATACAGTCTGAGTGACATTTAACACTCGAGAAACAAACTGGGAACTATTTTTTTACTTTCACTCTTTCAAGCTGAGACTGACAGGACACATTAAAAAGCATTGTCAAGGCCATAAGTATAGCCTTGGCAAGCTGGTGTGAAGGGTATTGGTTTTATATTTTCATAGCAGCGTATGCCATAAACATAAAAAAAGGGAAAAAGAAAACATGCTGGCGTCTATATTTGACGGTTATCTGCTTGCAGTAAAAAAATATAATTTTTTGAAAGAAAAAAATGATATTGGCGTACAATTTTTAAAGATCCATATGAATGTCTCCCAGCAGACTGGTGTACACATCACAGGAAAATGTGGGGGCATATTAGCAAGAACCTCGTTAAAATTATCGCTGTTTTAGCGGCAGGAAACTGCCGCTAAAACCGCGATAAGGGCTTGCTAATATGCCTTTTAGAATTCCAATAGAAGCCCTGGTTAGATGTCCTGCACATCTAACCTGGGCTTCTATTGGAATTCTATAACGCATATTAGCAAGCACATTATCGCCGTTTCAGCGGCAGTTTCCTGCCACTAAAACGGCGATAATTATATGAGGTTCTTGCCAATATGCCCCCAGGTTCTTATCAGTGCAAAGAAAATATACTATTGGCTTTGAATTGACCCCAATATGTAGTTTAGATACACTAAAAACAGAAGGATAAGTAACAAAGGAAATATTGTCAAAGTAAAGTACTGCAAATTAGCAAAGTAAAGTACTGCCATCTACCCTGACAGTGCAATTCTTTTTAGGCAGAAATGCACGTGATCAGGCCAGGTGGCTAGATGGGTGGCCGATTTGGGGCATTAATTATGGATCCCACAATTATTCACATTGTATTATGCTGAGAAAATCACTTCTGCTTCCTGCACCCCAGTCCCTTATCTGCCAACACTGCAAGACTTGGTTATAGTAAATTGGATACTTCTCCAATGCATTATACATAACCAAATGCTTAGCAGTAGAAAGCGCTGCATCCTGTTAGAACCTGAATGGCTTTGTTCACTCTACTGAGCACAAAGAGGCAAATCTAAAGTTGAGGAACGACCGTAAATCTTGACTTTATCCCGATCAACCAGGTTCAGCAGTTGACAACCAATCATTAATTTGTACCCATTTCACTTAAAAGCCTGCAGGTGATTTGTTGTCCACCTTTAGATTTACACACATACATACACCCCTTTGGTGAATGATGATAGCCCATGTTGAACACCCTGGTGCAGCACATTAGCACCATATGAAACTCAAAGAAGATATATGCAAGGTCAAGGATCATTTGTGGACACAAGTATCCTACTGATGCACAGACCCATGTGTAAATGGCTGCAGGCCTGGGACAATTCGCGTTCGGCAAGCATCTTCCCCAAAATTACCAGCCTGTGGGAAGATGTAGGGTTATGTTTATGTTATGTTATTTATATTTGTAAAGCACCCTGTGGGAACCTACTGTTTTGTCTATAGCCAGCAAACCTGGTTGGGCTATGCTGCCATTTGATGCATTTGCTGGCAGTGATCTGACCTTGGTGACCGGGGACTGGCCAGGGTTCTCATTGTGGCTCCCCGCTGTCTGATGACGTGCTGATCACATCTCCTACCTGTGGTTTGCATCCATTAGCTACTACAATGTTGAGAGTTTAGCAATTTTATGGAACAATATGCTTTGTCTGGGGAGTCCACTTAGGACCAGGAAGGGTAGACCCATGCTAGATTTTCAGGATAGCCATGTTAGATAATACTGAATGCATGTTGCTCGAATAAAAGCCATTTTAATGGCAATGGTGTATATGGTGGTAATAATGCACACTGTATATTCGTTAGCGCAGGGGCCTCTCATCACCTCTACTTTGCGAGTTTCACACTTCAGAATGGGGATAGTGCATAAATACTACTTGTTTTCAAAGTTCCAATTGCTGGATATGCTCAGAATATGCTTTAGGAAATGGATCAATGCAAATTTCTCTGCACAGGCACTTACAAATATGAACTATATGTGAACACACTGAAGTGTTTGCCCACTGGGACCTGGGGGGAGGCATTTAACTAATTTCACATGCTTTTATTTGTAACTGCCAAACTTATAATCATCAACCAGGGCCAGGTCTACTTTAGCCTGCGAGAAGAGACCTCTATGTGACCCAACAGAAAACTGTAAAATTGCTGCCACTACTACTGCCCAAAGGTAGCCCTCATTTGGTAATAAGTGCAACACTGCGGTGGCACAGCAATAGGGCCAATGGGCGTACTGCAAGGTAGGAGGGGTGCCCACTTGTTCGCTCGTAGGGAATCAAAAGAACAGCCATAATTGGGGTCAAGTCGGTCCTTCATACTACAGGTCTCCGTGCCACTGCACCCGCTGCACTTATGACTCCCCTACAGCCAGGGGCGGAGCTCCAAGGGGGGTGTCCGGAGTGTGACCACCCCCCTTAAAATGGATTATCTTGTGTTTAGTTGGGTCCAGGGTTCTCTAGTCGAGCTAGCAGCCCTCATAGCATAGACACACATCTCCATGAAACTCTGTAGAGCTTGTACACACCCACCCCTCCTCTTCCCTCTCACACAAAACAGGCCAAGAATAAGCAAAGGACTGATGGCTCTTATGTGGTGCAGGGAAGCCTTTTAAATATAATAATATTTCATCCATTTTGCCATTTTAACTGCAGTGATGGTTAGAGAATTTCTTTTCCGCAAATCAAACTGATTAAGCTGCGTCCCTGCCTACAAGAGCTACAAATCTTTTTAAAAAGAGTCGAAAAGAAAAGGGGTGATCGGAGAATAAGACCAGCACAAGAAAACATTAAAAAGGAGACAGTGGATTAAAAGGTATGATGTAGAGGACATGGCCAGCATGAGAGAAACTTTTGTATGGCTTTAATTAAACTTGTGCTGTATGAAAGAACGCTCCGTGTGCTTATCAGCTTGTATTCTGACTTCCAAACCTTTATCTTCCATGTGGTGCCACAGAATATGCAATTGAATTTGCTGTGCAAATGTGGTTACTGATAAATTATTGTGTTTGTGTTTCTCAAGACCTTCGGTAGAGATTAAAGCCATTTGTGGATATGGACAAACCTCGAGCTGGTGTTTCCAGGTCAAGAAACTCACCTGTGGTGGAAAAACAAAAACACTTTATTCTCGGTGCTATGTACGGATCTACTATCAATAATTCCTATTTAACATAACATGTTCATAAACAAGGTCTGGACAAGATCTAGAGTTAAGAAAACCCTTACCGATTGGGGTTGGTCGAAGTTTGTTTATGCTGCCAAAGTTTTGCGAAGTTCTGTATACTAACCATTCAAACAACTTGAAAGGTTTCTAGGTTCAAACTCATCTTTGCCCTACAAAGGATTTTTCTGTGCGTCGAGAGCTAATTTTGACTGCATTGCAAAATAATGTTCATTCTAATTAAAGACAAACGTATTCAGAAATGTTCTTTTTGCAACAGAAATTTTTGCAAATGGGCGTGAAACATAAAAACGTCCAACTTTGTGGAGTTGTGAAGTTTTCAATTAACATTGCTAGGTGTGAGCAAAAAAAGAGGGGCTAATTTACAAGCCCCTTTCGCCGCCGGTACATCACTTTTTCCCATTTTAAAAGTGACACAAATAAGTCCCTAAATTTGCAACTCTGCTCACATCTAATACTAACACTAAGCTTACCAAGCTTTTTAGTTGCATTATTATGTGCATGTCCCTGATGCAAAAAAATGAAATATTTAACTTCTTCATCATGTTGACGTGGATTGAAAAATTTCCATATTGTGCCCCACTGAGGCTATGGACAAATATAGAGCAATCTGTGCCAGCCTACCAGTTCTCGCAGCTGTAGCTTTAAGTTTAAATTGCATTTATATTGTTGTGATACGAGCACTGACGCCTAGCTGAAGATCCTTGGTGACGGTTGTAATGGGAGGTCCAGATCTTGATGGTCTTGGTCTGCAAGAATGCAAAAAAGACTGTCTAAGAGTCCATGAAGTCCTTCAACTTGTTTCAATCTCCAGTTAAGCATGGAGTTGCAAACAAACCTATTGGAATGTCTGAAGCCCTGGTGACTATCGATCATCATAGCACAAGATTTTCTGCACGTAACTGTTGCAAATCTTGTGTCATTGTACAGTCTGAAGCAGGGTATGGGCTTGATCGACTCGATCGATGGGTGCCGGGCATTGCATTGATCCACCTCTCCAGATCCAAGAACTATTTGCGGTTGTTGCAAACTGTCGGGACCAGATGACTGATACATACCTGTAGACCCTTGGTGGCGGTTGGAATGGGAGTTCCAAGCCTCAACAGTCTTGGTCTGCCATGATGCCGGAAACAGTTGACAGCGCCTATGCGGATAGTGCCTTCCAGAAGAAGCCCAGTCAAAGGAAAAAGCCCAGTGGGCAAAAAACCTCCAAGAATGGCAAAGGAATCCAGGAGCTGACAGAGGAATCCAGGAACAGCCAAAGAAAGGAGAATCCAGAAAAACAGGCTGAGCTATCAGAAGAAGACTGGAAAAATTCAGAAGAACAAGGGAGAAGAATTTCCAACCAGGAACCCACTGGGAACAAATCGGGAGTGAAGAGATTAACAACAAGACTGCCAAAGCGTGCCAACACAGAAGGAAAGAATTACGAGTTCCTTATACACCCCAAAAAACTAAGAAATGCCATCAGTACGAATTGCCCCATGATGGATTGGTTTGAGTAATCGTAAATCTATAGGTGGCCACCATCTTGGAGTGGGAAGTTATATCCGATGAACCCTCGCAAGAAGATTTTTGGAATACGGCTGGCTTTAGTAATTTAGACTCCAGAGGCGCCTTCGAGTTACTATTTCCCCAGGACAAGATTTGAGATGCAGGGGATTATATTGGTGGGCCGGCTGACGCAAGGTAAGTGCCTGAAAGGAGTGCAGCAGCCTACTGGCACTCCCTGCACCTCTCCACCCTCCTATGCACCGCGCACCCTGCCTGCCTGAGAATTGCCTTGGTAATCTGCTTCGGGCAAGGCAGCGGCTCAACATATAAAGCACTTACTCACCCCTAATGAGGCATGGAAGTGCTTTGTGGCGAGTAGCATACTACAACGGAATCCACGGTTAGATGTAAATAGGCAGCAGATTAGTAATGTTAGCTTCCTTTTCATTGTTTTAAGTTTATGCTCCTGACATTACATGCATTTGTTGTAGTGTTTTCTCACATTTGTAAGAAATGTAAACACTACAAATGTCTGCCACCCTGAGTTATGCCTTGGAGTATACACCAATATTCAAACGGTTTCATCTGAACCTGTTAGAAAGAAAAATTCTAAAGAATTTTTTTTCGGTAAAATTTTTGCAGTACTAATTAAGCTTTATGTCTTACATTTGGAATTATTCGTACTTTTGCTCATGCGACTGCGAAAGTAATAAGATGGGAATACAACACAATTCATGTAGATAAAGGTTCTCTCAGGAAAATATTAAAACCGGAATTAGCTTTAGCCCGTGATAGCAATGATACTTTTGAAATTAATTTGTAATGTAGTACGGCCCAAAGCTATTTGTCCCTGTTTTTACACAACAGCGTAAGAAGGTTAAAACTTTTATTAAGGCTTGGAAATATTCCTCTGAAAACACTTACTAGTAGATGGGTGGATCAGGAAAAAAGTTTCTTTTATGTGTCAGCTCTGAGGTGGAGATAGCCATATTTGTGCCATGTGTTCTTTGTTTTGTCCTGTTCTTGCTGAACCTCGTAGACAGTTTTTAAATCCTTTTTATTGTAGTTATAATATGACAGTTGTGGATGAATTTTTGCATTTTATATTGTTTCCTATGAATGACTGTGTGTGTTAATCTTTTTTTTATTTAAAGAGTTTTTGAAAATATTTTAATTCGATTTTAAATTGAGTCTTTTTTGATTGTTGGTAAAGGAAATACTGATATCTTTTATAGTCAGGTTATGTATGCATGTTGTAGGATTGTTGCTCTCAGGTAAGGTCTAAATCTGTCTACTAATAAAACTTGAAACTTACTCTAGTGTTTTGAATAGGGAAAGAATAATTGAAATGGGTTAGTAAAGGAAATAAGTGAAATGTTATTAGGAGTAGTGAACATGTGCTTCTGTTAGGTTGAGGAGTAGGTAGATAGAGAGGAACTCAACAAGCATGTATGTAAGTCCATTATAGTCTGAAAGGTTTGGCTGAGTCAGCAAATAAAGGAAAATAATATATATTGACAGACATATATGTTTATTATGTATGTATCTGTATAGCTGATTTCTCTGCTGAATACATTTATTTGGAGACGAGCTGGTGTTTGTGCTTGGTCCCTGGTGGATTTGTGAAATAACGGGCAGTGAAGCAATATATATATATATATATATATATATATATATATATATATATATATATATATATATATATATATATATATATATATATATATATATATATATATATATATATATGTATGCATATTGCTTCACTGCCCGTTATTGTTTGTCCTTGGTGCTTGGTCCTTGGTGGATTTGTGAAATAACGGGCAGTGAAGCTATATATATATATATATATATATATATATATATATATATATATATATATATATATATATATATATATATATATATATATTCGGCCCAAATGTTCCCGTAGCAGAGGGAACTACTTGCGTTGGTGCCCGCGTGTGGAGACCGGGAGCGTGTCTCCGTTTATTTCAAAAACATGAGTGCCGCGTCATTGCCTTTGTTTTTGATATATATATATATATATATATATATATATATATATATATATATATATATATATATATTTTTTTTTTTTTTAAATACTGGTCCTGCACCTCCAACTTTGGCGAACAGAAAACCACGGCGAGTCCCAAAGATTTCAGGCAAGATGTTTTTTAATTACCACAGCACAACGGTCTGACGCGTTTCAGGCGGATGCCCTTGCCACAGATGAGATATATATATATATATATATATATATATATATATATATATATATATATATATATATATATATTCAAAAAAGTTTGCTCATGCCATGAGGATACCCACACGTCGTTTAGTGTCACCTTTTTATTCGGGAGGCAGCAGCAAGTACATGGCAGTTACTGTCAGCGTCGATTTGCACCTCTGTTGCCACACGCGTTTCGGAACACTCTCCTTTGTCAGTGGCATGGCGCGTGTGGGAGAGAAGGCATCGCGCATTCAATAAGTCAGATGGTATTTGAACCCAAGATCCCGCCCCACTGGGCGTGTGCGTGCTAAGCACTCTGGTTCACGTAGTTTGTAGCAAGTAATATCCGTAGTTGTTTGCGCTTACTCTCTCTCTCCTTAGTACCTCCCGTTGGGTCGTTGGCAGGACCACCCCTCCTTGTTGCTTTGCTTGTGCCCAATCCAAACAGGTACGTCGTTCCACTAATGTGTCCCGTCACACAAGACACACGGAACCGCTGGGGAGCGGCGGGGTTATCCTCGTGACCGGAGCAGGCCACTTATTATTCAAAAAAGTTTGCTCATGCAATGAGGATACTCACACGTCGTTTAGTTTCACCTTTTTATTCGGGAGGCAGCAGCAAGTACATGGCAGTTACTGTCAGCGTCGATTTGCAACTCTGTTGCCATACGCGTTTCAGAACACTCTCCTTTGTCAGTGGCATGGCGCGTGTGGGAGAGAAGGCATCGCGCATTCAATAAGTCAGATGGTATTTCAACCCAAGATCCCGCCCCACTGGGCGTGTGCGTGCTAAGCACTCTGGTTCACGTAGTTTGTAGCAAGTAATATCCGTAGTGGTTTGCGCTTACTCTCTCTCTCCTTAGTACCTTCCGTTGGGTCGTTGGCAGGACCACCACTCCTCGTTGCTTTGCTTGTGACCAATCCAAACAGGTACGTCGTTCCGCTAATGTGTCCCGTCACACAAGACACACGGAACCGCTGGGGAGCGGCGGGGTTATCCTCGTGACCGGAGCAGGCCACTTATTATTCAAAAAAGTTTGCTCATGCAATGAGGATACCCACACGTCGTTTAGTTTCACCTTTTTATTCGGGAGTCAGCAGCAAGTACATGGCAGTTACTGTCAGCGTCGATTTGCACCTCTGTTGCCATACGCGTTTCGGAACACTCTCCTTTGTCAGTGGCATGGTGCGTGTGGGAGAGAAGGCATCGCGCATTCAATACGTCAGATGGTATTTCAACCCAAGATCCCGCCCCACTGGGCGTGTGCGTGCTAAGCACTCTGGTTCACGTAGTTTGTAGCAAGTAATATCCGTAGTGGTTTGCGCTTACTCTGTCTCTCCTTAGTACCTCCCGTTGGGTCGTTGGCAGGACCACCACTCCTTGTTGCTTTGCTTGTGCCCTATCCAAACAGGTACGTCGTTCCGCTAATGTGTCCCATCATACAAGACACACGGAACCGCTGGGGAGCGGCGGGGTTATCCTCGTGACCGGAGCAGGCCACTTATTATTCAAAAAAGTTTGCTCATGCAATGAGGATACCCACACGTCGTTTAGTTTCACCTTTTTATTCGGGTGGCAGCAGCAAGTACATGGCAGTTACTGTCAGCGTCGATTTGCACCTCTGTTGCCATACGCGTTTCGGAACACTCTCCTTTGTCAGTGGCATGGCGCGTGTGGGAGAGAAGGCATCGCGCATTCAATAAGTCAGATGGTATTTCAACCCAAGATCCCGCCCCACTGGGCGTGTGCGTGCTAAGCACTCTGTTTGTAGCAAGTAATATCCGTAGTGGTTTGCGCTTACTCTCTCTCTCCTTAGTACCTCCCGTTGGGTCGTTGGCAGGACCACCACTCCTTGTTGCTTTGCTTGTGCCCAATCCAAACAGGTACATCGTTCTGCTAATGTGTCCCGTCACACAAGACACAAGGAACCGCTGGGGAGTGGCGGGGTTATCCTCGTGACCGGAGCAGGCCACTTATTATTCAAAAAAGTAACTGCCATGTACTTGCTGCTGCCTCCCGAATAAAAAGGTGAAACTAAACGACGTGTGGGTATCCTCATTGCATGAGCAAACTTTTTTGAATATATATATATATATATATCCACACTGGTTTCAAAAACAATGTAACGGGCTCAATCCAGCCGCAGCACCGCCAAGAAACAGGAGACCCAGATTTCCGTGAGCAATTATTTTATTTCTGCAACGGACAGCATAACGTTTCGGCCTCCCAGAGGCCTTGGTCACATGGCGCCATAGAGGGTGGCGGCAGAAATTTAAAGTGCGAGTGCAAGTGAAATAAACAATTTCATTGGGTGTCGGTTTCAAGTACAAGGAACATAGTAAAAATACTACACATTTTCCCTTGATTTTCAATGTGCTTCTTAAACAAAAACAGTATTGGGATCAATCCCTATAAGCTTGCTATTGCATATAAATCAACATAATGGATCGAGTCGCATGACACTAGTAATCTGGCGCACGCTAACCTCATGGTTAGGCACAGTGTTGGGATAAATCCCTCACCATAACATTTCCTATATCCAAACAATATAAATCAATAAACATAATATTTTAAAACCTGACTCAGGATCAAAATTGTTTGTATTGATAAATATTCCGTGCATTATTGTACACGATATTGTGGAATAAATAGGTATTTTACTATAAATAATTATATATGTATATATAAAAAATACATAAAAATGCTTAGCATGTGATAAAAGGTAACCTAAAATCCAATTCTCTATATTCAAAAAGAATGAATAAACATCAATACTGTGACATCAGTTGATTCACCAATGCATATACATTATGTCTATGTGCAAATACGCAAATTTATATCCTGTATCATGACACCCACATGAATGAATGAGTGAAGAAAATTATAAAGTGCTTGATAATGTGTGCAATGGATGGTAAGGATATGTGATCAATCAAAATCATCACTTTTAAAAGAAACACACCCACCAGTACCTAATTGCATTTTTTTTTAAATAACTTGTTTTCTATAAAAAATAAATTTTGACATCTATTTGTGTTACGTGGATGAGATGTTGTTCAGACTGGTCCCAGTCTGTCATCCTAACACACCAAATGGCAAATTACACAAAACACACGGATGGCTTGAACACAAGTATAAGTAAAAGTAAAATCTTACACCAACCAGTTGGTATTACAGTGGGTTGTATCTGTTTTACGTGTAAGATGGCTTTTACAGAATAGTGTTGTGAACACAGGCTACCTAACATTCGAATACCCGTATGGCATGGTTTGGAGATAGTGTTTGCTTCAGAGACAGGTGTAAAAGTCTTCCGAAGCATTAAGCCCCTGTGGTGCCTTACTTTCCAACATCACAATATACCTAGTTTCTAATTTTCTGAGTGCAGCATCCCTATCGCCTCCTCTTCTAAGAGGTGCTACTGAGTCAATGGCATAGTACTTCAACAGAGTACTGTTGCTGTTATGATACTCCTTGTAGTGTCTAGCCACTGGATAGGCAGAATCGTTGGAATTAATAGCCCTCAGGTGTTGGAGGACCCGTTTGTGGACTTGCAGCTTAGAGCTGCCCACATACCTCAAGCCACACGGGCACTCCAACACGTATACTGCAAATTCACTCTTGCAGTTTAGTTTTTTGTTTATCTTGCAAGGGACCTCTGAGAAAGGGGTAAGATATTCTGTTCTGTTTACCCCATGGGAACATGCCTTGCATGTAGAGCATTTTCTAAACCCTCTACTGCCAGCCAGCCAATCTTTAGGTGTTTCCAATTCTGGGCTAGATTTCACCAAAGCATCCTGTAAGGAGTAGGCCCTTCTGTAAGTGATTGCTGGTTTTCTTGGCATGAATTCACCGATGACTGGATCACATTTCACTAGATCCCAGTGTTTGTTAACTATCTTTCTGAGTGCCCCATGCTGGCTATTGAACGGCCATATTAATCTGATAGGTTGCTGTATAGGCATGACAGTTGGAATTTGGGATTTCTTGTGAAGTAAAGCTATTTCATGGGGAAGAGCATTGGCTTTGCGTATTGCAGCCATCACTATGTTCTCACTGTATCCTCGGGCCAGAAACCTAAGTTTGCTGGCCTGCTGTGCTGCACTGCATTGAGATTCAGTACTGCAAACCCTTCTAATCCTGAGCATCTCCCCATAAGGGATGCTCCTTATTAAATGCAGAGGATGATGACTCTGGGCGTGCAGTACTGTATTCCCCGCCGTAGGCTTCCTGAACAACGCTGTTTCCAAATGGCAGAAGTGAATGCCAAGTTGTAGGTGTTGGTGTTTAACTGAGTAATGAAGTCCTCTGCCTGTGTGGGTGTACCATGCCAGATCATAAAAACATCGTCGATGTATCTATACCACCGAACGATGTGATCCCTGCAAATAGCCGAGTGTTATATATATATATCAAACACACGAGTTGCCCCAAGAGGAATCGCCACACACGGAAGGTATCCGCACTCTCACCCCAGGTTGCACAGCTTCAAATCAGGTAGCAGGCATTCCCATTTGCAATACGTGTTTCGAGCATTGCGCTCTTGATCACTGGCTAGCTGAACAAAGGAGGCAGAATTCAAAGAACCAATTTATTTTGATGATGAGCCCCGCCCCAGTGGGCGCCATAGCATGCTGGTAATTGTAGTTAAATCATGCTGCTAGGCTCAAACGTTCACTCCCCAAGTGGGTTCCACAGCCTCAGTTAAAAAATGTCATACCCGTGAGGGTGAGAATCCTCGCCAAACTGTCCTCCACTGGCAAGTATTACACTGTGGTGCTGGCGCCTTTCCGTTCCACGAGCGCTCCATTCGTCGAGCACTCCAGACCCGCCTTGGTAAGCGGTGGGGCTTTTCCGTGGCCGGACCAGCCACTATAAATCAAACACACGAGTTGCCCCAAGAGGAATCGCCACACACGGAAGGTATCCGCACTGCCAGAAACCGGTCCCCGGTAGCTTGTTTCCTCCCCAGTATAAGAATTGGCTTGGTAGTTTGGTTTGCCCTGTTCCCATCATGCACTGGGACAGGAACAGACTAATTTGCATGTAGCCAGGTTCTGAGCTGGGATGGTGCAGTGAGCTAAAAAACGGTGATGGATCAAGCCCTGATCTTTGGACTGGGTAAGAGTGGTCTGCTTAATTCAGACACTCTGTTCATCACCACCCCCTTTTCTGAATCATTTTGTCCACCATAAGCGTGGAAGGGTATACTCAGATGTGAGTCCCTTGCTCATTGCACCATCAGGATTCAAGCAAGCCGGGCTGACGACGGCTGGATTGCCAGAAACCGCTCCCCGGTAGCTTGTTTCCTTCCCAGTATAAGAATTGGCTTGGTAGTTTGGTTTGCCCTGTTCCCATCATGCACTGGGACAGGAACAGACTAATTTGCATGTAGCCAGGTTCTGAGCTGGGATGGTGCAGTGAGCTAAAAAACGGTGATGGATCAAGCCCTGATCTTTGGACTGGGTAAGAGTGGTCTGCTTAATTCAGACACTCTGTTCATCACCACCCCCTTTTCTGAATCATTTTGTCCACCATAAGCGTGGAAGGGTATACTCAGATGTGAGTCCCTTGCTCATTGCACCATCAGGATTCAAGCAAGCCGGGCCGACGACGGCTGAAATGCCAGAAACCGGTCCCCGGTAGCTTGTTTTCTTCCCAGTATAAGAATTGGCTTGGTAGTTTGGTTTGCCCTGTTCCCATCATGCACTGGGACAGGAACAGACTAATTTGCATTAAGACAGGTTCTGAGCTGGGATGGTGCAGTGAGCTAAAAAACGGTGATGGATCAAGCCCTGATCTTTGGACTCGGTAAGACTGGTCTGCTTAATTCAGACACTCTGTTCATCACCACCCCCTTTTCTGAATCATTTTGTCCACCATAAGCGTGGAAGGGTATACTCAGATGTGAGTCCCTTGCTCATTGCACCATCAGGATTCAAGCAAGCCGGGCCGACGACGGCTGAATTGCCAGAAACCGGTCCCCGGTAGCTTGTTTCCTTCCCAGTATAAGAATTGGCTTGGTAGTTTGGTTTGCCCTGTTCCCATCATGCACTGGGACAGGAACAGACTAATTTGCATGTAGCCAGGTTCTGAGCTGGGATGTGCAGTGAGCTAAAAAACGGTGATGGATCAAGCCCTGATCTTTGGACTGGGTAAGAGTGGTCTGCTTAATTCAGACACTCTGTTCATCACCACCCCCTTTTCTGAATCATTTTGTCCACCATAAGCGTGGAAGGGTATACTCAGATGTGAGTCCCTTGCTCATTGCACCATCAGGATTCAAGCAAGCCGGGCCGACGACGGCTGAAATGCCAGAAACCGGTCCCCGGTAGCTTGTTTCCTTCCCAGTATAAGAATTGGCTTGGTAGTTTGGTTTGCCCTGTTCCCATCATGCACTGGGACAGGAACAGACTAATTTGCATGTAGCCAGGTTCTGAGCTGGGATGGTGCAGTGAGCTAAAAAACGGTGATGGATCAAGCCCTAATCTTTGGACTGGGTAAGAGTGGTCTGCTTAATTCAGACACTCTGTTCATCACCACCCCCTTTTCTGAATCATTTTGTCCACCATAAGCGTGGAAGGGTATACTCAGATGTGAGTCCCTTGCTCATTGCACCATCAGGATTCAAGCAAGCCGGGCCGACGTCGGCTGAAATGCCAGAAACCGGTCCCCGGTAGCTTGTTTCCTTCCCAGTATAAGAATTGGCTTGGTAGTTTGGTTTGCCCTGTTCTCATCATGCACTGGGACAGGAACAGACTAATTTGCATGTAGCCAGGTTCTGAGCTGGGATGGTGCAGTGAGCTAAAAAACGGTGATGGATCAAGCCCTGATCTTTGGACTGGGTAAGAGTGGTCTGCTTAATTCAGACACTCTGTTCATCACCACCCCCTTTTCTGAATCATTTTGTCCACCATAAGCGTGGAAGGGTATACTCAGATGTGAGTCCCTTGCTCATTGCACCATCAGGATTCAAGCAAGCCGGGCCGACGTCGGCTGAAATGCCAGAAACCGGTCCCCGGTAGCTTGTTTCCTTCCCAGTATAAGAATTGGCTTGGTAGTTTGGTTTGCCCTGTTCCCATCATGCACTGGGACAGGAACAGACTAATTTGCATGTAGCCAGGTTCTGAGCTGGGATGGTGCAGTGAGCTAAAAAACGGTGATGGATCAAGCCCTGATCTTTGGACTGGGTAAGAGTGGTCTGCTTAATTCAGACACTCTGTTCATCACCACCCCCTTTTCTGAATCATTTTGTCCACCATAAGCATGGAAGGGTGTACTCAGATGTGAGTCCCTTGCTCATTGCACCATCAGGATTCAAGCAAGCCGGGCCGACGACGGCTGAAATGCCAGAAACCGGTCCCTGGTAGCTTGTTTCCTTCCTAGTATAAGAATTGGCTTGGTAGTTTGGTTTGCCCTGTTCCCATCATGCACTGGGACAGGAACAGACTCATTTGCATGTAGCCAGGTTCTGTGCTGGGATGGTGCAGTGAGCTAAAAAACGGTGATGGATCAAGCCCTGATCTTTGGACTGGGTAAGAGTGGTCTGCTTAATTCAGACACTCTGTTCATCACCACCCCCTTTTCTGAATCATTGGTAAGCGGTGGGGCTTTCCGTGGCCGGACCAGCCACTATAAATCAAACAGCTGTGCAACCTGGGGTGAGAGTGCGGATACCTTCCGTGTGTGGCAATTCCTCTTGGGGCAACTTGTGTGTTTGATTTATAGTGGCTGGTCCGGCCACGGAAAAGCCCCACCGCTTACCAAGGCGGGTCTGGAGTGCTCGAAGAATGGAGCGCTCGTGGAACGGAAAGGCGCCAGCACCACAGTGTAATACTTGCCAGTGGAGGACAGTTTGGCGAGGATTCTCTCCCTCACGGGTATGACATTTTTGACCTGAGGCTGTGGAACCCACTTGGGGAGTGAACGTTTGAGCCTAGCAGCATGATTTAACTACAATTACCAGCATGCTATGGCGCCCACTGGGGCGGGGCTCATCATCAAAATAAATTGGTTCTTTGAATTCCGCCTCCTTTGTTCAGCTAGCCAGTGATCAAGAGCGCAATGCTCGAAACGCGTATGGCAAATGGGAATGCCTGCTACCTGATTTGAAGCTGTGCAACCTGGGGTGAGAGTGCGGATACCTTCAGTGTGTGGCGATTCCTCTTGGGGCAACTCGTGTGTTTGATTTATAGTGGCTGGTCCGGCCACGGAAAAGCCCCACCGCTTACCAAGGTGGGTCTGGAGTGCTCGACGAATGGAGCGCTCGTGGAACGGAAAGGCGCCAGCACCACAGTGTAATACTTGCCAGTGGAGGACAGTTTGGCGAGGATTCTCACCCTCACGGGTATGACATTTTTGAACTGAGGCTGTGGAACCCACTTGGGGAGTGAGCGTTTGAGCCTAGCAGCATGATTTAACTACAATTACCAGCATGCTATGGCGCCCACTGGGGCGGGGCTCATCATCAAAATAAATTGGTTCTTTGAATTCCGCCTCCTTTGTTCAGCTAGCCAGTGATCAAGAGCGCAATGCTCGAAACACGTATGGCAAATGGGAATGCCTGCTACCTGATTTGAAGCTGTGCAACCTGGGGTGAGAGTGCAGATACCTTCCGTGTGTGGCGATTCCTCTTGGGGCAACTCGTGTGTTTGATATATATATATATATACGGACAGAAGCGAGAAGCTTGTGAAGGGGAGCCCCCCGGCTGCGAAAGGCACAGGAATGGAGTGCACGATGGAAGAGGCTACTACAGATGGCCCGCCTCGAAAACGAAATGACTGAACTTTTTCCAGCAGCTAGGATGTGCAGAGGGATTGACCGAAGCACGGCGTACTGAAGGCAGGAGCCTTGAAAGATTTTAAGCTGCCCAGGTGGTAGTGAAATAATTACCGGCGCACCATGACTGGGATATGGAAAATTCCTTTTAAAAGCATGAATTGCACCCAGATCAAGATGCACTAAGTGAGGTTTCACCACGATCAACATTGGAAACCAGCAAAGAATTTGGAGCAGTTGTGGAGCATTGTGGGTATTGAAGTCCCAGCATTGAAAATCGAACATTAACCTGAACTAAGTGGCAAGGTAACCAGTAAGTCAACCACTATGGGATTGAAAAATTCATTAAAAATTGGTACTAAAGACTTTGCCATTAGGTTTGAAATAATAAGCTGCAATGAAATAAAGAAAAACTTGAAAATTAACTGCTCCTTTAAGGTCTGGAAAGTAATGGACTTGGTCCCTTTTCAATGTCTAAAGGGTTCCGTTATTTAAACCTAACGAACCCACCTTTGTGCAGCAAGTGGCATTTGATAAAGAGTCCTGTACTCGAAACGCGTTATGCCCAGAAAACCTTTTAATAAAGAACATTTCTTACGGTATTGCTGGTGTGGCCTGGATTACGTGACAGAAGTTGCACGTTCTTTTGAAGATATATATATATATATATATATTACCTACTGGCGGTCGCCAGTAGGTATATATAGTTAGGATTTTTTCTCTATGGGACTTTTGAAAATTCTATGTCTAATAACTTTGGCGTTTGTGGACGGAATCGGCTGAAATTTTCAGGAAAATGGCAAATTTTGTTTCTGAGCAGCCCCTGAAAATTTGGGGGGGTTTCGTCAAGGGGGCACCGAGAAAAAGGGGGGTCCCAAAACGCGTTTTTAACATTGAGTTTTCCATAGGGCGTTTGGCCTCACTTTTAGCTCGAACGGCTGAATGGATTTGCACGAAACTTGGCAAAATTGTAGGGACTGTTAGCCCGATGTGCCTTTGCTGGGTCTCAATATATGTGCTCCAGTGGATTTTGAGAAATTAACGTTTAAAAAAACAGATATATCTGTGACAGCGTCCCGGGTAGCGCTCCGGTTCGCGTACTTTTCACGTAACGGAGCTTTGCGAAGCGAAGCTGATTGGCTCTCCGGTGTCTGTCAACATTCTAAACAGTCCGGAGCGGCCGCCATCTTGTCTCTCGGTAGGATCGAGAGACAAGAGGAGGCCAAAACGAAGGGGCAAATGACGATAAGGGGGCATAGTAGATCCTCCCTGACCCCCTATGTTTGATGTGGAGGCTTTAAAAGCGCACCGGAAAGCGGTCCGGGGAGCGTACTATAAGGAAACAAGAATGATTGACTTTTAAAATATTGTATGTTTGTTGATTGTTCGTTTTGTTGTTTTTTTTGTTTATTTTTATTTACGTAGCAACATGTAGGTACCAATGCAGAGTCTAAAAATCAATAAACACCGTCTCCTTTGTAGATATCTTGCAAGTTGTTTCTGAAGTTTTTGTGGTATATGGAATTCATACCATAGTCTGTCTGGAAAGCCGAAACAATATGGAGGTAGGAGATAATAAAGAGATGTTAAATACACATTGGAGATAATATAGTGGAAGAAAGGAAGTAGCTATGAGCAACTTAGTATGTAACACAAAAAAGTTGCACAGTATATTTAAAGTCTGACTTTACATTATAATCAATTTGCTACTAGTTTACAAAATACATATAAAAATGAATAATGTCTCAAACAATTTTTGAATTATTAAATAAAAATTTATTTTTCTGATTCTTTTTCAAAATTTAAAAGAAATTCTAATAATTCATTATCATTTTTTTTTCATTTTCAAGTAGGAAATCTACTGCTTCCACACATTGCAGAAGTTCAAAGTCCCGTGAATCATCATTGAATTCATGGTCAATTTCTGTATCTGCTTTGCTTCCTGCAACAATTTCCAAGTTATTTTTCTGTTGTCCTTCCATTTTGTATGCTGTAAAATGAATTTTAAAAAAATATATCAGTACAGATAGGGCACTGTTGGGTTTAAGTACAGACAGGCAGTTTGGTTTTTTAAACAGTGATTTTTTCGTTGGGCAGTGTATGGTATCAAACTGGAAGTAGAAATATGAAAAAAATTATGAAATAAACTCTAAGTCAATTCCTCATTATACAAGACAAGTCTAACTCCATCCATAACTAAAACAGAAAAGTCTATTTTATTCTATAAGTATTACAGAGTGATAGAATATAACTATCAGAAAATGTTTTCCTAATTAGCTTACAGTACAGAACATACTTCAGTTTTTAAAATAATATCTTACCTTTCAAATAGAACTTGAAGTTATCAGTTGAAATGTAGTTGATATGTACTTCAAGAAGCAGTAGTCAAAATGGCTGTGTTTCTCTCTCTTTCTTTATATATATTCAGGTACATAACCAATCAAATGTCATGATATAATAGTAGAAATTGAAAGTAACATTTTAATTGGTTGTCAATTCCAACACTTCCGATGTGTTTTGTGAAGTAATTTACCTCAGGGAATTTAGAGAGTTCTACATGCTAAATGGCTCAATGGAATTCCAACCAAATTTGTGAAAATGGTAGGGATTGGTATGTAGTATGAGCTAATGTTTAATTGGTGAAAGTGTCTCCAGTGGTTTTTCTGTAAATTACTTTCCCACCTTTTTTGAGCGAGTGCTTGTCAGTGCGTGTCCAGGTACGCGAACCTGCAGCGTTACGGGAGTCCTCCATTTTGTGTTTCGGTAGAATTGAGATACAAGATGGAGGGTAAATAATGTTCAGAATGGGTAGAAGGGGGTACTTTAGACGTATCCTGACCCCCTAGGTTTTCTGAGGGTGGCTGAGGAGGCTCATATATGTCGAAAAAAAAATTGAATTTTTCGCGCGGTTAGCTGCCGGTACGCGAACCAGGTAGCGAACAGGGAAGCGAACATAAGTGAAAATTAGTGAAAAAAGGTACATTCGAAATTTCAAAAGAGTAAATAAAGTTAAGGTAGCTCTGAAAAGAGCTTTTGTGTTCTGTGTAAGTTCTAGGTACTTATAAGTAGGAACCAATACACATTCTTAAATTTAGTATGAAAACTCTGTTCCCCTCATCTGAGAAGTGCACGCCATCTCCTCTGTAGATATCTTGCATATAGTAACGCAAGTTATTGTTGTAGATAGCACCCATTCCATGGTCTCTCATGTAAGCTGAAACAGACTTATTTAAATGCTTCCTCGATTTCTCAATTTGTGGACAAAATTGATTGGACCACCTCCATTTTTGTCTTTGGCATATATTGGAATATACCAAGGCAGTTTGAGGAAAAAGTGTCATCAATTGCTCAAAGGTGTCTTTTAAGAGCATTTCCAGACCTACCCCAGTCAAAGTGCCCAAATCATTTCCTCCACAGTGCACTATTATGAGGTCAGGGTTTGGCAAATGTAAAAAGGTTTTCACCAATGGTATCAATTGGTGACATTTCAATCCTCTTCGGCCAATCCATTTGATTTCCACATTTTGTAAATTGAGGTTGTGTACATTTCTGTTATCAGCATACCTGTGAGTCCAGTGGATGTAGCTATGTCCAAGAATCCAGACTGAAAACATGGCTAGAGGTGTTTTTGCTGCAGTCAGATGAAGTGTGGGAATGAAATGGCAGTTGAAATAGTGAAGTTTGTAATGAAAAAAAACTGTGGAGTTTGAGTGCAAATGATTCATAAGTAGTGATTGGTGGATTTCCATTGCTGAAAACAGAAAGTTAGGGTGCATGGATGTGTTCTTTGAAAGATGTAATTTGAATGGTTATTTAAAAATGATGTTATGAAAGATTGCAGTGGATTAGCAGGTGTACTGAGAGTTCAGAGTTCATTTGAAACATTGTTGTGTGAACTTGTAAACATGAGAGGTCTGGCAGGCAGTAGTTGCTATGGAAAAAGGGCAGAAAGGGCAGAGGGGGGAAGGGTGTTGATTTGAAAATAGTGAGGGAAGAGTTTTGATTGGCTGACATGAGAGATATGTGTGATGAATATCAGCATTTCAGTGCCTTTGTTGGTTGCAGCCTCCGGCGTGCATACCTTTAATTCTGCTAAAGAAAAATTGGTGTGTTTCTGAGACTGTTTTGAAATTCAAAAAGAATTTGTAAAGGTGAGTTATCGTTTCTATATTTTAGATAAAGACTAGTATGCTTTTTTGCGTAAATAAGAAAGCCAGCTGTGTATTTAAAATGATGTTTTGAGTCAAGTGTTTGCATTATGTTTTCAAAGAAGATTTTGCATTCTTTTACCAATTGTAATTGCAGATAATGTAAAGTATTAGTACTGACAAGGTGTGGTTGTACATAGGAGCTGTGCTGTGTTTTCAAATTATGATCAGAAAATCGTTTTTAAGGAAAAGGAATGCTTTAAAAAATTATAAGAATTTATTTACTTGTGATGTGACTCCTGCAATGCGTCGTTTTTGCGGAACAGATGCATGATGCATCTGTGTTGTTATTGCCCCATGCTGCTCTACAGTGTACATGTAAAAAATGATGCATAAGTGGCAGGTCGGGGGTTATCCACCAAATCTCGAATTTGGGCAGCACTATAATTAATCGGGTGCCACCTCTCCATATGACGATGCATGGTATAATTACCATAACTATATTTTTTTCGGTTCCTCTGGAGAGTACATCGTGGCAGATGAGGCAGGTAACGTACCTGGCATTTACTTTTTTTTCATGTGGAGGAAATAAAAAAAATTGCCAAATAGAATTCTCTTTAATATGGGACGTCCTTGGCTTTTCTTTTAAAAACACCCTTGTCCCTTGCTCCTGTTCCTCGTCTTCCTCTTCTTCCTCCTCTTGTTGGAAGATGACCTGTGGAGTTGGTCCTCTCTTCCTTGGAGGTGGTGGTGGTGGTGGGCATCCACCAGCTGCAGCTACTACAGATGCCATGACTGAACAAGCAGAAAGAGGTCTTTCTCTCATAAAAATGAAAGTCGGAGTGAGGAAAAAAGGTGGGATTTTCATCATTTGGGAAAAAAAAATGTTCTAAACCAATGAAAAGTGTTTATTTTACGTCATATGATCAAGCGTTCCATCATTAGGAAACTAAAAGTAAAATGAACCAATGAAAAGTTTTATGAACTAGTCACATGACCTGTTATGCTTACGTTACGCGCTCCGCGCTGCGCCTCGGATCGTTTCCGGGGCTCTGCGTTTCGCGCCTTGGTTCGCATTCCAGAGCGCTTCCGGGTACGCTAACGCGGCGCGTCATAAGGCGCATTATGCAGTAACGCGATATGTTGCGATTACGCGACGCGTCACGATGTGGCTTTCTAATGCGGTACTTGCACTAACGGAACGTTTACCGGTTCGCGTACCGGCAACGAAACAATAAAAAATCATTTCAATTATAATATAAATTAAATTAAAAAAATATAATACAAAAATATATAAAATATATTTTTGAATTAGAATAAGAATACATTTTACAGCTTTTGATATTTGCTATTAAAAACCACTGAAATTCACTGAAAAAACCATAGGTTATAGACCATATATAGTTAGGGATTAGCATTTACAAAACCTTGAAAATTCACTGAAAAAAACATAGGTTATAGACCATATATAGTTAGGGATTAGCATTTACAAAACCTTATTTTACTCACACAAAACCATTGAAATTTGCATATATAGTTAGTTGCACTAACTATATATCGCGCACCCGCAATCCACTGCTGATGATGTCACATATTACATCATTCATGACATGGTCAGTGACATCACTGATGACATCACTGATGACATCTCAAATGACATCACTGATGACATCACTGATGACACCTCAAATGACATCACTAATGACATCTCAAATGACATCACTGATGACATCTCAAATGACATCACTGATGACATCACTGATGACATCTCAAATGACATCACTGATGACATCTCAAATGACATCACTGATGACATCTCAAATGACATCACTGATGACATCACTGATGACATCTCATTTGACATTACTGATCACATCACTGATGACATCATTCATGTGATAATACGATGAACTTCTTCAGTCTCTAATATAACCTTAGATACACTCAGTGTAAACAGACACTCACAGACTGTCACTTATCCATGGAGTTACTCACACACCTAGTCAGTCATGCAAAGAATCAATCACACCTCCATTTTCTCAACTATACAGTTATACACACCTTACGTATTCAAACATATACTAACACATATTTACTCTCTTATACAATCCCTGATACAAGTTCACAATGATCCATACAGCCACTCACACATTCACTGGCTCTTATGCACAGTTATTTATATATGTCAACTCTCACATGTACTGTGTTTTACATATGTACTTACTTTGACATTTAGCACTGAGAAATCCATTCACTCACCAATACACTCATGCAGACAGTCAACCACCCATACAGCTGTTTCCACATGCACTTTTGAACCCATACATCTAGTGAATCAACTGCTCATACATCTATGCACAGAGTCACACACCTCCCAGCCACCCACACACACACTCAGTCTCCCATACAAATACTTGGGCAACCAATCAATAACCCATATAGTTACTCATATAGCTACTGATCAACACATGCAGCAGTTTACAGAACAACAGACATAATGATGCACAAATTAAGACAGTTTAGTCACTAACCCATGCACTCAGTGAGACATATTAAATCACTTACTCATACAGTCAGCCATGCACCTACTAAATCCTTCATCCAGACACTTATACATCCACTCATTCTTCAATATGTAAGACATATTTTAACTTTACAGAAACATACAGTCACTGGGTGTTGTCATCAGTGATGTCATCAGTGATGTCATTTGAGATGTCATCAGTGATGTCATCAGTGATGTCACTGACCATGTCATGAATGATGTAATATGTGACATCATCAGCAGTGGATTGCGGGTGCGCGATATATAGTTAGTGCAACTAACTATATATGCGAATTTCAATGGTTTTGTGCGAGTAAAATAAGGTTTTGTAAATGCTAATCCCTAACTATATATGGTCTATAACCTATGGTTTTTTCAGTGAATTTTCAAGGTTTTGTAAATGCTAATCCCTAACTATATATGGTCTACAACCTATGGTTTTTTCAGTGAATATATATATATATATATATATATATATCTCCAATTACCGCTCCTGTGGTTGAACCCACCAAAAGAGAAAAACTCTTCAATTGCTTTCGTTCACTGCTGGCAACAGTGACTTTTATTAATCCATATAAACGCAATTCATGCGGACAAGATGACGCGTTTTGGCCAGCGGGGTGGCCTTCCTCATATATATATATATTCCAAAAGAAAACACGCACTGTTTAGTACGTGAAACAGGCCACATCAACCGTGCTTCATGAAATCTTTATTGTGAGGCAGAAATGCATTACGCGTTTCGACTCTAGCGAGTCTTAATCATATGCAAATATTCCAGGGGTGGGTTCGTTAGCTTTTAAAGAAACGTGACTAAAAACATTGAAGAAGGACCAATGCCCACGTATTTGATTTAAAGAGGCAGTAAGTGACAAATATTTAAGTTCTTAATAGTTCCATTTTGGATGGATGTAGAGTTTTACTTTCAAATGTCATTCAGGTATATCCATCAAAAATATAGTATTTTCGTAATTTTTCCTGCAGTCATTAATTTGGTATATTCTGACGTCACCTGGACCACCACATACATAATGCACCATTACTGCCATTTTCAAACACATAAATCATTCAATGTTGATCTTGGCAAAACATTGACTTGCTTTTACTGTGTACCAAACACTTCAAATAACGCCTTCAATGGACAGTTCCATGTTATGGCTGAGTCTGAAAGGTCACAGTGCATGTCGAGAAAAATTCCGCTACCATTCAGTTCTTATTCAGTTTGTTACTTGCCTTCAAAATTAGTGTTCACAAGCACGGAGCACATAGGAAATTCCTTTAGCGAACCCTCTCAACTTGGCCCTTCCATCAATACTCTGTCAATGACCAATGTAGCAGCCGGCGGGCACCCCTTTTTTGCAGCTATGCTTCAAACGACACCTGACAGTAGGAGCGCTTCAGCCTCTCGGGTCGGGGCCCATCACAGATGTGTCAGCCATCTCTCATATTCCAAAAGAAAACACGCACTGTTTAGTACGTGAAACAGGCCACATCAACCGTGCTTCATGAAATCTTTATTGTGAGGCAGAAATGCATTACGCGTTTCGACTCTAGCGAGTCTTAATCATATGCAAATATTCCATGGGTGGGTTTGTTAGCTTTTAAAAAAAAGTGACTAAAAACATTGAAGAAGGACCAATGCCCACGTATTTGATTTAAAGAGGCAGTAAGTGACAAATATTCAAGTTCTTAATAGTTCCATTTTGCAGGGATGTAGAGTTTTACTTTCAAATGTCATTCAGGTAAATCCATCAAAATATATATATTCACTGGAAAAAACCTCAGGTTTCAGGGACGTCAGAGTTAGGAATTAGCATTTAAAAAACCTTAGAAATCCACAAAAAAACACAGGTTCCAGGAACATTATAGTTAGGCTGACATTTCACTTGTACTAAACCTATAAAATTCAGCCGTTATAGTTTTCTGAGCTAACTATACTTTGCACCCCCACAATACACTGTTGATGACATCACATATTAAATCACGCATTACATGGTCAGTGACATCACTCCTGCCATCTTAAATGACATCACTCATGACATCATCCAGTGATTGTGACTGTTTCTAAAACGTTTAAGAATGTGTGGGTATATGAGTGTCTGTATGGATGATTCGGTGGGTGGGTGACTGACTGTGTAAGTGAGTGATTATAAGTGTCTCAGTGAATGTATGGGTGAATGACTAATCTGTTTGAATGTCAGTCTGTCAATTGGTTTGTAAGTGGCTGCATGGGTGGGTGAGTAGCTACATGAGTATCTATATGGGTTATTGATTGGTTGGTTGTCTGAGTACCTGTATGGGTGCCTGAGAGTCTGTGTGGGTGTGTGAGGGGTGTGTGACTCCATGTATGGATGTGCAAGTGAGTGAATCACTGGGTGTATGGGTTCATGAGTACATCTGTGAGGGGATGTATGGGTGAGTGAGTATGCATATGGCTGTGTCAGTGAGTGAATGGATGTCTCAGTAGTAAATGGGCGAGTAACTGCATATGGGACAGGCAGTATATGGGAGTGCTGGAGTATATAAGTGACTTTATGTGTAAGTGAGTGATTGTGAGAGTGGCTGTATGGATGAGTGTGTGCTAGTGGCAGTGATTGTATAAGAGAGTTAGTATGTGTTAGTATGTATGAATAAGTGAGGTGGTGTGTGTATAACTGTATAGGTGAGTAAGTGGCAGTGTGATTTAATCTTTGGGTGAGGGACTAAGTATGTGAGTAGATCTATGGGTGAGTGACAGTGTGTGAGTGTCTGCATGGGTGTATGGTTGGTTGTATGGCTGAGTGAGTGGATGTGTGTGTAAACCTATGAATCAGTGAGTGGGTATGTACTTACTGGTATTGGCGTTTCTATGATTTCGAGAATGGTAGTCTGTATTTGGAGTGGGTGTATGAAAGGTGTAATTGGGGTGTGAGTAGGTGCATCAGAGATTATGTGGATGATGTCATAAGTGATATCATCAGTGATGTCATTTGAGATGTCATCAGTAATGTCATCAGTGATGCCACTGTCCATGTCATGAGTGATTTAATATATGAAGGTCATCAGCAGTGCATTGCGGTGGTGAGTTACAGTTAGCTCAGCTAACTGTAACAGCCGGATTTCACAGGTTTTGTTCAAGTGAAATGTCAGCCTAACTATAACGTCCTGTAACCTGTGTTTTTTCAGTGAATTTCTAAGGTTTTTTAAAAGCTAAATCCTAACTATAATTTCCCTGTGTTTTTTTTCAGGGAATTTCGAAGGCTTTTTAACTAGCAGTCAAGTTTGCAGAGTGGTGGAGAAAATGGGCTGGGCCTCTAACCAGCTCTCAGGAATTCTGCTGCGTAGGAGTTACAGGATCTACCAAGAGGACTTCTTGGCCCCCAACGGCCCTCTGGAGTAAAGTGTACTTTCTCCCCCAACCAGTAGTGCGCCAGGAGGTGCATTTGCAGAGTGGTGGAAAAAGGGGACGTGGCCTCCAAAGACCTCTTAGCAATCCCACTGTGTGGGACTTACTGGAGGCAACAAGAGGGGTAGTTGGCCCCAAGGACATCCTTGTGGGCCAACTACCCCCCCTGTTACCTCAGTAAGTCCCACACAGCAGGATTACTGAGTTCTGATAGCAGGCCATGACCCCTTTCTCCACCCGTCTGCAAACGCGCCTCCTGGTGTGCTCTTGGTAGGGGGATGAAGAGAGATCTGTATACTCTACGATGGCTTTCTTGAGTCCTAGGATCAATGTGCCATGATTAACGCGGCCTATGAAGCTGTATGGTCCAAGAGAAGTAGTGCAGCAACCTCTTTCTGGACTACTGTATTTTAAGGTCATCCCAGATGGAGATTAGGTCTGATTCAGTGCCTCTATCAGGAAAGAATCCCATTTGGAAGTCGGAAAGTAGGGAGTGGGCTTCAGTGAATTTTGAAACCTGGTAGAAGGCTGCTTTTTTTATAAATATGCCTAGGAATGGTCCATTTGCAATTGGTCAGTAGTGTGGGAGTCCAAGTTTGTTTTCCTTAATGATGGGTGGATTCATGTCTTTTTTAAGGCTCTGGAAAGACCCCCTTGTCATTAAGGAGTTGTTGATCAGTGTTCTGACTGGGTTGGCTCTAAAGGTGTTAGAAGAGTGCTTTTGAATATATGTGGGGGACAAGAGTCAGATGGGCAATTGGATAGACTGCTAGCTTTACCATGATACTGAAATTTGGTTGGTGATAGTTCTTTGAAAGAAAGCAGAGGGTGTATTAACATGTCTCTCAACAGCTGCAGTGGAAGTGGATTAGTGCTGTATGGTTTTTTTGTGTGCTAAAAAAGTGAATCCCACATGTCTGCTTTGGTTGTGTAATGAGTTGCCAGTTTGTGACAAAATTCCTGAGAAATGGGATGGGTTAATTGCTGCATTTTGGATTGCTAAATTCTGTGAGTATTTTAAATAGTTCTTTATCCTCATCCATGCTCATAACGTCCACGGTCCACCCACGCGCGATTAATTCCCTGTCTGTGAGGGCGAATTAATCAGTGGGCGGAGTTGTGATGAGCCCAGCTTGTCATGAGCACAGCTCCACTGTGACTCATGACGAGCTGGGCTCGTCACTAGCACCGTAGCGCCGCGCTGTGGGGGAATTACCCCCGCAGTGAAGGGGTTATTGGGGCATTTTGAGTTGTGGATTATGCTTGAGTAGTAGCTTTTTATCAACTGGAGGATTTTTTGGAAATGGGTCTGTGCAGTGTATTTTTTGTGTTAAAAATGGGTTCAGCTTGTCTGCTTTGGTTGTGTAATGAGTTGTCAGTTTGCAACCAGATTCTTCAGAAATGGGATGGATTCCTTCAGTGAATTTTGGATTGCGAAACTCTGTGAGTAATTGAAAAAATCTGGATAGGGGCATTTTGCGTTGTGGATTCTGCTTAAGTGGTAGCTTCTTTTGTGTTTTTGATTGATGACTTGTACATTTTGTTATATCTGTAAAGGCATATTTTGTCTTGAGGGTTGTTTGCTTTGAGTCTGGTCAGTTGAAGCTTGTTGATTTGTTGTTTTACGTTCTTGAAATCTGCATTCATCTAAGGGGCTTTTTCTTTTGTTATGTTTTGATGTTTCTGTGGGACTAATACATCAAAAGCTCAATGCAGCCATCCATAAAGATTGGAACTGAATTTATTGTGTTCAGATCTCTGTTGGAAGTAAGTTGGGTTTCTAGGTCCTCTGAATTCAACTTGTTCTAAGGCTGATATATAGTTGCGGGTAAGCTGTGTTTTGCTAAGGTGTTTTGCTAAGGTGAACTGTGGTGGCTTGTGTTGGAAGGCAACCAAGTGGTGGTCTGACTACATAACTGGGGTATGCCATTGGAATCTTACTAAGAATGGAATGCAGAATATTATATCTATGGTGTGTCTGCAATGTGTGTGGTATTTGGAAGGCACTGCTGTAGATTTAGTGTGTCTAGGCTTATGAGTATCAACTGGGGCAGGGGGGCATATTAAGTCTGTCATTCCATATGTTCTCCAAGAACACATTTGTTTGAATATTTGGTAAGTACCTTTGAAACTGTCTAGAAAGGTAGCTGGGAGTTTTCCATTACTGGGCGGTGTTATGTAGAGAAGGAGAAACTTACAGGTAAAGGTTGAGGTAGGGTTGTATCCAAAAAGGAAACATCCTCAGCTTTGATGAGAGCTGCTCTTACCTTAAATATGAGTGCTAAACTACCTCCTCTTTTGCCTATGCAATTTTGTGTATAGGTTTGCTTGTCTGAGGGAACAGCATTATGCAGTTCTGGAACCATGTCGTGCACCAGCCATGATTCTGTTATGAAGATGAAGTGACATTCTGTGTCTGTCAATGGGTCGAAGATATAGCTCTTGTTTTTAGATATAGAACAAGTTTTTAGTAGTGTGCAGTTTAAAGTACTTGTTTTGAAGGTTGTGTGGTTTTGTGTTGCAGGAGGTTGTTACGCCCAATCTGGCGAGACAGTGGATTAATATTCCAATGCTGCACTTAGATCACCGTGCACCCATTAGGGTAGAGTTCACTGATCCAGACTACAACACCCACAAGTCAATACACTCAACAGAGCAGCCCATCGAAGGGTGAAATTTTTCCTTGTGTGTGTATGGGTCAGAACAGCACGAAAGACTGTTGAAGCCTCTGATGAAGTGTGGCAGCACAGAAATGCGTCAGGCATGCATAACTCGACACAAAAGCTGTTATTTTGCATCGGCATGCCGGTTCTGAAAAAAACATAGGTTTCAGGGACGTTATAGTTAGTTGGACATTTCACTGGCACTGGTACAAAACCAAAGAAATTCAGCCGTTATAATTAGTTGAGCTAACTTTAACTCGCGTCCCCCGCAATGCACTGCTGATGATGTCACATATTATATCTGATGATGATGTCACATATTATATCATTCATGACATGGTTAGTACAGAAAGAAGCAAGTGAAGTGTAGAAAGAGTCAACAGAGGGGCAGAAAGACGCAAGAGAGGTGCAGAAACAAGCAAGAAAAGTACAGAAAGCGGCAAGAGAATTGCTGAAAGAAGCAACAGTGGTTTAGAAAGAAGCAAGAGCAGTGCCGAAAGATGCAAATGAGGTACAGAAAGAAGCAAGAGCAGAGCAGAAAGAACAAACAAATGCAAACAGAGACAAGAGGAGTGCAGAAAGAGGTAGGAGAGGTACACAAAGAGACAACAGAGGTGTAGAAATATGCAACAGAGGTGTAGAAAGAAGCAAGAGAAGTGCAGAAAGAGGCAAGTGGGGAGAAGTAAAAAGCAAGAGTAGTGCAGAAAGAACCAACAGGGGTGCTGAAAGAGGCAACAGAGGTGCAGAAGGTGGTACAAGGGGTGCAGAAAGAAGGAAGAAGAGTACAGAAAAAAGCAACGGGTGCTGAAAGAAGCCCGAGGGGTGCAGAAAGAAGGAAGAGAATTGCAGAAATATGCAACAGAGGTACTGAAAGAGGCAGAAAGAGGTAAGAAAAGTACAGAAAGAAGCAACAGAGGTACAGAAAGATGCAAGAGTGGTACAGAAAGAGTGAAGAGAAGTGTAGATAGAGGCAAGAGAGTTTCACAAATAGGGAAGAGGGGTGCAGAAAGAAGCAGGAGGGGTGCAGAATGAATTAACACTGGTGCAGAAAGAGGCAACTGAGGTGCAGAAGGAGGCACAAGGGGTGCAGAAAGAAGGAAGAAGAGTGCAGGAAAGAAGCAACAGAGGTGTTGAAAGAGGCACAACGGTGGCGTAAAGAAGGAAGAGAAGTGCAGAAAGAAGCAACATAGGTACTGAAAGAGGCACGAAGGGTGCAGCAAGAGGCAAGAGAAGTGCAGAATGAAGTAACAGAGGTACAGAAAGAGACAAGAGTGGTGCAGAAAAAGGGAAGAGAGGTGTAGATAGAGGCAAGAGAGTTGCACAAATAGGGAAAAGAGGTGCAGAAAGAAGCAAGTGAAGTGCAGAAAAAGTCAACGGAGGTGCAAGAGAGGTGCAGAAACAAGCAAGAGAAGTACAGAAAGAGGCAAGAGAATTGCTAAAAGAAGCAACATAGGTTTACAAAGAAGCAAAACAAGTGCAGAAAGATGCAAGTGATGTACAGAAAGAAGCAGGAGCAGTGCAGAAAGAATCAACAGAGGTGCAAGAAGAGGCAAGAGGGGTGCAGAAAGGTAGGAGAGGTGCACAAAGAGGCAACAGAGGTGCAGAAATATGCAACAGAGGTGTAGAAAGAAGCAAGAGAAGTGCAGAAAGAGGCAAGTGAGGTGCAGCAAAAAGCAAGAGCAGAGCATATCTAATTTCCCTGGTATTGAATGTTGTACACCTAAACAATACCATTGGACAGACCACTTTGTGCTTGAGTTCTCTATGCCCATGAAGGGCGCATGCTCTATTCCCCATGTTCAATTTCCATCTAAACGAAGGCAGTGGCATAAAATTACCGACGCTACTTTTGAACAGAAATATCTCCCCCCTCCTGTTTTACCCACGGATGACATCAACACCGCTCTCTCCAATTTGGATCTAGCAGTTAATACTGCAGTACAACAAATTGCCCCAATAAAAACTTTTAAAATAAGCCCTGCTAGGAAACAAGAGGTCTGGTATTCGGAAGAACTGCATAGTCTTAAACGCATGGCTAGAAAGACAGAGAAGACATGGAGAAAATCTCATCTGGAGGAAGATAAAATTAATTATAAAAAGGACCTTAACATCTATCACAAAGCCATACGATCTGCTCGAAAGAATCATGTTACCGCACAGTTAGAGGCAGCTGGTAACAATTCGAAAGTATTATACCAGATTGTCAACACCTTTTTAAAACCTATAGCATGCGAGAGTGCAGATATGGCCTCACAACATCTCTGTGATAGTATCTCCAGTTTTTTTACGGAAAAAATCGATGCCATTTATAAAAAAATAGAGACACTTATCCCTGCCATGAGTTGTCAGGATAATCATACTTTGGTGCAAACATCGCCCATAAATCTCTACTCCTTTAATGATTTTCCTGAAATATCATTGATAGAGGTTGAAAAACTGCTCACTGATATTAAAAGTGGGAGCCCTGCTGACTTACTTCCAGCTAGAACTATGGGTCCTTTAGGGAGAACACTGGGTCCTGATGTACAGAGACTGGTGAATCTCTCACTTACAACTGGGACTGTTCCACAGCACTGGAAAAAAGCTTTAGTCAGACCGATTAGGAAAAATACATCCCTCCCCTGGACCAACATGTCTAATCTCAGGCCAATTTCCCTGTTGCCATTTCTAGGGAAAATCATCGAAAAGCACACCAATAAACACCTATCTACCTATCTGGAACAATCAGGCAGCCTTGATCCATCACAGTCAGGTTTTAGGCCAAAATATAGCACCGAAACGGCCTTGCTGTCGATAACGGACGATCTACGGATGTACCAGGACAAAGGCTATTCTGTTGTCCTGGTACTGCTAGATTTATCGGCAGCGTTCGATACCATCTCTCACAACATCTTGATCGAACGACTGTCTGTGAGTGGAATCGGTGGTAGGGCACTGGATTGGATTAAAAGCTTTCTCTCCAACCGCACCCAATGTGTCACCATGGGTGAGTTTAGGTCGGAAGAGGTTAACATTACCAAGGGGGTCCCGCAGGGTTCTTGTTTGAGCCTTACCCTATTTAACACCTATGTGGCCCCCTTGGCAGAAATAACCAGAGCTTTTGGTTTCTGCCCAGTGTCCTACGCTGATGATACACAGCTGCTCTTCCCCTTCAAACAACTAACTCCGGGGATTATACAATCTTTTTCCGATGGAATGAAGGCAATTGCGAGGTGGATGTCCTCCAACTTTCTTCAATGTAACGTTGGAAAGACTGAGGTGATGCTTTTCGGTGAAGCCAGGGTCCAATGGTCCCCCAATTGGTGGCCTCCTGATCTGGGCCCAGTTCCTGAACCTAAATCTATAATCAAGAACCTGGGAATTCGACTAGAACCGGAGTTGACCATGAAACAACATGTTATCACCACTGTGGGATCTTGTTTCCACGTGATAGGTCTCCTCCGTAGGATATTTCCTTTCCTCCCAGACTCCCATAGGAGAACTCTAGTTCAGGCTCTAGTCATCAGCCATCTTGATTATTGCAATGGACTTCTGGCAGGTGCAAATGAAGAGGTTTTGGATCGTCTGCAGGTAGTGCAGAATACAGCAGCTAGGTTAGTACTTAATGCACCTCCCAGATCTCCATCCAAACCCTTACTACACAAACTTCACTGGTTGCCCATACATCAACGAGTGAAGTTTAAAACCTGCTGCATCATTCATAAGGGCCTCAATGAATTGGGACCAAAATACTTGGCTAATAAATTTGTTCCATATGTCCCCACCCGTACCCTTAGGTCTAGTGAACAGCTGTTACTGAACGTTCCTAAGATAAACAAAACTAGGCTAGGCGGTAGGGCCTTGTCTGTGGTGGGTCCTAACTTTTGGAACGCGCTCCCACTCACATTGAGACAATGCTATAACCATCTTCATTTTAGAAAATACCTGAAAACTTTTCTGTTTAGCTCACTTTAGCAAAGCACCCTTGTTGGGTTTTATTGAGTTCTTATCTGAAACTTTTTAATATCATTACTCCCTCTTTCAGTTCTTCCGGACGGTTGTCACAAGCGCGGAGATACTCCTTCGGGAGTTTATTCACAGCGCTATATAAACCCGCTAAATAAAAAAAATAAAAAAAGTGCAGAAAGAACCAACAGTGGTGCTGAAAGAGGCAACAGAGGTGCAGAAGGAGGTACAAGGGGTGCAAAGAGAAGGAAGAAGAGTACAGAAAGAAGCAACAAGAGTGCTGAAAGAGGCACGAGGGGTGCAGAAAGAAGGAAGAGAAGTCAAGACAGAAGCAACAGAGTACTGAAAGGGGCACAAAGGGTGCATAAAGAGGCAAGAGAAGTGCAGAAAGAAGCAACATAGGTACAGAAAGAGGCAAGAGTGGTACAGAAAGAGGGAAGAGAGGTATAGATAGAGGAAAGAGGGTTTAGGGAAGAGGGGTGCAGAAAGAGACAGGAGGAGTACAGAATGAATTACAAGTGGTGCAGAAAGAGGCAACAGAGGTGTTGAAAGAGGCACGAGGGGCGCTGAAAGAACGAAGAGAAGTGCAGAAAGAAGCAACAGATGTATTGCAAGAGAAACAAGGGGTGCAGAAAGAGGCAAGAGAAGTGCATAAAGAAGTAACAGAGGTACAGAAAGAGGCAAGAGTGCTGCAGAAAAAGGGAAGAGAGGCGTAGATAGAGGCAAGAGAGTTGCACAAATAGGGAAGAGGGGTGCATAAAGAGGCAGGAGGGTTGCAGAAAGAATTAACAGAGGTGCTAAAAGAGGCAAGAGATGTGCTAAAAAAGCAAGTGAAGTGCAGATAGAGGCAACAGAGGTGCAGAAAGACACAAGAGAGGTGCTTCGAAAGAAGCAAGAAAGTGCAGAAAGATGCAAGTGAGGTAGAGAAAGAAGCAAGAGCAGTGCAGAAAGAACCAACAGAGGTGCAAAAAGAGGCAAGAAGAGTACAGAAAGAGGTAGGAGAGGTTCAGAAAGAGGCAAGAGAGGTACAGAAAGAGGCAGGTGAGGGTGCAGAAAAAGGTGCAAGGGCTGCAGAAAGATGGAAGAGAAGTACAGAAAGAGGCAAGAGAAGTGCTGAAAGAAGCAATAGAGGTATAAATAAAAATGATAATAATGATAATTTCGTACTTATATAGCGCACGACTACCCATAGGCATCTCGGCGCTTGTACGAATACCGCAGAGGAACCCTTCCTGGCCTTTCCCTGTGAGGAGCCCACTCCTGGGCACTCCCAAGGTGAAGTCAGGCATCCTCAGCGTTGTTGGGGCCATTGTAGAGATTAAGCAAGCTATTGCCCAGAGGTGCAGAGTGGGACTCATGATCAGAATAGGCACCGAGGCAAGAATGATCAGGTCCAAGGAAATTGAGCCCAAGACCCGCCGAGGCGGGAATTGAACCCTGGTCCCGGCCAGACTACTGCATCAGGGTCTGACGCTCTAACCATTGAGCCACACTTCTCTACGAAAGAAGAAAGAGCAGTGTTGAAAGAACCAACTGAGGTGCAAACGGGGAGGCAAGAGGGGTGCAGAAAAAGGTAGGAGGAGTGCACAAAGAGGCAAGAGAGGTGTAGAAATAGGCCGGAAGGGTGCACAAAGAAGGAAGAGAAGTACAGAAAGAAGCAAAAGAAGTGCAGAAAGATGCAAGTGAGGTGCAAAAAAAAGCAAGAGCATTGTAGAAAGAACCAACAGAGGTGCTGAAAGAGGCGCAAAGGGTGCATAAAGAGCAAGTGAACTGCAGAAAGAGGTAACAGAGATACAGAAAGAGGCAAGAGATGTGCAGAAACAGGCAGGAAATGTGCAGAAACAGGGAACTGGGGTGCAGAAAAAGGTAGAAGAATTGCTAAAAAAAAACAACAGAGCTGTAGAAAGAAGCAAGAGACGTGCAGAAAGACAAGTGAGGTGCAGAAAGAAGCAAGAGCAGTGCTGAAAGAACCAACAGAGGTGCTGAAAGAGGCAACAAAGGTGCAGAAGGAAGCACGAGGAGTGCAGAAAGAAGGAAGAGGAGTACAGAAAGAACCAACAGAGGTGCAAAAAGAGGCAGGAGGGGTGCAGAAAAAGGTAGGAGAGGTGCACAAAGAGGCAAGAGAGGTACAGAAAGAGGCAGGAGAGGTGCACAAAGAAGGAAGAGAAGTGTAGAAAGAGGCAAGAGAATTGCTGAAAGAAGCAACAGAGCTGTAGACAAAAACAAGAGAAGTGTAGAAAGAGGCAAGTGAGGTGCAGAAACAAGCAAGAGAATTGCAGAAAGAGGCAACAGAATTGCTGAAAGAGAAAACAGAGGTGCAGAAGGAGGCACGAGGGGTGCAGAAAGAAGGAAGAGGAGTGCAGAAAGAAGCAACATAGGTGCTGAAAGAGGCATGAGGGGTGCAGAAAGAGGCAAGAGAAGTGCAGAAAGAAGCAACAGAGGTACAGAAAGGGGCAAGAGGGGTACAGAAAGAGGGGAGGGAGGTGTAGAAAGAGGCAAAAGAGTTGCACAAATAGGGAAGAGGGGTGCAGAAAGATGCAGGAGGGGTGCAGAAAGCATTAAAAGAGGTGCAGAAAAAAGCAGGAGAGGGTCAGAAAGAAGCAAGTGAAGTACAGAAAGAGGCAGCAGAGGTGCAGAAAGACACAAGAGTGACGCAGAAACAAGCAAGAGGGGTGCAGAAAGATGCAGGAGGGGAGCAGAAAGAATTAACAGAGGTGCTGAAAAAGGCAAGAGAGGTGCAGAAAGAAGCAAGTGAAGTGCAGAAAGAAGCAACAGAGGTTGATGAAGAAGCAAGAGAAGTGCAGAAAGAGGCAAGTGAGGTGCAGACAGAAGCAAGAGCAGTGCAGAAAGAACCTACAGAGGTGCAAAAGGGGTGCATAAAGAGGTAGGAGAGGTGCACAAAGAGGCAAGAGAATTGCTGAAAGAAGCAACTGAGGTGTAGAAAGAAGCAAGAGAAGTGCAGAAAGAGACAAGTGAGGTGCAGAAAGAAGCACGGCCAGTGCAGAAACAACCAACAAAGGTGCAAAAAGAGGCAGGAGGGGTGTAGAAAATGGTAGGAGAGGTGCACAAAGAGGCAAGAGAGGTACAGAAAGAGGCCGGAGCAGTGCAGAAAGAAGGAAAGGAAGTGCAGAAAGAGGCAAGAGAATTGCTGAGAGACGCAATAGAGATGTAGAAAGAAGCAAGAGAAGGGCAGAAAGAGGCAAGTGAGGTGAAGAAAAAAGCAAGAGGAGTACAGAAAGAGCCAACAGAGGTGCTGAAAGAGGCAAGAGAGGTGCAGAAAAAGAGAAGGGTGATGTGGACCCCTCCAGAGGCCAATTATGGCCCGGGGACCCCAACCCCTCGGGCCGGTTTTTTATATATTTTGAAAAAAAGTATTACAGGGGAGGGGGCCACGTGGCCCACCTTCCAAGCCACTCTGGCCCCTGGGACCCCATCCCCCCATGGCCTGGCCTCACCATTGGGGACCGTGTGTGGAGCCCCAATGCCCCCACAGTCCCAGCCAGCTCCCAGTCTCCTGCAGCAGCCAGCATTGCTTTTTGCAGAAGGGGAGCTGCTGACATGCATCTCCCCTTGTGTAAAGCAATCTTTTTTGGTTTTTGGAAGCGGGACATTGCAGGTGCCGGCCCTGAGGGTTATGGTCCCCAGGGCCATCAAGGGCTCCTGGAGGGGGGGCTCGTGGCCCCCTCCCATCATTTGTAAAGCCCCGGGGAGGTGGTGGTCCCTGGGGCAGTGTTGGGGGGCTTGAGCCCCCCACACTATTTATTTATTACAGCTCAGGGGAGATGGCAGTCCCCGGGACTTTGGGGGGCCCATGAGGCCCCCCACTCTTATTTAAATGAAAACCCTGGGAGGTGGCGGTCCCCTGGGCTGCGGTGGGGTCTATGTGCCCCTGTGCATAAATTCTAAAGTCCCAGCGAGGTGATGGTCCCCTTGGCTGTTGGGGCCCCCAAGGGCCCTTAACAAATGAAACACTGGAGTCCGCCCTTTGTTTTTTTTATTTCAGCAAGATTTGCGCACCCAGCGTGAATTCGGATGAAATTATAAAAAGAAAATGCTTTTTTTGGGCCAGGGTGTCCTAGTGGGACCCCTTGAGCAGACCTAGGGTGTCAGGGTGTTTCTACCCTGCCCTCTTTTCTTGTTTTTTACCTTTTTTTCCAATGTTTCACAAGATGACTGCCAACACTTCGTGGTTTGGAATGTTGGCAGCCGATTAGAATGATGCTCGTGCTCGGGAGGAGTCGCGACTCCTCGGTGCTCAGATATACACATTTTTATTTTTTTTATTTCTCAGGAACTACTGAGCGGATTTACACCATTAAAAAAAAGGTTGCTTTCTGAACCAAGAGCTACCTTTTTGTCAAATTTGGTGTAATTCTGTTCAGCAGTTCGGGCTGTAGCCGTGTATAAAGTTTCCTATGGAAATTAACATTGGGAAAATATGTTTTGGGACCCCCCTTTTTACTTGGCCCCTGCTTGATGAATCACCCAGAAACTTCCATGACAGGAGCTGACCTGAGTGAACCATTAAGTTTTGAAAATTTTTCAAAGGTCCGTCAAACGGCACCAAAGATATTAGCAAAAGAAAAAACGCTTTTTGAATAGAAACAAGGTCCTACTTATAAATACCTACTGGCGACCGCCAGTAGGTAATATATAGATATATGTAATATATAGATATATGTATATTTTTTTAAACAGAGTTTTTCACAGGTGACAATTTTCTTTCCCTGTAGTTAATTGACAACACCCTCTTCTTCTCTCTTCTCTTCTTCTCTCTAGGGCTCCACTAAGCCAACAGCACACATTTGTCGGAACTGCCAAGAATTTTGACAAACGGCTTGTTATCTTTTGTATATGCAAAATTTATTTTCAATAAAAATATTTTGAAATAAAAAAAAGAAACTTTCTTTTGCTGAATGGATTTCCAATATAATTTTTTCTGACTATTAAACAGCTGCCTCTGTTTTCACGTTTTATGTTTATCACAACTTTGTGCTGCAACATTTCTTTTACGTCTATGAAAAGCTTGATGTGCACATACCTTTAAAAATAAACACAATGGACGCAGTGGTCATGTGACCAAGACCACGGACGTGATCGAAATGTGTTGTCCTTATCTGCTGTACTGAGAATAAACTGCTACAGCTGACCGAGTGGGCTCGTGGGATTTCTTTTCACGAAATTTGCTTTCCTCTGGAATATATATATATCTATATATAGATTCAAAGGGCCTTATTTATGAAGGCCTTGCGTCAGTTTTGCGCCGCCGGTGCGTCACTTTTTGTGACGCACCAGCGGTGTAAAAAATGCGCCTCGTTGCGCCATAATTAAAAAGTGCTGCATCTAGGTAGATGTGTCACTTTTTAAACCCCTGCGCCACATTATACCTGCGTCAGGTATATTGTATGCAGAGGGGGCGTTCCCCCGCAAAAAGCCTCGTAATAGTGACGCAGTGAAATCTATGAGATTTCACTGCATCACTTTTAGGACGCTGTTGCATCAAAATCTTGCGCCTGCCTCACAGCAGGCGTAAGATTGACGCAAGCCCTTTCACATGGGGCTTTCCCCATGTGAAAGGACGCATTGCTGGAGTTGCGTCACTTTTGTGACACACTCCAGCAATGCGCCACTTTTGCGCTTACAGATACGTCAGAAATACTGACGTATCTGTAACTCCTTGCGACATGATGCGTCATACATTAAATATGACGCATCAGGAATGTCGTAAGGAGTGCACAGTGAAAAGTGACGCATCGCTGTTTTCACGCAGCGATGCGTCACTTTTCATAAATGAGGCCCGAAGTTCCCCAATGGATTGAACATGTAAGAAGATTTAGATAATTTTTCATATGATTTTAAGTAGATAACCAGTTTTTCCTACACTAAACATTCACTTTTCCATCAATATGAGTGGTAAATGAGGAGGGATTGAAGGAAATTACCCGTTTAGGGTCACCCATGTCAATAATGACCACCACTCAGCCTTCCATGCCAAATAAAGAGTTGGTCAGACAGTAGAGAACACAGACCAATAACTATTCATTCATATACACTCAGAGCAGAGCCCAGTCTGCCCAGTTACTAGGAGTGCAGCAGAGGGACTGACATCAACAAGTATAAAGATACATTATGTACGTTTCATGAGCGGGCAAAGGCACACCCACAGTGGAATTTTCAAAGCAGATGCAGCTGGACAGTGAAATACAAAAAATATGTTTCGATTCTCATATCTCACACCACCTAATATGGCCCAAGGTTGCTTCACCCTGCTCCCACCACCAGACAAGTGAGATAGGGCCTCTATCTAGTGAGAAAGATATGCGCTAATAAGAACAGTCTATTTATTAGTGAAGCAAGACCTAACATTGCAAAAACGAAACGTAAAAGAGGCTTTTTCTCAGAAACAACAAAGGATTAGTTTCGACCATCATTCAAAATGGTGCCTGAATAGAAAATGGTGCCGCGAATGCTCACTTACATAGGGCAGTACATAGGCATGAACATTACTATTCTAACAGGATCTCCATATGAATTTTGAGTACCTGAAAAGGTGTTGAGCTTGTACAAACAGGTCATAGTGACTTACCCAGTTTAGAAAAACATTTTATATTTGTTACAATCTAAAGCACTCAATTTTGTTTGCCCCATGAAAAACTTAAAAATATAGCATATGCATTGTATAATTTTGTGCAGTTACTATGTTACACTATTTATATTTCAGCAGTCTAATATAGCATTATGCTGATATCATGACATTTGGATAGGGGCTCACAGTATGGAATTGATAAACTTTCTTATTTAAATTAATATATTTAAAATATAAGATGATGTGAAATTTTGCAAACTACATGAAATTGCATGAAGAATTTTGTTTGTGTCTATGTTTCTACAGGTTTCAATTAGTGCCATAAGCATCCCTAATGGCGTCACTACGTTTGCATCCGGGAAGTGTCACGGCGACTGTGCAACAGAAGCAATAAAGAAAAATAAGCATTTGCAGAGGCCTGTTTTTAATTTGTCGTTGCCTTTGTGGATACCTAGATATACAATTTAGGGGCATATTAGCAAGGGCTTTATCGCCGCTTTAGCGGCTCTTTTTGCCGCTAAAGCAGTGATTTTTATCGCCCTATTAACTAGCTGTCGCTAAGAGCAGTTAGCAGCAGCTTTCAGGTGATAGCAACCGGTTTGGGGCCCACTTTGCATTTCAGCGTTATTTATCGCTAATGACATGCAAAGTGGGCGTACCTAAACTGTTAGCGACTGAAAGCAGTCGCTAACACAGCCATCGCCTATTACCAACGCAGGCTGTGCAATAAAAAAAGTTGCGCTAAGCGCGATTATCGCCAGATTCTAACACCTGCTCAAGACATTACTTACCTGTGTTATCAATAGGGGGTGGATTGTCATGTTAGATCCCCATTGGCGTTAATGCATGAATATCGCTGAATTTCCAGCGATATTCACGCATTTAGCCGCTATCACTGGATATTTTATCGCATTAGAGATGAACATTGCTAATAGTGTGTTATCTCTGCGATAATATCCGGCGATAAGTGGCGATACAAAAAAGACGCGCTAAGTGCGTTTTGCAGAAAATACTGCATGTCCTTGCTAATATGCCCCTTAGTTTATCCCTTATTCACTCTGAAACTACTGAACGGATTTACTCCAAATCACATGAAGAGCTCTTTCTGGAACAAGAGCTACCTCTCTGCCAAATTTGGTTTAATTCCGTACAACACTGCAGGCTGTAGTCGTGTTCAAAATCCCTATGGGAAATTGCATGAGGAAAGCACATTTTTTGACTCCCCCCTATTTTTTTCTCAGATCCCCCTTTTTGGATCACTCCGGAACTTTCCATGCAGAACTAGACAAACTGTGCCACTTTTTTGGGAAAAAGTCAAGAAGATTTATCAAACAGCACCAAAGTTATAAGCAAACCAAAAAACTCTTTTTCTATGGAAGCTAAGTCCTAACTATAACTATCTACTGGCAACTGCCAGTACTACTACTACTACTACTAGTAGTGCCATATACAGTAGGTAGTTATAATTAGGACCCAGTTGTTATATCCATAGATTATGTAATATAAAGTAGGAATATTGCAGTCATTTCTGTGATGTAATGTAGGTTTGGTGTTCATTTAACTGCGTTTAGGGTTCCATGAGATTGCTGTATTCTGAAACCCTGTCTACAGTCAGTTACTGGAAGACTTTACATTTGTAAGTCCTGTACTAGTACTGTGCTGCTTAATTAATCTACAACTTTTGGTATAACACACGGCCTTATTACAAGGGTGATGAGTTATGGAGGAAGACCAGCTATTAGTTCTTCAGCAGCGCAGGTGTGGTGGTACCTCTAGTGAACCCAAGATCAGTTTCAACGAGTGTACCTTTAGGTGTGCTACAGTTACACGAGCATCGTGTGGTGGAGCTTGAGGGCACCTTTCCATACTTCCTGCGACTTCGTGAATATAATATGTGACAAATGAGTGACAAATATGTGAGATGCTTTCAGGATGATATTCTTATATTTGCAAGAATAATGAAGAGCACAAAGAACATGCGCTTTTCCCTCTTCTCACTCTTTACTTCATTTTTCCCCGTTTTATCCCTGCCACTGCTTTCCCGCGTCCCTTCCCCCTCCAATGTGTCCTTCCCGTTTCCGCCTCCAAACTGTCCCACACTCCCCTATCCCTACTTAATGGCACCCGCTGCATGGAAAGAAGAGGAAGACCACTGATCTGGTCAGTGTGACTGCTCTCCCAACGTGCAGCTCCACCACTAAATGCTGCCCCCTGAGCCCCATAGCTCACAGCTGTAGGGTGTTCGAGGCCCTCCTACACCTGCACGTCCTACCTGCACCTCACCCCTTGTCGTCTAGTGTGCGGCCCCTCCCCCTCCAGTGTGTCGTTCCTGCCTCCCAGTTGACCAACCCTCCTAGATTCCTACTTATGTGCCCGTCTGTGACCATACCAGTGCCACAAACCTGGCCCTCTGACCCGCTACAACTGCAGCACCCTCCTCGATTCCAACCCCAGATGCAACAACAACTGACAGCTCTCGCCGCCGAACAACACCCATGGCCCCCTCTCCTGTCTACACTGCCGCCACACCTTCATCCACCTCTGTACCCAAGCAGTATCTTCCAACCTACTGGACATCAACACTCACGAACCGCTCAACTGCATTCTCCTCAACATATGTTCCCTACACAAACACTGCATAGAAATCTGGGACCTCCTCAACACCTACTCACCCGACATTGCCTTGCTCACAGAAACCTGGACCAACGCCAACTCTGCACCCGACATCGCCACCACCATTCCCAACGGATGCAAGATTTTGTGCAAGGACCGCCCCATCTGTCCAAGAGGAGGCATCGCCGTCCTCCGCTTGACCATCTGCCCAGACAACACAATGACCCTATTGGAGCACCTCCACTTCCAGATCCAAACTAACCCCAAAACGACTCTCCAAAAAACCCTCATCTACAGACCACCCGACCCCTGCACTCCCTTTACCAATGCCATCAGCGACCTTATCACACCCCACGCCCTCTCATCCACAGACTACATCTTACTCTGAATACTAAACTTCCACCTGGACAACCACGATGACTCAAACATTGCCTCCCTCCTAGAGACCCTTGCCAACATAGGATTAAATCAACTAGTCACTGCCCCCACGCACATAACGGGGCACACACTCAACCCTGTATTCATCGGAGGAAACAGCGTCTCCTAAAGCCACACCGCGGACCTCCTCTGAACAGATCACCACTGCATCCACTTCTCCTTAAAAAAAAACACAGTACACAAGCAAGCCCACTCCCCGCAAAATCACAGAAGACCAGCTCACCTCTGCCCTCCTCAGCACCCCACCACCGACTACGTCAGACACCTCAGCACACAACCTCCACCGCTGGATCACGAACTGCGCCGACACACTCAGCACCCTCAAGAAAGCCACCGCAAGACATAGCAAGAAAGCAAGCTGGTTCACCCGGCACTCCAAGAATCCAGACGCTCCTGCAGACGTCTTGGAAAGAGATGGAGAAACAAAATAAAAACAGAAACACTTGCCCCCTGCGAATGAATTGAAAAACTGGAGAGCAAGGGTGGTAAGAGGGGTATTGAGAACCACCTCTTGCATACTGGAATGGAAGGTGCATACCTCATTTAATGATTGCAACAATGAACAAGTAAAATATACAATTTTAAAAGTGCCACTTACAAACTATAACTATGATTGAAGTTTACAATCCAAATGGATATAGCACTGGACTGAGATTATTATTTTTGCATTCAAACTGAATGCTTGAAATATGTTTGTGGTGCATTCTGGGCTCCGTTCCTGCTTTAGTTGAAGTTGCCCTGTAGGGTAAGGGGCTCCCCAAACTGAGGTGTTTAGTGAATATATATATACATTTATATATATATTTTTTTTCTGAGTTCTAGCTTGTTACGCTACTGCTCCACAATGCAGCGGGTGTCGTGAATAGTGCGGGTGGAACTCCTCACTCCGTTTTCATTTGTGCGTTCTTCCACGGGACAAGGATAGGCACTCCCTGGGTGTCAATGTTCAAATAGTGAGCCACGTGCCATTTAAATTCACCCACCACAGTAATAACTTTCTGGGTATATGTTATTTTGAAAGATCATTGATGTCATCAGTGATGTCACTGACCATGTCAAGAATGATGTAAAATGTGACGTCACCAGCAGTGCATTTCGGGGGCGCGAGTTATAGTTAGGTGAACTAACTATAAAGGGGGAATTTCTATGGTTTTGTACGAGAGAAATGTCCAACTAACTATAACGTCCCTGAAACCTATGTTTTTTTCTGTGAATTTCTAAGGATGGTAATTTCTAACTATAACGTGCCAGAAACCTATGGGTTTTTTTCAGTGAATTTCAAAGGTTTTTTAAATGCTAATTTTGAATTATAATGTTCATTAAACATATGGCTTTTTCAGTAATTTTGAATATTTTTTTGTGATATTTTGTGACTTTAATATCCTAAAAATCGTTTTTGTAATTTTTTTGGTTTGTTATTAAAATAATATAATGTCTCCTGTTTTCTTAAATATTAATATGCATATATATTTTTGTTGTTGAGAAAAAAGTGGAGTCGCGCACCCATCGTGTACCTATCTTGGTGGGTGTGTGGATTCAAAGTCGTGAAGGATGCGCGTTTCAGCCAGCCCACTCCCCTTACACTTACAGGGAGGGAACTACAATGCTACATGTCCCAGGTCTTCCCTGTAGGGATCTGCTGATCACAGGTCTAGTTGTCAGCATGCCACAACCACTCCCTCATGGCTGGTTTACACCCACACCACATCCATGCAGAACAGGCGTCACAGGACATGTGACCCTGCCAATAAAAAGGGCTGTGGTGTACGTGCTCAACGTCATTTTCACTCTCTATCTGTGTGTACCAATGTGCTTATTATGTTGGTGGCAGCAGAGGCACTTTCGCCGACACGGGCCTCCCACAACGTGGCGATCATTGGTGCACTGAGTTAGTGCCACCAGAGCTGAACGGTGATACGTAGGCCTCGTTACATCATCCAGCCAATCAAGACCCGATTTGAATTGTGAGCTTGGCTGGACCACATGTACCCCAAAGGCAGCTGGCTGTACAGACATGACTCCTCAGCGCGGTGCAGCAGGATGCGCTGGGTGCCTATGCCGTGGAATCTAGAGACGGCTAAGGATGTTGCTCTGGCACATGGTGGGCCCTCTAGGAGACACGCCAGTGGCGACAGGTGAGCATTGAGGTCTGGGTGCGCTGGGTCAGGCACTCATCGCTGGGCGGAGGACTGGTCTGGGGACCAGGCCTGGGATGTTTGCGAAAGATGTAGGAATCATGCATACTGCCTAAGAAGTTTTTGACAACATTAGTGTACAGGCCCCGGTGGTCCAGTTTTTCCAGCAAATTGTTGGAATGCATGTGGTTTCTGTTGCGTTGATTGTGTGCAGTGTCATCAGGGGGCAGAAGTAGTACATGTGTGCAATCAGTTGCCCCTAACACGTGCAGGAAGCCTGCTATGGCATGGTTCCCTAGCTTGGTCTCCAGCTGTTCTTACGCAGTGTGGGTGAAGTGAACATGCAGGTGTATGAAGCTGAAATGAACCGTGATGCTTACAGGTGTGATATATCCTGGATAATGAGACCATAACAGAAGTTTGTGTGGTTGTAACTTTTCTTTTGTTTCCTACAAAGGTTACGACCACATGAACTTCTATTACAGTCACTTTGTGCAGGATTGAACATACATGTAAGCATTCTGGTTTGTCCAAGTGCAAAACATTGTACCATATTAAGTTTGTGACCATACTAACGCTTGACCATTGTCTTAATTTATCCAACAGGTTTCTGAATACGGAGTTTTGAGATTTCTAGGACGATCTACAGCTATTTCGATCCACAAGTTGATTTTCCCCACTGGCAATGCCACTCGTTGTTTGATGTTTTTGTGTTGTTCATTTATGTTTTTCAAATTAAGTACTGTTTTTCCACTACTGTTGACTACTAGACTTCATGACCTGGCGCACATCCATTTTAGTGACTACAATGTTGGATCTGGAGCACAGAGGCATCAAGCAACGGCTGGGGTTGGGGTTGGTTGGTTGTGCAGGAATACTACGAATTGGGACGAGCGAGTGGTGCGGGTACAGGGGCCCTACGTTATTTTTGTAGACATGCATCCAAGACGTGTGAGGAAGTCTAATAGGGCTGGCTGTGAGATTCCTCCGACTCTCGCAGTTGTTATTTGGAAGGTACCAGAGGCCAACAGGTGCAGCAAAGCCAGCAGCTTTATCTGCATAAGGATGTTGATTGTCCACTGTGTTGGTACCGTCAACCTGTGGGCAATGTGGCAGGGTGCACCTACTTGAGAATGGGGCGATAATTCTTTCTCCATATTTGCCGCGCTGAAGTGCTGATAACTCGCCGATAAGTCCCCACTGTTGGTTTATAGGGTGACTCTAGAAATAGCCCTGGTGTTTATTAGGACTTTGTTGTAGCTACATGCAGATCACAAGAAAAAAAGATGAAAAAAAAAAAGTGGGCCGGGTACAAACACCTTGACCCACTAGGCTTGCTCAGGGGATCCCACAAAAAGCCCCAGGGCCAAAAAAGTATTACTATTTTTTTTTAAAAGCAGCAGGGTGCACGATTCTAGATGAAAAAAAATGATGGGGCATATTCTCAAGGACTTATTGCTGAGTTATCAGCTTTTTAGCACAGTGAAAGAATTATCATCCCATTCTCAACCTGGTGAAAACTAGCGATATCGCTAGTTTTACAGTAATAGCTTCCGCAAAAACATCGCCAAGAATGAGAGCGACAACTAACGCTAATGATATGCAGAGTAGGCGATCCTGTGCAAACAAAAGCACGAAAACACCACTTCCTGATATTTTCAACGACCAGCCAAATCTGGGATGTGATCCAAAAACAGGCGATAAGCCGCGTTAGCAGTAAGAATTTAACATCTTCTTTTTATTGGTGTAAAGCATACTACCTACAGTAAAAAAGGGAGCCCAGCCCAGAGCCACATCTGAAAACCAACACATTTCATAGAGCTACTGATCATGCAGCTCCGACACTCAAGAAGGCCACAACACCCACCACCACCACCCCCAGGACCTCCCCCACGAACCCCTCCCCTACTGCCACAGAGGCAGCGTACAAAAGGACAGCGGACCTTCCCATAATGGCATGACCCCTCAGCCACACAATAGCTGAATGTTGGGAGACGTGGTAACCAAGTATGTGTGAAGGAGGCAAGTCACCTATAAATAAGAATGCACACAATGCCAAGTGTAGCGGTGATGTGCTGGACAGACCTCACTATGCAGGGCACAAACCTCTCCATGTGTACATATACTGCTGGTTCTTGTAGTGTTGTGGACAGTGGATGCAACCATGTTACCTCAGGCAGTTGGGGAAGGTCTCGGTCATGTAGCAGTGTTGTCCCCCCCCTGTAAGCGGAAACAAAGTGGGCTGGTCCAACGTTCGCCACTCCAGCATAGAGTGTGAATAAATAGGCCGGGGCTCTGGGCATGGCTCACTTCTGGGAAGGCCAACGCATCTGCCAGAGCAGCGGCCCTCACCCTGCCACGAGGCCGCCGCCCTCCTCGACACAGGCTCCCTGCCAACTCAGCAGCACAGCACCGCAGAGTTATGTCTGTACAGACTACTGCCTTCGATATACACTGCGGACAGCAGGGCTCACAATTCAGATCGAGTCGCAATTGCAGAGGACGTCGTCCAGTAAGCAACAGACATTGCTAGCAGTGCGGTCCTCCCGGGCCATGCATCATCGCTGGCTGTGCACACGCTGAGTGCTTCAGGTGCCACTAACTCAGTGCACCACAAGTCACTGCCACATAGTCTTAATAAAGCCGAATTCATTAGTCAAAAGTCATTGCTCCTAGTGCTGCCTGCCCTGACCACGCATCATCGCAGGCTGTGCACACACTGAGTGCTTCTGGTGCCACTAACTGTACAGCTCAACTCAACGCCACATAGCTGTGGGCCCTTGCTGACCGCTACCTCCGGCCTACACTGCGTACAGCAGGGCTCACAATTCAGATTGAGTCACGATTGCAGATGGCGCCGTCCAGGAGGCAACAGACATTGGTCCCAGTGCGGCCCGCCCGGACCAGGCATCATTGCCGGCTACGCACACGCTGAGTGCTACAGGTGCCACTAACTCAGTGCACCAAAAGTCATTGCCACATGGCCTTATTAAGGCAGAATTCATTAGGCAAAAGACATTGCTCCCAGAGTGGCTCGCCCGGCCCACACATCATCGCAGGCTGTGAACACGCTGAGGGCTTCAGGTCTCACTAACTGTGCAGCTCAACTCAACGCCACGTGGCTGTGGTCCCTTGCTGACCGCTGCCTCCGGCCTACACTGCGGACACCTGGGCTCTCAATTCAGATCGAGTCGCGATTGCAGATGACGCAGTCCAGTAGGCAACAGACATTGCTCCCAGTGTGGCCCGCCCGGACCACGCATCATCGCTGGCTGCGCACATGCTGAGTGCTTCAGGTGCCACTAACTCAGTGCACCACAAGTCATCGCCAAGTAGCCTTATTAAGGCGGAATTCATTAGGCAAAAGACATTGCTCGCAGAGCTCCCCGCCCGGACCACGCATCATCGCAGGCTGCGCACACGCTGAGTGCTTCCGGTACCACTAACTGTGCACCTCAACTCAACACCATGTGGCTATGGGCCCTTGTTGACCACTGCCTACGGGCTACACTGCGGACAGCAGGCCTCACAATTCAGATTGAGTCGCGATTGCAGATGACGCAGTCTAGTAGGCAACAGACATTGCATCCAGTGTGACCCGCCCAGACCACGCGCACACGCGGAGCTCTTCAGGTGCCACTAACTCTGTGCATCACAACTCATGGACCCTGGTTGACTTTCGTGCTGTAGACACCGGACACAAAAATGTTACCTCAGGCAGCAGGAATATCCCGAAGGGACATTACAATTTCTTCACATGAGAACATTCATCTCTGGTGCCCCTACCTCAGTGCACCACAAATCATGGACCCTTTACAATACAATCTTTTGTATGTGATTTAAGATCTGGTGCCCCTACCTTAGTGCACCACAAGTCATGGACCCTTTATGATTGAATCTCTGTGTGTGATCCGATGATCACTGTTGTAGTTGTTGCCAGCACCAACCATTCCCTGAGGGCTGGCTTACACTCGCCGCACACGCATTGAGCACAGGCGTCAATAGACATGTGACTCTGGTAATAAAAAGGGACCAGGCGCGCGTGCCCATAGCCAGTTTCACTATCTATATAACTGTGTATGTGTGTTCATTATATATGTATGCATGATGGCCCTAGGCCCTACCACATTACATTGGGCTGTTGACTGTGCACGCAACCATGTTACCTTTGGCAGTGGGGAAGACCTCGGTTATGTAACTTTGTCTGGGTCAAGCTATAAGTACATGCAAGGAGAGTGTATGGTGAATTTATAAGTACTCGGGGATTGGCGGAATGATTGGATAAGTACATATGTTGGCGGAGCCCAACCCCCAAGCACAAGCTTGGTTCTAATTGGCTGTCAACCAGTGGCAACCCCAGCGGAGTGTCAGGATTGCAAACCAAGCCTCGGGAGAGCCGACGCTATGCACGGAGCATGAGAGGGCACCACGCCGGTTTCTGAGGCACCCGCCTTCTTTGCTATGGGATCCCCACAGCCTTTGCTCTAGTACCCTGTGTTCCCGACAACTAAAATCTGGGCTACTGCCTAGAAGGAATACTGCACGGATGCCTGGAAAACCGAGTCCAGGAGCTTGGAATTCTCATTGTGGTATACTCCATTCTTATGCAGTGGATACCCTGCCAGGTCGTTGATCTCTGGAATAAGGAATTCTGACTGTTGGATCGCCTGAGTCCCTTCCACTGGATCCCCTAAAGCGAGCTGCCGGGTCAGTGGAGCACCGGAAATAAAAGGCCCAGAATCCAATCTGCAAGATATCCCCAGCCCCACAGCTGGATCATTGACATACGGCGGGTAGAATCGACGGAATTCTGTAAGTGTAAGCGGAGTTGGCAGAATGGGCATACGCCAGTTAGGGGCACTACTAGAGCCAAATTTCGAGGGAGGCTGATAAAAATTTCAAGGGGTGGCTAATTCTTCCAGTCATAGGCAGATTGGAGATGCAGGGGCTCTAAGAAGGGATGAAAAGACAACAAAATCTCATTAAAAGGTAAATGGTCTTTTAAAGACCTGTGAAGTACTCGGGTGCCGTGCTGAGAGCCGCATACCCAGTGCGTTCACACTAGGGGGAGGCGCTGAGAGCCACACACCCAGCGCGTTCACCCTAGGGGGCTGTTCTGAGCGCCACGTTAGGATCGCCACTCTTGGATGTTTTTATTAATCATTAGGAAGGGGGGCCACGTGGTCCCCATCCCTTGTCCACTTCTGGCCCCGGGGACCCCATCCCCCAGGGCCTGGCCTCTTCGTTCGGTACCGTGGGGGCATCCCCAATGCCCCCGCGGTCCTGCCGGCTCCCCGCCTCCTGCGGGAACCGGCATTGCTTTTGGGCAAGGGGAGCTGCTAACATGCAGCTCTCCTTGCACAAAAGCAATCCTGCTTTGCTTCATTGAGGCAAGAGCAGGTTTTCTTTTCCTCCTCTCGCTTTAAAGAAGCAAACCAGGGTTTGCTATGACAGGACGGGAGAAGTGCTTCAATCAATCAATCAATCAATCAGTAACTTGTAAGCGCACTACATACCTGTGAGGGTCTCATTTCGCTGATGGGAGGGGGGTGCAGCTACTGCTCGTAGAGCCAGGTCTTGAGGAGTCTTCTGAAGGTGAGCAGGTCTTGGGTCTGCCGCAGATGGGTGGGGAGGGTGTTCCAGGTCTTGGCGGCGAGAAAGGAGAAGGATCTGCCGCTTGAGGTCGTTCGTTGGATGCGCGGGACGGCGGCGAGGGCGAGGCTTGCGGAGCAGAGCTGGCGGGCGGGAGTGTGGAAGTTGAGTCTGCTGTTCAGGTAGGCTGGTCCGGTGTTGTGGAGTGCTTTGTATGCGTGGGTGAGGAGCTTGAAGGTGATCCTCTTGTTGACGGGGAGCCAGTGCAGGTCTCTTAGGTGGGGGGTGATGTGGCTGCACCGCAGGATGTTGATGATCAGGCAGGCGGAGGTGTTTTGGATGCGTTGTCGCCGTCGAAGGTGTTTGCCCGAGATTCCTGCGTAGAGTGCGTTGCCGTAGTCCAGCCTGCTGCTGACGAGGGCCTGGGTCACCGATCTTCTTGTTTCGGTCGAGATCCACTTGTAGATCCTGCGAAGCATGCGGAGGGTGCTGTAGAAGGAGGAAGAGATGGAGTTGACCTGCTTCGACATGGAGAGGGAGGAGTTGAGGATGAATCCTAGGTTGGGTGCGTAGTCGGTGGGTGTGGGTGCTGTTCCCGGTGTGGTCGGCCACCAGGAGTCGTCCCAGCCAACCCTGTCATAGCAAACAACAATGTCCCTGAAACATTGCAGGAGCCGGCCCTGGGGGGTAGCGGTCCAAGGGGCCATCAAGGTCTCTAGGAGGGGGCCGCGTGACCCCCTCCCTCTATTTTCAAAGCCCCGGGGAGGTGGTGGTCCCTAGGGCTTTGGGGGGTCCGCCAGGCCCCCCTGCATATTTAATTAAAGCCCCGGGGTGGCGATCCCCAGGGATTGAGGGGGCCTCGGAGGCCGCCCAATAATTACAAAACAAGCCCTGGGGAGGTGGAGGTTCCCAGGGCGGCGGAAGGACCATGTGCCCTCCCGCACCTAATTTACATAGCCCCGGGGAAGTGGCAGTCCCCGGGGCAATATAACTATAGGATTGCCCCCGGAACCTGGCCCACCCAGGGGCTCATTTAAATGAAGTGGGGGAGCCCCTGCTTCATTTTTTTTCTTTCGGCCGGATTCGCGCACCCAGCACACATTTGGATGTTAAAAAAAATATACAATAATAATTTTGGGCCTGAGGGTCCTTGTAAGAACCCTTGAGCAGGCCTAGGGGGTCAGGGTGTTTCTACCCTGCCCCCTTTTCTTCTTTTTTAATATTTTCGACTGTTTTCTTGTGACTCGGGCCTACCGAGTCACAAGATGGCTGCCAGCACTTCCTGGTTTGGAGTGTTGGTAGCCAATCACAGTGAAGCTTGTGGTCTTGGCAGCCAATCACAGTGAAGTGTGTGGTCGGGAGGGTGCGCAAACCCACCGCTGCCCCAGATATCGAAACTTTTACTTTTTGAATTTCTCAACAACTACTGAATGGATTTACACCATTTAAAGAAAAGGTCACTTTCTGAACCAAGCGCCACCTTTTTGCCAAATTTGGTGTAATTCTGTTCAGCAGTTCGGGCTGTAGCCTGAAATAAAATTTCCTATGGAGAAAACACTTTTTGGGACCCTCTACTTTCTTAGCCCCGAATCACCCCCAAACTTTCAGGATAGGAGTTGACCCGAATAGACCTTTTTTGGGGAGAATTTCACGAAGATTCGTCAAAGTTATTAGCAAATCAATAAATGATTTTATTTATATATATATATATATATATATATATATATATATATATATATATATATATATATATATATATATATATATATATATATATAGAAAGTGATAGATAGATAGATAGATAGATAGATAGATAGATAGATAGATAGATAGATAGATAGATAGATAGATAGATAGAAAGATAGATATTGACATATATATATATATATAGAGAGAGAGAGAGAGAGATATGGATATATAGATATAGATATATATAGATATATACATACACACACAACATACACCCTTACTAAACCATAAAATTACCCGTGTCACACAGAAAATCCACACCCGCCCCAAAACCTTAAATGACCAGTGCCACTCAAATACCCATACCCACCTAAACCCTAAATTACCCTAAAATTACCTTTGCCACCCTAATACCCTTACTCACCTAAAACCCTAAAATTAACCTTACCACCCAAAAACTCCTACCCACTCTAAACCCAAAAATTACACTTGCCACTCAAAAGCCCCTACTCGATTTAACCCCTAATATTACCCTTGCCACCCATAGCTACCCTAAAAATACCCTTGCCTCCCAAAAACCTGGAGGCAAAATGGCGGCCGTGGCGTGGGCTGTGTAGGCAGCTCTGATTCTCTCTCCCAGTCTCTGATTCATGGCGGTTTAGGGAGAGGAGTGGTGTACGTTTTCCCGGTGAATCGGTTACTTGGTGAAATTGTGAACCGATGCAAAAAGGAAGGTGGAGGTCTCCGATTGTTAAAAACTGTTCTGCGGCTTTAATCTACCTTTTTGAAGCCGGGACGCCAAGAACGCTAAGCAGAAGCCGTGGCTGTTGCGGTGGTGCGGTGGTGTTGTGAGGGGGCACAGATTGAAGTGGCTTGGAAACCCGCAGAATGATCGCGGCAGGAATGACAGGTTCTGTACCTAGTTGAAATATGAAAGTGACTGTAAACCGGCTTTTTTTGGTGAGGAATCGCCAATAAAGCTGAGCAAAAGAAGAAAGGTCTGTGATTATTGAAAAGAAAAAAAAAACCTGCTCTGTGGTTTGGCTCTAACTTGGTTTCTCTTTGTGCGAGGAGACGTTGGGACATCGGAAAAAAGTGGAGTGGAGTAACAGCGGTGATGGTGCTGTGAGTGAGCACGGACTGGACGTGGTTCAAGGCAGTAGGAAAACTAGCAGCAGGAGTCATTCTGTAGAAAGCTAAACGTGGAAAGCCTGTGCAGATACAGATGCTGGGCAGTCTGTTATTGACTCGGTATAGGGCTCCACTTTGGCAGCTTCCTCTCTTCCTGCTGGGGTATCGGTTTGGAGTAATTCGTGGTCGAGGAGGAGCCACGCGGAAGAAAAGGATGCCACCGAAAGCCCCCGCCAAGGTGAAGGAGGCGGCAAAGGTTACTACCCGTAGCGATAAAACCACAGAAGTAATCACGGAAAAAATAGGAGGGAAACCAACTGGTGGCTTAGGCACAGAAGGTGAGAATGTCCTTGATATCCCTAGCACTCCTAGTACCCCCAGTAGCGTCAAAGCATATTTGAAAAAGGGAGATGAAAGTCGGGGGAAAAATGTTGTGGCTTTACGTGCACTTAAGCAAGGAACGCAGACTCTCCCCGCTCTGTTCGAGAAGCAGAATGCGCGTAATCTGGAACCTTCGTAAGGTTTGATGGAAGGGGTTGATGAAGCTGTTTCTTTGGGTGGTAACAGTGACCAACTGCCCCTAACAGAAGTATTAAACTATGTAGAAGTAGCCCTTGAGGTAGATTTAAATGGGGGGCAGCAACAAGCAGGACTAATTGGCGTTGCTAACAGCATTGTGGGAGACGGAGTCCTCGGAAATACAGATGAATTAACAAAGGGCAACCAGGGCCATCTAGTAGCTGAAAAAGACTTACTTGCTCTAAGTGAGGGGGTGCTAGTGGGAACTGGGGGGACAGGGACATCTGAATCTGCGGAAATGTTTTATTCACTGTCTGAGGCATCTTCAGACGAGGGCTTGAATATAAGCAAGGATTGGGCGGATTATAGTGAAGGCAGCAGTTTTGATGAGTACTTAAGACGAAGTGTGGACTCTCCTAATACTAGCGTCACTACAGTTAAGAAGCCAAAAAAAAAAGGTTCACGACTGGCAACACCAGAAAGTGCTTTAACACCCAGTGAAACTGTAGAAAGAGCTAGAGGGCTAAATCTAGCCGACCCAGAAGGTGGAAAAAAGTGTTAAATAAATCACCCCCACAGGAGATTACTCTGGCAACTATCTACGAAACAATGATGAGCCATAGAGCTGAGAGTAAAGCGGAGAACACTAGAATACAGGCTACGTGTACCAAGGTAAAGAACTCTGTACGGTGTGCAATAAAAATAGGTGTGGAAACAGCGGAAAGAGTTATGGAAGCAGAAGCCCGCATCTCAGCTTTAGAGGACTATACTGTTGCACAAAAAGCGGAGCTAGATGCTTTGAAGGCTCACCGTGATGATTTGAGTTATAAACTGTCGGAGCTTGAAAACCAGGCTCGTAGAAATAATCTACGTTTTCTGGGGGTTCCAGAGAAGAAGGAGGGATGGGATGTGCGTAAATTTGTTGCGGAATTACTGAAGGAAGCTTTCCCCGAATTGACATCTTGGGACTGGTCCAGGGAAATTCAAAATGCACACCGGTTTACGTTCACAGTAAAGAAACCTCGTCAAGGAGAAGAGAGCCTCCCTAGAGCAATCTTGGTTTGCTTCAATAATTTTTTCGCTCGAGAGGACATATACGCTCTGGCACGACCAGACAAGAAAGCAATTGCCAAGGATTGTCGTTTTTTCGTGAGACCGGATTTCTGTCAGGTCACAGTTTCAAAGCGGTGGCATTTACGACAATTGATACCTGACTTTCAAAAAAAGGGGGCTGTGGTTTACTTACAGAATCCGGCAAAACTTAAGGTTACGATTAAAGGTCAAACTAAATTTTTCTGGTCAGAAATCCAGGCTAAAGACTATTTGGACACTATAGAGGGGGACGGTGTTGCAAGATATACAGCCTGATTCATGAAAGACCCGTTTTGCGAGTCTCTAATAGCGATTCATAAGGAATCGCTATTACAGGCTCGCAAAACGGGATTCATGTAGGAATATCCCAAAAAAATGCGATTCCTAATTATTCCTTATTTGCGATTAGCAAATTGCTAATCGCAAATAAGGAATAACTCCCCATTCATTCCTATGGGCCAAAAGGCCCATAGGAATGAACGGGGAGTATTCCTTATTTGCGATTAGCAATTAGCTAATCGCAAATAAGATAGCGATTTAAAGGGTGCCAGGGGTGTCCAGAGGACACCCTGTAGCACCCCTTAAATGCTAATTTAAACAGGTGTTGCGCACACACATGTCCAAAGGACATGTGTGTGTGCAACATGCAACTCAGAAAAATGCTTTTAAAAGCATTTTTCTGAGTTTTCGCTATTTACCACGAGGTTTGACCTTGCGGTAAATAGCGACCCGAAATTGCGATTTCGCAATTTGAAAATGGATGATGAATTGCATTTAAGGAATCTCAAATAGAGATTCCTTAAATGTAATTCCTCGCAAATTTGCGAATTCGCTATTACCGATTTTTGCATTTGGGATGATGAATCCCAAATGCAAAAATCGCACTCGCAAAGGGACAGATTCTCAGAATCTGGCCCTTTGCGAGCGCTATTACCTTTGATGAATCAGGCTGTTAATGTAGTAAAAAATTGGGGAAAACTGGGGGGAGGTCCCCTTTGTGGATTGTATGAATGTTTTTCTTTCTCCTTTTCTTCTTCATTTTCTTTTATCAGGCGTTTGGATCTTCTCCCTGATATTGTGATAATAGTTTACTTTTTGATGTCAGAGGCCAGTGGGGGGGCACGGCACTCCATATATTGCAGGGACTAATGTTCCCTGGGCCTCATAAGTTGGGTAGGACGGGTAGGGGGTGGGAGGGGATGTGGGTGGGATGGCGGGGTGGGGAATGGGTTGGGCACGGGGTTTCGGTGGAAAGGGGGGAAAAAGACAGCAGCAGACAGGAATGGGTTTAAGCAGACAAGCCATGTAAGAATGAAAAGACGTGAAAGTGGTTGCAAGGCATTCGAACTTGAGAAAATTGGTCGCCTCATCTCTGATTTGTTTTATTTTAATAATGCTCATGGATAGGAAAATAAAGATTTGCACATTAAATATATGTGGTCTTAATGATCCCAAGAAACGACAAATTTTAGCTAAAATCATGCAAATGCTACATATTGATATACTGTGTTTACAGGAAACACATGTTGCGTGGGCCAATAGAGGGTATCTTAAAAATATGGGTATGGAGCTGGTAGTTTGCTCCAAACAGACTGGTGTGAAAAGAGGAGTCGCGATACTTAAAAAAAGGGGAGTCGGTGAGCGTGTAAAGATTGTAGCTGACAAATGGGGACGTTGGGCTATTTCCGAGTTTAAGGTTGGACAAAATAGGTTTACACTTTGTAATATTTATAGGCAAAATTTGGATGATGCGGAACTCTTTAATTTTCTGAATTTGGAATTAGCACAGTGGACGCTGCCAGTGTAAATGTGCGGGGATTTTAATATTAACATTGACGCAGGAGTGAATTTTAGATCTAATCATGTATACACAGGAAGAAAGAGGTTAGTCTTTAATGCTCTACGGGGCCTGATCTTGGATCATGGCCTTTATGACGTGTGGAATTCAAAATATCCCGACGATCCTGGTTTTACCTTTTTCTCTGCTCCTCACTCAAAATTCGTTTGTCTAGATTATTTTTTTACTTCATCTGCACTGCTGGCTAAAGCCAAAATTGTGATTCACCCCAAATTAGTTCTTATTGTTTCAGTTTCAGTTCTTTTTCTCATTCTTTTTGCTGTGTTGTGTTATTTTTATTCTGAGCTGCAGGTGGAAAGCGCCGGGACACTCTTTTCGAGTAGCCGTGCGCTATACAAGAACGCTGTAACATAACATAACATAACATTAGTTTCGGATCACAATCTGATTATACTAGACCTGGCCATAGACGTGGACGAAAAAGTGGAAATCCAACAGTGGTCCTTCGATAGAAAATTGCTTTTGGACGAGGAGTATTGTCAGTTTATAGCTAAAATTATTCAGGAATTTTTTGCTATTAATAAAGGTTTGGCCGCACTGGAGATAGTCTGGGACGCGTTTAAATCAGTAGTACGTGGGGAAACCCTTAGCTTTTCTAAATTTAAGAGCAAAAGGATCTAGCTTAACCATCGTCAGGATTTCGATCAGGTTCTTATAGCCGATAAGAAGCTGGCAGAGATAATAAGGCTAGGTGCAGAATTAGACGCAGTATATGCGGTCCAAAGGGATCTTACTATAAAAAGGGCTAGTGCCTATGCTAACATCGCCAATCAAATTGCTGAAAAGTATGTACAACACAAAGAAGCAGCATATGAGTTTGGAGAATAAACGGGTAGAGTGCTGGCAAAAAGGGTAAGGGAGAAAGCTGTTTACAATGATATTCCTAGAATTAGAGATTTAAAGGGGGTTTTGCAAGAAACTAAGGAAGGTGTGTTAACTTCATTTCAAGAGTTTTATCAATTGTTATATAGTGATGAGACCGGTCGGGTGGAAGCAGGTGAATACTTAAAGGATGTGATCCCTGCAACATTGTCGGAAGCTCAAAGAATGACTTTGTTGGTATTGCCAGATTGGGGTGAAATCGAATTAGCAATACTAGGCTTGGCCATGGGCAAGGCTATGGGCCCGGATAATATCCCACTGGAATTTTATAAGACCTTTAGGAATATGATAAATAAGGAATTGGTGGAAGTATGTCAGCAAGCATTTTTGGGGTAGGCTCCTCAGTCTTGATCCAACGCTACGATTGTGGTGTTCAAAAAGAAAGGCAAAAAAGATACTGAAATGGGGTCTTATAGACCCATTTCATTATTAAACTCAGATAGTAACATTTATTCTAAACTTATCGCTTATAGGCTAAACAACATGATGCCAGGTTTAGTCTCTTTAAGACAACACAGATCTGTACAGCATAGAGGCAAAACAGATTATATAAGGCGGATTATATCTCTGTTTGACTGGTCGCAGGGTACTCATTCCCCTGTTGGTGTGGCCCTGTTGGACGCTGAAAAAGCGTTCAACAGGGTCTTATGGAGTTTTATGTGACTGTCCTTGTTAGGAAGGGGTTCCCAGCGGAATTTGTCAGAGCCATTCAGACATTGTACTCACATCCATTGGCTGTTATTAGGGTTTCCGGAAAAACATCAGGGAAGGTATGGATAGCAAGGGGGACGAGACAGGGGTGTCCCTGTTCCCCCTTGCTGTTTACATTATACATTGACCCGTTTATTGTTACCTTGGAGAGGAATATTACAATTAAACCTGTGCAGATACACAATCGGGATTTTAATGTTTGTGCGTATGCAGATGACATCGCGGTATTGACATCAGATATTAGCACTGCATTACCTAACATCATAGCAGAAGCTGAGGCGTTTGGCCGGTTTTCCGGTTATAAATTAAACGTTGAAAAGACACCGCTAATTCATTCGGAGGCTGGTCGTCCAGAGAACATTAAGTTTGAAAAGGAGGATATCTATTTAGGCATGAAGATTACTGCTAATATGGATGATATTATTCCTGTGAATTTGTATCCTATCATAAATTCTTCTAATAAAATATTAAATAGAATAAATAATTTAAAGCTCTCACTTTTTGGCCGCAGTAATGTTTTAAAAATGCTCATCTTTCCCAAGTTTTTGTATTTATTTCGGGCTATCCCCTTTTTCATACCTACTTCTTACTTTTCCCGAATGGAGAGCATGTGTTCGCGATTTTCTGGGGGTACCATCGGGCTCGGAGAGCATTTAAGAGATGTACGCTCCCTAGAGAGAGAAGAGGTTGGGGTATTCCGAATTTTCAGATGTATCACTGGATAGCGATATTACAGCATATGAGTGTACTTATATTACCGGAAGATCCAACTGAGGATTTTGCTGCTCCGTCTACTTACGAGATGCTTTTGGGTGCCGAGGCAAAACAATGCTTAAATCGTATTATTGAGCCAAGTTATTATAAGAAAGTCAAATTCAAGACTCTTTATACTGCTTATGTTACATGGAGAACAATTAAAACAAGCATTAGAAATGTAAAAGGTCTCAGATTTATTTGAGTTAGAGGTAATGGCATTGTAAATGGCAATGTCTTTTATGCATGTGTTATGGAGTGTATGCATGTGGTGTGTAGTAGAAATATGTGGGTTGGATTGGAATTGTATAAATGGTGGTATGCTGCATTTTAGATGAATATGTTTAAAAGTAAAGTGCACCATACTGCGATTGCTACAATAGTTAATTGTGGATGCGTTAACAATTGATGTGTGCACTGATGGCTGGTGGTGTGTGTGCTTGGTGGAAGCGTACACTGCCGGCTGGAGGTGTGTGTGCCTGGTGGAAGCGTGCACTAACGGCTGGTGGTGTGTGTGCCTGGTGAAAGCGTGCACTGGCGGCTGGTGGTGAGTGCGCCTGGTGAAAGCATGCACTGATGGCTGGTGTTGTGTGTGCCTGGTGGAAGCCTGCACTGATGGCTGGTGGTGTTTGTGCACAGTGAAAGCGTGCTCTGATGGCTGGTGGTGTTTGTGCCCGGTGAAAGTGTGCACTGACGGCTGGTGGTGTGTGTGTGTTGTTGTGTGTGTGGTTGTGTGTGTGGTTACGTGTGTGGTGGTGAGTGTGTGGTGGTGAGAGTGTGGTGGTGAGAGTGGTGTGTGTGTGTGTGGGTGGTGTGTGTGGTGTGTGTGTGTGGTGTGTGTGGTATGTGTGTTTGGTCTTATGTGTGTGGTTTTATGCATGTGGTCTTATGTGTGTGGTTTTAAGTGTATGGTCTTATGTGTGTGGTCTTATGTGTGTGTGTGTGGTGGACTTAGTTCGAGTGTTTGTACCCTGCACATTCACACACTGCCCCTACACACTCACACACTGCTCACCCTACACACTCACACAATGTTCACCCTGCACACACACACTGCTCACCCTGCACACTCATACACTGTTCACCCTGCACACCCACACACTGTTCACCCTGCACACTCACACACTGCAGTCACTGTCACTCTGCAGTCACTCTCACTCTGCAGTCACTGCAGTCACTCTCACTCTGCAGTCACTCTCACTCAGCAGTCACTCTCACTCTGCAGTCACTCCCACTCTGCACTCACTCTGCAGTCACTCTCACTCTGCAGTCACTCTGCAGTCACTCTCACTCTGCAGTCAATCTCACTGCACTCACTCTGCACTCACTCTCACTCTGCACTCACTCTGCACTCACTCATTCTCTGCAGTCACTCTCACTCTGCACTCATTCTGCACTCACTCTCACTCTGCACTCACTCTCACTCTGCACTCACTCTCACTCTGCACTCACTCTGCACTCACTCTCACTCTGCACTCACTCTCATGCTGCAATCACTCTCACGCTGCACTCACTCTCACTCTGCTCTCACTCTGCACTCACTCTCACTCTGCACTCACTCCGCACTCACTCTCACTCTGCACTCTGTATTCACTCTGCACTCACTCTCACTCACACTGCAGTCACACTCACTCTGCACTCACTCTGCACTCACTCTGCACTCACTCTGCACTCACTGTCACTCTGCACTCACTGTCACTCTGCACTCACTCTCACCACTCTGCACTCACACTGCAGTCACACTCACTCTGCACTCATTCTCACTCTGTACTCATTCTCACTCTGCACTCACTCTCACTCTGCACTCAGACTGCAGTCACACTCACTCTGCACTCACTCTCACTCTGAACTCACTCTCACTCTGCACTCACTCTCACTCTGCACTCACTCTGCACTCACTCTGCACTCACTCTGCACTCACTCTGCAATCACTCTGCACCCACTCTCACTCTGCACTCACACTCACTCTGCACTCACACTGCACTCACTCTCACTCTGCACTCACACTGCAGTCACACTCTATCTGCACTCACTCTCCACTCACTCTCAGTCTGCACTTACTCTCACGCTGCACTCACTCTCACTCTGCATTCACACTGCAGTCACATTCACTCTGTACTCACTCTCTCTCTGCACTCACTCTCACTCTGCACTCACTCTCACTCTGCACTCACTCTCACACTGCACTCACTCTGCACTCACTCTGCACTCACTCTGCATTCACTCTGCACTCTGCACCCACTCTGCAGTCTGCACTAACTCTGCACTCAAACTCACTCTGCACTCACTCTCACTCTGCACTCACTCTCACTCTGCACTCACTCTCACTCTGCACCCACTCTGCACTCAAACTAACTCTGCACTCACACTCACTCTGCACTCATTCTCACTCTGCACTCACTCTCACTCTGCACTCACACTGCAGTCACACTCTCTCTGCACTCACTCTCACTCTGAACTCACTCTCACTCTGCACTCACTCTGCACTCCCTCTCACTCTGCACTCACTCTGCACTCTGCACCCACTCTGCACTCACTCTGCACTCACACTCACTCTCACTCTGCACTCACTCTCACTCTGCACCACTCTGCACCCACTCTCACTCTGCACTCAAACTGCAGTCACACTCACTCTGCACTCACTCTGCACTCACTGACTCTGCACTCACTCTCACTCTGCACTCACTCTCACTCTGCACTCACTCTCACTCTGCACTTACACTGCAGTCACACTCACTCTGCACTCATTCTCACTCTGCACTCATTCTCACTCTGCACTCACTCTCATTCTGCACTTACACTGCAGTCACACTCACTCTGCACTCACTCTCACTCTGAACTCACTCTCACTCTGCACTCAGTTCAGTTTTAATCTTTATTTCGTTGACTTGCAACATAAAAGATACAGTAAAATATGAGAAGCATAATAAAATTCATTACATATGAAGCGTATAATTCATTTAGTTTAAACACCAATTAAAGGAGCAACATTTAGTCATATTAGGGCACATACATTTACAAGTGAATATTTGGCGCAGAAATGAATAAATATGTTAAAAATATTTAAAAATCACATTAAAAAAACATTAAATTGATTATAACAACCGGGAATTAGGGAAGACACAAATAGCTAGGCATAATTCATGATTTACAAAATATCAGGATGGCAGTTTCCTTTGTTTAAAATGGAAGATTTAATTTCCTTCTAGTATAGTAAACGGACAATAAAAATCTACTGATTCCGAACACAAGTACTTGGCTGGTGTCCGTACTTAAGATCCTACCAGCTTCCCTATGTGAAGTGGAACCAATGTTGCAGCACAAGGGGACTATCCATCTTTTCCTTGCCTTAACATAGCTATGGCAGAAAAATAATATATGATAGATATCTTCCCTTTGGTCGTTAATACATAAGCTGCAACAGTCATTGTCTGTCTTCCCCCAACTTTTCTCTGTTACTTTGGATCTCAATGTTCCATATCTAAATTTTAAGTACAGAGATTTGGCCAAGGGTGGCTCGATTTCATCTAAAAATTGTTCAAAGGATGCCTCATTTTTTACCAAAAGGAATTTTTCTGTCAGGGGACCATGTGTTCTTATGTACACGGAATCGTTACTTACATATGACCAAAAGGACAATTTGACTATTTTTTTAGAGGCTGAATTTAGAGATCCTGGCTCATTCCAAAAGTGCATTAATCCGAGCTTAGCTAGCCAGGTTTTTACATGTTTAAACCAAAAACTTTTCCTGTCACTATCGAGTTCAAGGACCTCTTTCAAACCATTTTTGTAATCTGATAGTTCAATAGTTGTCCATAACCTGACCCACAACAATACTGGTCTTAATATTGCGTGATGCTCTGTTTGTTTGAGATTTAGGTCAAGAAATAAGGGGATCAGTGGGGTATTAGTAGGAACTTTTAAAAGACCCCTAATAAACTTATTTTCGGGTGCTTCAAAAGTTCTCTTACATACTGGCCCCCAAATTTCCGCCCCATACAGTGAGGCTGATTGAACCTTGTATCTAAAAAGCTCTACTGCTGGGGTGACCGCCTTATTAACACTTTTATTGTGTCTCTGCAATATGGGAACACAATTTTGTTTAAACACCAGTTTTGATTTCTCTAGTTGTGGGCCCCATCCCATTAAAGAATCCATCAGGACTCCCAAATATGTAAAACTGTGTTCATAGTCTAATTTTTGTCCGTTTAACATTAGATTCCTTTTAAAAGTTTTATGCGGGTTTAGTGCCATGTATTTTGTTTTTTTTATATTGATTTCTAGTCCTTTCGTGATACAATACTGTTGGAACCTGTCCAGGAGGGTTTGAAGGCCGCTTGGCGTTTGTGAAATTAAAATGGTATCATCCGCGAAAAGGAGGGACGCAACACGTTCCCCTCCTAATCTGGGCGAATCATTCTCACAATTTTCCATATAGGCTGCGATGTCGTTTACGTATAGAGAGAAAAGGGTAGGAGCCAGTACGCATCCCTGGCGTACTCCCCGTTTTATGGGGATTGGGTTTGTAAGTTCCCCGTTTGGGCCCCACCTTACTTTAGCATAATTCTCCTGGTGCAAGCCCATTACGAGTTTTAACAATTCGCCTGGCAGCCCTTGCCTATTCAGAGTTTCCCAGAGTAGATCACGGGGAATTAGGTCAAATGCTGCTCGCAGGTCTACAAAGGTCACATACAAGTGACCCTTGCGAATGATGACATATTTCCAATACAAGCAGCATAGCCTAAAAACCTGGTCTATGGTACTTATTTTATTCCTAAATCCCGCCTGATATTTAGATAAGACTGACTCATCCTCCAGCCATGAATTTATTCGGTTTAAAATATGTCTAGCATAGATCTTCTGCGTTATATCTAAAAGACTGATGGGGCGATAATTGGCTGGGTGGCCACGATCCCCTTTTTTAAAAATGGTAATAATTTCTGCGCCAGAATGTGGTCACTGGCTGCAACTATGTTAAATAAATGGTTCAAATAGGGTGCCCAAACCTCGACATTGCACAGATAGAGATCTCCCGGAATTTTGTCTAGTCCAGGCGCCTTCCCTTTCTTTACCATGGCAATTGCTGTCTCTGTTTCATGTATATTAAACACTACCGGAGGGGTATTAGCTGGTATAGCGACAGTGGGTTCGTTTGTTGTGACCACATCAATTGAGGTTTTAGCTTCATATAGTGATGTGAAATGTTTGACCCACTCTGCACTCACTCTCACTCTGCACTCACTCTGCACTCACTCTGCACTCACTCTGCACCCACTCTCACTCTGCACTCACACTCACTCTGCACTCACACTGCACTCACTCTCACTCTGCACTCACACTGCACTCACACTCTATCTGCACTCACTCTGCACTCACTCTGCACTCACTTTCACTCTGCACTCACTCTCACTCTGCACTCACACTGCATTCACACCACTCACTCTGTACTCACTCTCACTCTGCACTCACTCTGCACTCACACTGCACTCATTCTCACTCTGCACTCACACTGCATTCACACCACTAACTCTGTACTCACTCTCACTCTGCACTCACTCTGCACTCACTCTCACTCTGCACTCACTCTCACTCTCACTCTGCACTCACTCTGCACTCACTCTGCATTCACTCTGCACTCTGCACCCACTCTGCACTCACCCTGCACTCACACTAACTCTGCACTCACTCTCACTCTGCACCCACTCTCACTCTGCACTCACTCTCACTCTGCACTCACTCTCACTCTGCACCCAGTCTGCACTCACTCTCACTCTGCACTCATTCTCACTCTGCACTCACTCTCACTCTGCACTCACACTGCAGTCACACTCTCTCTGCACTCACTCTCACTCTGAACTCACTCTCACTCTGCACTCACTCTCACTCTGCAGTCACTCTGCAGTCACTCTCACTCTGCAGTCAATCTCACTGCACTCACTCTGCACTCACTCTCACTCTGCACTCACTCTGCACTCACTCATTCTCTGCAGTCACTCTCACTCTGCACTCATTCTGCACTCACTCTCACTCTGCACTCACTCTCACTCTGCACTCACTCTCACTCTGCACTCACTCTGCACTCACTCTCACTCTGCACTCACTCTCATGCTGCAATCACTCTCACGCTGCACTCACTCTCACTCTGCTCTCACTCTGCACTCACGCTCACTCTGCACTCACTCCGCACTCACTCTCACTCTGCACTCTGTATTCACTCTGCACTCACTCTCACTCACACTGCAGTCACACTCACTCTGCACTCACTCTGCACTCACTCTGCACTCACTCTGCACTCACTGTCACTCTGCACTCACTGTCACTCTGCACTCACTCTCACCACTCTGCACTCACACTGCAGTCACACTCACTCTGCACTCATTCTCACTCTGTACTCATTCTCACTCTGCACTCACTCTCACTCTGCACTCAGACTGCAGTCACACTCACTCTGCACTCACTCTCACTCTGAACTCACTCTCACTCTGCACTCACTCTCACTCTGCACTCACTCTCACTCTGCACTCACTCTCACTCTGCACTCACTCTGCACTCACTCTGCAATCACTCTGCACCCACTCTCACTCTGCACTCACACTCACTCTGCACTCACACTGCACTCACTCTCACTCTGCACTCACACTGCAGTCACACTCTATCTGCACTCACTCTCCACTCACTCTCAGTCTGCACTTACTCTCACGCTGCACTCACTCTCACTCTGCATTCACACTGCAGTCACATTCACTCTGTACTCACTCTCTCTCTGCACTCACTCTCACTCTGCACTCACTCTCACTCTGCACTCACTCTCACACTGCAGTCACTCTGCACTCACTCTGCATTCACTCTGCACTCTGCACCCACTCTGCAGTCTGCACTCACTCTGCACTCAAACTCACTCTGCACTCACTCTCACTCTGCACTCACTCTCACTCTGCACTCACTCTCACTCTGCACCCACTCTGCACTCAAACTAACTTTGCACTCACACTCACTCTGCACTCATTCTCACTCTGCACTCACTCTCACTCTGCACTCACACTGCAGTCACACTCTCTCTGCACTCACTCTCACTCTGAACTCACTCTCACTCTGCACTCACTCTGCACTCCCTCTCACTCTGCACTCACTCTGCACTCTGCACCCACTCTGCACTCACTCTGCACTCACACTCACTCTCACTCTGCACTCACTCTCACTCTGCACCACTCTGCACCCACTCTCACTCTGCACTCAAACTGCAGTCACACTCACTCTGCACTCACTCTGCACTCACTCTGCACTCACTCACTCTGCACTCACTCTCACTCTGCACTCACTCTCACTCTGCACTCACTCTCACTCTGCACTTACACTGCAGTCACACTCACTCTGCACTCATTCTCACTCTGCACTCATTCTCACTCTGCACTCACTCTCATTCTGCACTTACACTGCAGTCACACTCACTCTGCACTCACTCTCACTCTGAACTCACTCTCACTCTGCACTCAGTTCAGTTTTAATCTTTATTTCGTTGACTTGCAACATAAAAGATACAGTAAAATATGAGAAGCATAATAAAATTCATTACATATGAAGCGTATAATTCATTTAGTTTAAACACCAATTAAAGGAGCAACATTTAGTCATATTAGGGCACATACATTTACAAGTGAATATTTGGCGCAGAAATGAATAAATATGTTAAAAATATTTAAAAATCACATTAAAAAAACATTAAATTGATTATAACAACCGGGAATTAGGGAAGACACAAATAGCTAGGCATAATTCATGATTTACAAAATATCAGGATGGCAGTTTCCTTTGTTTAAAATTGAAGATTTAATTTCCTTCTAGTATAGTAAACGGACAATAAAAATCTACTGATTCCGAACACAAGTACTTGGCTGGTGTCCGTACTTAAGATCCTACCAGCTTCCCTATGTGAAGTGGAACCAATGTTGCAGCACAAGGGGACTATCCATCTTTTCCTTGCCTTAACATAGCTATGGCAGAAAAATAATATATGATAGATATCTTCCCTTTGGTCGTTAATACATAAGCTGCAACAGTCATTGTCTGTCTTCCCCCAACTTTTCTCTGTTACTTTGGATCTCAATGTTCCATATCTAAATTTTAAGTACAGAGATTTGGCCAAGGGTGGCTCGATTTCATCTAAAAATTGTTCAAAGGATGCCTCATTTTTTACCAAAAGGAATTTTTCTGTCAGGGGACCATGTGTTCTTATGTACACGGAATCGTTACTTACATATGACCAAAAGGACAATTTGACTATTTTTTTAGAGGCTGAATTTAGAGATCCTGGCTCGTTCCAAAAGTGCATTAATCCGAGCTTAGCTAGCCAGGTTTTTACATGTTTAAACCAAAAACTTTTCCTGTCACTATCGAGTTCAAGGACCTCTTTCAAACCATTTTTGTAATCTGATAGTTCAATAGTTGTCCATAACCTGACCCACAACAATACTGGTCTTAATATTGTGTGATGCTCTGTTTGTTTGAGATTTAGGTCAAGAAATAAGGGGATCAGTGGGGTATTAGTAGGAACTTTTAAAAGACCCCTAATAAACTTATTTTCGGGTGCTTCAAAAGTTCTCTTACATACTGGCCCCCAAATTTCCGCCCCATACAGTGAGGCTGATTGAACCTTGTATCTAAAAAGCTCTACTGCTGGGGTGACCGCCTTATTAACACTTTTATTGTGTCTCTGCAATATGGGAACACAATTTTGTTTAAACACCAGTTTTGATTTCTCTAGTTGTGGGCCCCATCCCATTAAAGAATCCATCAGGACTCCCAAATATGTAAAACTGTGTTCATAGTCTAATTTTTGTCCGTTTAACATTAGATTCCTTTTAAAAGTTTTATGCGGGTTTAGTGCCATGTATTTTGATTTTTTTATATTGATTTCTAGTCCTTTCGTGATACAATACTGTTGGAACCTGTCCAGGAGGGTTTGAAGGCCGCTTGGCGTTTGTGAAATTAAAATGGTATCATCCGCGAAAAGGAGGGACGCAACACGTTCCCCTCCTAATCTGGGCGAATCATTCTCACAATTTTCCATATAGGCTGCGATGTCGTTTACGTATAGAGAGAAAAGGGTAGGAGCCAGTACGCATCCCTGGCGTACTCCCCGTTTTATGGGGATTGGGTTTGTAAGTTCCCCGTTTGGGCCCCACCTTACTTTAGCATAATTCTCCTGGTGCAAGCCCATTACGAGTTTTAACAATTCGCCTGGCAGCCCTTGCCTATTCAGAGTTTCCCAGAGTAGATCACGGGGAATTAGGTCAAATGCTGCTCGCAGGTCTACAAAGGTCACATACAAGTGACCCTTGCGAATGATGACATATTTCCAATACAAGCAGCATAGCCTAAAAACCTGGTCTATGGTACTTATTTTATTCCTAAATCCCGCCTGATATTTAGATAAGACTGACTCATCCTCCAGCCATGAATTTATTCGGTTTAAAATATGTCTAGCATAGATCTTCTGCGTTATATCTAAAAGACTGATGGGGCGATAATTGGCTGGGTGGCCACGATCCCCTTTTTTAAAAATGGTAATAATTTCTGCGCCGTTCCATGTGTCCAGAATGTGGTCACTGGCTGCAACTATGTTAAAGAAATGGTTCAAATAGGGTGCCCAAACCTCGACATTGCACAGATAGAGATCTCCCGGAATTTTGTCTAGTCCAGGCGCCTTCCCTTTCTTTACCATGGCAATTGCTGTCTCTGTTTCATGTATATTAAACACTACCGGAGGGGTATTAGCTGGTATAGCGACAGTGGGTTCGTTTGTTGTGACCACATCAATTGAGGTTTTAGCTTCATATAGTGATGTGAAATGTTTGACCCACTCTGCACTCACTCTCACTCTGCACTCACTCTGCACTCACTCTGCACTCACTCTGCACCCACTCTCACTCTGCACTCACACTCACTCTGCACTCACACTGCACTCACTCTCACTCTGCACTCACACTGCACTCACTCTCACTCTGCACTCACTCTGCACTCACTTTCACTCTGCACTCACTCTCACTCTGCACTCACACTGCATTCACACCACTCACTCTGTACTCACTCTCACTCTGCACTCACTCTGCACTCACACTGCACTCACTCTCACTCTGCACTCACACTGCATTCACACCACTAACTCTGTACTCACTCTCACTCTGCACTCACTCTGCACTCACTCTCACTCTGCACTCACTCTCACTCTCACTCTGCACTCACTCTGCACTCACTCTGCATTCACTCTGCACTCTGCACCCGCTCTGCACTCACCCTGCACTCACACTCACTCTGCACTCACTCTCACTCTGCACCCACTCTCACTCTGCACTCACTCTCACTCTGCACTCACTCTCACTCTGCACCCAGTCTGCACTCACTCTCACTCTGCACTCATTCTCACTCTGCACTCACTCTCACTCTGCATTCACACTGCAGTCACACTCTCTCTGCACTCACTCTCACTCTGAACTCACTCTCACTCTGCACTCACTCTCACTCTGCACTCACTCGGCACTCACTCAGCACTCACTATGCACTCTGCACCCACTCTGCACTCTGCACTCACTCTGCACTCAGACTCACTCTGCACTCACTCTGCACTCACTCTCCCTCTGCCTCACTCTCACTCTGCACCTACTCTGCACTCACTCTCACTCTGCACCCACACTGCACTCACACTCACTCTGCACTCACACTCACTCTACACTCACTCTGCACTCACACTCACTCTGCACTCACACTGCAGTCTCACTCACTCAGCACTCATTCTCACTCTGCACTCACTCTCACTCTGCACTCACACTGCAGTCACACTCACTCTCACTCACACTCACTCTGCACTCACACTCACTCTGCACTCACACTCACTCTCACTCTGCACTCACTCTGCACTCACTCTCACTCTGCACTCACTCTCACTCTGCACTCACTCTGCACTTACTCTGCACTCACTCTCACTCTGCAGTCACATTCACTCTGCAGTCACACTCACTCTGCACACACTATGCAGTCACTCTGCAGTCACACTCACTCTGCACTTACTCTGCAGTCACACTCACTCTGCACTCACTCTCACTCTGCACTCACTCTGCAGTCACACTCACTCTGCAGTCACTCTGCACTCACTCTGCACTCACTGAATCAGAAATTAGCTTTCAACTTTTATCAAGTGAGAAGCAGGGCTACCTCACGTGCAAAGGTCATGAAGGATTCTATCGCTCAGTGCCCCACAGAGAGCAGGTTTTTACCCTATTTACAAGGCAAATAATGGCAAAAGGATACCTCATATCAAAGAAGAGAAGACCTACCCCTATTTACATGGGCAGCAAAGTAGTTAAGCCTGGTAACTGAGGCACTGAAGGGATCTTAATACAATACTTACTAAGGCGGTTATGGGTATGTCAGTCCCTTATTCAAGCAGGGAGTGTCTTTAACCACAAATAGCAAAGTCAGAGCAAAGTATTATTAGCTCATCAACAAGGCAGTGAAAGGGAAGCACCTCTGTAGCCAGAAACACCTGAGCGGAAGGATTTCAGGCTGTGAAACCCGTTGAAATGTCGCTGCACTCCCATGTCCCAGAGCACGTTAAAGCCGGCTCTGACTTACGGACACTGCCGCACTCACCCCAGCAGGGAACAGGGTATTATTTAATGTATATATCTGCACTGAAGTGGCAGCAGGTTGTTCGTGAGAACAAGCAGAAGAGTTTCTCCCAGATGTAGGGTCTTACATCGTGGATATGCGGGAACGCTCTGGGTGTGGGTGGGCGCCGCTAAAGGATGCTGTGCATTCTTGGAGGTGGGAGGTGGACATGTGTTGTAACGGGCGAGCAGGGTCTAAAGACAAGAGCCTGGAACCACTGAGGTTGGGTATCTGTTCTTAAATTCATGTTAGCCCCTCTCAACACAGCCTGATAGACCTCACTAGGACTCCATCCTTCCAGGTCCCGCTCGGCCCATAGACCCTCACATTCAACGCATCATCACGTTCTTACAGCATCGCATCGTTTCAAAACCTTGCTGTATGGCTCGGATGGAACAAGTAAAATTACAAACAAGGGCCTATTTAAGCCTCGCCTTTTAGTTGTGATATATAAGACATGCGTTGAGAGAGACAAGGGGAGAGCAAGGGAGAGAGAACTGTTGAGGGCGTTGTGGCTGGGAAAGCAGAAGAGAAACAGACTGAAAGAGGTGGGGCGAGTGAGGAAGACAGACAGTGAAGGAGAGGGGGCTAATAAGTGAAAGAGAGAGAGGTGGTACCTAGTGGGACAAAGAGACAGAAGGTGAAGTTGGCGAAATTAAAGAGAGAGAAGTAATTAAAGAGAGAGGGAGAAGTGGCAGAGAGGGTCAAAAAGAGAAAAGGAGACAATCGAGGTGGGAGAAACTAACACAACACGAGAGAGGTGCTTAGAAGGTAAGAGAACATAAAAAAATAGTCGCACATCACGGAAAGAGAGAGAAGTAGGTAGGGATAGAGAGAGTGGAGGGAATACAAAGTAGAGAATAAAGTTATTGGTACTGAGAAAGAGACGATGGAGAGTTGGGAGAGGTGCAGCGAGTTGTAGAATGCACCTTGAGGTATTTCCAAGAAGCATGCCTAACGTCGCAGTATCTCTTGGCTGGATCGCAGAGCAGGAGCTGCGGGTGTGGGCCAGCGGAAAGGGGACAGGGAACTGGGCTGGGGGTGGCCGGTGCTGTGCTGCTCCACTGGAATTGGTCTCATTCGTTCTCCAAACACGGCAGCGTGACAGTTCTGACTCCTTGCAAGCCACTTAGGTTACTTCCAAGCTCTCCCATTCCCAGCACATTTCAGCACCGCTCAGCCGCAGGACTGACTGCTCTCTGCAAAGGAAAACAAAGCGCACATGTGGAGAAAATTAACAAGACGACTGCTATCCATCGAATCTTCTCTCGTTTACTGCCTGACGCTTCGGTGCGAAAACGGCAATAGTGTCAAAATAAACGAGCAGTGGTGCGCGCCTGTAGCCCCGAGCCCTAAAAACTCGAGACTGGTGCACGCGCGCCCAGCATCTGTCTTCAATTACCGCGGGCCCTGACAGCCGCGATAATTGAAGAAATATTCCCTTCTCCTGCGCGTGTCCACACAGAATATGCAATAGGCGGAGCTACTCTACCGCCTATGGCCTATTGCGTGCTCTCTTCAGGAAAAAACACGCACGAGAAGGCCAATCGGAATGCAGCTGGCATGAAAAAGGCCGAAAAATCACGAGCTGCCAGGAATTTGTTAGGTAGCTTTTCGGAGACTCTAACTACAGGACTCTTGGTGTCCGCCCACACTGCTACGCAGTGTGCCGTAGGCCTGAGTCCTAAAGATTAGGAATAGGCCCAAATATTAATTTATATACTCCTCTCCAAAACTGTTCTCTTCTTCCAGATATATTTAATGACCAGATGATGTTAAGGTGGCATAACCTGGGGATTCGCAAGCTTAGGGATCTGTTTCAAGGGAATTATTTTGTTTCTTTTGACCATTTGAGGGAGGTGTATAAGCTGCAACGTACGGATTTTTTTAAATACCTTCAAGTACGTCGTTTTTGTGATCAGAAAATATCAAACAATTTGATTGTATTAGGAAAAATTGTGATCATTGAAGCAATTAAGGATAGGCTAAAAATGGGGCCCTTATACCAATTACTGCTGGAGAAGATAGAGGACGACTTAGAGGCTAGGGAAGCAAAACGGCAAAATAAATTGAGCATTGAGCGTGTTGATTTGGAGAGAAGTATAGAAATGGCTACTAGCGTATTACTGAACGGATCATTGATAAGCCAACACTTTATGTCAGTTTTTTAGAGCTGTACTATACACCAGGTAAATTGGCTAAATGGAATTCAGGGCGGGGGACAAACTGTAATCGCTGTGGCCTACACGCAGCAGATGCTGCCCAAATGTTTTTCTTTTGCCCTAAATTGTCTCAGTTTATTTCTGATGTAGAGTTTTATCTAATGCATAGCTTCGGCATCCAAGTAAACTTAACGGCACCATTGGTTATTTTTGGATGTGAAGAGGGTAATGCTCACAAGGTTTCAGTTGTAGAGGAAGGCTTTATTTTTATTTGTATGTCTGTATATCGCTCATGCATCACGTCTCAATGGCTCGATGTGGAATCACCAAATTTTCTCAAGTTGCAAACCAAATTATTGTCTATGTACCATTTTGAGACTGCACTGTATAAAATTAAGGGTATAAGGAAGAAAACCTTTGGGTATAAATTATGGTTTTCTATTACCAAATGGATAGGATCTTAAGGGAAACTGCTATATATTCTGCTATATATTTCTGTTACTGTATTCGGGCATCACATTTTTCCCTTTTTTTTTTGCCTGTTATTAGATCTGTTAAGATAGTTATGGAGATCTGTTCCTGCTTAAAGTGGCCTTATGATGTAAGCTTACGAATGTCTCAGAGCAAAGTTGGGGGTATGCCTATTGATATGTAAGGTTTTTTTTGCTGTCTGTCTGCTGTCATAAAATTCAATTTAAAAAAAGCCTCCCAAAAACCTACACCCATCCTAAACCTTAAAGTTACCCTTGCCACCCAAAAAGCCATAACGACTCTAAACCTTAAAATTGCCGTTGCCACCCAAAAACCCATACCCTTCCTAAACCCTAAAATTTCCCTTTCCACCCAAAAACCCACATCCACCCTAAAATTACCCTTGTCACACTTGACACCCAAAATCCCATACCTACCGCAATCCCTAAAATTACCTTTGCAACTCTAATACCCTTACCCACCTAAAACGCTATAATTAACCTCACCCACCCAAAAACCCCTACCCAATTTAAACCCTAAAAGTACACTTGCCACTCAAAAACCCCTACTCACTTTAACCCCTAAAATTACCCTTGCCACCCAAAAATCCATACCCAACCTAAACCCTAAAAAATACCCTTCCCACCCAAAAAACAATGCCTACCCTGACCCCTAAAAATACCCTTGCCGCCCAAAATCCCACACCTACCTAAGATTGCCCTTCCCCCCAAAAATCCATCCATTCCCACCCTAATGCATACATATGTAGATAGAATTTGACCCAAGAGTAGAACTAAATCAGTCATGGTGGACGGAATGGGTGAAATTTGACAATAAAAAATACCTGCACAAAAGCTGGGTTCACACTCATATTTCTTGGAGAAGGATCGCTAACCTACGAGGTTTTGGACATTTGCGTGATCGACTTCCTCCGGCATCTGGTCCCCTTCCTACAAGCAGGCTCCGTAACAAGAAAGTCGAAAACTCCCGGAGCCTATAGTCAGTGGCATCGCTGGCTCCCGGAGCTGCTTTAGCTGGAACCCCCGGGGAACTTGTCAATTACTGGAAACAGAAAAGACGGGCCCCCTGTGGACGAGAGAGACAGACGCGCAGGAGTGTGGATAGCAGGGAGAAGCGGAGCTCAACTTGAGAGTAGGGCTCGGAGGAGCAGACATTGGGAAAGAAGCTGGGCAACTAACTGCCCCAACACTCGAGGTACGGTGCAAAATAGTCATAAGCAGGTGGGAAGGTGTGCACTCTAAGAACTCTCACTGGCACTGACTGAACGAGGAGCACTCATGAGAATTCATTAACTGATCATATATATTCCCCATGTCTGCGGACATGCTGAGTAACAGAGAAACAGCCACGGAGGAGATTTTTTTTTTTTTTTTGCAGTTTTATATAATGCGAACTTGACCCGAACCGAGCGCTTTACATAGCACCAGTTACGTTACATGAGGACACACATTCCTTTTTGTTAGGCACGGGGAGATTAAGTGATTTGCCCAGGATCACAGGATGTTTGGCGTCGTTACCGAGACTCGAACCCAGATCCTCAGGTCCGAGGTCGAGCGCCCGTAGCCGACTCTCCCTCAGAACCGTGAGGTGCCAACAATGGTATAAATGAGGAACCCAATGAAAGGGTAAAAGGACTCAAAGACAACTATCGGACGCTAGCGAAGCTTATGCGTCAGGAACAGTCCAAATGATGGGAGGCGCGGTCACTCCAGAGGTACTTGGATGTTGGGAGAATTCCCAGGGGCCTTGAAATTATGATCGCCCCCAGCTACGAAACACCCAATCCCGTTATGATGGCTCCATGGGTGGAATGCAATTTAGAGTCGTCTCGCAGGCTAGTAGTGATACTAGTCAAATATGCAGAGATAGACAGCTGAATTGTAAGTGAAAATCGACGCCTTGGATAATGAAATCAAACAACAAGGTGATTCCCAAACGAGACAAAAATTGCACGAAGAGATGTCAGCTAGACTACATAAAGAAGAGGAAAAAATTAAAACGAGGAAAACCTACAAGTTTAGAAGGGACAGAGACGACTATGCCAATGGTCACAGCCAGGCGCTATGATTCAATGAGAACGGCCACTGCCAATAAATGCATGCAGATCTCTGAGCAAACTAATAGAAATCAACAACAAGCAGAATCTGTGTCTGCATCTGACCTAAGCTCAGTGCCAGAGAGCGAGTCTGAGACAGAAACCTTAGGAAGAAGGCCGATCAGAGAGCTATCAGGCTAACATTGGGGGAAGAAATGGACATTTTAAAAAGGAGCAGAAGAGACACACTACGCCCACGGAACAAGGGGCCAGCCAGAACAGGAATACCAAGAGAAGAAGTGTAGAAGGCAAGCCCACAGAGAAGGCAAATGTCAGGAAAAGGGGTCGAGACCAGGTCAACCGCAAGTAGTGGGTACCCCACAACTCCCCCTTAGCTCCACTACCAACCAATATGCCAATTCAATTATCAATTTAACAGACATTAATCTGACCAAAGAAGAACAACAACTTTTGTTGCTGGGATTATCCTACTGCCCGGAATCTAATTTCAATTATACACAAACAAGGGCGTATATAAATATATTTATAAATTTATTAGGAAATTGAAATTGAAAAAATATCATAAACAACGTACCAATCCCACACATATGGACAATAACTCTCAAGTACAAACCAACATGGATCACTCCAACTTATTGGTATCAGACTATGGACTGTTACGGGACATGCAGGAACTAGAACAAGGAATGGAGTCCTTGGCCAACACCAGTGGGACTCAAACTAATCCCAGCAGCCTCAACGAAGAGGAATATCCCAGACTGATCACAAATACTAAACCAACTACTCCTTTTAAAATCAAGTCAAAGTTCATACTGATTATGTCACGTGATTCTCTTGATGTATTTAATGAACGAGTAGTACCAGAAGTAAAGAAACTCAACATTACTATCAACAGATCTAAGAAGTTAACCACTAACCATGAAAGGAAATACTATCAATTGATAGACAAACTTAGGAAAGAAAATAAAGTGGTAATCAGGAGCTCAGACATGGGCGGGAACATAGTATTATGGCCCTTAGAGGAATATATGAATGAAGCGTCCAGCCAGTTGAACAATCAGGAATGCTACAGAAAAAGTAGGATGCAAAAGTTTAAAACCACACAGGACCTGTTCTTTTCAAAATTACTGGCATGGAAAATTTTAGGCCTTTTAAGCATGGAAGAATATAAATACCTCAAGAAGGAACACCCAACTATCCTAGTAATTTACTTTGTTCCAAAAGTACATAAGGACATACACAAACCACCGGGCAGGCCCATTATCGCAGCATGCAATGGACCTCTGGAGAACATGTCCAGACACATGGATTATTTCTTGCAAGAACATGTAAAAAAGTTTAAGTCCTATGTTCAGGACACATCTGATTTCCTTCGAAAAATCAAAGGCATACATACTAATAGCCCTAGATGTATCCTCATTGTTCACTTGCATTAGAAATAAGGATGATGTTAGAAATGGGATTTCTGGTTGGTTAAGACTTGTGCCAAAGCCAGGCAGAAACCACCACTCTAGTCAGGGCAAGGGAGTTACACGCCAAGATAACCCCTGCTCACCCCGTTGGTAGCTTGGCACGAGCCGTCAGGCTTATCCTGGAGGCAATGTGTAAAGCGTTTGCGCAACACACACACACAGCAGCAACACACTAGGTACACCACAAAAAGGAACTCTACACAAGGTTATATATAAAAATAACCTTTGTATACCATAAACACATTACATCATAATCATGCAGATATACTGTGCCAACTGGCACTGGGCAGTATTTACAGGGGATTATATACACATGACAGGGCCATGTGGGCCACTGTCAGAATCAGCACTTAGTAGAAATAGCACTTCTAGAACATAGAATAATTGTAACACAAAATACAATTGTAGGACACCACCAGTAACCACTGGTAAAAGGTAGAAACACACTACGCAATCCTAATCACTTTAGGCCTAGATCACGCAGGAACACCTAAACTCACTAGCATAAACAATACTAGGCAAAACAACCTCCTAAGCATGAAAACACATTTAGAGGTATCACAGTCATAAAGGCATTGCACATTACGCATAAATCACATTTGGCATTAGGTAATCACCATTACAAACACAGTATACCATCACCCTGTGCAAGATCACAGTAGGTACAGACCCCAGGCCAACTGGCCTTCCGTGGGGCTCAAACGCCCTTTGTCCAACAGTGTCAGGGCTGGCTGCACAGGCAGCCTAAGGCAGAGTCCGCAAGAGTCTGAACCTAAACGTGGCAGCTGCCCACTAATTTCTACAAAAGGGGATGATGGACGGAGTGTTTGACTAAATCAAACACTCACCCCCAGTCAACTGATCTGGGTTTATTCCATCACCATTCTTTAGCTCACTCCGCCACCCCAGTTCAGATATGGCCATATGCAAATCAGTCTGACCCTGTGCCTCATGGGAATAGTCCAGCCCCAACTGCCAAAGCCATGTCTTCCCTGGACCGGAAACAAGCATCCTGGGACTGGTTTCTGGCATTACAGCCGTCATTAGCCAGGCTAGCTTGAAACCAGTGGCAAAGTTAGCAAGGGACTTACATCTGAGCATATCCTGCCAATTTAGGGCGAACAAAGAGATACAAAAGGGGATGATGAACGGAGCGTTTGAGCAAATCAAACACTCACCCCCAATCAACTGATCTGGGTTTAATCCATCACCATTCTTTAGCTCACTCCGCCACCCCAGTTCAGACATGGCCATATGCAAATCAGTCTGACCCTTGAGGAACTGAAAAATCTTCATTCTCAGGGGTCTTACTAATATCAATAAAGAACTTGGCACAGAAGCTGAAATATGAAAAGACATCTTTATTAAACTTTCAATAAGTGAGGCTACGTCACCCAGCTGCCTTAGCAACTGAATGAGGCAGTCTGAGGAATACAGAGAACAGGGGCCTTATAATGCTTAGGAATACAAAACTCAGCATAAAAGAAAGGGGCAGTCCTTGCTTTTCCAAGCATGCAAAATGCCTAACATTCCTTCTTACACAAGCCGGCCAAACCCATAATAAAAGACCACAACCCATATCGTAAACAGGTCATAAAAGAAGGAACAGAAACAGATGAGAAGTAGGATAAGGGGTGTGTATGTGCATACCAAACTTTACAATCTCCTGTGCTCTGATCCTTAATCTTGATCAGCTACTGGGCAAGGAACTGGCCTAACAAGGTCAGCTTCAGGCAACAGGGTCAGTTCACTCAGGTCATCTAAGAGTCAGCTAAAGTCATCGGCCTATGTGACGGCAACCACAAAATGGCTGCCATGCACAAAATGGAACCCAAGGGTTCAGAACGAAATCTTCAAATACACAGTGAATCGGTGTAACATGACGAAAACACTCATACTTGCTGAGCTCACTGTTTACGGTTTGCTGTTACCAAAATCGTAACAGAACCACGACCTTTATGACCCAGGTTCAGAATTTACGCAACCTCCGACCCTCCTTTTGCCCTTACATAGGCAATAACCTAAACTCACGTCAATCTGAATCCAGGTCTATATTCATCAGATCATCAAGATGTTGCTGGAGCATAATCCGATTACTTAGCAACTCTCTTGGGACAGGTCTCCTTACACACGTAGTAGCACAAAGGCCACATATGGCAGGACCAAATAGGGAATACCTCTATCTGTAGTATGTGGCATAAGACCACACACCCAACAATTAGTGATGTTCACTACTAACTGGTGTTGATGCAGAAACTGTACAAAAGGAATTATTAGTAAACTCTGACCTCCTAACTAGTTCATGTTCAGGTAAAATATGGAAAGAATGCAAAGAAGTAGTAGTAGGAAGAGACATAGGTTGGGAGGTGGGTACAGATGTCAATTGAGTAGAAAAAAACAATCCCACCCATAAAAGACAATGTCATGTTTAAAAAACACTAGAAAAAACGTTATTAAGCACATATAGACAACAGGAGAAAGTAGTGACCACTATTACAAACGAAATTATAATTTTTTCACAACCCTAAGCAAATCCTAAAATCATCTAGTAAATTTTTAGGGCTTCCTGTGCATTTCAGTAATTTATTGTATGTTCAAGTGAAACAGTGGTGACCCTCATTAATGCTCTGAGGTGAAAAGGGGATACTCTTCCACAGAGAATGGACTTTATTCTGCTTTTACTAAACAGAATAGTACTTTAAAACAATGCCAGCAAAACAATCAGTCTCCTAACACCCATTCTATGCACTCGCACGGAAACCATTTGTATAACCAACTATGCCCAGAGTCCGTTCAAAAAGCCTCTCTGGCAGGCTTCTATTGTTCATCAAATCTTCTTTTATTGTTGCATGGGCCTCTTCATTCAGGCCTTTCATGATCCGTCGGAGTGCCCTGCTGGCAAACACTCATAGCTCATTCAAAAGTCTCAATGTCTCAAGGCAGTGCACCAGTATCTCTCCTCTGCGGCAGACACTACAGATAGTGTGCTCTTCATTGGTCATGGGCACAGATCATCTCGTGCAGACCCGGGACCATTCTCAGGCTCCAACACTCATCATTCAGAGTCAGAGGACGCTCAGGCTGCTCTTTCATGTGTAGTGCCTTTTGCCAATCTTGGATCCTCCGGTGCACTGCACTTCCGTTGGAGCAAAGGAAAAAGGGGGGTGCGTTGCCAAAACTCAGGCCAAGGGGCTCAAGGGACTGCACACTGTAAGAGGTTACCAGCACATGGCAGGCGCTCTTTTGCACTGAAATTCTGGTTCTGTGGCAAAACCAGCTCCTCCTTCTTTTCTGATGTTGAACGCCTTCTGATGAAGCAAGTGTGATGCTTTAAACAGTTCATTGTATAACAAGGGGACTGCAAACAGGTGGCCTGCGATCTTCAAAGGAGTGGCCACACGCCATGGGACAATTCTGGTCTAGAATACACTGTCGTTTTCAAAAAGCAATACAAATATAAAGGCAGTAGGCAAAACAGTGCCTCTAGGCTTTTCAATTGGGTGTCCGTGTGAGAGCATATCCTTCATCATCTAATGGTAGATAGCAACATGAGAATTCTATCTGAATGGATGTCCTCACACATGGTGGCATTGTCTAATGGGGTAAACACATTTTTCTCTCAATGATTATGTATAGGTGTTCCTAAATTCCTTATCTAAAACATCTCAAAAGAAAAATCGCATAATACAGATTATCAGGGAAAACAGTCTGGATATATAAAAGGGAATTATACATAATATGGGGGTCTCTGGTACATTACTGCAGTCTGGAAGTGTGAACCTGAACAATACACTAACAATAATAAAAGCTGACTGGTGAAAGGAAATACGGAATAGAGAAATGGGACTAGGTCACAGCTAAAATCCCCAATAACTAGGTACAATGCGACATTGGTCAGGGGAGAAGCGACAAAAGAAAAAATCTATAGGAAGAACAAGAAATTACTTGGGTGAAAGTCAAGCATATGACAAAATACCAAGAGTATGAGTGATACACAAAAAATCACAATAGTTCCCAAAGCTTAGCTCTACCGCTGGCCGCTAAACCATATACGGTAACCTCAGCTAATGTTCCAGTTCCTTCTTCAGGGAAATAAAATGAAACCTGGTTTCCTTTATGGTACAAAGCCATACACTACTTAGGAAGCAGAACAAAACTGACTAATGTAATATAGAAATTAGGTCACCATGTACAAGAGTCACAAATCTATAATTTTATCCTTACGTCCAATCAGGATACATAAATTTAGGGCTGCCTGTTCCTTTAAGGGAAGAGGGGGCAAGTGACACATTTTGATCCTGTATATCTCTTTTATTTTTCTTGAATACTATTTATAGCCAAATTTGACATACACTGGTGAAGTGTTGTCTGTGTGTTCACAAAAAAGTAAATATCATATCTGTGAAATTTAGCAAATCAACCCAACTGTTGTGGAGCGATACACATCGTCATGTATATCCCTTCACAACACAGGTAAACTTGTAATAGTATCAAAAGCAGCAACATTAAACAAAAACATGCAAAAACATACAAAACGCACATGTCAAGCTATCGGATATACTTACTGTATATCAAGCACAAAAAGCATAGACAAAACAATAGCATATATGAATGAGCGGTGACACACAACACCATGTCATGTACTTTATGTTACTGTGAAATTCGGGCCTGCTTAATTTGTCAGATTTAAAATCCTTACCCTCCTTTTGACAGTAGATCATCAGTTAGTGGATATCTGCTGTCCAATACAACTTTCTAACATACAGGACCAGCAAGAACAATTCAGGATAGGACCAAATAGACAAACATAAAAAACACATGAACATTTCTTTCCAAAGGAGTTACGCAAAAACACATCTCCTTTCAACCAACCAAACTCACGTGTCCTGACTTCCTTAAAATCACCCAGAACAATCCATGAATGATCTGTAAGCAAAAGCAAAAAAAACATACACAACACACAAAAGAGAGAGAGACATTTCTCATAACAAACAAGTATCAATTATAACTTTTAATCAGAAGACAAAACATGACACATATTAACAAACACAAAAATAAATTTCCATTACTGAACTCTTACCATCTTGTCAGTCAGCTTGCAACATTCAGTCACCTTAATTTTGCCTTCCTAAAAGTAAAATTGTTACACTGACACTCCATATTAATTTGGCACCTACAATTTCCCACTGTAAAAAAATAATTCTTAATTGGCAAATCGTTCTCACTTAGGCATATAGCCTTCAAAATTTTAGTAAAGGGCTTTGTCTTATTTTCTGTCTAAGACTTAATGCACCACTTCGTTTTCTGTCAAATAAAAGCAACTAGCAGACATTATTTTTTTAGAGCAGAAACACAAATGTATCAGTTCTGCAGAGCATGTAACATGCTGTTGGGACTTTCAAAGAAACCTTTTTTATATTTCCCTTTGGAATTAAGTTCTTTAATTTTATTGATGTTCTTATTTAGAAACCAGAAGCCCCACCTTTTAGAGGCCTGTTTAGCAAGGTCATTCTGCATTCCACAGAGACAAGGCCCTAATTTAAAAGGTCACAAATGTCAACATGACAGCCTCCTCCATTGTTTACAGGAAAACTAAAGATAGCATCTTAGCGCAACTTGAGCCTCTGCAGCTTTCCTAGCCCCCAGCTTCTGCTCACTGTGAAGCTGACAAAGACAGAAGGCCTACTACATTTACTGTGAATGATTCACAGACCCTAATAACACACATACCAGTTTTTAGAACAAATGCTTGTTGCAATGGTACTAATTTCAGCAACCTTAATTGGATCTCACTGGGCCATTTGAAAGTAAACCCAATGGGGACAACCTGCACATTTATATTATACCTAAATGTATGCATTTACTGAAGCCTAAAGCACTTTAAAGCTATCATAAATGGCAAGAATGCTGTTTTAAATGGTCTATTTTACCCAAATTCGACTTTGATGTTTGGGGCACTTAAAAATAAATATCCTATACTTGTGATACATATTAATCATCCTCAGAATGTTCTTTACAAATTACAGAGATTTTTAATCAGACATATCCCATGTAAATCTTTAGAAAAATGAGTTTTGTACGCCTGTGCTAAGTGAAATTCCATATGCTAATGTTCTCATTATGCGATATAGCACAACTTAAATTAAATGTTAATGCTAGGATGTCATAGTATGAGCATTAAGCTTCATGAATAGTAAAAAACGAATTTTGTAGCACTTATTTTTAATAATTATTTTTCAAAATGTATTAATTATTTTTAATAAACCCAATCATTTTTGATAATTCCACATATAAAAGCGAGCTGCATCCCTTACCTATCATTTTAGACGCATTCATTTATAAGCCTAAGCACAGAAGCCTAACTTATAACATGACAAAATGTTTGCGCCACTTTTTATCTTTTTTTAAAAGGACAATTTTATTTAGCAACAGACCCAAGAATATGCTTACAAAATTTTGCTTAATAGACTGAAAACATAAAAAAACACAAACACACATTTGAGCTCATTTCAGACATAAACAGAAAAGGGTCAAACACTCAGGACACACAATACGGCGCGCCATGCATTTCATGAATAGTGCCATCGCTATTCACTTACAAAAGTTGCACTAATGAGAAAACCACATAGACATTTAAACACACATTTAACCCACAAATCAATACTCAGGACAAAACAAAGGACAGCCTACAGACTGTACTTGAACCAAACCATTTGCAAATACTAGTTGTAAGTCGTATTTACAAGAAACGCTTCTCAATAGTGTTCCAAAAGACTGCAAAAACAGCCCAACAGACTGATGTATGTCCAAGAAGCGGAAATACACTCACTCCACTAGCTCTGGCTAGCAGAGCACCAAACAAAATCGTTCTGCATATCTTCATTCATAAAACTGCACAGAACAAAGGATCCTTGTTTTGTATTATGTCATATTTTAATTCCCTGGGGATACAAAATCACCAAGGAAGAAATATGTTTTTAAATCTAAACCTATTTAGATATTCCCTTTAGGGAAACCGGCTAATTTACTTCACATCATACTATGGTACCTTTCAAAAAAGCAACACATTTTTCCATGTGAGCTTAAAACAGGCATGCCAAAAATACTGCGGAATACGCAAGTATTATAATCAAAGTAGTGCTTAAGGTAATTTTCATACGTGCACCGTTCCTAAGGACCAAATGGAGAAAATTCTCCTCATTACCTGTCTACACAAATTGCAATTTGCATATCCAAACATATACAAACCAAAAGTTGGCCAACACAAATTCCAAAGTTCCAAAGCTACAGTCCCAAATTTGCTAGGATTAGGCATTTTATAGCTCACTAATCTAGCTTCAAACTTCAAGGGGTTATCTCTACCAATACACTCGCAAATATACGAGCCCCTCGGCTATGGTAATTGCAATAACCAAATCAAAAACTAAGAAACCAACCCCTCGGCTTTGGTAATTGCGATAACCAAATCAAAGACCCAAAGAACCAAAGGCCTGGGAGCGACCCACTTATACTTAACTCTTACTTTTACTAATCAAAAGGTTATCCAAATTCTAACTGTCAAGTTCTACATGACCTAACGGTCTTTTTAGAATACTCACGCCAAAAAGGTTCTCAGTCAGGAGTGACATCATGTGGAGGATCAAAATCAGGAAGATCAGAAATATACTGGGCTGCAGAAACAAAGAATCTCCAGAATCCCTGTGCACAGAGTACCTTCTTAGTCGAATCCTGTTCTGTCCTCCTCAGTAGATTTCAGTCTCCTGACAAGATCACTCCCACAGAAAGTCAGTTCTCTGATGAGGTCCGCGTTGGCTGCGCCATTTGAAGAAATGAAATCTTCATTCTCAGGGGTCTTACTAATATCAATAAAGAACTTGGCACAGAAGCTGAAATATAAAAAAGACATCTTTATTAAACTTTCAATAAGTGAGGCTACGTCACCCAGCTGTCTTAGCAACTGAATGAGGCAGTCTGAGGAATACAGAGAACAGAGGCCTTATATATGCTTAGGAATACAAAACTCAGCATAAAAGAAAGGGGCAGTCCTTGCTTTTGCAAGCATGCAAAATGCCTAACATTCCTTCTTACACAAGCCGGCCAAACCCATAATAAAAGACCACAACCCATATCGTAAACAGGTCATAAAAGAAGGAACAGAAAAAGATGAGAAGTAGGATAAGGGGTGTGTATGTGCATACCAAACTTTACAATCTCCTGTGCTCTGATCCTTAATCTTGATCAGCTACTGGGCAAGGAACTGGCCTAACAAGGTCAGCTTCAGGCAACAGGGTCAGTTCACTCAGGTCATCTAAGAGTCAGCTAAAGTCATCGACCTATGTGAGGGCAACCACAAAATGGCTGCCATGCACAAAATGGAACCCAAGGGTTCAGAACGAAATCTTCAAATACACAGTGAATCCATTGGTGTAACATGACGAAAACACTCATACTTGCTGAGCTCACTGTTTACGGTTTGTTGTTACCAAAATCGTAACAGAACCACGACCTTTATGACCCAGGTTCAGAATTCACGGAACCTCACCCTGTGCCTCATGGGAACAGTCCAGCTCGAACTGCCAATGCCATGTCTTCCCTGGACCGGAAACAAGCATCCTGGGACCGGTTTCTGGCATTACAGCCATCATCAGCCAGGCTAGCTTGAATCAAGTGGCAAAGAGAGCAAGGGACTCACGTCTGAGCATACCCTATCAACTTAGGGCGAACAAAGCGATACAATAGGGGATGATGCACTAATTGCTGGGCAGCTGTAGAGTAGAAATGTGGCATGGGCCTTCACTGGCCGTTGGGACAAAAATGCGCCAAACGTTGGAGCCTTCTAGGCTCTAGAAATACACAGGGTGACACAGGGTAGAACCAGCACGGGCTCTAAATTATATATGTCCCAAGCAGGAGCCACACAGGGTCTACAAATCACTCAGCAAACCGTTGGAGCCATCTGGGGTCTAAAAATAATGGGGTGAGAAGCATGGCAGCCACACGGGGCTTTGAAATGCCTTACCCAACGATGACCCCCAAATGTTGGAAATGGCCCTGCAACTCGAAGGGCACTATCACAGGTAAAGGGCGGCACCACTAGTCCTTGGGACCCCCACTGGGGCCCTTTAATCAACTTTGCCCCAACGATAGAGCGGCTCCCCCTCTGGCGAGTCCCCTCAGCCGAGGTCTCCCCAAATCAGTGAGCATGGGCAGGAGGGGGCAGGCACCAGCAATGTGCCCCTTCGAATTCCCCTCCCCTTCGCAAACGAGCCCTACTCACCGGGCTCCTCTGCGCTGCCGGTTTCCTCTCTCCATGCGTCTTGGGATGCTCCGGGACTCCTCTGGAGCTTTTCCTCTACTGGGGAGGCTCCGTGGCAGCTGGTCTTCCTTTGCGGCGGGGGCAGGCACCGGCAATGTGCCTCGGGCCCCCTCCGCCTCTACTGGCAGACAGCTGCAGTACTTGAGGCCGATGCAGGAGCGCGGGGTAGGTTCCCGCCTGGCTCCTGTTTAACTCCTTCCTGGCAGTACATGGGGCATGCGCACCAGCCTCGATCAGGCTGCCATCGCCGGACGTCCTCGAGGACGCTCTCCTGTTGCCGGGCAACTCCTGGCACAAGCACCAATCCCAGCCCGGCTCCCCTCTGACATCAGTGGGGAGCCGGTGCGGTGCTCCTGGGACTCCAGAGCCAGCAGCGGTAAAACGGGGCGAATGAGGGGTAGGCTCCCTTTCGATTGGTACTTTAAAGCGGGGTGGGCACCCGCGAGGACCCAACCATTAAAGAATGAGCGGGGTGGGCACCCGCTCAAGAAATGAACCAAAAAGCAGCAATTATGCGGGGTGGCCACCCGGCTTTCAAATATGATCAACGAACCAGCAAAGATGAGGGGTGGGCACCCGCCGAAGTCCCCAAGAGCAGTCAATCCCGGGGTGGGCACCCGCTCCTTCGGAGTGCAGGCAAGGTGGGGGGAATCCTTACACAGTGCAGCTTCATGCTGCAGGACCCCTGCAGTCCTCCGGGGGCAGAAACAAAGCGCTTCTTCAAGGTGAAGCATAAAGCACTCTTCAGAAAGTAAAAATAAAGCTCTCCCAAGGCGCTACAGGCAAAAAAACAGGAAAAGCCTCTTAGCAGGCAGGGGGGCAAGGGCTGGGCCCAGGGGCCAGCTCACAGGGCCCTCCAGCAGGTAGGCAGTCCCCAGTGGCGGTACCTCCTGGAGCCCAGCAGCAGGCCCCCCTCAAGATAGGATCAGTGAGAACATTTTCCTTTGTCTCCTAGCACAGGGTTAAGGGAGAACCAGATGCAACAGGTTTTGGAGCACTTTGTTGTGCTCAGCCCCTCTCCCTATTCACAGGGCAGGCTAAGGACATCAGACGCACCACAGGGGGTGGAGCCAGCATTGTAGAGGGAAGGCACAGCCCTATTCAGGTCCCAGGTGCAGCTCCTCCCTGCCTTCAACGTGCAGATCTCCCCATTCACCACCGGGCAGACCCATCCTGACTCCTGGAGCCAAACACACCAGCCAGCTCCTGTCACTCACAAGCCAGACAGGCAATCCACATTCACTGCACACAGACATGCCAATTTCTAGAAGTGGCACTTCTACACTAGCCATATTAAATCTGCGCACACCGTCGCGCAGCATTCAATCTCACGAGTTCGCACATACCAAACTCGCCCCTGCACTCCCCACACATCCGGAACTACCATGGACACACACATTCCCCATGCATTCCTATGGGAGGGCAGGGCAATTTCACCACACGCACTCAGATTGCGCACACACTTTACACTGGGACACAGGGCTAAAGTGCTCAGAAGCCCAAAACAACTAACATCAGGTCACATTTAACAGCAAAAAGTTTAGGGGTGAACCTGTCCAACACATGGCATTAGGGCCGTGGAATTTTTTCTATCCAATAAGCTTATCAAGTATGCTCAACACAACAAAATGCTACTCAGTATGCTACTCTTTGTTTAGAAAATAACTTTTTTTTAATTAGGCATCAAATGTATCAACAAACACAAGGAGTGGCAGGGGGGCAGCTTCTCCCCTACCTATGCTTGTTTGTTTAAGGGTTGGTGGGAGGAGCTGGTCCTCATGAGGCAGTTTGAACATATCTTCCAGGACAAAGTTGTATGTTGGCTAAGATTCATAGATGATATGTTTATAGTATGGCGAGGATGCAAACAAAGTGCTATGGAATTTATTGCTCAAATGAACATCAATGAAATCAATTTAACTTTTACCTCTAAGGTCAGCAAAGATGAAATACAATTTTTAGATGTGCTGGTCCAAACTAAAAACAACCACCTCTCCACATCCCTTTTTCGTAAAGCCACAGCGGGCAATACATTATTGCATGCATCTAGCGCCCACCCTCCCCATTTAATAAATAGCATCCCCTATGGGGAAATGTTACGTATTAGATGCATCTGTAGCAATGAGGAAGACACTATAATCAAGCAGGCAGACAATCGCGCCCAATTCTTGGCTAGAGGGTACAGGACCAAGATTGTGGATGCAGCAATTCCTAGTTCTAAAGAGTGAGCAAGAGCGGATCTTCTGCAATATATTGTCAAACCAAGAAAGGAGGCAGGGGGAGGAGCAAGTGAGGACCAGGAACCCACCAGGAGTATCTTATCTTTTTACATGCAGCAAAGGCAGCTGAGGTCAATATTTAGACGTAATTGGCCCATTGTCAGGGATGACTCTATAATAGGTTGGTTTTACCATCAAGCCCGGCCATTACTTTTAGAAAAACAGTAAGCATGGGAAATATGCTGGTAAAAAGTAGCCCTGAAGATCAAGGTGCTGGAATGTGGCTCTCGGCAAGGAAAGGCATCTTTAAGTGTTCCACCTGTATAGCCTGCCTATACGACATTAATAAAACTTAATATCAGAATGCATTTAGTATAAGAACACGGGATATTAAACAACATTTAACCTGCAAACCTGAATATGCAGTATATATCCTAGAATGCAGCTGTAAAATGAAGTATGTTGGCAGTAAAAGCTGGCCGTTCATAAAAGAATATTACAGCATATAAGAGCCATATCCAACAATGATGCCAGCTACCCAGTGGCTAGACATTTCAAGGAATGTCATAATAGTGACCCCAAATACCTCAAATGCTATGCAATAGAGACTATACCACTTCAAAAAAGAGGGGGAAACCGGGAAGCTAACCTGAGACGCCTGGAAACAAGTTATTTTGATTCTAAACAGCCGGTGGGCCTCAACACTAGTGAAGACCTGCACAGATTTATATGAAATCGAGAATCCTATAGTGTATGTCTCAAACCATGTACTCTAAGGATGGTTATTATGGAAAGCATCAGTTATCGAGTGCAATAATTACTGTCTCATAATTATCATATTGATTTTGCAAAATTAGGATTTTATTCATGCACATATTTATTCAATTTTAAATGGTGGTTGTTTTATAGCATATTTAAGTGAATATATATTTATTTATGTATTTATTAGTGTAAAAGTGAATCGGCTGCTACTCTAATGTTTATGATGTGTCTATGAACAATTCCTTTAACTCCATCCACACCCTCATAGCACCTTTTGTATACAGATAGGATGACATTGAGATGTCATCGAGAATTATGCTAGGATGAGATATCATTCATCAATTTTTGCATAAAATACAATAGTACCTTTATCTGGTTTATTGGCCACAATAACAATTTTTCAAAAAGAAAACTATTAGGTTTAAAGTACAGGTGGCCATTAAAAGTGATACATTAGCACCAGGACTTTTTTTTTCACTTAGGGTTCACACTTTAGCACTAAGTCACTTTAGTGAGTATATAGCAATATTTGCACACTGCATGACCTCGATGTTGCCAATTTGGCACAAAGTCCATTTGGACATAAAGTAAGGGTAATGAACTTAGACTAAATATCCACAGCGTAGTTTGCACAAAATGAGGTCAGAAACTTCAGTCAATGTCTCCTATTGCAAAAAAACATAACTAATAGTAACATAACACTTTTGATAATTAGGGAAACGAATAGGGGAAATCAATCTAAGTTATAGCTTGTTTTGGTGGTGCTAAACACCACCAAAACAGAATTCCTCCTCATCTCTCCCCCGAAACACACTCCTAATATTGACCTCTGGATGAACCAACTCACAGCCTTCAACTGCTCCCCCACATTATTGACTCAGCTAAATAGCTAGCAAACACCTGAATATGAAGACCCATATCAGCAACGTAAGCAAGGGAGCTAACCACCTTCTGAGAACTCTCAGGAACCTCAAACCTTTCTTACCTCAGGCCAACTTCAAGCAGGTGGTCCAAGCGCTTGTACTAAGAGGCTTGACTATGGCAGTGCTACGCTATGCGGCCTCCCCAAATACACTTTGGCTAGCTAAAGGCTTCATTGAACGCTGCGGCCAGACTGATTACGGGCCCCAAGCGAAATGCCGACATCTCCCCGGTCCTAAAATCTCTAAACTCGGCTGCCCTACGAAGCTAGAATTCAACGAAAAATTGCATGCTTATCGCACAAATTCCTCCACTTCAAAACCCCCAATTACCTGGCACACAAGTTAAAACTATCTGGAGGGGGGAGACCGTCAAGGAGTGCTAATTCCTTCCTCCTGAAACCCCAGATCTTCTGCAAAAAGAGAACTTGTCAACGAGCGTTCTCGGGATCTGCTCCAAAAATGGGGAACTCTCTTCCACTGGAAATCCGGAGGATCTCCTCTAAGGTTGCTTTCAAACTGGAAGCAAAAAGATTCCTGAACAAATTCCTACCTTCTGTACAGGGTGTTGGGGTAGCTGGCGTTGTTTTTCCCATGAACATCTTCACATAAAATCCTATAAGAAAACCACCGGTGTCGACAATATCATATTTACTATTCCTGTATCAACTGCTGATAATAATATGTGTGCCCCGGTCTTTGTTCAAATTCCTACCTTCGTAAGAAGAGCGATTTTCAGCTTTTAACGCATCGGACACACTTCAAGAATGGATGTCACTCCGGTATTTTTCTATTGTATTTGCTCTCCTTGCCGTTATGTTTTCAATGCCCAGCACATTATATGCCTAGCCAACATCTATATTGGTCCTTTCCTGTGCACATTTTTTGTATTGTCTATGTATATTCCCTATTTGACTCTCGTACTGATGTTACCTCATTCCCTCAATTTGTAAAGCGCTCTGATATCCTTCGGGATCAAGTTTGCGCTATATAAAACTTTATTAATAAATAAATAAATAAATATATGTGTTGTGGTAAAGTCTGTTTCCCTTGTGTAAGTACATGCCTTTCCTTTCCAAAATTCCCCAAACTTCATTTTGATAGTAAGTTTATAAGTGTGGAGACTCAGGCGTCAGGGCCCAGAACTCCATATAAAAATACAGGAGAGGCCTATGATAATGGTGTAAAAATTACAATTGGAAAAATATGACGCTATGAATGGGCCCATTAAAATGAGTGTGTCAATAAAAAGCTCTAATTAAAAAAGAATATTTATTCAACAGTCACTTCTTAGCATGGTGGCAGGTGGTGTTTTTATATCTGGCTGTACATTATAGCCGACGTTTTTATCCCTTTTCAGGCTGATTGATATTACAAGGCTTTGTTAATGAAGGATTCACACTGCTTCTCTTTTTTTTTTACAGTAGGAGAGTAAATGCAGTAAACATGCGGAATTCAAAATGGCTGACACAAACACAGGAGACGAATCTCATACCGACCTTCAGATTAGACATGGGGGACAACAGACCCGCAAAATACAGGTCCAAATTGCATACTAATTTGCATAGTCCTGGGGTATTCGAGACAGTGAGTGCTCAATCTGCTCCTCGTCACATCTTGTGCATATAGAAATGGCGAATTATGCCCAATCTGATCATGATTGCTTCCATTGCAGGATGCTCTTGAGATATGGGGCCCCTTTTTTTCTTCCTTAAACACTGGGTTTAATTTGCGCCCACTTTGCAATCTTCTTTTGGACGCAAACGCGAGTTTGCACCCAAATACGGAATTAGCAGCCAAATCACAATAAAGGCCTAAATAGAGTTTGAGCTCGTGCAGCAGGCAGACCTTTGGTACCTGTAGTGCCTGATTGAATGATTGGACCTCCTCATCTCGATGTTTTCGAGCGGTTGAAAAGGCAACATGCCTGTGACTCGGGCTTGTTTTGGGTTTCTGGTGCTCAGTGGTCAGCTGTCTTCCCAGAAAGTGAGACTATTTTTTATATCACTCAAAAACACTTTATGAATAATATGTTATTTTTGGAGTAACACTAGGATACAAAAAGTGGAAAAGAGAGAAGCAATCTGGCTTGACATTAATATTTAGCTTGTGAGCATCCCTTGGAATGGGTGACTGGCAAGTGAACAAGGGGTTTTTAATATCCACCGCAGATACCTTGGGCCTCAGCTCTGCTTTGCAGAGCCTCATTGCTCCAGGAACACCGTGTCATTGTGTACTTGCCGCGTCTATAAAATATTACCAAATGATGTTAAATGTTTTTTTCAAGCAGGTAAGGAGTGATATAAACTGAAACCAATCAAAATATGCAAGAAGGAGGTTTATAAACTGGTATTCGTGCCTTGATCACATTGGCACTGACTCCAAAGGTTTCACATTCCAGTGCACAAGGGACTAGATGTGATACGCTGCAGAAAACGAACTTCTTTTGAAGGTAAAAGGTCCGATGCTTGGTTAAGTCGGAGGTATGTCGAGTACAGGACACAGCATTCCTTCTCTGCAGCAGGTTCCTGCTTCCAGCTTTCATATCAAGATGCAAACACAGGTAATATTGTAATGAAGGCACACGCTGTATTTTGGCGGCAGGACTCAAAGAGGTCTGCAGTGGAGGAGAGGACACGCCATCCGCGTGGCCACTGCATGGTCAGTAGGCTAGTTACTGAACACACAATCGGTGAGCACGCGCCTGTGGTTGGAGATGCTGCACTTGCCATTTCATACAACATAAACTCCGGTTTTAAAGCAAGTAGCTAGCAATGCACTTTCCACTGATGTACACAACACAAATTATAGCACTGCTCCACTATTCTTAGGGGCATAGGCACAACGGGACATCGCCACCAGAACGTCACTTCTAGCGACGTTCTGGTGGCGCTATGCCCTTCTCTATATTTAAAAGGCAGCGTTAAGCCACCTTGTAAAGACTGCACCTTTTCACGCAGCACTCAGCATGAAAGGGGCATGCAATGGAATGTTGCTGTGAGTATTCCTCTGCAACACCCATTGCTTTTGAGGAGGCCCCTGATTTACAAGGCTGGGGCAGCACTATAAACTAAGGCCCGGGACTGCCTGGTCTTAGAATGGCGATACGAGGAAAATTATTAATTTCTCCTCTTTTTTTGCTCTTTTTATGTGTGCTGCAGAATAGCACACATAGAAAGAGCAAATTGCCATTATTGATTGTTTATGTGCAGGAAGGTGTCCCTCCCTGCACACAAACAATTGTCCCTGCAGCGCAGTCACTCTGGCAACATAGCAGCAGGGGGCCTGCGCTGGCGCTAGGCAGCGTATTTGGCACCAGCGCTAGGATAATCACAAGGGTCCATTGTATATTTGTAAATACGGTGCACCCCTATGTTTGAAAATGTCAGAGCGCAGCGTTGCCAAATTTGACGTTACACCAGATTCGATTTTTTTTGTAAATGTGCCCCTTGGTTTGTGGGGATATGACACGTTCTTCCTGGACGGAGTTGTGAAAAGAATCCTGATGACTTTACATCATAGGCAGAAGATAACTCTGGGGATGCAGAGGATCGTCTCATTATGCAGCACAGCAGCATTTAGGGCGAGTGAAGGAGAATAGGTGGAGACCCTAATCCAAAGCCCAGGCTCTGGAGCATTTCTCTATGCTTCATTCCTGCATGAGTGACAGGGGAACAAGAGGGAGAGGTGTTACTTAATCATAAAACAGTGTACTTTAGTGTTTCAGCCTTAAAGGTGCTTAGCACAATTCTAATAACTATACTGAGACTGAAAAAGGGGCAAAGGGGTTGTTTTCCTTCATTTTATGCTTAGAGAATTAGAATATTTTCTATTTTTGATTTATGTGTATCTCAACACCACTGACACCCCACAGAAACACACATGTTTGCTTATCCAGCCCGGGTTTTATCCTTTGCTCTCTGGAACTAGTGGCTTTGCTTCTATTCAAATTAAATGAAAGACTGCAAGTTTCAGGATTCAAAGCAAACCAGACAATGCACAAGTCGTGTGATGTAGAAGAACTTGTAATATCCTTTCTTCCATGAGTTGGCACAATTCTGTGATATAAAACAAAAGGCATAGCATCCAGTTATTGTCTCTCTTATTGTCTGTGTAGTGAATGCTGTTACTATACTCCCTCTCTGCCCACGAGTGACAAGATATAGTTGGAGGCGCACTTGGCGACTCCAATAACCTAATTCTTGGTGATCTGAATCTACGATGGAATGAGACACACAATCCTCTAATCCAATCGCTATCCAGCCTCCTCGATGATAACAACCTTAACACTGCACTGAGGAAACTCATTACAAAGGAGCCACATTGGATGCCATCATTTCGCAAAAGAACTCTATCACGGTCAACCACATACTTACCGTCGACTCGTCAGACCACCACATGATCCTATTTCATATCAATCACCCCACTATCTCCTACCAACCTCCACACGACCCCCCAAAATGGATGAGAAACATCTCCGAAGTACCCCTGGATATCCTGGAAGCTCAGTTAAGCTCACTTCTCCCGGCCAACAAAGCCCACCTCTCCACCAAAGGTCTCACTGATCGGTACAATTCCGAGCTAGTGTCCATACTCGACAAACTAGCTCCACTAAAGCTCAAAAGAAGCAGAACCACTCCATCCAGAACATGGTTCAACGATGACCTCAACACAGAAAGGAGAAACTTAAGAGCCAAAGAAAGAAAATGGAGAAATAACCCGACTGCCATCCTTCGTGACCAACTGAAATCAGCCCGTAGGAAATACAACAACCACATCAAAAATAAGAAATCCAACTTCTTCCGCGAGGCACTGGACAAGGCCAAAAACAGACCAAAGGAACTCTACAGTATCATCAGACAACAAACCTCCAAGCCAGTGTCCTCATCTGTACAGTCGTCCAAAGAACTCTGCGACAACTTTGCACACTTCTTCAACGATAAGATCGCAAGAATCGAACTATCATTAGACATCAACGAATCACACCCCAAGAAGAGCAGCTCGGCTGTACCCCTTGCCCTCTCTCCTGACTCTTCTCTCACCCCCTGGCTTAGGTTTTGCCCCGTTCTAGAAACAGAGATAATCTTGCTGATCTCAACCTCCAAACCATCAGCTCATACATCTGATCCCATTCCTCCCCTACTAATCAAGAAACTGAAGCACGCTTTTTCACCTATATGGGGCAAAATCATAAATAGCTCCTTAAATAATGGAGTCGTCCCTGATTGACTTAAAATGGGGAAAGTCACCCCCCTGCTGAAAAAACCCGGTCTAGACTCGACAGATCTGAACAATTTCAGACCTATATCTAACCTCCCCTTGCTCTCAAAAACACTTGAGCGCTGCGTTCTTCATCAACTGACTCAACGACCTGGACAACATCAACCTCCTAGACCCCCACCAGTCTGGCTTTAGAAAAGGCTGCAGCACAGAAACCGCAATGCTGAACATCATAGATGACATCCATGGATCTCTAGACTCAGACAAATGCTGCCTCCTCATTCTCCTTGACCTCTCGGCAGCATTTGACACAGTGGACCACAAACTCCTCATCAAGGCTCTCCAAGAAAGAGCTGGCCTTGGGGAGGTAGTTCGCAAGTGGTTCTCCTCCTTTATACACAACCGCACGCAAATAATAAAAATCAAGAACTTCACCTCTGAAACCGAGCAAGTTAACAAGGGCGTCCCCCAAGGATCGGTGCTCTCTCCACAGCTTTTTAACATCTATATGGAACCGCTCTTCAAGTTACTCAGTAAAGCCAACAACCGCTTCCACCTCTACGCGGATGATACGCAGATCTATCTGGAAACCTCCTCTCTCACTGACATCCAAAGACTAAATGATGTCCTGAAAGATGTTCAAGAATGGCTAACAAGCAACCATCTGAAACTAAATCCAGACAAGACGGAGACACTCCTCATCTCGAACAAGAAGGACAACCCTCAAATCACTGAATGGCTAAAGGCAATCGATGCGCTCAAAGGGAATCTTACTCTAGCAGACTCTGTTAAATCTCTGGGCGTAACCTTAGACTCTAAACTAAACATGATAAAACACATTAAGAGCTCGGCCAAAAGTGCATTCTTTAACCTCAGACTTCTGAACAAAATCAAACCGTACATTCTTAACAAGGATCTCAAACTGGCCACTCAATCCCTGGTACTGTCAAGACTGGACTATGGGAACGCAATCCTAACAGGTATTCCTAAATCACACTTGGCACCGATCAAAACAACATTACATGCGGCAGCCAGAATGATCACCGGCATCACAAAATCTGATCACATCTCCCCTGCACTCAAAGAACTCAAATGGCTTCCAGTAGAAATGTGAAGTAACTTCAGAACGGCCCACAAAGCCCTCCATACCGGCAAAACTGAATACTTAGCAAAAAAACTCAAAAAAGCAGGCCAAACCAGGAATCTGAGAAGCTCTAACTCCTTCCTGCTCATCCTACCTAAAACCAGAAAGAAAAGAACAGCGGACTGCTCTTTCACGGGAAACGCCCCTAGAATTTGGAACTCCATCCCCCCGCACATCAGAACCATACCGTCCTTTGTGGAATTCAAAAGCCAACTCAAATCCTTGTTGCTCATCCGTTCCCTTGGTTGTGGATAACACGGAACAGACTGCAACACCTGAACTTTGTGCCCACATTGAACCTTGAAACCAAAGAAGCTCTGCAGTACATTTTTGCAGCTCCTACTGTGACACTCATTGATTGTCATAACCTTTCATATGTCATGCCTCTGTTGATTGTATGCTACTCTCTTACTGTAAAGCACTCTGTTACCTCTGGGTCTTGACAGTGCTATAGAAAACTTCTGAAATAAAAAAATTAATAAAATAAACTTCTGTGTCTGGGGCCTGTCTGTGTTGTTGGTTTTGAAATTCTGATCACCCCGTTTCAGACCCATAAGCAAACCAGCATCTGATCTAATAAAATCTAAAAATCTACAAGCACTAAGCTTCAAACAAATAGTGGGCTAAATCCAAACTGACATCATACCCTGGACATATAGTCATGGAACCTAGAACTCCAACCCTAATTATGGCTAGACTGCTCCAAGATTTCTTTCAACCTTCCCCACATAAAATACATTATACCCTTAAGTACAAAGTGCAAACAGAGTTCAGCCACATAAGACATTTAAAACATTTAACAGAGAAGCATCCCAAAAATCCTTCCCAATTATCTTTAAAAAACATTCTGTGGTGAGATAAGCTTGTATGATGGTTTATGATAGACTAGTAAACCTATACTGCCACATTGCAGTGATGCATCATAAAGTCACACCGCATAGGGCAAAACTAGAATGCACACGGCAAACTAATTGCGCAATATAGACCTGGACAAATTTAGCAAAAACCTAAATGCCAATCACACACATTATAGACACACATAATGAGACAACAAAACTATTAAGCAATTAAAGACATCTGACTTTACTTAGTATCTACTGCTTGAACCTCCCACTTTCAAGAAGGAAAGATCGATGGCCCAATCCTTTTCAGGCAGCGCAGTGAGAATCTGGAACTCACTTCCGCCTCAGCTCCGGACCACCACCTCCTCCCAGGCCTTCAAAACTGACCTCAAAGTTCTCCTCCTTCAAAGACACTTCCAAATGTAATCCATGCCCTCTCTATTATCTGAAGGAAGCCCTTCCATTATAGAAAAATCTACTTTACATGACTATGGAAGTGTCTTCCCAGTGTGTTCTTGTGGTTTGAGAGTCTGCCATTTATTGCAGTATTATCCTTCTACCAGTGTTTGGTACTCGTGTGTAACATGCACCCGTCACTTTCTCTTGTAACACACTGTTTTCTACCTCTTACATTTGTTTGTTTTCGATACCTGCACAAGTGCCACCAGTGCTTACGCAACGTTTGTTCTTGTGCTTGAGTGTCCTCCATATATTGCAATATTATACCTCTATGTTCACTTTGTACGCTTTTGTAACCTGCACACGTCACTTTTTCCTCCTGTAATGCACCGTTTGCTACCTCTTGTATTTTGTTGGCTAACGATTGTCATTTTTGCTTCATTTAATGTAACGTTTGCTTTTGTATTTTGTTCTCTTGTAATGTTCTCATGTATCAGTTCTGTTCCTATTGTGAAGCGCTCTGACACCTTCGGGTAAAGTCTGCGCTATATAAAAACGCATAAATAAATAAATAAAATAATTAAATTAGTATGTCAGTGATGAAACAATCAACCAAGATTCCTGAACCTCATCCATACAATGATTGACCCAAAAACATGTCCATAATTGGCCCACCTAACTTGAAAATATTCCCATGCATGTTAATAATTGCAAAATAACAAAGAAAGGTGAGAAATCTTTGTGAAAACCAAACCTCTCCATATAGGTTGGCACCACTTCCAGAACATCAAGTATTCCTCGCATCACTGGTCTGCTTGGAGGAATCGCATGTCCACAGTCTCTCGCTCAGCATTACAGGATCTCCTAGTCGAGCCTTGTCTGGTTTGATGTTCCACGGGGTTCTTTCCAGTATTTTCCCCAACATCATGCAAGTGAATAAATCCATTATTAGGAACACATTTTTATGCACATAAAGCATCCTTTCATCATGTCCCATCCTCTGGCTTAGCAAGATGAACCCAATGGTGCTGGGCAATGAGAGGCCTATCTAGAGCATTGCAAACAAGAGTAGCATCCTGGAAAGCGAGTTGGCAGGAATGTCACATGCTTCTGGGGTGCATCCAATCAATCATCCAAAATAACAACACATTTGAGTTGGCTTACTTGATGCCACTAGACACAAGGTACTTTGGAGCACAGCACCCTGCATCTCAGCCTTGCTCTTCAATGATTACTTTTAGCCACTCATTCTGGTACTAAAGCATAAGAGCAGAACTATGTTTGACAGAACATGAACAGACCATGCATCAGACCTCGCGCACCTCGCACAGCTCTTCTCACCTAGGTACCACTACAATTGCACACCTCGACAATCAATGCTTCACTAGGGGCATTTTCATTCTATACATGTGCCACAGAGCATAACAAAGCAATGCAGTATGAGGCAGAGCCAAGTCCAACCGAGCCCTACAGATTCCTTCAGAGGTGGTCATGTTAGAAAAGAAAGGCAAATCCTTAAAGAAACTCCCTTAACCGTCATGAAAGTTGCAGATGTACATGAAACAATTAACATGGAGTAAATATTGTTCTATATTTCCATCAGAAAGCAGACCTGTAGCACGGCTGATGATAACATACCTGCAATTTAGCTTGTCGGTAAAAATGTACCCCATCTGCAGAAAGATCTGGAGAAACAGGAATTAGTAGAGGGAATAAATGACAGGAGTGGGTGAAGTGGGCTCAGAACAACTAGAGCAAGCACTCTTAGGCCCTCATTGAAAGTGGCCAGGAAAATGGCCTGGAATTTTCCGCCAGATTTCCACACAGATGTATCCTCTGCCTCCAGCAGGCAAAATCTCCATTCTAAAATATGTTCAAATGATTCTGATAGCACCACTACCTGATGAGGCAGGTCATTTTCAAATTAAGAGGCCACTTGTAAGGAGGGTATTAGTAGGGTTGTCTTTACAGTCTCTAAATGACACTGAGAGGAAGATTATAATTATTTGACATTATTGGAAGAGTATTACTGCTCTAGCCAAAGTACTCAAAGGAAACCAAAAACATAAACATATCAAAACATATTTACAGTGCTAAATGTTGTCCATGTTGACTTCTGTGGCATCTGCATGCACAAAGGATGTGCACAAATATTTATTTAAGAGTTTTATATAGCACTGGCCAGACCCGAAGGTATCAGAGCACTATACAACAATTATCATGATAACGGACAAACTTTAGATCAGTAAACAGCATTGTCTTGTATCAAATCAGGTTAAGACCTGGAGGAGAGCATTGAAGAGGAGCAAAAGACAGGTGGTGTAGGACCCCACTTGCTTTGGCCGATTGTTTATCATCTGGATGAGATTCCTGTAGCAGAGGCACTCTGTCACTCTGGGTGGTTGCTATACACTTGTTTGAGGTATTGGCAGAGGTAGAGTTCCTTGAGCTGTCTTTTGAAGCTCATGAAGGAAGTGTCAATCCTGACATGAACTGGGATGGAGTTCAAGATTTATGGGGCATTTCCCGAGAAGGAGCGTGCCAAGGTTTTTTGTTTGCAAGTTTTGGGTGGAAGGAGAAGTAGTGTGTTTGTGCTCCTAAGATTTCTTTTCTGGCCTGCCTTTTTGAGTTTGGATGCAAGGTAAGCTGGTTTGCCAGATTGAAGGACTGTGTGGGTAAGACCTGCAGTTCTGAAGTTAGAATGCACTTCAATCTGGAGCCACTATAGTTCTCTCCGAGAGGGTGAGATGTGTTAGAATTTCTTCACTCCGATGACCATCCTAGCAGCTGCATTTAGAGTTGTTCTGCGGAGGGCGAAGTGTGATTTTGCCATGCCTGTGAGGGTTGTATTCCCGTAGTCAAATCTGCACAGAACCAGAGATTAAGTGGCATATTTAAGATCATTAGGAGGGAGGAAGGGTTTGATTTTGTTGAGGAGTTTTAGGTTGTAGAAGGCGCTTTTTAGAGTACACTTTACATGTTTGCGTATGTTCAACCGTGGGTCCAGAGTGATTCCCAGGGACTTTGCAGAGTCAGCCAGGGTAAGATTGCAGTTAAGAACATCAATAGATTTTAGACATTCTTTAATTTGGGGGAGGTCTGTTCAATGTTGGATATGAGGAGGATTTCCGTCCTACATATATCCTGAGATATCATAGGAACATAGAATTCCAGTAGAGCATGATGATAGGGAGAGGGCACTGTGCAATGATCACAACAAGAAAATCATTTCCATGTATTATCCTTTTTACAAAGTTAACATGTGTACGTAGAATTTACTAGCATGGCACTACAATAAAACATGCAATGTTCGATATGTGTGTCCATAAGTGTCTAAAATTGTGTTTTCCTATGTGAGTTCTGTGTCTGGCAAACCATAGCACTGGCTCGGTCTTTCTCATTTGCTTGTCATCCTAACCAATTCAGAACTCACCAGCAAACAGGGCACTGCCACTTTCAATGAGGGGCAGCCTGGGAAAGCAATAAGCAAGTGCATTCTACTGCTTTGTAAAGTGATTGGCACTCTATGCCAATATGCACACAATGCACTCATTGTACACCTGCCTGTGTTAGAATGTGACTGAAGTACACAATTTAATACGCTGGAAAGACCTGCATCCATGTACCAGATGTCACTGGATGGCATCATGTGATGAAGGATAAACTTCACAGGGTGTGCAACCACAGGCATCCCCACAACTGTAAATGACACTACATTGATTTGCCTCCAACTAATTCCACAGTCTTCCAAAAAAAATCACCAGGTAGGTGTGCCCCTGTCTAGCATCCTTGACCACCAACAAGCTGAATAGACATGGAATGCACAGCTATGAAACACAATGTGTACCAATGTGGTGAAAGAAACTGACTACTTAAAGGAATGTCATTACACAAATGCCATCAGTCACTGGATGCATTACCACAGAGACGTCAAGACAGATGCATTTGGCTCGACAGATATCAATGTTTATGGAGTCAATGAAAGTAATTTCTTTCTTTGAGTATTTTAATGAGTGGGAAGACTGGAATGCGGACGGCTGCGCATACCTTTGAAGAGCACCATTCCATGACAGCAATGAGCCCACTGTGGAGGAACAGAATGTGAAGCACATATGACACTGGAGAGATCCACATGGCAAAGAGAACAGCAGACAGTGACCTTTGAATAAATGTGTTGACTCAGCAAAGAACAGACTCCAACACAAGGTAAAGCAAACATGATGGTGGGACTATCGATGCTACCTTGAAAGGAAGACAACTAGGACATGTATGATAGCGTGGCAAACATACATGTAAGGAAAACAATGTGCTACGGTGGTGAAAGTGTTAAGGCATTTGATGCTAATCCACATTTACCACAGGGGTTTCATAGTACTGCGGTGATGTTTGCAGTCTTGCCACATCCTTGGGCAGTTAGGATTTCATATCACCAAAACAGGTGGTTGTTTCAGTATCTGCAGTATCCCTGAAGGGTATCCAGGCACACTTGTCCTCTGTTTCAGTCTATTCAAAGTTGCCCAATGTGCCCATTTTGACAGATGTCCAACACTCTTCCCCTGACAGGGCCTTACTGCCCGTCATTCCACGCACCTAATCCGGCAAGCATCCATTCTGGTGCTTCCCACTGCACTGTCTTTGCCTTTATTTATTTATAAAGTTTTGGGCAGTGTATATGATTCCACCATCCCTAACATCTCTATGGAGGTTCAGTTTAGAGTTAGGTGTTTCATAGACTTACGAGTGCCACCCTGCGCTTGTGTAGTGATTAGCAAGGTCCCTACAAAAGGTTGTGGCAGTAAATTTAGTGGATCATGTGATAACATAAATAATCATACATGCATTTTGCCAATTTCCCAGTACATGATGAGAATAGAGTGTATTTGTCTGTGGTGAACCCCCTGAGGCATTGCTGTCCTTCACTTCTCCCCAACACATTTATACCCTTGGTGATGTAGCAGAGGAGTGATGGTCTTTTGATTCAAGTGTGTAGGTAGTTGAGGATTGAGTATTCTGTGCTCATTAAGGATTGGGTATTATGTGGCAATTACTATGATGTGCAGTATGATGTACATCTGCAGGAAGTCTCTTACTTTCATCACATACCCTTAACATCTGCAGATTCATTGGAGCAGACACTTCAAGCTATGTTTAAAACTGATATCTGCTCTATCTGTGGCACATCATGCTTGGCTGGGGACTCTTACATTTCAGGACTCTTTGTGTGGGGTTGTTTAGCCTCCAGTTGTGCGTTAGTACACTATATGTCTTTCGGTACGGCCAGGGCTCTTTGTTATTGTTTGTTCAATTCTTTGTGCTTGAGAGGGTGTCTTCTGTATGGATGGGCCATGTGGTCCACAGCTCCTGTGATGTCAGTGTTAGAATATTCAGGCTGATTTGATCTGGTTTCATAACCAAGAGCCAGGGGAGTTTGTAATGAGTAAAGAGAGAAAGTCCTGTCAGACTTTAGACCATTAGAGTTGCGTGGGAACACCCATGCAGCAGCCAACAAATGCCTTCCCAGGGCAGAGTAAGGCAATGCAGCGATTTGTGGTGCGTTGCTTTACTCCAGATTTATGGAGCCAGTCAGGGCCACGCAAAGTGGCCTTGCGTGGCTTCGTGAATCACATGTAAGGTTTGTGTTGCTATTGCACCACGTTGTGTGGTGCAATAGTGATTGAAACCCGCTCATAAAAAGGCCCTAAATGCCCTAGACCTATGAGGGCCCTAGACTACGGGTACTCACAACATTTTCCCAGGGACCACAAAGCTTGCTCTATGATGTGACCAAGGCCCGCACTGGTCCTAGGATGCTTGATTCCGGTCCAGGGAAGACATGGTTTTGTAGTTCGGTCTGGACTGTTCCCATGAGGCACAGGGTCAGACTGATTTGCATATGGCTATGTCTGAACTGGGTCGCTTGGTGAGCAAAATAACAATGGATTAAACCCAGATCTGTGACTGGGGGTGAATGTTTTGCCATTGTGCAACATTACATCCATCATCTTGTGTGTTTTTCTGTTTACCCTTTGTGGGAAGGGTATGCCCAGACTTGGGTCCCGTGCTCACTAAGCCACTGGAGTCAAGCTATCCTGGCTGATGAAGGCTGATAGCCAGAAACCGGTCCTAGGATGCTTGATTCCGGTACAGGGAAGACATGGCTTGGCAGTTCGGTCTGGACTGTTCCCATGAGGCACAGGGTCAAGCCTGATTTGCATATGGCTATGTCTGAACTGGGGTGGCTTGGTGAGCAAAATAACGATGGAATAAACCCAGATCTGTGACTGGGGGTGAATGTTTTGCCATTGTGCAACATTCCGTCCATCATCTTGTGTGTTTTGCAAGGCCCGCACTGATGCCAGCATGGTGGTGGTTGGGGAGTGGGAAGCAAAGGGGAGTTTGTAGAAGGTGGGTGTAGGAGAAGCATAGCATATACATGAATATTTTGAATTGCACAATGTGAAACCAAAAGCTTCGGATTAAACCCAGCTTCTCCAGGTAACCAAATTGTGTCATCCTAGGCAGTTATTTTATTTTACTTTACCTTCTTTTTCTTCATTTTCACTTACATGCCTTTAGGGTGTGTTACAAAACCTTCTGTGTTTGAGTTAATAAACTATAAAGTCCGTGTTTATTAGAAACGCAGGCCACCCAAAGAGTTCACATAACAATTGACTTCCCTCTTAGTTCACTATTGCATTGTTGTCAGGGTGGGGAGAAGAATCAGTGTTTCTAAATTGATGTTTGAAAGTGATCACTTTTACAAAAATACTTCTCCACACACTGAAATACTTTGATGTACTAAGGTGAAAGGGTTCTGCATGTTCATGAAATACACTTTTTGAATTTTGAAAAGACGTTATCAAACTTTTACCGCAAGATGTCTTTAAAAATGAGGGTGTTTCATAAGTTAAGTGGTGCAGGATATCCAAATTGCTTCCTTTCTTTAAATTCAATTAAGCTTTAGATACATTAATGCCTGTTTATTTCGCATTTTGTTATGCTAGTGGATTCGAGTAAACAGCAGCCCAGTGTTGCTGTTGAGCAGGGAAGGAACCCACATATAAAGATCAGGAAGGCCTTATGCTTACTTTGAGTATCACTGCCCTAGACAGACTCACGAGGTCAGAACTGAATAGACTCCCAAGGGTTCAAATTCTGTGATTTTAACTGACCTCCTTGGGATACTGAGAGAGAAGAGAGGTTCAGTAGTAAAAGCGATACGCCTCCCTGATAATAAGGTCACAATTCCCATTGAAACAAGAGGTTTCATTCGCCAGGATCCCTAAGGAAGCATTATCCTTAGCATCCCCCAAAATGGCACAGCAGACAAAAGTTATTCTGCTAAAATCACATATGCTTTGTGGACATCACAGAGACCGAGAACACACAAGGTAAGAACCTCTGACAGTCAGGCAGACACACAGACAGAGACATCCTGGCAGAGGCCGGCCAGCGCAGCCTGAGAAGATGACGAGAAAGAAAATGTTACCCCAGGATGTGACCACACCGAGGATAGAGTATTTCGTGTCCAAACTCTGAGAATGAAGAAATTACAACCTCTGGACGCTGAGAGGCTGTGTTGGTCCACAGCTGGGCTCAGCAGGCCTGATTCACAGAACTAACTTAAGACAAAATCCTAAACTTACTTCTTTTGGTATTCACAAAAGTTAGGATTTTGACTTAAGACAGACTTAAGACAGAATCCTAACTTAAGTATGTCTTAAGTCAGTCTTAAGTCTGTCTTAAGTCTATTTATAAGACAAAATCCTAACTTCTGTGAATACCAAAAGTAGTAAGGGGCAGATTTATGAGGCCCTTGCGCCTCTTTGCGCCGCAATTGCGTCGCTTTATTTGACGCAACGGCAGCGCAAACAATGTGCCCTATTTACAACGTGACGCATCTAGGAGATGCGTCGCGTTGTAAAGCCCTGCGCCATAAGGAGGCGTTCCTGCGCAGGGGGGAGCGTTCCTGCGCAGGAACGCCTCCTAAAAGTGGCTGAGTGAAATCTATAAGATTTCACTCAGTCACTTTCAGGCCAATGCTGCATCAAAACCCTGCGCCTGCTTGAAGCAGGCGTAGGTCTTGACGCAGCATTGTGAAGATGGGGCACCCCGAGCCTTGCTGGAGCTGCGTCGCGCTTGCGACGCAACTCCAGCAATGCGCCACCCTTTTGGCACAGATGCGCCACGCATCTGTGCGGTTTTTGCCCCATGGTGCGCCGCATTGTAAATGCAGCGAACCATGGGTGGCGGAGCTGAGGCGCACTGTGGCGCATATTAACTGGCGCATCCATGGGGATGCGCCAGTTAACATAAATCTGCCCCTAAGTTTAGAATTTTGTCTTAAGTTAGTTTTTTGAATCGGGCCAGAATGTATGGCTGAAGTCAAGTAGAGACGAGTGAAGTGGGAGTGGTGCAAGTCTAATAAGAAATGTTCTGTGAAATAAAGCAATAGTGTGACCCAAACCACAGCGAGAGGGCATCGTTAACAGGATACCACCGAATGAAAGGTGCCGGGAGTGATTGCACCCACTTTTCCAACAAAAATGGGAAAATGAGAGGCCATTAACATATGACAGAAAGAGGCAACCCCAGCGTGTGAGCTGTGGTATTCAATCCTGACACCCAGCACTACTCATGCAGCTGAAATGTATTCAAGTTGCTCATCCACAATATGATGGGAAAGCAGAACCCCTCACCTGTTCACTTTACAGTGCCAGCATCTGCCCCAATGCGAGAATTCAGGTATCCATGTCGTGTCTCAATGTAATATTGTGTCTCTATGTGAGCAAGCACATAGAGAAGAGGGTGTGGCCTAACGGATCGAGCGGTCCACCTTAAAGCTAAGGAACCGGGGGCATATTATCAAGGGTGACGATAGTAAATTATCGCCGCTTTAGCGGCCGTTTTCGGCCGCTAAGCGGCGATAATTCTATCGCCCTATTAGCAAGCTGTCGCTAACAGCAGTAGGGCCCGGATCCCTCAGCATGCTCCACGCCCGCCCAAACCCACCATTTAATCAAAACTTTGAGATAAGGTGGGTGTAAAAAAGGCCACGTTTAATGACAACACTCATAAACATGACAATACATAATTAAACCAAAACACATTATCAAAACACATTATTAACACATATTATCGAAGCATATTATCGAAATTGTATTGCTCATTATTCAACCTGCATTTGCTCTTAAAAATTCTTCTTTCCCCCAGCACCAAGGGGCCCTCTAGATCGCATCTCCCAGGCTGAGATGCCCGCGCAAGGTGCAACCCACCTGCGCCCCTGAGTGATGGGCCCCAGCCCCCGGGTCCTTGTCCGCCACTTCCAGGGCCCCTCCTCTCGTCCACCAGGCTGCCCAGGATCCCAGGAGGCTCGTACCTGTCGCCCTAGCCTCCCCAACCAGTGGCCTCCATCTCCCTGCAGAGAGCTTACCTTCTCTCCCCTCAGTGCTGGATTAGGGAGTGCGCAAGGCGGACTCCCGTCCATTTTGTAAGTCTATATCAATGGTCCAATGTCTCTTTCCGCAACTCACCCCCTCAAACTACTGAATTAGGGGACGGGTGGGTGGGAGTTAAAATCTTAAGCTAAGGCGAGGGGTATGGGGTCCAGCAGGGTGAGAGCAGGTCCGGTGCAGGCGAAGGAAAGAGGCTGAGATCCCTGCGTTACTGACCTAAATAGGTCACGGCCTCTGCCCCTGCCCCCACCGGACGTGAGTCACCTCCCGCCCCGGAAGCACTTCCTCTGGCCGGCCTCCCATAGGGCTGCCGGCCACCTACACCGACCAATGGCATTGCGTGGGCCGGGCACTGAAGGCGCGCTCGTCTAGCCTCGCCCTTGGTATAGGGCCCGGATCCCCCAGCATGCTCCACGCCCGCCCAAACCCACCATTTAATCAAAACTTTGAGATAAGGTGGGTGTAAAAAAGGCCAAGTTTAATGACAACACCCATAAACATGACAATACATAATTAAACCAAAACACATTATCAAAACACATTATCAACACATATTATCGAAGCATATTATCGAAATTGCATTGCTCATTATTCAAACTGCATTTGCTCTTAAAAATTCTTCTTACCCCCAGCACCAAGGGGCCCTCTGGCTCGCATCTCCCAGGCTGAGATGCCCACACAAGGTGCAACCCACCTGCGCCCCTGAGTGATGGGCCCCAGCCCTCGGGTCCTTGTCCGCCATTTCCAGGGCCCCACCTCTCGTCCACCAGGCTGCCCAGGATCCCAGGAGGCTTGTACCTGTCGCCCTAGCCTCCCCAACCGGTGGCCTCCATCTCCCTGCAGAGAGCTTACCTTCTCTCCCCTCAGTGCTGGCCTAGGGAGTGCGCAAGGCGGACTCCCGTCCATTTTGTAAGTCTATATCAATTGTCCAATGTCTCTTTTCCGCCACAAGGGTGACTAGGGCCCACAGGTCCGTCGCCCTTCCCCACTTCCAACAAGTTCAGCACAAAAGACCATATCCCTTTGATTCATGTATCCGTGCTAGTGTCAGATAGATGAATTCCATCATAGTGAAACATTGCAGCTCCTGAAATCATCTTGTGTGGGAGGTGCAGCAAGCGGCCCTTCGCTGAGCACAACTTTGCCAACTCCCCATTGAGACATCTCACTGACACATTCAAAACCCTAGCCCAGATTCCATCGCCCCAACATTGCCGTGGGATCATGCAAGACCATGCTATCCTGGCCTGTGGAAAGGTCCGCCCCAGCCATGCAAATTCCGTGAGCAGCGCCTCCTTGACCACCAAGCGTTCCCGGTCTACCATGCCGTTGCCGCCCAGATGGATGATGATCAACTCTGGGGACTTCTGTCCCTCGCGTTCTCTTATCTCCTCCAAGAGCCGCCGCAGGTGCCGGATGCGCATTCCTCCTACACCGTGCCACAAAAATTCAGTCCCCTCCAAACATGGTGGTTTCCGCACTCGCCGCTGTCGCAATCGCACTGCTGCCCGCCGAACGAACGAGTGTCCCAGTACCCACACCACCTTTCTTGGCATACTATTAGTCGGAGAGGAAATAGAAAAGTCAGGCATAGTCAAGGTAATCGCATCATGTCAAAGCAACTCAGGCCTTATGTACCGCCTAAAACATTCGGACGACCAGCGGCCTACCTTTTTAACTGCATTAGATGACAACCCTGCCCCTGCCGCTAGTGTAGCCGCCCCTATCCTGAAGGAATGAGATGAGTAACCAGAGTCCCCCAAACCTAACTCTACTAGGGCCTTCCGCAGCACCGCTTTGAATTGGTACTGCGACACGCAGTCCCCACCTTCATGAATGAACAGAGCCTGACCCTTCTCTCCAGGGCGGATGACTAAGTAGCCTGCATACGGGCGACCGGGCAGATAGGTGCCTCGGGCGCCAGGCTCAGTTGTATCACAGCCCCTTTCCCCGACTGGTCTGTCTTTGATTTCCTGAGGGTCACCACCAATCCCCCGGTGGCAATCCTGGTGTCCTCAAACTGAATCCCCCCTCCATGATCGCTGCGAGATGTTCCTACAATCTCGCCCAGGTGGAACGCCCCGTAAAAGGCCAGGGAGAACATCGCCGCGAATAACGTGCCCTCAAATGCTGAGGTGCATAGCCTTGGGAGGGCCTCCAAGGTCCTAACGTCCAGTGGGCGTCTGCTATCCCGCCTAGGGCCTTCCAACCTAGCCCACCCGGACAAAGCTTTCTTGACAATAAATGACGCCCCGGGGTCGTGGGTGCCCGCGTATCTAGTGAAGGAACCCACTGCTGACACATGAGCCCTAGCGTAAGAGAGTGACCTGCCCTGGTCCCTGATTTTTTGCAGAAAGTAATACATTGCTTGATCTGAAAACCAACATGCAATCCCCGCATCTTGCACCAATGTCCTGTAACACAAAAAACTCTGCTGATATGCTTTCCGAGTGCGGTCACTCAATGAGGCACCTACCAGCCCCGCTAGAGCGGGGCTCCAATCCTCCACAGTGATGGCGGAAACCTTGTCATCTGGTCCTCCGCCTCGGGGTGGTACCTCCGGAAGTCCTGCAGCTTGGAACGAGACAAAGCATCAGCAGCATGATTGTCTACCCCTGGAATGTGTGCTACCCTGAACAGCAGATTTAACCTCAAACATATCAACACCAGGTGCTTTAGTAATCTCAAAACAAGCCTACATGTAGCCCTTTGCCTGTTTATGGCCTCCACTACTGCCATGTTATCTGACCAAAATATAACTGATCTATTCCTGAAGCCCTCGGCCCATATGGTTACTGCTACCAGAATTGGGAACAACTCTAAAAGGGCTATGTTTTTGGTCAGTCCACTCTCATGCCACTCAATCAGCCACTCCGCCCCGCACCACTGAGGACCAAGGATCGCCCCAAAACTAATGCTGCCTGCTGCATCCGTGACCAAGCCCAGTTTTGTGTTAGACAGTGGAAGTGCCGGCCACACAACGGTGCCATTAAAGTTTGTCAAGAAGTCGCGCCACACTCTTAAGTCATCTCTAACTTCCGCCCGGAGGAGCACCCTGTGGTGCTTCTGTGTTAGGCCCACCATAGCCCTAGCTATCGATCTCGAGAAGGGGCAGCCCATTGGGATAATCCTGAGGGCGAAGTTCAGCTGACCTAGCACAACCTGCAACTGGTGTAGAGTTACCTTAGGACCATCCAACGCAGAGTCAATGGCCCGGGAAAAGGCCTGCACCTTGTCTATCGGCAATCTGCACTCTCCTGCCACCGTGTCAATCTCGATTCCCAGAAAGGACAGACTTGTCGCAGGGCCTACAGTCTTTCCCGGGGCCAGGGGTGGCGATAGTAAATTATCGCCGCTTTAGTGGCCGTTTTCGGCTGCTAAGCGGCGATAATTCTATCGCCCTATTAGCAAGCTGTCGCTAACAGCAGTAGGGCCTGGATCCCCCAGCATGCTCCACGCCCGCCCAAACCCACTATTTAATCAAAACTTTGAGATAAGGTGGGTGTAAAAAAGGCCACGTTTAATGACAACACTCATAAACATGACAATACATAATTAAACCAAAACACATTATCAAAACACATTATCAACACATATTATCGAAGCATATTATCGAAATTGCATTGCTCATTATTCAAACTGCATTTGCTCTTAAAAATTCTTCTTTCCCCCAGCACCAAGGGGCCCTCTGGCTCGCATGTCCCAGGCTGAGATGCCCACGCAAGGTGCAACCCACCTGCGCCCCTGAGTGATGGGCCCCAGCCCTCGGGTCCTTGTCCGCCATTTCCAGGGCCCCACCTCTCGTCCACCAGGCTGCCCAGGATCCCAGGAGGCTCGTACCTGCCGCCCTAGCCTCACCAACCGGTGGCCTCCATCTCCCTGGTTCACTGCTCTTGCTCTCAGGCTTACCTCCTGAAGACCCGGGTGCATTTGGCATGGTTGGGGCCGCATGTTGCGCTGCCGATATGTTGGTGGCCTGCGCCTTAACTAGGATGCCAACTGTTTTCTAATCTCTCTGAGCGCACCCTCCTCAGCAGTTCCTGGCGCCCAAGGAGCGACGTCCGCGGCCGCGGTCGCCACTACCGGGGGAGGAGGGGGAGCCAACACCACTGGTGATGCTCCTGCCCCCCCAACTTCCTGTGGTTTGGGCCCCGGCGTCAATGCCTTAGGGCACTCAAGATTTCCGCTAACGCGCCCCCTGTACCAGCATACTCTGGCTGTGAAGAGGAAGGGGAGGGGGTACTCCCAACCCGTGGGCTATTCGCGCTAGCCACTTCTACTGTGGCCGGTGCTGGTCCCAGTGCTGACAATGCCCCCCGGATTTCAGCAAAAATAGCCCCTGTCCCATCATCTGCTGGAGGTACCACCGGCGTACTGGGGGCGCTGCTGTGCGGTACCACGGGCAGCTGGACTTGTGGTATGGGGGGGTGGAACGATCTGAATAACGGGTTCCAGGGGAATGCATGTAGGAAGACCCCTGCTCTGTCCCTCTTTGCTCGCCACCTTCTTGCTCTTGCCCTGTCTGCCCGGCTTCTGAATCCTGGGCTTTTTAATTAGAGGCGGGAAGGCCGCTTTAGGAGGTACACCTTGCCTGCGGGGACAATCTAAAATCACCTGTGGCTCTCCCTCAGGCTCGGAGTGCTGCCCCTCCGCTTCCCCATCGCTGCTGTCCTCATCCCTACCGAGTTTCGCCAGCACTAACTTTAATAACTGCGCGATCTCTGTGTCCTTTTCCTTGCGCTTGTGGCTCAAGCTCCTCGCTGGCATGATTCGCTTTCAATTTACCCGCGCTACTCGTTCCCAGCCACACGAGCCCCTGTCCCGCCAAAAGCGTCGCTCCCCAAGCGCCTCTGCCCCCCGTGGCCCCCCGCGACCCCCCGCCCTCGCAGCCCACCGGGTCGTGAGACAGAGATGCCGGAGCCCGCTCCCCGCAGTCAGGGACACTGTGTTCAGACGCGGGCCCCAGAGGCGCCTACAGCACCGTGCATGTATGCAAAAAGGGCTATTCTCTGAGCACCCACACCCGCCCACAGCCTACCGAGCCCCAACACCTCACCTGACCAGCCAGTCGCCGCTGGCCTGCTGAACGCGATCACTCTGCTGCTCTCCCCGAGAAATCCACCGCTCCACTCTGCTCTCACGGCTGCGGGAAACCGCTGCCCTGCACGACTCCTGACGAACACGAGGGAGAGGGGGGGGGGAAACACTACGGGAGGGGAAAACTACGGGTTGAGAGTTAAAATTTTAAGCTAAAGTTAAAATCTTAAGCTAAGGCGAGGGGTATGGGGTCCAGCAGGGTGAGAGCAGGTCTGGTGCAGGCGAAGGAAAGAGGCCGAGATCCCTGCGTTACTGACCTAAGTAGGTCACGGCCTCTGCCCCTGCCCCCACCGGACGTGCATCACTTCCCGCCCCGGAAGCACTTCCTCTGCTGGCCTCCCGTAGGGCTGCCGGCCACCTACACTGACCAATGGCGTTGCGTGGGCCGGGGGGCCGGGCTTTAAAGGCATACTCGTCTAGCCTCGCCCTTGGTATTAGCGACAGCTAGTAGGCGATAGCGAGCGGTTTGGGGCCCGCTTTGCATGTCAGCGTTATTTATCGCTAATGACATGCAAAGTGGGCGTTACCAACCTGAAAGCAGTCGCCAACATCGCTATCGCCTATTACCAACACAGGCGTAGCGTTGGAAATATTCGAGCTAAGTGCGAATATCTCCAAAAACTAACACCTGCTCAGACCAGTTCTTAGCCATTATATCCAATGGGAGGTGGATAACATGGCTAAGAGCATTTTGTCGCTAATGCGTGAATATTGCTGTATTCTCAGCGTTATTCACGCAGTTCGCCGCTATCGCCGGAAAATGTATTGCTTTGGAGATAAACGTTGCTAATAGCACGTTATCTCAGCGATAAATTCCAGCGATGCTCAGCGATAAAAAAAATCGTCGCTAAGCCTATTTAGCGATAAATATCGCTACTTGTTGGTAATATACACCCGGGTTCGAGTCTCGGCAACGACGCTCCACATCGTGTGATTCTGGGCAACTCACTTAATCTTTCTCTGCCTGACAAAATGAACGTATCCATCTGCAACACAACTGGTGTTCATGTAAAGCCACAGATACCTTTGGGTCGAGTTTGCGCTATATAAAAAATAAAATAAAAAAAAAAACAGAGTACGATTGTACTGCGTTCATTGTCCTTGGGAGGAACGGGGCCCATCTGAAGGTTTTGGGACCCCTGAAGAGTTGCCCCTCCTCTGTGTTACGCCCCTGCCCAGCCCTGTGATCCTTTCATAGGTGCTGAACTTTGTCAAAGTGAGTCCCATAGCTTCTGAACAGAGCTGTGCACCGTCTGCATTAGCAGAGGTCAGACTATTACCCACCGAGCCGAGGGGGCGGAAGAGGTATTTCTTTCTAACGCGTCCTATCGAGGAGCAGGTGCAAACAGCAGCAGGTGTAAATGAAGTTCATGTTTAACCTCCCAGGCCTTGAAAGGCGCAGGACATGTTTATCAGCTCCCAGGCCCTGGGTAGGGAAGACAAGGCTTCAGTCAGAGTCGCAGACTTAGCACAGGCCACTGGCGCTAATAAACAAACACCGGCAGACATCAAAGGAAGGGCAGGCCGCACAATGGCGGGGGCAGCCGAGCGTGCGCAGGGCGGGCACCTCCAGGAGGGCCATTGAGATGTTAACTCTTCTGAGGGCCGCGGATGCCGGCGTGTCAGATGCCATGCACTTCCCACACTTTCCCTGTAGCTTCGCTTCCTCCGTAACCCCCATTTCCTTTCACTCTCACTGGGCCCAACACACGGCAATTACACAGCAGGCCCACTAAAGGGACGGTAAACGAGGGAGGTGTTTATTTCTGTCAGGTGTCGTGAAATCAACAAACGTGCAAATAAAAACAGTTTTCATGCTAGCCTGCTTTCACACGAGTCAGAAACTCACCCCTCTTGCAGTTTTTTTCTCTCACCTTTTAGATAGCGTCAACTCGACCCGAAGGTATTGAAGCGCTTTACGCGAGCACCAGTTACGTTAGACAAGGACACATTTATTTTGGGTAGGCACTGGGAGATTAAGTGGTCTGCCCAGATTCATGAGATGTTGAACTAACATGGAAGCTCTAACATTGCTCCCCAACACCAAGGTCGGCAGCTCTGACCCTTACGCCACATTTTCCTGTTGTCCTTCTACCTATCCATCCTTTACATTCCTCTAGGCATGAGCTCTGTTTTCAAGTTCTGGGAGAGTAAAATAAGGTGGAGCTACCCTCCTCTCTGCTAAAAGTTGTAATGCTTTGCATGTTTTTACTGATCTGGTAGTGGCGTATGCTTTTTAGAAATGAGAGGACACGTATACACCAGCGAAGCACAAAGAGGCCGATTACATTTTTTTATTTTGTAGTGCGTAATGTGAGGGGTCGAGGCAGTGGTAAGGAGTTGATTGGGAAGGGCTAAGAAGGGGTTCAGGGAGGGAATTACTTTCACCCACAAAAGAGTATGCCCATTGTTAGTCACAAACTTGTAATAATAATTGTATATATATATATATATATATATATTTTTAAATACATTTTTATTGGCATTTTTTGTATTAGTGCTTTGGCGTACGTGCAAACAGTTTTTATCTTGTATACACATGATCAGCTGCTCCTGTCTAGCGTAGGACTATAGGCAATGATGCTTTGTTTCCTATATCTCTTGGCCGGGTCAATACATAGAGTTAACGTCACGCTGTTATTACCACTTTTATATGACACCCTAGGTATCCCCCTTGCCCTCCAGCTTCTAGACCAGGGCCCAGCAATGCCATTTATGCATGAATATTTAACAGTAAAAGCAAACTTTAAGCTAAACTTGTGCACTAGAGTGGTGTATACGTGCGGATTATGATATCTACCCTGGGGGGGATTACCAGATTGCAGCTGCTAGTTTACCAGGACTACCGATCATGTCTGGACTCAACACAGCGCTCCCCTCCCATGCAGTCGCCATGAACACCTGTGATGTCATCGGGTAACCTCCCAACTCATCCCTCTGACCTAGGCGCCCGCCCAGCTGATTACCTCACTATTCCAGGTTATGACCTGTGGGCCACTGGCTGATTTCCAAGTCAGAGCTATCCTTCTTTTGGTCAGAGTCATGCCTAGATCTATTAGCCTATTCCCAACTTGGCGCCTATGTGGCCGGGGGAAGAGTCCCAAAAGGCAAACCTCAATCGAGGGGGACAACTCCTACCCCAAAGAGGTCTTAATCTTAGTCAGTATTGCCTCCCAAAATTTGAGCACCGTTGTACATCCCCAAGTCATGTTTTAAATCTGCATCAACATGCTCACATCTCGGGCACTTACGCAGCTCCACCCCCACATATGTGACGTTGAGTAGATGGGGTGGTTTTTCCCTGCCCATGATAGCTCCCATTTAACGTGTTGAATTGTGGGATTTGAAGTCCAACCTCTGTAGTTTATCCCTCTAATTCCTTGGTGACAAATCTGTTTTCTCTCCAAATTTCTCCTTTGCTCTGTGCTAAGACCTGTATGTTAAAACAGTGCACCCCAGCCACCATTTTGTGTTCACAAGCCAGTGAAACCAGCCTTCCTGCCCCCCCTCCCCCAGCAACAGGGATATTCTACATCAGTGGGTGCTTCTGTGAGCTGTTTAAACTGTGTTTAATAGGGCCTGTGCACTTCGTTTTTTGGCCAGCAGAGGGAGTAAAGTGTTATTCAAACAGTATTGTTAGATTTCTAGTTAGTGAGGCCTTTACCTGCAGTAGTCCAAAGTGTGGATTGAGCCTGTCTGTCTCCTAGGAGATTCTGAACAGGAAAAGCAGCTCCCCAGCCCCCACCCCCAAGCCAGCAGACCATTGGCTATTCAGCTACCAGGCAAGTCTGAGCCCTCCTCTCACACCTGCTCAGGCCCCTTAAGGCCTTGCTGGGTGCACCCCAAATCATTCTCCTCCATCTTGTGAGTTGCAGCCTACCTGTGCCCCGGACTGCAGTGAGCAGAGTCCAAGAAGTGGTAAGGAGACAGACTAATGCTGCCTCTTCCCAAAACAAAAAGTTGTTTAAAAAACGATTTTACCTTTCTGTGATTAATGTCTCTGCCTGTGGTTGTTACAGTTTAAAATTTTAGTTTTGACCTGCCTGTGATTGCCTATATTATCACATGTTTTGTGTTTTAAACTTGTGGTATTTCCCTGCCCATGATAGCTCCCATTTAACGTGTTAAATTGTGGGATTTGAACTCCAACCTCTGTAGTTTGTCCCTCTCATTCCTTGGTGACAAATATGTTTTCCCTCTAAATTTCTCCTTTGCTCTGTGCTAAGACGTGTACGTTAACTCCTTGAATGCTCATGACGAGCTGAGCTCGTCATGAGCCACGGCGCTCCGGTGCTCATGACGAGCTCAGCTCGTCATGGCCCGTGGAACTCTCAGGTGCGGGGAGAATTCCCCCACTGTGCTGAACGTTCCATGGAGCCAATGCACCTGTGACGAGCTGAGCTCGTCATGAGCACAGGAGCGCTGTAGCTCATGACGAGCTCAGCTCGTCATAAGCATGGGAGCGCTGTGCGCGCCCCCCTTCCCCCCAGCACAGCGGGGGAATAACCTCAGCAGCGAAGGGGTTAAAACAGTGCACCCCCAGCCACCTTTTTGTGTTCACAAGCCAGTGAAATCAGCCCCCCTGCCCTCCACCCTCCCGCCCCCCAGCAACAGGGATATTCTACATCAGAGGGTGCTTCTGTGAGCTGTTTAAACTGTGTTTAATAGCACCTGTGCACTTCGTTGTTTGGCCAGCAGAGGAGTAAAGGATTATTCAAACAGTATTGTTAGATTTCAAGTTAGTGAGGCCTTTACCTGTAGTCCAAAGTGTGGATTGAGCCTGTCTGTCTCCTAGGAGATTCTGAACAGGAAAAGCAGCTTCCAACTCCCTGGCCAGCAAACCTTATCTGAGGTGTCTGGGACATTATATGGTCTGCTAGTGGTTGGTACATGTGTACACTGATTGGTGGTTGTATCTGGTGTTCCTATTGGATTAGGGTTGATGTCCTCATTGGTTTGGTATTTGAGGGTTCTTATTGGTTTCTGGGTCTGTGACTCAATCATTGTAGGGTTGCGACTAGGGCTAGGGTTAGGATTTCTATTGGATAATCCTATGTTATTGGTTTTTGGGAGTAGGGTGGGACTAGGGTTAGGGTTAGACCTTTAATTGGAAGTAGCGACTAGGGCTTCTGGTGTGATTGGTTGCTCAAGTAGTTTTGGGACTAAGAGTAGGGTTAGGCTTTCTATTGGAAGTAGGGACTAGGGCTACCTGTGCCATTGGTTGCTTAGACTTGGGTTGGGACTACTGGTAGGGCTAGGGCCTTTATTGGACGTAGAGATCAGGGTTTTTTAACTTATTGGGTGCTTGGACTAGGGCTAACATTGGCTGTACGGTCCTAGTCTCCTATTGGGTCTAGATTTTAGGGCTAGTGTTATGATGGGATAGTGTTAGGGCTAGGGTTCCCATTGGCTGAAGGGGTCACCTGATTACTAGGGGTATGAGAGGCCAGACTTAGGGCGTCTCAGCCCGGGCGTCGAGGCTAAGGGCGGATAGGACAAGGGCAGTTGCCTGTTTGAGCCTGTTAAGGGCGAAAAGGACAAGGGCAGCTGCCTGTTTGAGCCTGTTAAGGGAAGAGAGGACAAGGGCAGTTGCCTGTTTGATTCTGTTTGAGACTGGTCGGGACTAGGGCCAGAAATTATGCCCTTTTTTTCATTTAGCAATACCCGGCCCACACCATCCACATCCACAAACAGAGCAACACACTCACACCAAATGTACACCACGCACAACATTATGCACAGAGTAATGTACCAGCATGCACCACAATATATAAGCAATTGTTTTCACAATAGATATGTACCTATATTTGTGTATTACTTTGTATAAACATGTAAAATAATATTATGTTAAGAGAAAAAATTATAATAAATAAATACAAATCATCTTTGGTCTACATGTACATACTTCCATTGTGCATCTATGTACCTTCCATGTACTTGGATCTGTGTGTCTGTTACTTTTCTCCTGAAAAAGCATATCCAATGCACTACCCTATTTCTCATCCTGTGCCTCTATCAATATCTTTAATCTACATATACTTACCTCTTTTATGTATCTATATACTTTCAATGTACATATGGATCTATATATTTATCACTTTCTTCTAATTTAGCCTTTCCAATGCACTACCCTATTTCTCAGCCTATACTTCGCTCAATATATCTTCTCGCCCAACCTTCTAACTCATCTCAAACTTCTTTCTACAACTCCTTCCAATGCACTATCTTAGCTCTCATCCTATACATCTATCAATACATCCTCTACATCCACTCTCTCATTTATCCCAAACCCCATACCACTATTGTGATCGTCAAAATAACCCTTTCTAAACTCTCTCCTACTCTACCCCTCCTTGCATCATCTAACACCTCTTTTACTATACCGATCCCCTAAAACAAACCTTTCTAAACTCTTCCCTCTGACTCCTCCCCTTCAAAACTCCTTTTTACTCATCCAAAAGCCTCCTCCTACTGCTAAGACCTAAAAAAAAATCCTTTACTTTTATATCCCTCCACTATCCGTTTCAATCAAAATTAACAGACTAACATGTTCACTTCTCAAATTCCATATTCAACTATACTAATATACTACCCAAATAACTGAATAACATGTTCACTACTCAAATTACTTCATATTTATACTATACTAATTTTCAACATTAATCCTTTATGGTTTCCGGAGTGGCGTGCTACTCACCAGAAAATCGCTTCAGCACCCATCAGGGGAACAAGTGCTATATGAATGCAAATCTTTCTTCCCCTTTTATCCCTCTGCTATTCTTCTCACTCCAAGCAACTGACTAATATCCTCCACTGAAATTACTTCATATTTCACCATATTAATTCACCACTAATCCTTTATAGGCTTCCTGAATTCTGCGTCTGTGATTTCCCTATCTATGGTCCTTTCTCACGTCCCTCGTGGCATATGCAGTGGGTGGAGAGACGCGCTTAGCAGCGCAGCATAGAGCCATTTGACCTGGTGCCCCGTATCGCCTACGGCATGGGTACTCACAAACTTTCTCTTGGGGGCCAATTTTACAGTGTGGTTTGTGGCTGAGGGCCGCACCGGTGGGGGCGGGGTCAGAGGGGGAGGGGGCGGGGCTAAAACAAAAAATGGTGACCATGAGGTTGAACATAGGTCCCTGCAGCAGACGCCTTCGTCGACTGAGCCACCAAACCCGGCATACACACCTCTCTCTCTCTCTCTCCCTCTCTCTCTCTCTCTCTCTCTCTCTCTCTCTAACTCTCTTTCTCTCTCACTCCCTCCCCTTCTCTCTCTCCCTCTCTCTGTCTCCCTCTCTTTCCCTCCCTCTCTCTCCCTCTGTCTCCCTCCTTCTGTCTCACTCTCTTTCTCCCTCTCTGTCTCCCTCCCTCTGTCTCCCTCCCTCTGTCTCCCTCCCTCTCCCTCTGTCTCCCTCCATGTCTCTCTCCCTGTCTCTCTCCCTCTGTCTCCCTCCCTGTCTCTCTCCCTGTCTCTCTCCCTCCCTCTGTCTCCCTCCCTCTATCTCCCTCCCTGTCCCCCTCCCTCTTTCTCCCTCCGTCTCCCTCCCTCTCTGCCTTCCTCTCTGTCTCCCTTCCTCTCCCTTCCTCTGTCTCCCTCCCTCCCTCTGTCACCCTCTGTCTCTCTCCCTCCCTCCGTCACCTTCCCTCTGTCTCCCCCTGACTGCCTCTCTCTGTCTCCCCCTCTGTCTCCCTTTCTGTGCCACTCTCTGTCTCCCTCCCTCTGTCAACCTGTTTCCCTCCCTCTCCCTCCCTCCCTTTCCCCCTCTGTCTACCTGCCTCTCTGCCTCCCTCTCTCTGTCTCCCTTCCTCTCTCTCCCTCTGTCACCCTCTGTCTCCCCCTCCCTCTGTCACCCTCTGTCTCCCCCCCCTCTCCCTTCCTCTGTCTCCCTCCCTCTGTCTCCCCCTTACTGCCTCTCTCTGCCTCCCTCTCGGTCTCCCTTCCTCTCTCTCCCTCTATCACCCTCTGTGTAGAAGAGTAGGGTCTGCTTCCTATAGTCACCCCCACTTTTTGCTGTGATTCTCTGTTTTTTTGTTTGACTTTAGTGTGGCTGTGGGCCTGCTAATCAGACCCACAGCCCAGCTGTTCTCTCTCTAAATTGATACCATGTACTTTAGGTACTTACCAGATTGGTTACTGGGTCACTCTTGTGAGCCCCTGTATAGTGTACCATAGGTACACTGGGTATAGGTGTACCCTAGGACTACCAGGGGCTGCAGCATGTATTGTGCCACCCCTGGTTTGCCTTCTAAACTGATACCAAAGGTCGGTTCACACAACCTGGGTAAGGTGGTGTAATCACCCCTTACTTAAATATAGTATACCTATATCTACCTTTATATATAGACACATCTACACCTATAAGCCACTTCTATGATGGGCCTCGACAATCCTGGAGGCAGAGTGCTTGGTTTTATGTGAGATGGTGCCCTAGCATGAGCTGAGCCCCCCTGCAGCTTTCGGAACCATCTCCTTATAGCTGTTTTATGATTTACCCAGTGCATTATAATCCTCGCGGTTAATGCTAACTTTGGTTTGGCTTATCAAAACATGTCGTGTAAGGTGTCAAACACTTTGGAATATTACCCCCCGCCAATTCAGGTGGTGGGGTAGCATTCCACCCTTCTAGACATGTATGTTACTGCTTTACCCGGTCAAAGTTAAACAGAGCCTCAGCATCACAAAATGGATGCTGCTGCCACAGACACGAGTCTGACCTCCTGTTGCTGGGGGAAACTCCAGCAAGGGCGGCCTGGACAATAGGTTTCCTGTCCAGGGAGGTGCCAGCACCTCCCCAGACAGGGGTTTTGTGTATTGGGGCAGGGAGGGCTGCATTCAGTGAATGCATATAGACACTGCCTGGGGCACACAAGGTGCTCCATGCATAGCCCGGTTCAAACCTGTTGCTGGGGCACTCCAGCCCCAGCTCTGGCGTGAAACTGGACAAAGGGACAAGGGCTGTAACCGCCCCTTTCTCAGGTCCACCCATAGGAGGGACCTAGGCAGGTAATCCAGCCCCCATCCTTAGTATAAGTATAGGAGCTGTGTCCCCAGGACTTTAGATTATCCTGGAACAAAACTTTGATACAGAACTCTTGGACCTTCAACATTCTATTCCGACTAGAAGACGGAAGACATCTCCCTTGTGGTTAAGGAGTGACCACCCTGTTTAAACAGGCAACAACAGCAACTTTGCCAGTCTTCAGATTCAAGGCTCCAGCCGAAACCCAAAGGATCTGCGACTCAAGAACTGGACTTCCAGACTTCTCTGACCCTGACCCACATCCACAGTAAAGCTGAGCCTCGTGGCGGACACGAAAGACGTGGGACCGGACATCTTGGACATCCTGCATTTTGCTACCTGCACTCCTTTTCTGAAGCCTCAGTAAGTTGTACATTGGGGTAGGAGAAGCCCCAGCCCCGAGCATCATTTTACCTGAAGCTCAGGCCTCCACACTCTGCGAGTGTCCCGTGGCCCCCGCCTTTACATTTGTGCTTGACACATCTTACCGGCTCCTTGCCCATTGGCTAGTGAGCCCCCTGAAGTTGCCATCTTGAATCTGACTTGCGATTCTTGTTGCTCCAGGCTTGCTCCTGCTTTCCTGAAAAGGAGAAGCGTCACAGATCTTGCTGGTCTGCAACAGAGCCAATCTTGACATCCTGCGTGGGTTGTGGTTGCCAAGGCTTGTTGGGTCCAATCCGGATACCAATGCTGCAGTTATCTAGATCCATTGTGGGACAGCTCGAATCCAGCTCCTGGTCATTGTCGATGCCTCTTGGACCTCTTGGCTGAAGAGACAAACTCAGCTTTTTCACCTTCAAGCACGCAACATCGCCTGGTTCCTTCCTGGTCACTGGCTAGTGACCCAGACTCTGTACCCTCTGCTTTCAGGTTCTTCACATCTCCTATCCACCCTTGGATCCACCCGGACACTTTTCCTTTGGCCCCCTGCAGCACTTCTTTGCAGCTCTCCATAGAAAACGACGGCAAACCCCGACATCAAAATACACCAATGCACCCGGCTTCCGTGGGTGAGGTAACACGAGTACTCCGGTAATCTCGAGGGCATTGGCCCTCCTAGTGTCTAAGTCTAAAAAGGTTCTGTCCTAGTCCATCCGGAAGTATCCTTAACTTGTAACTTTTTAACTTTTACAAACTCCAAAGGAAAGTCAATGGGAGCCTGCACCTGTGTTTAGACACTGCATACGAATCCCGTGGGTCTCCTACTTCTTAACCTTTGGTTGCTTAGTGTAGCCCAAGCGATTCTACAGGCCCTAAGCCTGCTTTCTAACTCTCACGTGGTACTTATACTACTTTCTTAGTATATGGTTAGTGAGGCCCCTAGGGCATATCATATACTGTGCAACTTATTGTGTATTAACTGTGTGACTTGTATTGTATTTTTAACTCTGACCTCATAAAGAGTGCAGAGGGGTTGTGTTTAGATTAAATACATATACATTTGATATATAACTTGTGTGGTGTCCTTTCAATTGGTATTCAAGTGATTATATATGGTAAAACAACTTGCTTAACTCGCCTACTGAAGTCTTAGCCTGAAGACTGCTGGTTCATGCTACAACTAGGATAGCTTTCTATAAGGTTGACTTTACAACCACCATCAATAAGGGTCGATTAGACTGGTGCAAGGTGCCCACTAGAACTAGTGGACATCATGTGCCAGGCTAACTTCTCACATTGGTGTGCAGCGGTTGGGATAAGAGCTTGCAATTTGTTTTACCAAATATTCTGGTAATATCATCTGAAAGATCATATCAAGGTACCTGTAGGTACATATACATTAAGTCTTAGATATACATAAGTTCTACTGAACTTAGTAGTTGTAGGTGGTAGGGGCCTAACACACCCTGACTACCACTCCTAGAGAGGTTCTAGTAGGAAACCATTTAGTGTAGGTAGGTGCACACACCACACCTCACTAGAAAATGTCCTTGGAAGCAGGCCCTAGTGGACCTCTTCAAGAAGAAACCCAGAGGGTGCCTTATAAGTATGACTCATTTACTTTTCATGAATTGAGAAGCCCGTGTGCAGTCAGAAAGTTGAGACAAGGACAGAGTCCAACCTTTAACCACCTGGTAGATATTTTAGTGGAGTATGATGCAGAAAGGGCATCTGACCCAGATCACCCAGGTAGTACAGAGGGGGGCCATCCCTCAACAGAAGATCCCACTGGTGAGAACCAAGGGATTCCGATGATTATGTGGATGCTAACCAGGTAGAAGTTAGGGAACTGAACCAGGTTAACCTAGGACTACATGGAACTGGAGAAGGAAGGATCCAATCCAGACCCCCACTTAGGCCTAATGGTGAGTACAGAAGACCCAGATCACTTTCCAGTGCATCTGACCATTCTGATTCATCAGTGGGGTCTGATGCCTCTGCTCTGAGGAGAATGCCTTCACCTCAGATAAGGGAGCATAAAGCTAGGATGAGAGAGGCCAAGCTTAGGATCAAGAGGCAACAAGTTGCCCTTGCTAAAGAGACCCTGTCTCTTGAGAGAGAGAAGAAATTGAGTGGATTAGAACTCACTGGTGGCAGCATAATTCATAGAGATAGGGAAAGGTCTTATGACCATAAAAACCTGAACAAAATTGTCCTTCCCTACAAGTGTGGGGATGACATCCACACGTGGATAACTGCTTTGGAGAGGGCCTGCAAAGTACAGCAGGTACCCCAGAGTCAGTGGGCAGCAATTTTGTGGCTCTCCTTTGCAGACAAAGGCAGAGATAAGCTCCTGACAGTTAGTGAACAGTGTGCTGACAACTACAATGACCTGAAGAGTGTTCTGATAGATGGGTATGGCTTAACCACTGAGCAGTACAGGTTGCTGTTCAGAGATACCCAGAAGATACAGACTCAGGACTGGACTGACTTTGTAGATTGTGCTACTAAGGCTCTGGAAGGCTGGTTACTGGGCAGTAAGGCTAATGACTATACAGGATTGTATAATTTGATCATGAGAGAACACATTATTAGCAACTGTCAGAACCAGTTATTGCATCAGCGCCTGGTTGACTCTGATTTGAACTCTCCCCAAGAATTGGGAAAGAAGGCAGCCAAATGGGTCAGAACCAGGGTGAAGCAGAAGGTACAGAACCAAGGTGGTGATCAGAAGAAGCAAGACCAAAAGGGTGGGGAGAAAGGAAAAGACCAGAAGTCTTCTCCAGGTCCCCAAAAAGCTTCTAATGGTGGGGGTCCCCAAAAATCCAAAAAGAAAGAAAGTCCTAAGAAACCATGGTGCAAAGTATGTAAGGTAAATACTCACTGGACCGGTGATTGCACCAAGAAGGAGGCAGCTCCAGCCACCATTGCCCCTAAAGCAACTGTTCCCCCTAGTGCAACTAATAGTGGTGGTTCTCAACAGAAGGGTGTAGTAGGGTTAACCCTGGGAACTGAGATGGGTTCTGGCCTAGTCAGAATACCAACTCAAGCTGTTCTTGTCTGTGATGTGGACATGGCTATGTCCTCTACTGTGAGTCCCAGTAACTTGGGCAAGTTCAGACAGACTCCTTTAATTAATGACAAAATGGCTTAGGCCTACAGGGACACATGTGCTAGTGTCACAATGGTGACAGCTGGCTTTGTGGACCCTGGACAGATCATACTGGGTAAAAATTACCTAGTGACCAATACTAGCAATGTCACTACCACTCACAGTATGGCAATTGTTAATTTCTCTTGGAGAGGGGTAACTGGCCTCAAAAAGGTTGTTGTTAGCTCAGACCTCCCTGCAGAATGCTTGCTGGGCAATGACCTGGAGACTTCAGCTTGGGCTGAAGTAGAGTGTAGGACCCATGCAGAGATGTTAGGAATATCAGCACATGTGCTTGCTGTGACTAGGTCACAGGTCATAAACAGCAACACTGAATTGGCACTGGGTTCTGGAACAAAGGACCAGTTGCCTACCAGGAGGAGAAGCAGTAGGGGTAAGGCAGTGCCTTCCGCATTGCCTCAGGAATACAGCCAGACTTCACAGGAACCTGTTTGTGAGACCCAGGAGGAAACTGTCCTAGAAGAGCTTGAGCCTGATCAGGTTGAGTTTCTTGGGACAGGGGGACCCTCCAGGGCAGATCTGAGGCAGGCGCAGTTAGACTGCCCTTCTCTTGAACCCCTCAGACAGCAAGCAGCTGCTGAGGCTGCTGGGAATGCTAGTGGGACTCACAAAGTCTATTGGGATGATGGGCTCCTGTATTCAGAGGCTAGAGACCCCAAGCCTGGTGCTTCCAGGAGGTTGGTCATACCTTTGGCATTCAGGGGCTTCCTTCTCACACTAGCCCATGATATTCCCCTTGCAGGACATCTTGGCCAAAACAAGACTTGGGACAGGCTTGTCCCTCACTTTCACTGGCCTCACATGTCAGAAGACACCAAGGAGTTTTCTCACTCCTGTGTCACCTGCCAAGCCAGTGGCAAATCAGGTGGCACCACAAAGGCCCCCCTAATACCACTACCCTTTGAACGTGTAGGGATTGACATTGTTGGACAAATGGATCCCCAAACAGCCTCTGGGCACAGGTTTATTCTGGTGGTAGTGGATCATGCCACCAGATACCCAGAAGCTATTCCCCTAAGGACCACAACAGCACCTGTTATGGCAAGAGCCCTCCTGGAAGTTTTCTCAAGAGTGGGTTTTCCGAAGGAGGTTGTCTCAGACAGAGGTGCACACTTTATGTCTGGATATTTGACTACTATGTGGAAAGAGTGTGGAGTGAACTACACGTTCACCACACCCTACCATCCACAGTGCAATGGTCTGGTTGAGAGATTCAACAAGACCTTAAAGGGCATGATTAAGGGTTTACCTGAAAAGCTTAGGCGAAGATGGGACATCCTACTGCCCTGCCTTTTGTTTGCTTACAGAGAGGTCCCACAGAAGGGGGTTGGCTACAGCCCTTTTGAGCTTCTGTTTGGGCATCTTGTGTCTGGTGAATAAGGGATGGGAGTTACCTCTCAAACCTCCCAAACAGGACATTGTGGATTATGTACTTGGTCTCCGCTCCAGGATGGCCGAGTACATGAAAAAGGCATCCAAAAACCTTGAGGCTAGCCAGGAATTGCAAAAGGCCTGGCATGACCAAAAGGCTGTGCTGACTGTTTGCCAGCCAGGACAGAAAGTGTGGGTGTTGGAGCCAGTGGCCCCAGAAGCTCTCCATGAAAAGTGGAGTGGACCCCACACTATTGTGGAGCAGAAGGGAAAAGTCACCTTTTTGGTTGACCTTGGAACTCCCAGGAGCCCCCACAGGGTGCTTCATGTCAACAGACTGAAACCATATGTTGACAGGGCAGACATGGGCTTGCTCATGGCTACAGATGAGGGACAGGAGGAGGAGAATGACCCTCTCCCAGACCTGCTTACTCAGAACCCTGATCATGGTTCAGTTGATGGTGTAGCCTTGGCAGTGGCAGCCTCACTGACCAACAGCAACAAGACTGCAGACAAGTTCTACAGTCCTACAGACATATGTTTTCTCTGACTCGAGGTCAGACCAATTGGTGCACTCATGAAGTGGACACTGGGGACAGTCTGCCTGTTAAAAGTAAGATTTACAGGCAACCTGATCATGTCAGGGACTATATCAGGACAGAGGTCCATAAGATGTTGGAGTTGGGAGTCATTGAGCCCTCAGAGAGCCCTTGGGCCAATCCAGTAGTCCTGGTGCCTAAACCTCACACCCAAGATGATAGGAGAGAGAAGAGGTTTTGCGTGGATTACAGAGGCCTCAATGCTGTCACTAGGACATATGCCCACCCAATACCAAGGACAGATGAACTCATTGACAGATTGGCATCTGCCAAGTTTTTGAGTACATTTGACTTGACAGTTGGCTACTGGCAGATCAGGCTAGCTGATGATGCAAAAGCCAAAACAGCATTTTTAACCCCAGGAGGACATTATCAGTTTGTGGTAATGCCCTTTGGTCTGAAAAATGCACCTGCCACATTCCAAAGGTTGGTTAACCAAGTCCTCTCAGGTCTGGATGACTACTGTGCAGCGTATCGAGATGATATTGCTGTCTTTAGCTCCACTTGGGAAGATCACCTGATCCACCTGAAGAATGTTTTGGAGGCCCTGCAAAAGGCAAGACTAACTATCAAGGCTACCAAGTACCAGATAGGGCAGAGTCAGGTTGTATACCAGGGCCACCTTGTAGGTGGAGGTCAGGTTCAACCATTGGAGATCCAGACAATAAAGGACTGGACTGCTCCCACCACCCAGACACAGGTCAGAGCTTTCTTGGGCCTGACTGGGTACTACAGGAGATTTGTCAAGGGGTATTGTTCCATAGTAAGTAAGTACATTTTTTATTGTATATAGTTAATTAAAACCTTTACAATATGCTTACATAAAAACACATGTTTTAAGAATAAAATGTACAACTTTAGCTGATCTTTAAAAGAGAAAACAAAAAGATAACTTGCTAAAATGTCTATATTTTTGGTATATTTGTAAGAGGGGATTCAAAGTCTGTTCGTAACCCTTCGGGCATTCATGTTTGAGCGTTCAGTGATCTTTTTTCTCAGTCTTCGCTACTAGCAGCAATGCCTTTTGGCAGAATCTGGCGGCCCTACAAGCTGTCTGCAGATGGTGACTATTCAGTGCTAGCATGACAGCTGGGCGGCATGATCTAATCTGAAAAAGTCGAAATGCATACAGTAGATAATAACGTCTCAAAATTTTCAAGGATGGGCAGATGCACAATATGTGCAACAGTGATTCTTCCATTTCTCCACATAGTCTGCAGACAGGGGACGGCCATGTTTGCTTCCATGGAGGTGTATGATCTTTTAAAATGGTGATGCCCAGCCGTAATTGTAATAGTGTTTTTTGGGCGGCATTGGATATGTGATTTACTAAGTACGGTTGAGGCTCCATTTTCACATACGCGGCCAGGACCGTCCAACTGTGTTTTTTCTGTTCTGTTGCAGCTTTGTCTGTTAGCCAAGATCTTTGCTTTGCTGCTCCGTTGGTTACTTTTTTGAAAGCCGCGAAGGTTAGATTTGTATTCCAAGCCTTCTCCAACTTAAGACTTGCAAGGGCATTCTCCCATACTGGTTTCCAAGCGTGTTTCGACTTGGTCTGGTTGTTCATCTCAAGCCAACAGAGGCCCATGAGCGTGTCTTCTTGGGCTGCTCTTAGTTTCCAACATGTTTTTAGAATGGCCGCTTGTCTGACTTGATGCTGATTTGATAGACCAAATTCCAGTCGAATCAGAGATTGAGATACAAATCTCGGTATCTTAAAGATATATTTGAACAGCTCTGATTGCTGTGTGTTCAAAACATTAGCATCTCACCCCTATACAATTCCGAACCATACGTGAGCGAGGGTAAGAACTTGGCGGCTATCACCTTCAACAGGTGCGCTTTGGATGGACAGTTCAATTTCGTTTTTAATATGTTTAGGGCAAAACGAAGTTTATTTGCCTGTGCCTTTCTATACAGTTGGTGATCTTTCAGAGTCCACCTGGCGTCTACAACTACTCCCAGATATTTGTACGAGCAGGTCTGCTCTATTTTGTTGCCTGCGATGTGCCATTTGAAAGATTTCCTCCCTGGACGAGAAGCAAAACAGACGATCTTCGTCTTTTTATAATTAATTTGCAGGCCCTGCGCACTGATGTACTCGTGGAGCTTCATGATGGAACGTTGTAAGCCCAACGGGGTCTGACTGCAGAGTACAATGTCATCCGCATACTGAATGCTCCTGATTTTATGATGGGCTAGCTTTGGCGGATCACTTTCTGTCTCCGCAATGTGCTTGTCTAGGTCCGCTGTGAAGATATTGAAAAGAGTTGGGGCCAATACACAGCCCTGCTTGAGGCCCACATGGGTGTAAATTTTTCGTGTAGTTCGGTCGCCATTGCCTAATTTTATTCGTACCCAAGTGGATGAATACAAATTCATGATGGCCCGCAGCAGCTTTGATGGTATTCCCCAAGTGGCCATTTTATTCCATAGAGCCTCCCTCGGGACTGTATCGAACGCAGCTTTCAGGTCGACAAAGCACGTGTACAGCTTGGTTGAGTTTTCCCTGGCTTTGTCCACCAGGAGGTTTAACGCCAGCAGGTTACATAGTGACACCCCTTAATGACTTAACGTCCAAGAAAATGCCAAAGAAAGTTCAGTAGACAGTAAGCTGTCAAAAGGCATTTGATGACCTGAAGCAGGCCATGTGCACTGCTCCTATTCTGCAAAGCCAGACTACTCCAAATAATTCTTTGTTCAAACAGATGCTTCTGAGTTAGGGGTAGGTGCTGTTCTTTCACAACTGAATAAAGATGGTCAAGACCAGCCAGTAGCTTTTATTAGCAGAAGGCTGACCCCTAGAGAGAAACGTTGGTAATCTATTGAGAGGGAGGCCTTTGCTGTAGTTTGGGTACTGAAGAAGCTGAGGCCATACTTGTTTGGTACTCACTTCAGGTTTCAGACAGACCATAAGCCCCTCTTGTGGCTAAATCAGATAAAGGGTGAAAATCCCAAACTGCTTAGGTGGTCCATTTCCCTACAGGGGATGGACTTTACAGTGGAACATAGACCTGGGACGGACCATGCCAATGCAGATGGACTGTCCAGATATTTCCACTTAGAACATGAAGATTCAACTGGTTACGGTTAGTTTAATGTCCCTGCGTTGAGGGGGGGGGGAGGGTTGTGTAGGAGAGTAGGGTTTGCTTCCTATGATCACCCCCACTTTTTGCTGTGATTCTCTCGTTTTTTTACTTTAGTGTGGCAGTGGGCCTGCTAATCAGACCCACAGCCCAGCTGTTCTCTCTCTAAATTGATACCATGAACTTTAGGTACATACCAGATTGGTTACTGGGTCACTCTTGTGAGCCCCTGTATAGTGTACCATAGGTGCCCAGGGCATAGGTGTACCCTAGGCCTACCAGGGGCTGCAGCATGTATTGTGCCACCCCTGGTTTGCCTTCCAAACTGACACCACATGTCTGTTCACACAGCCTGGGTAAGGTGGTGTAATCACCCCTTACTTAGATATAGTATACCTATAATCTACCTTTATATATAGACACATATACACCTATAAGCCACTCCTATGGTAGGCCTCGACAATCCTAGAAGCAGAGTACTTGGTTTTATGTGTGAGGGTGCACTAGCATGAGCTGAGCCCCTCTGCAGCTTTCGGAACCATCTCCTTATAGTTGCTCTATGATATAGCCATACCATATACTCTTAAGTGCATTATAATCCTTGCGGTTAATGCTAACTTTGGTTTGGCTTTATCAAAACATGTCGGGTAAGGTGTCAAACACTTTGGAATACTAGCCCCCGCCAATTCTGGCGGCGGGGGTAGCATTCCACCCTTCTGGAGGGAAAAGACATGTATGCTACTGCTTTACCCGGTTAAACAGAAACTCAACATCACAAAATGGATGCTGCTGCAACAGACACGAGTCTGACCTCCTGTTGCTGGGGGAAACTCCAGCAAGGGTGGCCTGGACAATAGGTTTCCTGCCCAGGGAGGTGCCAGCACCTCCCCAAACAGGGGTTTTGTGTACTGGGGCAGGGAGGGCTGCATTCAGTGAAAGCATCTAGACACTGCCTGGGGCAGACAAGGTGCTCCATGCATAACCCGGTTGAAACCAGTTCCTGGTGCACTCCAGCCTCAGCCTCCAGCCTCAGCTCTGGCGCGAAACTGGACAAAGAGAAATGGGTGTAACCACCCCCTTCTCAGGTCCACCCATAGGAGGGACCTAGGCAGGTAATCCAGCCCCATCCTTACTATAAGTATAGAAGCTGTGTCCCCAGGACTTTAGATTATCCTGGAACGAAACTTTGATACAGAACTCTTGGACCGTCGACATTCTATTCTGACTAGAATATGGAAGACATCTTCTTTTTGGTCAAGGAGTGACCACCCTGTTCAAACAGGCACCAACAGCAACTTTGCTGGTCTTCAGTTTCAAGGCTCCCGCCGGAACCCAAAGACTCTGCGACTCAAGAACTGGACTTTCAGACTTCTCTGACCACGACCCACATCCACCGCAAAGCTGAGACCCTTGGTGGACACGAGAGACGTCGGACCGGACATCTTGGATATCCTGTATTTTGCTACCTGCACTCCTTTCCTGAAGACTCAGTAAGTTGTGCATTGGGGTATGAGAAGCCCCAGCCCAGAGCATCATTTGACCTGAAGCCCAGGTCCCCACACTCGGCGAATGTCCCGTGGGCCCGCCTTTAGATTTGTGCTTGACGTGTCTTACCGGCTCCTTGCCCATTGGCTAGTGAGCCCCCTGAAGTCGCCATCTTGAATCTGACTTGCGATCCTTGTTGCCCCAGGCTTGCTTCTGCTTCCCTAAAAGGAAGAAGCACCACAGACCTTGCTAGTCTGCAACAGAGCCAATCTCGACATCCTCGTGGGTTGCGGTTGCCAAGGATGGTTGGGTCCAATCTGGAGACCGATGCTGCAGTCATCTAGATCCATTGTGGGACAGCTCAAATACAGCTCCTGGTCATTGTCGATGCCTCCTGGACCTCCTGGCTGAAGAGACAAACTCACCTTTTCAAGCATGCGACATCGCCTGGTTCCTTCCTGGTCACTGGTTAGTGACCCAGACTCTGTCCCCTCTGCTTTCAGGTTCTTCACATCTCCGATCCACCCTTGGATCCACCAGGACACTTTTCCTCTGGTCGCCTGCAGCACTTCTTTGCAGCTCTCCATAGAAAATGACAACGAAACAAAACATCAAAAGACACCTAGGCACCCGGCTTCCGTGGGTGAGGTAACACGAGTACTCTGGTAGTCTCTAGGGCATTGGCCCGCCTAGTGTCTAAGTTTAAAAGGGTTCCGTCCTAGTCCATCCGGAAGTGTCCTTAACTTGTAACTTTGTAACTTTTACGAACTCCATAGGAAAGTCAATGGGAGCCTGCGCCTGTGTTTAGACACTGCACACGACTCCCGTGGGTCTCCTACTTCTTAACCTTTGCTTGCTTAGTGTAGCCCCAGTGATTCTACAGGCCCTAGGCCTGTTTTCTAACTTTCACGTGGTACTTATACCACTTTCTTAGTATATGGTTAGTGAGTCCCCTAGGGCATAACGTATACTGTGCAACTTATTGTGTATTAACTGTGTGACCTGTATTGTATTTTTACCTCTGACCTCATAAAGAGTGCAGAAGGGTTGTGTTTAGATTAAATACATATATATTTGATATATACCTTGTGTGGTGTCCTTTCAATTGGTATTCAAGTGATTATATATGGTAAAACAACTTTTCCCGGCATACCGACTACACGGCGGACGCTCACGCTGCCACGTCTGACTCCCAAGGGCATTATCCTGCTCTTACACAATCCTCGAAGTTGCCAATCGCCATACAGCCTCTTTGAAGGGGTATTCTACTGTGGCATATAATATATTTCGCAAGATCGAGCTAACATAACATTTTATCATTTTTCTACTTACCTATTCTGTGGGCATTTTCAACTATAAAGCGTCCTGTAGCGCCCTGAGGATACACTCACAAGGAACATATTCGGTTGGGTGACCTTTGTATCCCTTGATTACTCAAGAGACTGATCGCTTCCCCAGTGTATACAGTTTGGGCCATTTTACAGAGAATAATATCATCACTTTTGTGTGGCTCCTGAAGAAGGAGTCTTTACGCCGAAACGCGCGTCGAGTTGCACTTGCCACAGTGTGATTTTTATAAATTTAATGATATTGATTTTCTTATGTATGTTTAAAGACCAATGCAATGTATGCTTTTTAAGCCCTATGTTTATATTGTATGGTTATGATTATGTCATGTATTTATTTGATTTTCAACTGTCTACATTAAAGTTCTGATTATTTTTAAATTTCTTTCTTTTACCTAAAGTTCTTACTGTCAGTTGATATTACTTGTTTTGCCACTGCTATTGACTGCCTAGGGTGTTTGTTCACACATTTGTGTTTAGATTAAATACATATATATTTGATATATACCTTGTGTGGTGTCCTTTCATTTTGTATTCAAGGGATTATATATGGTAAAACAACTTGCTTAACTCGCCTACTGAAGTCTTAGCCTGAAGACTGCTAGTTCATGCTACCACTAGGATAGCTTTCTATAAGGTTGACTTTACAACCACCATCAAAAAGGGTCGATTAGACTGGTGCAAGGTGCCCACTAGAACTAGTGAACATCATATGCCAGGCTAACCTCTCACACTCTGTCTCCCTCCCTCCCTCTGGCACCCTCTGTCTCCCTCCATCTCCGTTCCTCTGTCTCCCTCCATCTGTCTCCCCTGACTGCCTCTCTCTGTCTCCCTCTCTGTGTCACCCTCTCTCTCCCTTCCTCTGTCAACCTTTGTCTCCCCCTCTCCCTCCCTCCGTCTCCCTCCCTGTCTCTCTCCCTCTGTTTCCCTTAGTCTCTCTCCCTGCCTGTCTCCCTCTCCCTCCCTCTGTCTCCCTCCCTCTGTTCCCCCTGTCAGCCTCTCTCTGTCTCCTTCTCTCAGTCAACCTCTGTCTCCCTCCCTCTGTCAACCTGTCTCCATCCCTTCCTCTCCATCCCTCACTCCCTCCATCCACCCCTCCCTCTCCTTCTCTCTGTCACCCTCTGTCTCCCTCCCTCTTCCTCCCTCTGACTCCCTCCCTCTGTCTCCCCCCTGACTGCCTCTCTCTTTATCCCTCTCTGTCTCCCTCCCTCTGTCAACCTCTGTTTCCCTCCCCCTCCCTCCCTCCATCCCTCTCCCTCTGTCTCTCTCTCCCTCCCTCTGTCACCCTCTGTCTCCCCCCCTCTCCCTCCCTCTGCCTCCCCTGAGTGCCTCTCTCGGTCTCCCTCTCTGTCTTCCTCACTGCAGTGAATATGGATTTTGGGTCTCTGTGTGGTAAACAAACTAAAGGCAACATTGGAGTATACCTCGTGGAGGCAGACAGTTTGGCCAGGCATTGTTTTCAGCTCTGCAAAGCTGTGGCTTGCAACGTCGAGCGATACGGGACTATGATTTTTGGATCTACCAGCTTGGCCAGCAGGAGGTTGAGGTGCGTGCCTTGCTCCATCAGAAAGGTTCCCTCTGCATTCACTGCCACAAGCCATTGCGCCAGCCACTGCAGCTGGGCGGCCAAGAGATACAGCTCAAAGTTCAGCACTTCCAGGCCGCTCTCTGCCAATGTGCGCTGTAGAGTCTCTATTGACACTCTCCTCTGTCCGTCTCCTCAAATAAGGTCTCACAGCAAAGAGTCTAGCTGTCAGAAAAACCCAGTGCTAAGACCGGTAAGATGACAAAAAACATAAAGCTGATGGGGCAGCATGACCATTTTGGTCAGTGAGATCCTGGCCATGATATATAGTTGCTGGGTACGCCAGAAATGCACACATGACCGGCGGGACCCGAGGGACCTGAGTGCCCCATCCAGTTTCCCTCTCTTAGATCATCTAGGGAATGAAAAATGTAGATGCCTACATATTTGAATAAATCCGGCGCCCAATTAAGGTCAGCCGGCAGAGTCGCAGGTCAGGGCAGGGGTCCCGCCACAGGGAGTACGTACGACTTGGACTTGCTGACCCTTAGGCCTGCTAATATTCCAAATCACGCCAGGAGCCATAGAGCTGTATCCTTCATAAATCAGAAGGTTATCTGCGTAAAAAGAAATAGTATGCATCCGACCATCTACCCTAAGTTCAATTCCCTCTCCTCCCTGGCGAAATAGTGCCTCAAGTGTTTCAGTTTCCAGGGCAAATAGGAGAGGCGTGAGAGGGCGCCCCTGTCAGGTTCCACGTGAGATCTTATATTGTGCGGATATTGTTTTGCCCGTCTTAACGCTTGCCATTGGGGATGCTTAAAGAAGTTTCACCAATTTCACCCAACCCTTCCTGAGGCCCAATGTGTCTCATTGTCTCAAACAAGTAGGCCCATCCTACTGTATCAAAAGCCTTTTCCAGGTCGATTGAACGGACCGCAGCCTGTGCCATGGATCTCTCCTCAGGGTGGTGCCAGCTTGGGGCATACCCCACGGAGAGGCAATCTGGCCTGCTGTTTTGCCAAAGGCCATGTCTCTGATAGCTTTGCGAACTTCCTGCAGAGTCACTGGGCCACCTAGCTCCTCTTCTGTCTGTCTATCTACGGTCCGGAGTGGTAGAGGAGCTAGGAAATTCCTAAGTGCTAATTGTGGGACTGGCAGGGAGCATTATATAGCGTCTCGTGGTACTCCCGAAATAAAGTGTTAATCGCTTCGGGCCATAAATAGATTCACTGGTTTTGGGAGTGTGTAATCGGTGTCCCTCGGGTCTCTGGTTTGATCAACCATGCCAGTAGGCCGGCAGCTTTCCCCTCCTCCCTCTGTACCGTAGCCAGGTATTCCCTATGGTTGTGGCATCTCAATCTCTGTAAGTCCTCATTGTAGCGTGTATACGCATCTCCCTCAATCTTGTTGAGGCATTAGCATCAACTCCCAGCGCATTATTTAGTCTTCTTAGCTCATCCTCCAAGTCTACCAGCTCCTGTCGGATTTCCTTCTGTGCTCCAAGTGACTGACCCATGCAATGCCCCCTCACCACCACATTAAACGCTTCCCACTCCACCAACTCTGTGGACACAGTGAGGGAATTAATGGGGAAGAATGTATCAATAAGGGTATCCAGGGACTCTCAGAATGGGGTATCTCCTAGCATCGCAGGGTTAAATCTCCATAAAGGGTTTGATAGATCATCAATAAAGGGCTATGATCAGAGAAGGTCCACCTCAAATATTCAGTATGTGTGACAGAGCTGCTAACAGCTGGTGTACCCAGGAATGTGTCCAGTCTGTTGTATAATTGATGCATTGGAGATAAGTAAGAGTACTCTCTACTTCCCCCGTGCTGCTCCCTCCAAATATCTTCTAGCATCCAATGACTCTTCCAACCACTGAACACCGATGCTATTCAATGGGCCTGGCGCCCAGAATCTATCCATCAATCAAGTGGTTGTTAAGCGCAACTACTCACCCGTGAGGGTCTCAAGGCGCTGGGGAGGAGGGGAGGTGCAGGTTCTATTCCATCAAGGATGAGGTCTATCGAAGAGCCAAGTTTTGAGGTTTCTCATTAAGATGGGGAGTGAAGTCGTTAGTCTGAGGTGGAGTGGTAGGGTGTTCCAGGCTCTGGCTGCGAGGAAGGAGAAGGAGCGGCCTCCCAATCTGGTCTTTCTGGCGCAGGGACTACGGTGTAGGAGAGCTGGGCTGATCGTAGGGTCCTTTGGGATATGTGGAATTCGAGTCGGGTGTTCAGGTATGCTGGTGCGGTGTTGTGGAGGGCTTTGTGTGCATGGGTGAGAATCTTGAAGGTGATTTCAGCCTCTATGGGGAGCCCATGGAGTGTGTGCAGGTGCTGGGAGATATGGTAGTGACTTGGCAGGTTGAAGACCAGTCTCCTGGCAGCGTTCTGGATGATTTGGAGCTTGCGGGTGAGGTTCTTGTTTATTTCGGCATAGAGAGCGTTGAATAGTCAAGTCTGCTGGTGACGAGGGCGTCGGTGACTGTCTTTCTATGCATGAGGGGGATCCATTTGAAGGTCTTACGTAGGAGGGAGGGTGTGGAAGCAGGAGGATGCGACAGAGTTGATCTGGGGGTCCATTTTGAGTCCAGGATGATACCGAGGTTGCGTGCCTGGTCCGTGGGGGTGGGTGGGCTTCCGAGGGCAGGTGTCATTCCAGGCATCGGGGTGTGAGCGATCAGCCACTGTGTCAGCAATACAGTTGATGGGTTTGGCCGGTCTTGCAGAATCTTAACCTCTGCCTGCAACGCCACAGCTCTCTCCCTCTTCATTTGGGACAGACTTGACTTCTTTGGCGCACGTCGCCTAGAATGTCTCCTGATTCTTTTACAGGGTTCCCAAGCTGGGGGTCCAAGTCCTCGCACCGCCTGAGGTCCTTCAGTTTTGTAGGCTTTGATCGATTCCCATGCAGAAATGGGCCTTCCCATCTAAGAGTATGCGCAGATGGGCTGGGAATATTAGAGTATTGGAGTCCCTCATCTCTCAGTGCTTTCATGACTTCAAGAAAAGAAGCTCATCTTCTCTGGACTTCTAGAGCGTAATCAGGAAATAAGGAGACTCCACTGTTGCCCACTGTGTAAGGGCCTTTGGTGCGGGCATTCTACAACAGGGCGTCCCTGTCTTTAATATGGAATAGTTTGGCCACCACTGGGCGCGGGAGATGACCCGGAGCCAGCCGCCTGACCGGAACACGGTTGGCTCTTTCTAGGGTGTAGTATGTCGATAGTCCCTCCACCGAGCTGAGCCAGGGTATCAAGTAGGCGATCATGTTGTTACCTTCCATTCCCTCCGGGAGGCCCTGGACTCTAATGTTATTCTCCCTGTTCTGACCCTCTGCATCTTCAGCCCTGCGTTCCAGTGTGCTGCCCCTGTCGGAGAGCTCACCCTCCTGCAGTGTCAGTGGTAAGTGCGCCAGTGTACGGTCCGCTATTGATGATTCGGTCAATTTCACTCTTTCAGCCACTTTTTCTGTTCTGTTCTGAGGAGTCCCAGTCCCACCGACACCATGCTTATATCTTGGTGCACTGTGGCTTTGGTGTCAGCTATGGCTGCTAATATTTAGGTCAGTGGTTGTAGCACTGGGTCTCCCTGGGGGGCGGTTCCACGATCATTCTGTCCTTCCTCATGTGGCACATCTTTCTGATCTTGAGGGGCCCTGTCTGTCTCACCCTAGGCTTGCCCATCTTGGCTCACAGGGTGTTCAGTGGCAGTTGAGACAACAGTGTTGAGAAGTAGTCTAAGGATTTTTAATGAAATGCTTCGATCAAGCTACTTCCTCGAAACCTGGAAAGCCGCGTCAATTCTCCCTCTTTTAAGAAAAAGCTGATTTTGACACTGACATTCCTAACAACTATAGTCCAATATCTCGACTCCCCTTTCTGGCTAAAATGATTCGGAAAGCCATAAACACCGAGCTCTCTCTTTACATCCAAGAACACAATCTACTGGACTCCTCACAGTTTGACTTCCTAGGCCAACATAGCACTGAGACAGCTTTCCTCACAGCTGCAGAATATGTCAGAGCATCCTTAGACAAATAAGGGAACGCTGCCCTAATTTTACTTGATCTTTCGGCAGCGTTTGATACAGTAAACCATCAACACCTCATCACCGGCTGTTCGAGATAGGTGTAGGAGGTACTACGCTGGGTCTCCTCAGCTCGTTCCTTTCTGACAGAACACAGTACGTGGAATGCAACCGGCACATATCTACTTCTTTCTACCATTCCCTGTGGAGTTCCACAGGGGTTCACTGAGTCCCACTCTTTTTAATCTGTATGTTACACCTCTGGCCTTACTGATCAAAGGCCTTGGCTTTTCGGTTGTCTCCTACGCTGACAACACCCAGACTGTTGCGTCAGTCACTGAGAACATCGGCAAAACATCCAACTGTTTCCACAACTGTATGCTGCAGATTGGGATTTGATGTCTACCTACTGTTAGAAACCGAACTCCGATAAAACAGAGGTGCTATTGTTTGGCAACAATCCATCATTTTGGGGCCCCAGTTGGTGACCTCAGGAAATGGCTCCACTCACTACTCCTGTGCCAAAGGTGAAAAATCTGAGAATTCAGTTTGATGAAAAACTTTCCTTTGTGGGACATGCCAATGCTATCACCTCATCTTGTTTTTTCATCTTCAAATCTCTGAGGAAGATCTTCCCTTGCATCCCTCTGGACCTGCGGAAAGCGGTGATCACCACTCTAGTCTTTGCTAAAATAGACTATTGCAACGGGCTCTTCCTGATGGCCCACTAGAAAGCCTTAGACAAACTACAATTGGTCCAGATCCCGGCTGGCAGGCTGCTATTAGGGATACCAAAACATCAGTCGGTATCCAAGTTTCTTCCATCACTTCACTGGCTCCCAGTTAAGATAAGGGTTGTGTTCAAATCCTTGTGCTTAGCCTTTAAAGCCCTCCACTCCGAGGGACCAGTCTCTATTAGGCAACTCTTCGATCGTTATATGGTGTCAGGTATGGCTGCTAATATTTAGGTCAGTGGTTGTAGCACTGGGTCTCCCTGGGGGGCGGTTCCACGATCATTCTGTCCTTCCTCATGTGGCATATCTTTCTGATCTTGAGGGGCCCCTGTCTGTCTCACCCTAGACTTGCCCATCTTGGCTCACAGGGTGTTCAGTGGAAGTTGAGGCAACAGTGTTGAGAAGTAGTCTCACCCACGGAGTCCATTGCCCAATGTAGTAGCGTGTAGTCATGCAGGATCGTGAGGTTAACCCGGGTGGCCACCACACGTCTCAGAGGTCCTGTTGCCCAGCGACTGTAGGCGTTCACCAAACGTAAACCCCCACCTCACTAGCGCCGCCTAGGACTCCAGCAGCAGCACCCAGAGGTGTGGGGGTCCAAGGCTAGGCCGGCCCCTACTGTTCATTGCAGGCACTTGGGGGGGCGGGGATGGGGGGAGGAATCACTCCCTTGTTCAGTCGTCCGGCCCTCCTCAGGGTTCCTATTCGATCGGTCAGTTTCTCCAGCCCCGGGGGGGGGGGGGGGGAGGGGGGGACATCCCCAGTTACATTCCAGTCAGGGGCAGCAGAATGTGGGAGCCCTGGGGGGTCTCAGCTATCTGCACTCTGCAGGGTCAGACTTCAGCAACTTCAGTTATGTAGACCCAATTTTCACAGCCTTCCATCTGTCCTGGGTCCTAGCCAGTAGGTAATTGCATCTAGAGTCTCTAACCCACTACCGACCGTGCAATTCTCCGGCCAGGGTCGTGCTGACCGCCAATGTCCCCTTGCAGTCTCAGGCCACCGGTCCATGGGCCCCCAACCCAGAGATGGGCCCCACTCACAACAGTGCCGCAACTGCAACTGCAACCACTCCAGCCAGTCACCAGTCCTCTCTCTACCCCACGTCAATACCAGGCCCCGACCTACGCCCCGAGCCCCCGCCTGCCTTGTCTGGTAGCTGCCTGGTAATCCACTCTGGTTGCACCACAGTGTCCTTGTTGAGATGCAGTAGCACCACTCAGGCTACGGCGGGGCCTCCAGTCTCACCACGGCAGTCCGGACCCGCAGTTCACTCCGCTCCACCAAGGAGCCACCACCACAGCATCGTTTAATTGACAGGCAGCTCACATCCAGCCTTTACAATCCTAGCCAGTTTGATCACCTTCCAGGTCCGCACTACTGCCGTCCTGTGGAGATCTAGTTCACTATTTTGGGGAGTACAGGTCCGTTCACTCACTCCCAGGTCCAAGTCTCTTGGGCTCTTACAGGCCGCGTGCAGTCTCGGGTGAGCCCCAGGGTTCCCTCCCTGGCGCCACAGTGTCACGGTGCCAGCCAGGCTGCGGCAAAGAGCTCCTGGGCTCCAATCTCATCGTGGCAGCTCACCTCCTGCAGATCTCTCCACTCCAACCAGGAGCCACCTCTGTGGCACCACCTCTCTGCTAGGCAGCCCTCATCTTACCCTCACAGGCCCAGGCCAGTCCGAGAACCCCCATGGCCGCACTGCCTCTGTCCCATGCGAAATCTTAGGCAACCATTTTTGGAAGCGCAGGATTGCCCACTCACTTCTAGGTCTCTGCACTCAACTTCCCTCAAACAGCACAATGCCCCGGATTGCTTCTGGGGTCCTTTTCCCTGTATAGGGTCCTGCCCCGCCCGGGCCCAAAGCCACTACATATGTGGCAGGATAATTAGCAGGCTGGTGTGGAGCTTTGGGCTCACGCATCCCCCATCCTAATCCATCAAGCCACGCCCAATAGTAGTTGTATTTATTTGCCATGTACTACCCCTAGTGAGGCGTTGAAGCACCTTTGGCAAGTAGCACACTACTCCGGAACCCAAAAGCAGATTAGTGGTTGACTAGTAGAGGGAAATATACTTTGTTATTGCGAGTGGTAGACATGTGAGTCTGTTAGTTAGAAGAATGACATTTTCGGTGTGGAAATCTATATCAATTACCAACTCATAGGACGCACCAACAAGAAGGATCGGGAGCAGTTTAGTTCCAATACAACAACCTAGCCACCTTTTTTTAAAACTAAGGTAGAAGTGATTTTCAATTCCTTAACCACAAGTGCTGACCTTAGGGGACTATGTACGTTTGACAACTCTCAAGCTATTCTAAAGCCAGACGTGGTGTTACCTTCCCAACCTAATAACCCCACTTTTCTGGCTTTCTCCCCCCTTATGTTAGACCAAGTTACTAATCTGTACAGGCAAAGTAAATCAGGATCAGCGTTCGACCCTTGCCCACCTAGAGTAATCCAATTGGGATCAAGCATAGATCCTTGTCATCTTCTAAGGATTTTTAAGGAAATGCTTCGATCAGGCTACTTCCTCAAAACCTGGAAAGCTGCATCAATTCTCCCTCTTTTACAAAAAAACTAAAATGGAAACTGACATTCCTAACAACTATAGGCCAATATCTCGACTCCCCTTCCTGGCTAAACTGATTGAGAAAGCCATAAACACCGAGCTCTCTCTTTACATCCAAGAACACAATCTACTGGACTCCTCACAGTTTGACTTCCTAGGCCAACATAGCACTGAGACAGCTTTGATCACAGCCGCAGAATATGTCAGAGCATCCTTAGACAAAGAAGAGAACACTGCCCTAATTTTACTTGATCTTTCGGCAGCGTTTGATACAGTAAACCATCAACTCCTCATCAGCCGGCTGTTCGAGATAGGTGTAGGAGGTACTACGCTTAGTCTCCTCAGCTCGTTCCTTTCTAACAGAACACAGTACGTGGAATGCAACCGGCACATATCTACTTCTTTCACCCTTCCCTGTGGAGTTCCACAGAGGTTCACTGAGTCCCACTCTTTTTAATCTGTATGTTACACCTCTGGCCTTACTGATTAAAGGCCTTGGCTTTTCGGTTGTCTCCTACGCTGACGACACCCAGATTGTTGTGTCAGTCACTGAGAACATCGGCAAAACAGCTAACTGTTTCCACAACTGTATGCTGCAGATTGGGAATTGAATGTCTACCTACTGTTAGAAACTGAACTCCGATAAAACAGAGGTGCTATTGTTTGGCAACAATCCATCATTTTGGGGCCCCAGTTGGTGACCTCAGGAAATGGCTCCACTCACTACTCCTGTGCCAAAGGGGAAAAATCTGGGAATTCAGTTTGATGAAAAACTTTCCTTTGTGGGACATGCCAATGCTATCACCTCATCTTCTTTTTTCATCTTCAAATCTCTGAGGAAGATCTTCCCTTGCATCCTCTGGACCTGCGGAAAGCGGTGATCACCACTCTAGTCTTTGCTAAAATAGACTATTGCAACGGGCTCTTCCTGATGGCCCACTAGAAAGCCTTAGACAAACTACAATTGGTCCAGAACCCGGCTGGCAGGCTGCTATTAGGGATACCAAAACATCAGTCGGTATCCAAGTCTCTTCCATCACTTCACTGGCTCCCAGTTAAGAAAAGGGTTGTGTTCAAATCCTTGTGCTTAGCCTTTAAAGCCCTCCACTCCGAGGGACCAGTCTCTATTAGGCAACTCTTCCATCGTTATATCCCGGCCAGAAATCTAAGATCGGCCTCCCAGGCTAATCTGGTTGCCCCAAGTTTAGGAGGGCTACCTGGGGAGGAAAGAGTTTTTCAGTCATGACTGCTAAACTCTGGAACACTATGCAACTTAACCTCAAAACCTCAAACAATCGTCTCACTTTTCCCAAAGCGCTAAAAACATGGCTTTTTAACAATTAGTTCAAATACGTTCCTTCATTACTCAGTAGCCTTGCTGCTGTCTGGGGTTTGCTACCCTTCTTCTCTTCCCTATGGAACATCAGCGCCTAGACACCTGCGGGTATTAGTGCGCTTTAGAAATCCGATTTTCATTTAATTTCATTTCAATATGGACTTTAGTGTTCCCCAACTGGAACCGTCTCTTTTTAATGTTGGACTCATTCAATGATGCTGAAAGATTCTCACTAGAATGACAGACACACGTTCTCTTGTCAATGCTTTATATAAGTATTTATTGGCAAAATACCAAGATGCCTAAGCCTAAGCAAAAAGTAGGTGGCAACCAGCCTACCACCAGAGAGAACTCCCCAGCGCCTCATGAGATGGGGGAGGGGAGAGCACAGGTGCAGATGATTCCTTACACTCGCATTCAGACAGAGTGCTGGTGGCCATCGCCGACACCAAAGCAGCCATGCTGCAGGACATAGGGGTGGTTTCCGTGGGCCTGGGCCTTCTGCAGGCAGAACACCAGAAACTCGCTGACAGACTGTGGGAAGTAGAGATTGCCATTGCTCGGTTGCAGCAAAAAGCAAGCACGTCCAAAATAGATGAGCTCTCTTCCAGAGTGATAATCCTCGAACGTAGAACTGAAGGCACAGAAGGCCCCAGCCGAAGAAACAACATATTGGTCACAGGACTTCCAGAAAATGTAGAGAGGACGGACATGGTGGCTTAACTGGTACAATGGCTGCGTTCGGTGGTAGCTTCGGAACCACTCTCACAATTCTTCACTCTGGAGAGGGCACACAGGGTCCCAGTTCTCCCCCTGGCCCCGGGAAGACCTCCTGCACTGTAATAGCTAGACTCCTACATTATAGGGATCGCTCTGTGATATTGCAACAAGCTCGCACACATGACCCCTACGTAATAGATAACAGCAAAGTGCTAATATTCCCTGACTTCACTGCCAAGGTTCAGGCTCAACAAGCATCTTTCCTGGAAGAGAAAAGAACCCTCCGAGAGGCAGGGATACAATATTCTTTAATGTACCCCGCAAAGCTCAAGATCATCCTAGATGGTGTGACGCACTTCTGCAATTCTCCAGACAAGGTCTGATCCTGGCTAGAAGCACATAATGCGGGTCCACTCCTACCTAGGAAAAAACGGAGCACTCTGTCAGTGCATTATCCTGCCAGGAAGAGACAAAGGCGGCCAAGGAGCAAACCTCATCTAAAGAAACCCACGGCCTCACAAACTAAGCAGGACAGACAAGCAGCACTACAAGGGGTAGCGTAGCTTATTTTGCCCCACAACCGCAACCGAGAAACAGACGCATCTTCTGGATCCATATATGCAACCTCTGAGTCTGTAAACTCAGTTGTAAGCGACCCCCTCACTGCCCAAAATTACCGCAAGGTCCATAGACGACATTGTTTAGATCTGCTGAACGCTAAGCTACATCAAGACTGGGGTGTAAATAGATGCCACAAAGCAGATTCCAAATGGTAAGATGAACATATGTGATTGTACATTTCAGCTCCACAGAAGGGGGGCATTAGGACTCCTCTGAGAACAACAGACTCAAAGATGCCCAATGGGAAGGCACCGGGACGAGGTCCAATTGTTCCATTGACACGCTTATCCCCCCCTGCAGAGTGGTCTGCCTGATGTGTCAGAGCAACGTTCTATCTTAACATATTGTTTTGTTTACAGGTTTGAGTGATTAATGGTTGCTGTGTTCCCCTTGGGTAGGGACTTTGGGGTTCAGAACCTTCAGATGATCAATCAGGGGTGTAGGCATAGGCTTACCAGATATGTGTACAACCACAATTCCTTCACAAGCTATCAGGTCTATTAGCAGGAGTCGCTGCACACAACATTGGGGGGTATTGGGGGGTGACTATAACTGTGTGGCAAACATTGACAGGTCCACCCAACCTTTACATGGAACAGTAGCAAGTACGAACGCGGAAGGTCTCCATGATTGGATGGGGCATTAGGAGTGGGTTGACATAAGACAGCTACAACATGCACACACAAGAGATTACTCATTCTACTCTCCACTATACCGCTTGCACACTAGGTTGGATATGTTCCTCTGCTCAATGCACCTAAGCTTGTTGGTAACAGATACAGAGTACCTAGGATGCACCCTATCAGACCATAGTCCATTACTGTTGTCTCTATCCCCTGTCCCCGATGTCGCGGCCATCCTGGTCTGGTGACTTGACGATGCCATGTTGGAAGACACTTGCTTTCAGCCCACATTAAATACCTTTATTACGGAATATTTCCAAAAGAACCAGGGTACTGCTAGTTCCACCCTGATTGAATGGGATACTTTTAAAATAGTCACTGGAGGCCAATGCAGGTGGCAGACTATAGGGGCAAGGACGGAGATCAAAAGTGAACTACGGAAACCCGAATGTGAGATCAATGCCTTTGAAATTAGGCTTGGGGTCCAAGACGACACTCAGGGGTGGCTGTCTACAGCCAGGAGTGAATATAACAAAGCACTGGACAGATTGCGTGCGCTGGATCTCAAAGCATACCTGAAAAAACAACACATTGAGGGTGGGAAATCTGGGAAACTGCTGGCATGACTGATCCGACCCGAAAGCTAAGGCATTCCTATCACTAGGTTGCAGGCTAAGGACGGGACCACGATCTATTCACCCAAGGCAATCAACACCACTTTTTTAGAATATTACACTACACTATACGAGCCCCCAGCAGAGCCGTCGTGAGCACAAATAGAAGGATACCTCGACACCCTAAACTTGAATAAAGTAGACCCTGATACACTGAAAGGAAAATCAATAAGCACCCATGAGTTCCGAGCAGCAATTAAAGCTATGGATAAGGGGAGGACCCCGGGCCCTGATGGGCTCCCGGCAGAGTTCTATGTAACCTCATGTTCTTTATTGGCGCCCTGCTTGGAGAAGCTGTATACTCATTACGATCTGGTCACTTACAGGGCTTGGCTAGAGAATCTATGGTGGTCCCCCTCCCCAAAACCTAATAGAGAACTCCCTCTGTTAAAAAGGGTTTCAAGGACAACCAGTAACCAAAGACCCTTTTATGTTGCCCGGCGGTATCGCCTCTATGACCCACCAATGTTAATCAATGAAGAAGCAGGCGCTGGAGACTGGAAGGCAGGAAACGAGGATTTTATTCTCTCCGGAGGAGAACACTTCAATTCAGACAGCAAGTATCGTCACGAGGTGCTCTAACCACATCTCTGAGGCCTGGCCTCTTATACTAGGGTTTATGACCTTTATTGCACATAACACATTCTCGCAACACTTTGATATTTGAAAGAACATCCTCGGAATCTCCCCTTCAGGCCCGTTCCCACATACATTTACAGTTGGATTCCCCACCCCGGTCACAACAGGTGATGGTTGTCGCACAGCAGGGCATTCCGCCGATTCACGGAATGCATGGGGTTGATCGGATCTCATAGGGTGGGGGCTTTGATCGGCTCGAGGGTCTTTTGATGGGGAGGGGAAGCTTCCTACTGTACGGGGTAATAAACAGTATCCGCAGGGCCAGGTGGCGGCCTGGGAACAAGGAAGACAAACGGGGACACAGGGAAAGGGGGTTTGCATCAAAAGGATCTGAGGCCATGAAAGGAATGAGGGGAGGTGTCGCGCTGGGAACAGGATGGGATTCTGTGGTGAAGCTGCGCTGAAGAGGGGTTTATGACCCAAGGCATGAGAGAGCGGGGGTTGTCAGCGTGCGGGGGGATGCTTGCGAGGTTAAGAGAGAGAGAGAGACGCGCTGGCTATCAGCGAGGGGCAGGGAGGCCATGGTGTTCAAAATGGCTGCCGCTTACGCGCACGAATGGGCTCGAAAAGGGGCAAGATGGCGCCGATAATGTTCACCTAGCTGTATTAATTTTCCACAGTCCTCCCTTTAACATTTCCAAGACATCTTGCTGGCCTATTTCCTATCTATACCTATTGCAGCGGTCATAAGTAAGGGAGAGGGGACTTAGGCAAAGGAACTGTACATATACATCATATTATAAACATCACATTGAAAAATCTCATCATCTAGTAAGCGGGTTCATTGTTAAGTTGGTTGCAGAAAAAGTCATCGTAATGCAATATCAGACTAGAATTATGTAGCGAGGGTGTTGGGTACAGATCATAGATACTTATTGTCATTTGGAATAAGAACTGGTAAGTTATCATATAAGTAAGTCCCTTTAGTACTCGGTGGGAGCATAGTCAGTCCAATGGTGGTTGGGAGAGAAATGAGGTATAGTAAAAAATAAAAATCAGAGTTCTCAGTGTCTTTGTCGTCTTCTGTTGGCACTGTTAAGCACCTGGATTACAATTCGTTCTGTCAACAGGAATGTTCATGTGGATTGAGTCGTTGGAGGTCTGCGGGCAGGGGTACATTTTGTTTGGTTTCGCCAGACCTCATAGGAGAAATGCGTTACGGTTTTGGAGCAGGTGCATTTTCTTCCGTAACCCAGAGCATAGTTATTAGGAGGCAGAAAAAGGATTGTGATGAAAAGTGCAATTGTCTTTGAGTTGTGGGGTCTGTTTGTTTCTTGAGTCTCTGTGGTGGGTTTTTCCTGTTGTTTCCATCATCATCGAGGCGTTCAGCAGCGGGTAGAACCACATACTTCGTTCATTTTCTCTTTTAGAGGCGACCCTTGGTGGAGTTCTTGGTCACCGTTCTGGGATTAACATAGTTCGTGGTCTACTTAGTCGGAGCTCCCTCCCTTGTGACGCAGGGAATACCCTTCTCTGGGTAGCTCAGTAGGATTTTGGAGGAACTTGGAAGTTCAGGTGGAAAGGTGTGGGTGTGAACAGTCCTTATGGTAGGTCGGAGGAGGAGGGGATGGAGCAGGGCCAAGTCGGGAACAGATCAGGGGGACGGAGAATTTGAGACAGGCGGGTCCATAACCAAGTTCAGAGAGCGGGGACCTTTTGGCACACTTCGATCATAGAGCAGGGGCTTCAGGTCAGCCCTTTCCTTAGTTTTGTCTGAAACAGTGCCTCATCCTGCGACTCCTTACTGCTGTGGTCTCGCCTCGGCCTCCGTCACTGATGTTCCACGATCCGCAGTCAGGCCGTGTGCTCCCACATCCGGTCTCTTTCTCCTCCGACAGTGATACCCTTAAATGAGTTTTGAAAAGACAGTCTTTAGAGATTTTGAAGAAGAAGGTAATTACATAAATCTATTTCTCTCCCAACACCAAGCAACTGGGGTAAGCACTCGCTACATTTGAGATTTTGCAGCCAACGTATAAACAATTGATGATGGGTTTGCTGGATTCCTTACAACTTTTCCTTTGTGGCTAATTCTTTGGCGTTTTATTGGTTATTACGTTCATTCGTAATAGGTACGAGGTCTGGTACCCATTCATTGCATTCGTCTATTACAGTAGATGTCAGTTCTTCTGGTAGAGACCCATTTCCCTGGTACGAGTCTTGCAAGGCTAGGCTGGTCTTCAGGGCTTTGTATTTTACGAAGAAGTGCAACGTGCTATTCACCATAGTCTGATAGGCATCCTTCTGAGGGATGAACATAGGCTAAACGACTCTTCATTACATCAAAACATCCTATTTTCAACAAGGTTTACTGCAACAAGTTCTTTCGATTTTCGATCTAATTTTGACTTTGCACACATCTTCCTAACTTTCTATATAAATTCTCGCAACCTGGTTACTACAAAAACTCGGGGGGGCTTGCGATAATTATTAAACTTATCCTTGGGGTGGGTGGGATCTTATGGAAAGCAATTAGGAACACAGCGAATTGGAGCAAGGGGCGTTTTTCAGGTTCTCGTTCAGGGCAACTGATACCAAACTGGGGGCATTTTGGGAAGACGGGGGTGTCTCGATCATTTCTTACTGCTTGGGGTATGGAGACAATTTGGAATGGGGATGGTCGCATTATCACAGACATATTTTATCATAGAAGCCACTGACAAATGGTTCCCCGACTGTGGGTCAAATTTAGGGAACCTTAGTCGTCTTACCTGTCCCTTTCCTTTTGGCCAATTTAAATTTCACCCATATTTAGCAGAAAAGGAGAGGTAGTAACGTGGTACCGATACAATTTTATTTAGGACGAATTTGTGCAAATACTTGTGGTATTTGGGGCCAATCAGGAGGTGCACCAGGTTCGCCAATTAGGTGCCAGTCGCTAGGAAGAGGGAAAGTGTGGAGGGGTGGAAGAGTGAGAGAGAGAGAGAGAGAGAGAGAGAGAGAGAGAGAGAGAGAGAGAGAGAGAGAGAGAGAGAGAGAGAGAGAGAGAGAGAGAGAGAGAGAGAGAGAGACAATAGGCCAAACAGTACACGTGTGACATGGAGAATGACCGTGTATTGTTTGGGCTACTCAGTGCGTTACCCAACGTTAGACGTTTCGGGTCTGTGTTAGGATGTAGAAAGCATGCAGTTTTGGGACGGAAGAGCATTAGGTCAGGTACAGAAAGGTCGTGCATTGGGTAGGGCGTCTTTTTGTGTCGTCTTGCAGCGTTAATCCGTTTTCATGCATCGGGCGGGACGTGGCTCCAGATCCTTTACGGTACCCTAATCGGGACCCCAATGTAATCTGCAGAGGGAAAAAGGAGGAAAAAGGGGGAGGTGGGGGAACAACATTCGAACACATCAAATGTACGGGCACGAAAGTCCTTTACTTACCGCATACTCGTACTTATCTCTTCGGGATATAATCCCTAGGGTCTTGGTCTCTGAAGTCAAGGGGGCGGGCAATGTGATAGGTGGTTCATGGGGGGGGGGGTTCGAGGATGGCATTAAGGATCGTGTGTAGGGAAACGCTAAAAAAAAAGGATCAGAGGTGCCTAGCGTGAGGTACCCGGTTTTGTAGATGTATCCGGCCATCGGGATCCTTAAATCATCCCCAAAGCTGTGATGTTCTAAGGCATATCAGTTCTTCGTTCAACCCTATACCTTAGTACCTTCAACCACCATATCTTTATAACATTTTATCAATCACACCGCTTTACTTTACCCATTCTCAGAAGTCGAGGTCCTTCTTCATACGTTAGTTCCTGAGCTTAGTCGCATATTTTGGAGGCAACGTATCATACCTTTGATTCGATCATCAATCCAGGGCCGAACAACCATTTCTTCAGATAACCTTAAAAAAGGAGCAGAACGGTTGCGCACAGAAAAACCCTCCCACCGATACCCACATTTACAAAAGTATGTGATGCCTATTCATAGTTTTGAAGACCTTTATTTGCATAATCATTCAGTACGTAAAATGTGAGAGTGCAATCATATTTTGGCCGGACATGTCGACGATGGAAGCACATACAGTAGGGGGTTATTTTGTAGCACAAGAACATGTTAAAAAAGGCCTAATTAATTATTTGCAAGTAACTAAAAACATTTCATTGCGTGATGGGGAATCAGGGGCATTTCAGTTCATAAATGGAAACACAGTCAAGCTCATCGTAATCACATTTCCTAGATGTATACCGTGGGTGTGCATCATAAGCGACGTTATGTACCAGTTACAATAAATATCAAAATAAATCGTTCATTGAAATCAACATTTTTACGGAACCCCTTTCAAATGTTCGCCAAGTGAACCCTCCTCCCTTTCTCATCGAGTGCGCAATGGTTCGTATATATATCTTAGTACATCAAGTTTCATTAGCTAAGGAACACCACGAGGCATCCGTTAGTTCCTATTGATACCGGCGCCATTTTGGGCGAGGCCGGTTTAGTCCGGAAGTAGCATCAGGGGAAAAAATGTCCCCGACGATTGGCGGTTGGACCAGGGTCCCTTTCGGCAGTTCAAAAAACTGTGCTAACAGAGGGGCTGGTGGTGTGGACCGTCAATCAAGAGAGGGAGGGGGTAGAGTCTTTCTTACCGGGTCATGTTGATGTTCAGCCGGAACTTACTCGAGTTCGTTAGCCCATAATGTTCCTGGGTGGTTCAGACGGAAGCTGATGCAGACACGAGAGCACCGCCATCTTGTTGCTGTGCCGTGGTTATTTCATTAGTGATCAATGCAGCTGTTCCCCACCGGAAGCCTGAAGGGGCCGAGGGCTCTTGGGACTTTGGTAGAATCTTCAAAGTCGAGGGGATGTTTGTCGATGGTGGGGGCTTGCGCCCAGGTGGGCAAGTGCCCGAGTTGCAATTTCGGACAAAGTTACTCCAGCGGCCTAGACCCGCCTTCCGAGGGCCCAGACGCCATTTTGAGACCCTGCGGCAGCCGCCCTTCGTCGTATCTATCAGGAGTGGAAGAAACTTCTTATGGTGATGAAAAACAGAACATCATGCTGTTGGAGCAGGACATTTTGGTTCGGGGCGCCAGGGTGCAGCAGTGGAGCCTTCATCTGGGGAGGTGAGGGAGGCTCGCCCGTGCCGTCTCCCTCTCCCGGCGCATCCCACGCCGTCCCTTTGAATCAGGGGTGCACATGATGACCACCCTACACCCCTGATTCCGACTCTTGGGGGACCATCGTACGTCCGGTGTTATTCAAGTAGGCCCATCGGACATTGTGTGTCCTGTGCTACGCAAATATACCAGTCGGGCATTGTATGTCCTGTGTTGCGAAAATATACCAGTCGGGCATTATATGTCCTGTGCAGCGTAGGTATATGGCCGTCGCCCGGCTGGAGGACATCGGCGCCGGACCAGGGCAGGGAAGCCTCCTACCTGTGGAGGCGGGAGAGGCTCGTCCGCGTCGCCTCTCCCTCCCTGCCCACCCTGCATCCGCTCGATGGAGGAATTCGTGATGGCCGGACCAGGAGATACGAGGGAGGGGGTCATTTGCATCCGCCCCCTCCCTACTCGTGGCCCGGGGGACGCCATCCCTGGAAGGGTAGTATGGGAAGACCATTTCATTGCCTGCTTTGTGGAGCCTCCAGTACCTTCTCGCCGGCGATCTCCTTTGGTCCATGGTTGCTGGCAGGCCCCGCCCCACACGTGTTATGTGTTTCGGGTGGGCGGGACCATCGAACTGTTACATTTCGAGGACTTTCGGAGTGAGCATAATATGTTTTATATTTCTCCTATTAGTACAGTTTGTTTTAGAGAGTGTTCTACTAGTTATTCTATTTACCGTTGGTTGTGTGTTTTCTTTACCGTAATTAAATCCTAAGTTATATAATAGACGCTTGGCTTCCTTGAGTCCTTTCTCTAACGGGGGTTGTTTACACTGACCTGTAATTGTGTTTGGTTTTCAGAGTGGGGGAGCAACAGAGAGCAATCAGTCCCAGAACTCTAACATGTCGTTAAAATTGGTCTGACGAAATCTGTGCCATCGAGCATAATCAAACGGGGTGGTTCTGTCTGTCCTGTCTGCACTAGTCTGATTGGTTTTTATCTCGCGCCTCTTCCCTTTCTGTCGGCCTGTTCTTTCTGTCGACCCTCCGTTCTTACCTATGCTCTGCAGAGTCGGGCATTGGGCTTTCCAGTGCCCGAGACATTTACAGAAAGCACATTGGTTTTGTTTTAAATCTGTTCGTCCTGTGCGTAGTGTCGGGGGATTACCTTCGGGTCGTTGTGTCCCGGGGTTGACTTGTCGGCACATCCCTTTACACCGTTCTCTTTTCATGTCTACTCCTCGGAACTGTGCCATCGCTGGCCCTTCCCTTTGCCTACTAGACGTTTGGAGGGTTGTCCGTCGTGTCCCTTCACCTTTTCTGAATTCGTCGCCTTCCCTTCGTCGTGTGGCTTCTTTGCGCCACATACCGAGACTATCGAGCATAATAGGTGTTGTTTCATTCCTACGAAGGGCTATTTCTACCGTTTCTATTTTGTCAAGATCAAAGGATCCTCTCAGTGGCCACTGACTTTCTCGATCCTTTTTCGTATATTTATGCCACAGCTCACTATAGGCTATAGCGATCAATCCATGCTTCATGAACATGTCCTTATTAGGGGTGCCTTCCAACGGAGCCGGATGGTTCATCTCTAATAAGCGGTCCGGGCTAAACAGGCTACTAACCAGTGGGGAGAAGACAGGCATGACGGATCACAATGGGATAATAGTCAGCACTACCTATCTTATCGCTACGTGCAAAGACTAGACAGAATATTTCTATTCTACGTTGTTTGTACGTAGTGAATACCTCATGAACCAATCTTGAGCAATCAATGTTAGGTCAAAAATAAAAAATCAATATGGTCAATGGGGAGAATAAGTAAGCTCGCAAAGGTTTGCGTCACCTACCCTTTCACTATCTGCAAAGAGGGGACCTATTCTTCCCTGTTTGCAGACAGAGAATCTCCAGAAAACAATCTATAACAGTTAATCAATGGGGGGGGGGGGGGGGGCAATTGTTCAATGGGGGAGAAAGATAGGTCCGACGGGTGCGTACCTATCCTTCGCTGTTTATAAAGGGAGAGCCTGTTGTTTCTCCGTTTGCAGACAGTGAATCTCCAAATAAATTAACAAAAAGTAATACTAGTATTTTCTCATCAATTATCAATCTCTTTCAATTATCAATCACTTTCGCAATTCGTCGTGTTTACACGACCTTACCCGGACCGCATGGACAGTTTCTTGTCTTCCGAATCCAGCGCCCGATCGTCCTCTTCTCTTCGTACTTCTCGTGGCACTCCTGATGGTTCCCAGTCAGGACCGCAGATCACTCGAGAGAGGTCTGTTCGGAACCAGTGAAGTTCGGATATCGGCTGTCAGACGAGGGTCTATCGGACAGGGTACCTTCCGATCGTTGCAGTCGTTCACTCTGTCGTCAGGACCTCTCCCACTGGATCCACGAGTCGCTGATGGGCCCCACGTTTGGGACGCCAATTGTTAAAAAGGGTTTCAAGGACAACCAGTAACCAAAGACCCTTTTATGTTGCCCGGCGGTATCGCCTCTATGACCCACCAATGTTAATCAATGAAGAAGCAGGCGCTGGAGACTGGAAGGCAGGAAACGAGGATTTTATTCTCTCCGGAGGAGAACACTTCAATTCAGACAGCAAGTATCGTCACGAGGTGCTCTAACCACATCTCTGAGGCCTGGCCTCTTATACTAGGGTTTATGACCTTTATTGCACATAACACATTCTCGCAACACTTTGATATTTGAAAGAACATCCTCGGAATCTCCCCTTCAGGCCCGTTCCCACATACATTTACAGTTGGATTCCCCACCCCGGTCACAACAGGTGATGGTTGTCGCACAGCAGGGCATTCCGCCGATTCACGGAATGCATGGGGTTGATCGGATCTCATAGGGTGGGGGCTTTGATCGGCTCGAGGGTCTTTTGATGGGGAGGGGAAGCTTCCTACTGTACGGGGTAATAAACAGTATCCGCAGGGCCAGGTGGCGGCCTGGGAACAAGGAAGACAAACGGGGACACAGGGAAAGGGGGTTTGCATCAAAAGGATCTGAGGCCATGAAAGGAATGAGGGGAGGTGTCGCGCTGGGAACAGGATGGGATTCTGTGGTGAAGCTGCGCTGAAGAGGGGTTTATGACCCAAGGCATGAGAGAGCGGGGGTTGTCAGCGTGCGGGGGGATGCTTGCGAGGTTAAGAGAGAGAGAGAGACGCGCTGGCTATCAGCGAGGGGCAGGGAGGCCATGGTGTTCAAAGTGGCTGCCGCTTACGCGCACGAATGGGCTCGAAAAGGGGCAAGATGGCGCCGATAATGTTCACCTAGCTGTATTAATTTTCCACACCTCTGTCACAGAATATACACCATTGTCCATGCTAAACATGGACTTTAAAATCTTAAGCAAAATATTAGCCACAAGAATACTTCCACACATGCGTGCATTCGTCCACGCTGACCAAAATGGATTCATCCCAACTAGATCAACATCTGGAAACCTTAGACGACTATAAAATTCACTGTTTCACTGCAACCTTGCGGTCCACCCTGAAGCAATTGTAATGGCTGTAGACCTCAAAAAAGCCTTTGATTCCTTGTGATGGGATTTCCTGATGAATGTAATGCAAAAGATGGGACTGGGGGAGGGGTGGATCAAATGGGTAAGGTTGTTTTTTTACCTGCCCCACAACCCGGGTCAGAACAGGTGGAATTATCTTGGATCCGTAGAATGTACATTGCGGAACCAGACAGGACTGCCCTTTGTACCCCCTCCTGTTTGCTCTAGCCATAGAGCAGCTGGCAGAACGGTTTAGATGAGAAGGAGGAAGGCTTGGTCTGATGCTCGATGGGAGGAAATTTATGGTCTCCCTATATGCGGGCATCTTCCTATACCTAAACAATGGAGACTAGGGGGTCAAGAAGGCATTCATCATACTGAAAGAATATGCCAACCTGACGGGCCCGCGGGTAAACACATCTAAAATGCATGTATTTCCGCTTACTCCATCAACCCCCTGCCCAACAACATTTCCATCAGACACCATTTGGGCACCTCGCTCCTTGAAATATCTGGGGACCTTCTGGAGGGCAACCTTGTGCAAGCACTACGCTCCCTTAAATCAAGCATCTTTTTCTGGTGCTCCCTTAAACTTCCCACTATGCCGAGGGTGGCACTATCCAAAATGGTGGTATTGCTGAGACTATTATATTATTTCGTGAATCTCCCAGTAGTAATCCCAAAGAAATGGTTCAGGGAACAAGACACAATATTGAGAGATCTGATTTGGGATGAGGGACAACATAGGGTATCATTGACTACTCTGCTGATACCCTCATAGGGGGGAGGACTAGGAGCGCTGGACTTCGAAGCGTATTATTTGGTCACGCAACTACAGTGGCTGGCCTAATGGCTAGAGGGGATAGGACTAGAGACCTCAGATATTCCGACGCACACAGACCAGAAGTGGAGACTACTTGCTAAACTGCTGTGTCCCAAGATATGGCTCCGAAACCAGGGTACCTTATTTACAGTAGCATTGAAATGCTGGCACAGAGGTATCCAGTGAGCACTAGGGACCCGGTTGTATGCGTCTGACCTTCCATTTGTGGGCCTTCCACTTGCTGACTCTTCATCGTTCTTTACTGAATCCCAACTGAGGGAATGGATTATCGTGGGTATCCAGAGGACTAGTGACTGAAATTTGGAGGGTGAGTCGATCCCACTAACTGATCTAATCACTCAATACGACTTGCCGCCAGGGCAATTCTTGAACTGCCACGGGTTACAGAAAGTTTTTAATACACTTTGGGGAGGCGGAAACCAAACTTCAGCCACACACGCTCTGTTGTAAGCAACGATAATACTGGGATCAGCAAGACACCTCGTTAAATGGTTATATAGGGCTATCGAGGAGATGATTGACAAGCCACTACTCACACTACAACAAAAATGGGTTGTCCTCATAGAAAGACATTTCAGTGACAGTATGGAAAAGAGCTTTAAGCTTGCCCAAGAAGATATCTAGAAATTTCAAATACACCCAATTCAATATACTAAATATGACTAAGCAAGGGCTGAAAATTTGTTCCGCTCGCGGAATTTGCGGATTGTTGGCAATTTTGCAGTCCCCGAATCGCGTAGAATTGCCAAACAATCCGCAATTCGCAAGTTCGCGAATTTTTTTTGCTTGTTCGCGCTTCAAAAATACAATCTTGCGCGCGCTGCATTGACTTACCTTGATTCTGAGTTTGCCGAGTTGTTTTTTCTCCTGCGAAAAAGATGGCCGCGCCCAAAAACGACCGCATGGGTAAGTTTGCGGTAGCCGGGCTGAAAAAAAAAACAGCGAACATGCAAAAATAAAAAAACCCTTAAGTTTGCACAAATTCGCGGATTTTGTGGACCGCGAATTCGCTTTTGCATGAATTCGCGTATCGCGAATTCGCAAATTTCGCCCATACTTACATATGACCTACCTCACCCCACACAGAATTAATATAATGTTCGGAAGCACCGAAAAGCAATGCCTAACTTGTGCGACCCTTGACAAGGGCTTTTAGCACATGATGTGGGACTGCCCGGCTGTGCATGATTACTGGCGTTAGATCACCGTGATTTTACATGGGGTTCTTACACGCACCCTCCCTCTCACAGCAGAAGCATGTTTATTAGGCCTGTTCCCAAGGCCCAAAAAATAGATGCTCGATTCATAGACCATGCCTTGGTGTTGGCAAAAAGGCGAATAGCGTTAGGATGGCAGTCTTCAACAGTTCTCAAAATATTGGATTGGGAAAAGGATGTCACAACCTGGACAAGGGCAGAAAAACAGGCACTAATTGAGGAAGATAAAAGAGGTATGAGACGCCGCCCCATAGCAGTTCTGTGGTCGGAGGTGTTGCGATAGTGGGATGCCAGAGGGGAAAGCCCCTGACGTCTCGTAGATTTCCATGTTATGACACCTACCCTTCTTGGCCTCCACATAAATTCATCATGTGGAAAGTAATGTTCACTCTGGAAATATGGTGCCCCCCCTGAACTGCCTCCAGCAATAGACTGACCCTTATATATAGGAAAGAACACCATTTATTACAACATGTTTGGTCGATGTCTGAGAATCCTCACAAGGAACCCCTGAGTGCTCTTGTTGTTCAAAAGTTCTATTTGTAACTGTTGTTTACAATGTTTAAATATAAGACATTGAAATATCGTACTAAGACGACCGTGCAAATCCCCTCACATCGCTTGGTGACAATAAGGCCCCGAAGAAACAACTATATCTCAAAAGTACTCTACTGGAATGTAATACCTTAGACTGATTGAAAGTAATTATGTGACTTTTGTACAACATTATGACTATTGATAGATCAATACCACTTCTGGAAGTCTAACTCCATATTTTTTTTGTGCAATTGGAACATTTTAATAAAAAGTTATTTACAAATATATATATTAATTTTAAAATTAAATTAATAGTGATGTAGCATTATTTTTTGGCTATACATTTAAATAAGCTATTCAAATAAATATATACGATTCTATTACATTAATATTTAACACAAACATAATTTCATAATTTTAAAAAAAGTTAAATAAACTATTTTAACTTGCTCTATACTTTACCATAGGGCACGGGTCTTCACGTGTTTTTGCTCTGTGCCCCCAGCTAGTTGTTGGGCCCCCCTCCAGAACTATATGGCAAGGATTTGGGGAGGGGAGGAATCATTGCAGGGGGTGGGGATCATGAGATCATTTCAGGAGTGCGTTTCTGTAGCTTGTAATAGAAGGATACCTCGTCACCCTAAACTTGAATAAAGTAGACCCTGATACACCGAAAGGAAAATCAATAAGCACCCATGAGTTCCGAGCAGCAATTAAAGCTATGGATAAGGGGAGGACCCCGGGCCCTGATGGGCTCATGGCAGAGCTCTATGCACAATAAATGTGAGACTTACAAAAAAGCAAAAGCATCAAACAAGAACAAAATTGACCCTAAACACTACTGCCCATAATTGGGGAGCTGTGGGCCCCAATGCACTCCACCTGCTGCACTAATGATGTCTGTGGCCATGAGAAGAAGGCTAGCGCCTCTTCTTTCAATCCTGCCCCACCATGTCTCACATACAAACATATATACAATAATACAGTTGAGATAACTTAATGTAGTTTAACATTGTTTCCTATTGGTTCTATTTGAAGACCCTTTCTCCATTATTTTCCATGGAAGGGTTGCAGTACTACTGGTTGGCCATATGTTAAGCACCGGGAAAATCAAGTACTTCATTTTCTCCCCAGGAGTGCACTCTGAAGATTTGACATGGATCCAATGTAGGTTGTTCAGTTTGGTGCCAACTGCAGTGGTTTGCTCCTTTCAAGGCTGTGTCAAATGAGAGAAACAGCCTCATCATAGCCGAGTAAAGATTGCACAACCTGGGTGGAGGTAAGGAAGAGATGTTGTAGAGTGCCAATAAAGAGATGGGAAATGGTTCATGTGCAGGTCCTGGAAGCTGATGAGAGGTTAAAATGAAGGGAGGTAAGGAAGAAGACAGAGGGACTTATCCTGCATGGATCCAAGAATGATCATGGACTTCTTCTGTCTGGAAGCAAGAGTATAGGAAGTGTCAGAACTGTGATCTTCCTGGGATGGTCGCCCATTGCTGTGGAGTCGAAACTTCAGGGATTTGGGAACAACAGAGATATTATCTGAGGTAGAAGCAGAATATTTTTGGTTGGACCTCTCCAGGTGTATGGCCAATCACAGTGGTTGCATCATTCCACCACCGCCCTACCAACGTACTCCAAAATCAATAAACTTATGTGTCTGTTCAAGCTTATCTTGTTCTAATTGCATATACATATTGAAAACAAAGACGCTGAGGAGGGCTACATTGTGCTTCTTTGATCAGCTGACCATTACGGGCTCCCTTGCAGAGCCAAGCAGTGTTATTTTGGCAGACCCTACTGTACACATTTCCTCTCTGATCTGTTTTATGTTCTGAAACTGGTATTCTGATAAGACAGATTGCTCTGCCTCTATTATTGTTTGTGTACAATTCTTTCTTCTTTTGAACATATATTACACATAGTGATCCAAAACATGCATTTTGGCCAGGTGTGGATTACATGTGCCAGGTTTTGTCCCAAATGAGCATTGCCTGCCAAGGCTTTGTGCTTCTGAAAGTCAAGGTTTAACCAAATAAAAAAAATCACTTTGAAGTACTTGACAGGACCAGTGTGTTCCTTCAGATGTCTATCAATTCTACTTTGTTACTTTGAGACACACATACTTTAAAAGCATAGTAGAGCACGAGATGGGTGGTAACAGTTTTTAGTTAAGGTTTCTGCTGTACACCCAATGTTGAAGATCTAAGGTCTGTTCTAAATATCAAGGGTCTCCACCGTCTGTATGGGCATCTAGACAACATTAAAAACATAATTAAAGACACAAGGGCCTATTCACAAAGATAAGTAGCGACACATACATTTCCTCACTACTATACCTAAGTGTACACTGTACACTTTTTGCTCTTCACCATTTACAAGTGTAGATTTACACCAAAGGTGTAGATTTGCATGTCCCCACCCTATCAAATCAGAGACCGTGACAGATCTCTTTATTTAAATGTGTAGGAAAAATCTTTTATGGTTAATTTTTTTAAATGAAAATCAATTAAACATATTTGAATTTAAATTATAAATGTAAATTAACTATTAAAATTCTATTTAATCTAAATTATTTTTAATTTTTCAATGGAAGTTTAAACGTTTATTTTACTTTTACATTAGATTTTTATTATTTAAATGTGATTTAAATGTTCAAATAAGTTACTTATTTTAACATTAGTTTCTAAAAGCTATTTTGTTTTCCAGCTTTCATTGTTTTTCATGGGAGTGTGTTGCAGTACCTGTGAGTGACCATGTGTGGTATGATGCTAGACATACTCCAAGGAGGGGCTATAAAGAATATACACCTGTATTAACACCTTTAAGGCTGTAGTAAATGTAGAAGTATAGTTTGAGAAAGGAAATAATTGTATTCCTTTTTGGATGTGTGTTCGTAAAAGCATATCACTTTCTAACCCCTCCTTAATTCCACAATCCCTAACCATTTAGTAGCAAGTATTACCCTTTATCTAGCAACTACCCTGTCCCTCACACAATTACTACTGAAAGGTATACATATGTATGCAAAGATCTCACCCACCATTGGGGTGTTTGCCGCACTGAACACCTATAGAGGTAGAAGCAGAGGTGTGTGAATAGCATTTTGTGGTATGCGAGTAGTACTATGGGAGTGCTACTTTTCGTACTACAAGATGCAGTTTGTGAATTGGCCCCACACTGTACAATCTGGTATTTCATTTACGCAAAGTACAAAAACCAGCAAAGAAAAAAGCCAACGTTCTTGGCAAGCATAGACATCCAACCAGTCTGAACCATGAAACTCTCAGACCATCTTTTATTCAGATAGCAGTAAAAAATATGGCTCTACCTAATTCACACCACGTTTCGATTATCGATGACCACATGATTGAAACACACAGTATGCCATTGTTCTTCAACATGGGCAGGCATTATCACTAACAAGGACTCTCCATCGTGAATTACTTTTAATGGAATGATATGTTGCAGAATTAGCCTTTCTTGTTGAATAATTCAGGACACCATGCCACATGACTCAATCAGTCAATGTTTGATATTTCCAGCGGCCATGGTCATAGTGTACAACTGGTAATCTAACTGGAAGGGCATGCTGGGAAAATGAAAGGAAGTGTAAAGTAAATATCAAGGGAGATGTTCTATCTTTTTGAAAATAATAGAGGTCACTATGTTAAGTCACATGAAACAATCTTTTCAAGACAAATAAAGGAGGACGCTCCTTCTCATACCTCGCAGTCAAGTCCTGGAATTACCTCCAGAATCACCTCAGAACCTTCCTCTCCCTCATGGACTTTTGAAGGAATCTAAAGACATGGCTCTTCCAGAAGAAACAGGCATGATCTCCTCCCTCTCACCCCCACCCCCCTCAATCCTGCCCTACTCAGTGCTGGATACTCTTACAGGTACAGCTGCACTGTAAGAATTAACATAACATAAAATAACTGCTCCGAAAATCTAGCAAAAATGTGCATATTTAAAAAAAAATCATTGGCAGAGCCTATAGCTCTCACCTTAGGGACAAATTTGCTTTGCTAATTGTATTTATAAAGCTCTTACTACCCCTGAGGAGTTGTTTTGGCGAGTAGCATGCTACTCCAGAATCCAAAGGATTAGTATAGGGAAATATAAGTTGTTAATTTGAACGGTGGACATGTGAGTGTTAGTTTGATTGAATAGAATAAAGGAGAGAAGAGTCTAGAAAGTGTTATTTAGGAGATCATAGTAGTAAAATGAGGTTTGGGGTTAATGAAGGAGGAGTGAATAGTCTTGAAAGCGTTTTATGGGAGATCATGGTAGTAGAATGAGATTTGTAGTGAGTCAAGGAGGGAAGATTCAGGAAAGGGTTATTAGGGAGATCATAGAAGTGAATGAGGTTTAGAATGAGTCAGAGAGTGAGTGGAGGAAGAGTATATTTTGAGAGAGGTATAGAATGAGGCATAGGTTAGTGCATTGGAAGAAGCTGGAGACTTTTTTTCTACAGTAGGAGTAAAGTAATAAATATAGAGATACATAACTACATAGAAATGGTTCATGTACAAGGAAAATAATAGAGAGATATTGTATTACATAGAGTTCCACATGTGCATGTATGGATAGATTGTTCGAAACTCAGACTTTCAAGTGTAGCTGATTTTATTTGTATATTTTTATAATTAATTCTTTTTAAAAAAAAGTTATGTTTATTTTGAGATTTTCCTAAATATTTCACTAGTGAAGCACTTCTAGATACAATTGTTATGATTATATTTACACATTTGATAGATAAATACAATAAAACAGAGACCCATCAGCATATAATCAAATAACCTATATTAAAACTATGCAGTGACACGTTAAGCATAAAATAATGTATATATATATATATATATATATATATATATATATATATATATATATATATATATATATATATATATATATATATATATATATATATATATATATATATATATATAGTATTTCTTTTACCATAAGTAATATATACATTTGTTAAGCAGACCTAAAGCCTAGCTAAATATTTTTTAACTTTAGTATATATATATATATATATATATATATATATATATATATATATATATATACATACATACATATATATATATATATATACATACATACATACATACATATATATATATATATTACCTACTGGCGGTCGCCAGTAGGTATATATAGTTAGGATTTTTTCTCTATGGGATTTTTGAAAATTCTATGTCTAATAACTTTGGCGTTTGTGGACGGAATTGGCTGAAATTTTCAGGAAAATGGAACATTTTGTTTCTGAGCAGCCCCTGACAATTTGGGGGGGTTTCATCAAGGGGGGGCCGAGAAAAAAGGGGGGTCCCAAAACGCATTTTTCCCATGTTAATTTCCATAGGGCGGTTGGCCTCACTTTTAGCTCGAACGGCTGAATGGATTTGCACGAAACTTGGCAAAATTGTAGGGACTGTTAGCCTGATGTGCCTTTGCTAGGTCTCAATATATGTGCTCCAGTGGATTTTGAGTAATTTAGGTTCAAAAAAATATATATATCTGGGCGGAGCCTAACCACACATCTGATCTGATTGGCTGTCAGCACTTCTTCCAAGAAGTGTTGGCAGCCATCTTGGGACCAATATACATGATAGCACCTCATTAGAAAGCATTGTAGTTAATAGAGGGTTTTAGGACTTTAGTTACATTATAAATCATTTGTTGATGGTACCACACTCGTTTTAGGAATTGTGGTGGGTTCTAAGGTGATTTTACCATGTGAAAAAACCTTCTGCTGTGATATCATGAATATTGTTTGAAAGAAAACTAATATCTCATGATTTTCCCACAGTGGTTTGGAAGGGGATCTATAAGCTAAACTGAAAGCATATTTTCTGTAAATTCACATTATCTTTCTCAGTCATGTGAAAATGAAGTCTGACATTCTCAGTAAAACATGTACATCCAACAAGGACAGAGACTGTCAGTTGATTCCTTTGTGTTCTACTGCAGCCTCCTAGAGTGTTCTAAAGAACAACTAGAGCGCTAACAGTCCTACTTATTACAAAGGTATGGCACACCTGAAGCCATCTTGATTGGAATAAAGTGGTAACTCTTAAAACATTTAATTTAAAAAGAAACAACATGAGGGGGTATATTTTGCCATGGAAAGTATGATTAGTGCTGCAGAATGAAAAATTAGGGCACATTTTGAGTGACTTCTCAAATCCTTTTCTATTTCATTAAAACATTCTGACATGCAGTCTCCAAAAATGGCCACCAGAGACAAAAGAGCCCAAATGTAGCCCAAATATCACCCAGATGTAGCCCAAGTATAGCCCAATGACAGAATGTCCCAGAGTGTTCTAAAGAACAACTAGAGCGCTAACAGTCCTACTTATTACAAAGGTATGGCACACCTGAAGCCATCTTGATTGGAATAAAGTGGTAACTCTTAAAACATTTAATTTAAAAAGAAACAACATGAGGGGGTATATTTTGCCATAGAAAGTATGATTAGTGCTGCAGAATGAAAAATTAGGGCACATTTTGAGTGACTTCTCAAATCCTTTTCTATTTCATTAAAACATTCTGACATGCAGTCTCCCAAAATGGCCACCAGAGACAAAAGAGCCCAAATGTAGCCCAAATATCACCCAGATGTAGCCCAAGTATAGCCCAATGACAGAATGTCCCAGAGTGTTCTAAAGAACAACTAGAGCGCTAACAGTCCTACTTATTACAAAGGTATAGCACACCTGGAGCCATCGTGATGGGAATAAAGTGGTAACTCTTAAGACATTTAATTTAAAAAGGAACAAAATGAGGGGGTATATTATGCAATAGAAGGTATTATTAGTGCTGCAGAAAGAAAAATTAGGGCACATTTTGAGTGACTTTTCAAATCCTCTTCTATTTCATTAAAAAATTCTGACATGCAGTCTCCCAAAATGGCCACCAGAGACAAAAGAGCCCAAATGTAGCCCAAATATCACCCAGATGTAGCCCAAGTATAGCCCAATGACAGAATGTCCCAGAGTGTTCTAAAGAACAACTAGAGCGCTAACAGTCCTACTTATTACAAAGGTATGGCACACCTGAAGCCATCTTGATTGGAATAAAGTGGTAACTCTTAAAACATTTAATTTAAAAAGGAACAAAATGAGGGGGTATATTTTGCCATATGAATTATGATTAGTGCTGCAGAAAGAAAAATTAGGGCACATTTTGAGTGACTTCTCAAACCCTCTTCAATTTCATTAAAAAATTCTGACATAGTCTCGCAAGATGGCCACCAGAGACAAAAGAGCCTAAATGTAGCCCAAATATCACCCAGATGTACCCCAAGTATAGCCCAATGACAGAATGTCCCAGAGTGTTCTAAAGAACAACTAGAGCGCTAACAGTCTTACTTATGACAAAAGTATGGCACACCAGAAGCCATCTTGATTGGAATGAAGTGGTAAGTCTGAAAACACTCAATTTAAAAAGGAACAACATGAGGGGGTTAATTTTGCCATAGAAAGTATGATTAGTGCTTCAGAAAGAAAAATTAGGGATCATTTTGAGTGACTTCTCAAATCCTCTTCTATTTCATTAAAAAAATTCTGACATGCAGACTGAAACATGCACTTTGAATACCAGCAGCAGACGTCCCTGGTGAGCAGTAGCTTTACTACAGTGATCTAATGTGCAACTAGAGTGCTAACATTCAGAATTTATGGCAAATGTGTGACACATCTGAATGCCTTCTTGATGGAACCAAAGTAAACAAGCATTGAAAATGCAATAGATCTCGCCCTCGTTTAAGTTAAAGCCATTCTGTTTGTAATGAGGTGGCTTTTTAGCTTTGCTTTTATTAGTGTTTTTTCAACTTTCATGTAAATAACGCACCGTTTTCACCAAATCGACTTTGCCCAAGCACACCCTTCCCTTCGGCCAACAAATCCCAAAAATTCGGCACACCTGCCGATCCACTCTCCCTACAGCTCACCCAAGCCCCGTCCCTCTAGCGCAACTGGAACACCCCAAATTCACCTTCTCCATGCGCACCAAAAACTCCCATTGAATAACATGACAATTCGCTACTCCGCACAAAAATTGCTCTTTAAAGCACTTCCACTGCTCCGATCCGCTTCAAACTTGGCTGGACACTAGTTCCAGCGATTCCCTAACATCTCACCAAAAATCAGCCCAATCCATCCACTGGAACGGGGACGAATTTCAACCCGAATACGCGCCCCCCGCAAACACAAAAAAAGCCATAAAACGGCCAAATCTCGACCAAAAACCGCCAAAATCCCTCAAAACCTTGCCAACACCAATACGCACGAAACTGAACCGGCCCCTCAGCCCTAGGCTCCGGGAACCCTACTTAATTGACCCAAAAGCCCTAAAAAAGCAACATAATACACACGAAAACGCCCTAACAACCCTAAAATGCATATAAGTATATGTATGCATGCATTTATGTTTGTATTTATATAGATATACAGATGATATATGTTTATATATGTATGTATATATATATATTCACTGAAAAAACCATAGGCTATAGACCATATATAGTTAGGAATTAGCATTTACAAAACCTTGAAAATTCACTGAAAAAACCATAGGTTATAGACCATATATAGTTAGGAATTAGCATTTACAAAACCTTGAAAATTCACTGAAAAAACCATAGGTTATAGACCATATATAGTTAGGAATTCGCATTTACAAAACCTTATTTTACTCACACAAAACCATTGAAATTCCATATATAGTTAGTTGCACTAACTATATATCGCGCACCCGCAATCCACTGCTGATGATGTCACATATTACATCATTCATGACATGGTCAGTGACATCACTGATGACATCACTGATGACATCTCAAATGACATCACTGATGACATCACTGATGACAACATCCAGTGACTGTATGTTTCTGTAAAGTTAAAATATGTCTTACATATTGAAGAATGAGTGGATGTATAAGTGTCTGGATGAAGGATTTAGTAGGTGCATGACTGACTGTATGAGTGAGTGATTAAATGTGTCTCACTGAGTGCATGGGTTAGTGACTAAACTGTCTTAATTTGTGCATCATTATGTCTGTTGTTCTGTAAACTGTTGCATGTGTTGATAAGTAGCTATATGAGTAACTATATGGGTTATTGATTGGTTGCCCAAGTATTTGTATGGGAGACTGAGTGTGTGTGTGGGTGGCTGGGAGGTGTATGACTCTGTGCATAGATGTGTGAGCAGTTGATTCACTAGATGTATGGTTTCAAAAGTGCATGTGGAAACAGCTGTATGGGCGGTTGACTGTGTGCATGAGTGTATTGGTGAGTGAATGGATATCTCAGTGCTACATGTCAAAGTAAGTACATATGTAAAACACAGTACATGTGAGAGTTGACATATATAAATAACTGTGCATAAGAGCCAGTGAATGTGTGAGTGGCTGTATGGATCATTGTGAACTTGTATCAGGGATTGTATAAGAGAGTTAATATGTGTTAGTATATGTTTGATTAAGTAAAGTTTGTATAACTGTATAGTTGAGGAAATGGAGGTGTGATTGATTCTTTGATTGACTGACTAGGTGTGTGAGTAGTGATGTCATCAGTGATGTCACTGACCATGTCATGAATGATGTAATATGTGACATCATCAGCAGTGGATTGCGGGTGCGCGATATATAGTTAGTGCAACTAACTATATATGGAATTTCAATGGTTTTGTGTGAGTAAAATAAGGTTTTGTAAATGCGAATTCCTAACTATATATGGTCTATAACCTATGGTTTTTTCAGTGAATTTTCAAGGTTTTGTAAATGCTAATTCCTAACTATATATGGTCTATAACCTATGGTTTTTTCAGTGAATATATATATATTTGTTTAAAGAAATGCACAATATCTAAATACATACATATAATCCAAGTGTGCATGTTTACAAGCACAGGCATATGCTATACATTTGTGTTTGAGTATTGTGGTCATGTAGGAAAAAGCCAACTGTTGAGTAGTCTCCTGAAGGTAAGAGAGCTATCCGTGGAACTTATGTTTTGGGTTAACAAAATCCATCATTTTGCTGCTTGAACAGAGTAAGATGTATCAGCCATGGTTCAATCAATCAATCAATCAATCAATCAATCAAGACACTTGTAGAGCGCACTACATACCCCTGAGGGTCTCAAGGCTCTGGAGGAGGGGGGGGGGAAGGGCTGCTACTGATCGAATAGCCTGGGCTTGAGGAGTCTTCTGAAGGCCAGTAGTTCTTGGTGTTTTTTTGTTGTATGCTGCGGTTTTGAGGCGAGGTTCTAATCTGGAGCGGAGTTTCCTTTGATGTATATATTTGGTGATTTCATTCCTGATTAAAAGTGGTCCGGTTCCATGTATTGCTGTGTGGGTGATACAAAGCAGCTTGAAGGTCGATCTTCTCTCAACTGGTAACCAATGTAGGGCCCTCAAGATAGGGGAGAGGTTAGCTTGTGGCTTTACATGTAGGAGTAGTGTTACAGCAGAGTTTTAAATTTGTCGTAGTCTTTTTATAGTAGATACAGATGATCTGTGGTAGAGGCTATTGGCATAATCAAATTTAGACAGCACAAGAGAGATAGTAGCTTGAACCTTGTGTGGAAATCCCAGTTGGGGGTAAATGTGTTGTAGAGTTTTCATAGTAATGAAGTTTGATCTTACTAACTTTTACACTTGGGCATTCATTGATAATTTGTGGTCCATGGTATGTCCAAGGTTCCTTACTTCCATAGTTACTTTAGGAGGTGGTCCCAGATCTTCAGGCCAGATGCAGAGTGATGTCATATCGCCACATGTGAGTATTTAAGCTTTGGAAGCATTCAATTTGAGAAGGCTCCATGTCATCCACTGATCAATGACTGAGAGGCAACGGAGGATTTTTGAGTTTCCAATGCCTTTGCGACTTTCCAGTTTAAGAAGTATTTGTGTGTCATCTGCATAGTTATGGCATGTAAGCTGAAATGTACCTATCGTTGCTGGTAATGACTTCATGTAGATGTTTAAAAGCATGAGTGAGATTATACAACCTTGAGGGACCCCTGCTTCTGTGAAGTACGGTTTGGATGAGAAAAGGGGAGTAAGGATGACATTTGTTCTGTTTTGAAAGTAGAATATGATCTAGTTGAGAGTAGTCCCCGTTATGCCAGCTTTGTAGAGTCTTTGGATTAGAGTGTCTATGTCAACAGTGTTCAAAGCAGCCAGAAAGTTCAAGCGAAATAGTGTAATGACCCAGTTCCAGTCTACTGTGTTCCTAAAGTCATCCCAGATGGTGGTGAGGGAAGATTCTGTGCCCCTTCCTGGACAGAATCCTGTTTGGAAGTCGGAACGGATGGAGTTATCTTCAATTACTTGTGACATCTGGGTAAATGTTGATCTTTCTATCAGCTAGCCCAGGATAGGTTAATTTGTAATCGGTCTGAAATAGTTTGGCTCATGTGGGTCTAGGTTTGTTTTCTTTAATTATTGGCATACGTATGACTTTTTAAAGTCGTCTAGAAAGATTCCTGTAGGTAAAGAATTATTGATGAGTCTTCTTACTGGTGAGGCAGCACAGGTAGTTAAAAGAATGTTTGTTAAGATTTGTGGTGGACGTGGGTCAGAAGGGCAGCTGGATGGCCTGCTTGCTTTGACAAGATCCATACATTCACTTTGGGATGGCTGTTTGAAAGCATGCATAGGCTGGGTTAGCCTACCCTTGAAGGGGATGTTGGAAGTGGGTTGGTGCTCATTTTAGTCATGGTGCACAGCATTCCTGAGGCTGTGGATCATTGCTAATAAACAAGAAAAGAAACCTATGCTACCTGCTGCATCATGTTGTAGGCATATGCAACAAGCGTGTGCACTCCTCCAAAATAACACAAGCAGGTTGTTTGCTTTTTTGTTTACCGGTCCGAGTTGGATCAGAAATAAATAAATGAATGAGTCAAGACAGTGGGTGGAAACAATACGGTTACGGAAAGAACGCAGGTGTGAAAGCAGCAGGTAGGGCAGGCATAACACACACAGGGGTTGATGGTGAGGGTGCAGGTGCGGGGAGGCAAAACAGAGGAAAGCAAATAAAGAGAGAACAACCAGGGTGGGGGTGGAAGCGAACAAACAATAAAGGGTGCACCGCGGAGGTAAAGCGCACAGGTGCCCGGCTCCAAGAACAGAGCTGCATAGAAGTAAAAGGGTATGTAAGAGCAGCTTGAAGTACAAAGCTGTGCAAAATTACATTTTTATAGTGTCATGAAAAGAAATGTGCAGAGGGAAGCCAGGCCGCCCTTCCTTCCTAGGCTGATAATAGGAGCTCCATTTCGTTTGGTCACAGAGACCTTCTGAATTGCTACCAAGGATTGACGGCAGGCTCTGAGCAGCAAGCTATTAACATAATGTACAACTGTCAGCCACGCATTGGAAGAGCTCTTACAATTTTAGAGCCCATTTCAAAGCAAAACAGGCTGTCTGTAAAGGACAGGGCATTACCATACCAGTGCATCAAAATGCACTGCAGTATGCATACCACATCCTTTCCTCTCTCCTGCTAAATAGACTGGCTCATTTGCTACACTTGTTTTTTTATTTGATGCTTGGATAGTTCACAATTCATTTGACTTCAGCAATGTAACATTAATGGCAGCACCCCCACTCTGAAAATTGTTCCAGTGCCACTGGAAGCAGCAAGGCTTGGATCTAGGACAGGACCGCTTAAAGCAGTGTGTATGTGTTGCAGAAATATATGAAATCTGAAAGGCACCAGCACCAACTCAGCCCTTTATCCTTCTGAGGGCGATAAAAGGAAGCACCATTTAAGTTGTTAATATCATACATTTGAATTGCAAGCCCTAGGACTTATTGCAAAATCTTCACACAATGCTATTGAGGTAACCTACAGCCATCAGCTAGGCACACAAAATGTTGCCTACCTTGCCCCATTAGATAGCATGATTCGTAAACACACATAAAGACAGATCATGGTGCCTGCCCCCTTCTCTAGCAGCATGTACTGCACATGACTCACACGCTCTTTCCAAACAGGTCACAGGCTCCAACCGGCCTCTCATCTTTCCCAGGCCGATAAAATGGAGCTCCATTTATATTGGCAATGGCAATCTTTTGAATTACTACCAAACCCTAAAACTAACAACAAGATCTGCACAAAAGGCATTTTGTGGAGTTTATTTTAGGATAAAAATATTGCTTTGAAAGATCAGACTCAACTTGAAATGCCTCAGAACGCAGTGAACATTTATGAATTTTCTGTGGTTTATTGCTCATCCGCTGGCAACCCAGAAAATCAGCAGCTAGCTGGGAACTAGGAAACGAACGATAACGCCAGTGTTCATCTGTTGAAGAAATGTGTAGAATCTAGAAGGCACATGCATCGAGCTGGACTCTCATCCTTCTGAAGCCTATAAAAAGGAGCTCCTTTATAGGTTGCTAATAGCAGACATTTGAAATGCTGCCAACCCCTAAAATTGGTAAGAATCCCTGTCAAAGAGGCTATTTACATATCCTCCAACTGTCAGCTAGGCATTAGAAAACTGTCTGTTTGCCACCACTAGATAGCATGATGTGTACAAGCACATTAGGAAAGCCCTGTGGTGCCTGCACCCTGCCTCAGGCTCCTTCTGCACCAGTATGTTCTATGCATGGCTCACACACACTTATACAACTGGTCACAATCACCGCCCAGCCTCTCATCCTTCCGAAGAAAATAAAAATGGGGCTCCATTTAGGTTGCTTTTAGCAGACATCTGAAGCGCTACCAAACCCTAGAACTGATGAGAGAAGATTGCATCATTTGTGTACACACATTGAGAACACCCTGTGGTGGCTGCACCTTCTTTCAGACTCCTTCTCCAGCAGTAGGTTCCATGCAGGGCTCACAAGCTCTTTCGCAACTGGTCAGAAGGGCCAACCTGCCATTTTATCTTCCTTGGCCGATCCAAGAGGGGTTCCATTTAGCTTGCCAACAACACTTGTGTCAAACTCTAGCAAACCCCTGGGCTTGACAGTCAGATCTGCATAAGAGGAATAAGTTGTGGTTTATTTTAGAGTATAAAAGTTTGAGGGGGGCGTGGCTTGACGTTCGAGAAGATGGTTGTCTCTCACCGGATTGTCTACCTCGTCTTCGCCTCTCCTGATTAACCGAAATGGGGTTGATAGGACATGGAGAGCCACCCGCTGCCTTAAACGACAGCCTGCACCCCTGCAGCGGTGATTTCGAGGCATTTAAGTTGTGCGCTCTTTCTCACCTCAGAAGTGACTGCCATTTTGAATTGTGGCCATTTCCTTTTAGCTCATCTATGCCGGGGAAGCGTCATTGAGGGGAATTCCTCCTATAAATTGCATGCCAAGGATTTCAAGGTATGCTCCCTTCAGCACTTCTGGCTACATGATCTTTTGGACCAGCTGACATGTTTTTGGTCTTTCTGGGTTCCTAATGATGCTGAATGACATTCTCCTTATAATCTCAGCAGATTCACTATTTTACCTTTGCGACTCTGTGGAACATTTTTCAACCTATTAATTGGCCATCATATGAGGAGTTTGAGAATTGCTGATCCAGCATCGAGTATGTGACATATGACTATGGTCTTTTTGGTCTTTGAAGTTGCCTAGCTTCTTACCCCAGAACAGTACCATATTTACTGCAGTACCCTAACGGCTTTGTGGACTTTTATTTACTTGTTAATCTGACACTTTATGGGGAGATTGAGGAAAGCTGCTTCTTGCAATGAGTCTGTGGTGCAAAAGTAATTTATCAAAAATTCCAATGTCTTCTCAAAATTCGCAGCCATGGAAGCCTCCTTAGCAGCCTCTTCTCCTAAAAATGATGCTCTGGCTGACACAAACTCTGGCTCGGTGACCTTGGGGAAGGCTTCAACAAAACGCCTCAAGAGAGACCAGCCTTCCCCTGCAAAATCCCTCCTCCAGCTTCATTAGACCTGTTGCTAGATGAAATTCGAGCCCTGTACCCTTTTATGAAGAAAACAAATAATAAATTGCAATACCTCACAGAAAGATGGTCTCAAATGGACAAGCGCTTGGTGGTAGTGGAACGCAACATCTCTTTATTCAGTGATACTGAAAATAAAGTCAATTCTCTCCAGACTCAGGTTTAATTTTTACAAAAACATGTTGAAGAGTTGGAAAATCAAAACAGAAGAAATAATCTACGCATTTTTGGATGACCGGAAAATGTGGAGGAATCGGATCCTCTCACTTTTTTCAAGAATTTTCTCCCAGAGCTATTAAAACTTCCTGAAAACACTTCTTTAAACATACAACGTGCTCATCGACTGGGTCGCTTGCCTGCTGTGGTTTCTTCTCCAAGATGCCCAAGAGGCAATATCCTGTATTTTTGAGATGATACAGATCTCCTCAAAGTTCTCTCAGCGACAACATCACTCAATCGTATTTCTTGGTCTGGTCACGCTTTATACTTCTCCCAGGATTACGCTAAGAACACGGCTGAAAGGCCTACGGAATTCCTCAGCATGAGACCAGAGCTTCGTTTATTGGGAGCCCGCTATGACCTTTTCCACGCATGACTCTTTAAAGTTACTTACAGAAACAACACGATTGCCTACAAAGATCCCAGCAAATTGCGAAGCTTTATAAACTCTTGCAAGACAGAGACCATAGATACTTCAAGACCCTTGTCTTCCTATTCATATTAATATTTCAGGATTTCGCTGATTATCAGAACTGTTTTGTTCTTTAAATGCCATAGAATATTTAGTACTGTTTTTATATTCTTCTGACGCCCTGTCTCTGTACTTTTGTCGATACTTAAAGTTGATATATTTTTGTCGTTTGTCCTCTGTAGACACCCCAGAATGTGTGCTTGTCAATGTTCAAAATCTGGTTGATTTCGGTGGTTCGTGTGTCAGGTTGATGGACTCCAGACGTGCCGTCCTTCCATGTGGTTTCTCCCCCACCTTATTTTGGAGTTTTTTTGTAGTTTTGTATGTATGAGTATTCCTTTGTCTATTGTTATTGTTATTTTTGTGTTTATTTTTGTCTCCTTTTCCTTCTTTTACCTATGTATTTTCTTCCTATCCCCTCTTTAAATTCTCCAGCAATATTTTCTCAGGTCTTCTCACCCTCCTTATTATGTTAATACTAATGTTCAAGCAATTTCTACGATATTTATCTTCTTGTCCGGAATGATGCTTATCTTCTCATTTGGAATTATAAGGTATGTACTGTGCTTACTCCTTCAAATGCATATTGTGGTTTATTTTATTCTCACATTGAAATTCTATTGTCATTGAAAATTATTTCATGGAATGTACGAGGCTTATATTCCCCCATCAAAAAACAGCGTACACTAACACATTTATGGAAGCTTGGTGCAGACATTGCTCTATTAAAAGAAACCCACCTCACCGAAAAGAATCTTTGAAATTTAAAAGGGATTGGGTGAGTACGGTTTTCTTCGCCCCAAGTAATGGCAAAAGAAGTGGAGTTGCCACACTATGTCGCAAGTCTTTAAATGTAAAATTACTCACTCAAGCTTCTGACGATGTTTTCAGTTTCGCCACACCCTGTCCCCCAGTTTAGAGGGTCTGGAATCTCTCCCCAAATTCAGTCCACTGGAAGTAAAAGTTTTTATGGGGGATCTAAAGGAAAAGAAAATGTCCCGGATCTATCAGTCCCCGGTTGCTCCCCCACACATCAGAAGCTCTGGGGTGACGGGGAGGCGTATGTGGGCACATGGAGGAGGAGGGTTGGAGGGAGGCCCTGGCGGCTCCGTGGGGAGCGGCCATAGCGGTGCGATTCCGCCTCTTTCAATTCAAGTACCTACATAGGGTCTACTGTACTAGGGTACCCTTGTGGCAGGCGGGGCTGATCGCATGCTCAGAGTGTCTTCGATATGGCAGAGAGGAGGGCACCTTCATCCATACGGTATGGCAGTGTCCCTCCCTGGATCGCTTTTGGAGGGGGGTGTTTGCCTGCCTTTCGGAGGCACTGGGGTGGGAGCTTCCTCGTACGCCGCAGCTGGCCCTGCTCCATGTCATGGAGGGAATAGGGGGTAATATGTACAAACGTCACCTTATGCAATTGGGTTTTACACTGGCAAAGCGGGATATCGCCAAGGCGTGGAAGGCGCCGCGGGCTCGCTCGGTGACCGCATGGAAGAACGGATTAGATTTTTGTATGGGGCTTGAACAACCTGTTTTTGTGGCAAGGGGGTGCCCGCGCAAGCACTACAGAATTTGGAAACGGTGAGCCGATTATCGGGGTCTGTGGATGGACCCGTCAGCCGAGGCAGCGGCTCATCTATTGGGGTGATTTCCCCATATATAATTTGCCTGTGGAGATGTTGTGGGTACCTGGGGAAGGCTTTGGAGTATTCCAAGATTATTCTGGTTTATTTATAGGCCGTGGATAGGACTGTGTGGGCGTTGTGCGACCAAGGGGGTGGGATGGGGTAGGAGGTTGTTAGGGGGGTTTCTTTACAACATTTTGGGGCTGATTCCGATTTGGTAAAATGCCCTCCGAATAGCCGTACGGAACTTTTTTCCCATACGATTCGTATGCAGAACCATACCCGTACGTACGATGTAGTACAATGTGTACCCAAAGCAGTTCTCCGTACGAATCATATCGAAGACCGTACAACTCACTAATCCGTATGAATCGCATTTGGAACGCGCAGTACGCGATGTCCGTATGGATCGAAGCTGCATTTTCTGACCCAGCAAGTACGAATCGTATCGACAATACTCCGTACGACTCTTTTTCTACGGGAGCTTAAAACGTCACGATTCTGACGGATTTGTACGATTCGTACGGAAACGGCTACGAATACGAATCGTCATACGGATTTGTTTCCCGAATCAGAATCGACCCCTTTGTATTGCTCTAATGGTTTCTGAAAGTATTCTGATATTATGCTTTGTTAACAAAAAAAAACCAAAGGAGAAGTCGATTGCCCATGTATCTGTATGGTCTGATTCTGCAGATGTCTCTGATGGCACTCCCTCACCCAATTTCCTTCATCTACCTCTAATACTTCCCAAACCAATAGTATTTTTCGTAATCTCTTTCACACAAACCCTGGAGCTTCCACCATTTACTCTTTTCTGAACAAGTCCACTAACACCAGAGATAAAACTAAAATAGAATTAGCTTGGGAACAAGCAGGCACATGCATCAACAGTTTTTGCCAGCACAAACGGTGCGATTCGCAACAATCAGCTGTTTGCTCCCACAAAAAGGCCTATTGCGATGCATTAAAGTGTCAGGCACTCACAAGTTAGGAAATCACAATTTATTGCGATTTCTTAAATTGTGATTGCATTTAAGGTATCGCAATTTGCGATTCCTTAAATGCAATGCATGTACCCCTTAAATATAGTGAATTCGCTATTTGGGGCCACAAAATACAGAGAAATTACTCTGGTCTGTATTTTGCAAAAACCTTGAAAAATGCCTTTAAGCGTATTTTTCAAGGTTTCAGGTCACACACGCACATGCCATTGGGGCATGTGTGTGCGCAACCAACATGGGTGCACATCACAATTTCAGGGGTGCAACAGTGTGTCATTTTAACACCTTTGCACCCTCGAAATTGCATGCACAATTTGCGAGTACCTATTGGTACTCGCAAATTGCACATGCAATTTCCCATTCAATCCTATAGGCCTGTAGGCCCGTAGGAATGAATGGGAAGCCATTCCTTAATTGTGACTTGCAATTGGCGAGTCACAATTAAGGAATGTTTAGAAATCGCTATTGTAATAGCGATTTCTACATGCATTGGCTTTTGAGCGTCCTCGCAATTAAGGACTCGCAAAACCCTACATTGATGCATGTGCCCCAAGTTTTTGGAAAAGTTTGGTCAATTTACACCTGGACAAAAATTTGGTCTAGGATCAGGAAAACCTCCAGAGCAGCTAACACCACTCAAACACTATTTCATATATGTAATAGGGTCCTCCTTTCTCCCTCAACCCTGCATAGAATAAACACGGATATGTCAGATACTTGCTGGCCCTGCTCTTCAGCACATGCCATTTTAAACCACCTGCTTTTTGCCTATCCTTTAGTTAAGGATTTTTGGAGATAGTCGTGAGTATGGATTGTGTGGCTCCTCTTTTTTCCGCTAATATTTTTTTAGGTTCCCTGTCAGATGACTGGCGCAATTGATCCTTAAGTACACACATTTTGGACTTGCTCATAGCTGTTGCATTTCAGCAAATCACAAAAAAATGTAAAGATTTATCCAAATTGCCTTTCCAGACTTGGTGGTACGCAGTCTGTCATAACCACAGATTAGATACAGCTATGTGTATCCCACTTCTCTCGCGATTATTATATAGTCCCCTGTCACTCAATACATCGATGGTAGTTCGATACGTTATAATATACTATCACCTGCAGATCAAGAAGTCTTGACGCCTCCTTGACATTCCACATTACATGATTGTTAATATGATCTCTATTTAACAAATGTGTATAGTTATTAACTAGCACGGTTTACCGAATTGTATTTAATTGATATGTGATTCTTCTTCTCATTTCAATGTTATAATTGCTTGCTTTATATGAGATTTATTATAATTTATATTTTTCATCTTAATAAAATTACCTTTTAGAGCATAAAGGTTTCTTCAAAAGGTCAGAGCCCATGAAAGCAGAGTGCATCTGTTGCTCAAATGTGTGAAATGTAAAAGAGCATAAGCCCGAACCGTCTCATCCTACCAAGGCTGATAACAAGGAACTCCCTTTTGGTTGCTATTTAGAGTAGGGCAAGCAACGAGAGGGGGAGAGGGGTGGGTGGGACAGTGCAAGCTGCAACATCATAGAAAGAGTAAGCAGCAATAACACTGCGGGCAAGCTACAGCAAGAGTGGATGTAATAGCAACCACAGCAGTGGCAGGCAGCAACAAAGAAAGAAAAAACAAGCTGCAACAGCAAAGAACACTGGTGCAAGCGACAATTGCAACCAACTTGGAGACTATTCACAAGGGCAACAAGAATATTTTTGCTACAATATACACATTAAGGGAAGAAAAGCATGGAATCACTCCCCAAGATAAAATAATGTCCACGCTACAATGCTGGCTCTTACCAGAAATCATGCAAACAAAAAACACAACATGCTTTTGCAATAAAACATTTTATTATGGCCAATGGAGGTATAGAGTAAAAAAACACAATGGAGGTGTGGGGGAGGAGGGAGGCAGCACCAGACAGGCAGTGGGAGGTGGAGGAGGGTGGAGGAGAAACGGGAGCAGCGGACAGGCGCGGATTAACTTGAATCAATCTGACATTGGTCCCTGCCCAGCAAAAATGATCTGAATTGACCTTTCGCATGCAGTAGCCTATTAAGGAGGCTGTAAAGAAGAGTGACACGAAGCCAACAAATGGTAAGCAATAGGCGGGGCCCCGTCCTTTATTGCAAACAATAGTGCTCACGAGCGAGACGCATGCGCTAGCCCATCCCATGCACTCAGAGGCTCACCCCTAAATTAAACTATTTGGTATTATTACCTCCAATTTCTTTTTTTAACAGGGGGAGCAGCCACTCCTTATCCCTGAACCCTCCAGCATGGGTGGGGTTGGGATCGTTTGCTAGTTTGGCATAAAATAGGCACCTTTGGACACCACACCTGCGTGAAAGTTCACTAATCAACAGAAGATACAGCTTGAGTTTCTCAGCAGAAGTCGCAGCGATTCTGGAACTTGGGGCCAGTGTTGGAATGGTCATAGGGAATGTTGACTGCAACAAGCAGGAGGCATCATGCACTGTGATGCCATAGAAGGGTTTGGCACCATAGAAAAGCTTTTAGCGTAGCTTATTAAGTGGGGGCAGGTCTACCAGCTGTCATCTTGTGGCTTACGAAGTTTCCAGCACATAGAGCCACAATGACCAGTTTTGATGTGCAGTTAGCTGCACACCATGGTAGGTATTGATTGTGAAATCGAGATATTACTGTGCATCTCGGTTCCTGTGCATGCAGGCGCCTCTTCAACAGAAACTGACAGCCCCCTCCACCTCACTTAAAGTGATCACTCTGAATGTTAATTCTTCTTTTTCAATTGAAACAAGATCTTCTTATGTGGGAGACTTTCTTTTTCAGTGTGAATGCAGCAAAGCCTCAGCAAGGGTATACTTTTGCTTTAATTTGTACTCATATGTAGCAGTTCCAGGAAAATGAATGCTTGTGGTATGAACAAAAGGGCAAGTGCTTATTAAACAGAAATATCATAAAATGTTCAGAGCACATATGATTCTTACAGTGCATGAAATCCCCGGAAGGCTCTTCTGGGAGGTTTTGTGAAATCAGGTTAAAATAATTGCTTTGGGAATAGACTTTAAAGTCTTAAAAGCTAGCATGTGGAGCCTCTGATCCTTGCTTTTCATGTGTTTGCATATACCCATGTTATAGTCTAGGAAAGCAGATACATTCAGGGGCAGAATTATGCAGCAAGCCACCATGCTGTGCTGCACTGCGTGAATGGGAAAGGGCAGAAATGCGCCCTATTTAATATTATACAGCGCATTCCTGTCCTTGCCTAGCTCTGGCGCACCTTTGGTTGCCTCGCACCAATGCAGGCGCTCTTATGTCACGTTGCATGGGTGCCTGCACTGGAGGCAGGGTTTTGTTTAATCAGGAAGAGATACCTTCCTGCACTACAACAGTCCTGAAAGGCTTTTTCCTCTTATGTGTGCTGCACAATGCAGCACACATAGAAAGAGGAAACAACGAGGAGGAGTAGCATTTTGACACATTCCCATGTCTACTATTATGATAAAACTGTTAATGCACTAAAATCCATTGGTGGATGTGTGGGAGCACCCAGGCCCCTCCCGTAGAATGCCTCCCTGCTGCAAATGAACGCAAGTGATTTGCGCTGCCTTGCAATCCCCTAGATTTATCAAGCCATGCAGGGTCACGCAAGGTGGGCGTGTGCGGTTTGATAAATCTCACTCATGTTTTGCTTCCCCCTTGCGTGACGTGAGGACGACGCAAAACTTTGATAAATATACCCATCGCTTTATTAGCAGAGAAGGGCTACAAGAACAGGCCCCTCTGCACATTTCTCAATCCTTAAACTGCATTTCCTATTTGGTCTCCAGATGTACCCTTTCGTTATCATTTCAAAGCAATCAAATCATATTTATTTGGGGCCTGATTCAACAAAGGGCAAGTTTACAATTTTTTGGGCATTCACAACCTATGAATTTAATTTAACCAATAGCAATTTTACAACTGCAGAAACTAGGCGCTTGTGGGGGAGGCTTCGCACATACAAAAATAGGCCTGACCTATCTTTTTATGTGCGGAGTTCTCCACCAGTTGTAAATGACTATTAGTAAAATTAAACTCCTAGTTTGTGTATACCAAAAAGATGGTGAACTTACACATAAGTGTAGGTTGCCTTTTGTGAGTAAGACCCTTTATGTAAGCTTTTGTTATCAAGGCGCTCCCAATACAGTTAGGTGCATCTTACGCCTCTTCTTTAAAATGGTTACACTGGGGTATTGCCTTCTTTGATGTAGGTACTGTGTTCCATAGTTGGGTCCCTGCCAATAGATCTTCTCCATCTTGGAATGTGAGATGGCTCCCAAAAAGTCTGACACTGAGCTGAAAGTCCAGTTAGGCAGGTGCCAATTTAATCTTGCCTGCCATTGTGGAGTCCTCATGCAATCACCCATAAACATTTGCATTCCTGGCCCCTAAACTTTGGAACTCCTTCCCCCTCTCTCTCAAAACCTCTAACTCTCTCATTCTTTTCCGTAAATCCCTAAAAACATGGCTTTTCCCTCAATCCAGCTAAGTCCCTCTGGTCCTTCTGCATTCAACCAGCGCCAGGAAACCCACGGTGTCAGTGCGCTTTACAAGTTCCCCTTACAATACAATACAAAACAGCCATCAGCATCCGGAAATGAATTCATGCGGCTTGCTATGGCTAGCAACGCACTTTCGTCAGAGTGCTCGAGATGAGGCGAGACCTAATCATCCCCACTACCACTCTCGTAGTGTACTCCTAATTCTTTGGAATGTGGCCAATGATTTTTTAAATGTTACGGCCTACAATCCACCACGATAATCAATATGGGTTCAACAGAGGGATTGGTTGTTATGCGATCCGGAAGAGCTACCATTACGAACAAATTACATCCGTTGGAAGAGCAGCAAAGGAGTACGGACATGAGTCTGAATTCGGGGATGGTCTGTCAGAGGCTTACCTGACACGCGCCGAGGGCACCGAGGACACAGAGGGCAGATTCAGCCCAACTGCTCGCCGCACCCGCTCCGCGGGTGCCGCTTCGCACGGGAGTGCGTTTTCCAGCGTTTCACCTGGACCCAATCCCTGAAGGCGGAGGTAAGGGCGAGAAGGCTAGGCGGGGCTGCGAGTGTGCAGGGACTCCAACTACCAGGAGTCCCTGCGAGACCACGGATACACCATCCGGTCCGCTCTCCCCGCCGGCCCGCCCCCCGCTCGCCTGAGGCTGTAAAAGGCGTCTCTCTACACCAACAGTTGGGACACTTATTCCTTGCAGCAGAGGCTTACCTGACACGCGCCGAGGGCACCGAGGACACCGAGGGCAGATTCAGCCCAACTGCTCGCCGCACCCGCTCCGCGGGTGCCGCTTCGCACGGGAGTGCGTTTTCCAGCGTTTCACCTGGACCCAATCCCTGAAGGCGGAGGTAAGGGCGAGAAGGCTAGGCGGGGCTGCGAGTGTGCTGGGACTCCAACTACCAGGAGTCCCTGCGAGACCACGGATACACCATCCGGTCCGCTCTCCCCGCCGGCCCGCCCCCCGCTCGCCTGAGGCTGTAAAAGGCGTCTCTCTACACCAACAGTTGGGACACTTATTCCTTGCAGCAGAGGCTTACCTGACACGCGCCGAGGGCACCGAGGACACCGAGGGCAGATTCAGCCCAACTGCTCGCCGCACCCGCTCCGCGGGTGCCGCTTCGCACGGGAGTGCGTTTTCCAGCGTTTCACCTGGACCCAATCCCTGAAGGCGGAGGTAAGGGCGAGAAGGCTAGGCGGGGCTGCGAGTGTGCAGGGACTCCAACTACCAGGAGTCCCTGCGAGACCACGGATACACCATCCGGTCCGCTCTCCCCGCCGGCCCACCCCCCGCCCATCACTCCCACTATATCATAGCACCACACTCCCGCAGCGCGGGACGCAGCTCGGGGCGAAGACCGGGCTAAGAGCGGGCCGTTTGAGGCCGTTCAAGGACGGAGAGGACTGGACTGGCCCACCCCCTTTCGCTCAATATCCTCTCAAACCTTCCTAAGCCAATAAAGGTAAACAAATATCCAGACTACTCCTTTCTCCACGCCTATCCACCGTTCGTCCTTGTGCACCAAGCGCCATGAGTACCAGGGTAACACGTAGCAAGACTTCTAAAGGAGGGCCACAAATTAGTGGCCCTATGGACGATTTTATTACCCGTACCAACATAGCTATAGACGAAGAGATATCAAAACTCCAAACCCGGGTCTCTTTAGAATTGGAAGCTGCTAGAAGGCTGTCTGAAGTCATCGCACTTTCAAAAAAATCCTCATTAGGTCACATAGCTGCTACGGTTACACCGGAGCATCCTGTCCGCCCCCATTGTGTAGTTACTCAGGTCGATGTCCATCAGTCCTCGATCCCCGACACCTTTCCCCCAACCCTAGAGCATCCTTCCCACGTATACGAGGTAACCCAGCCCACACTTCTTTGTGCACAGAACTCTACCCTGAGCCCCTTCCCTCAGACAGCTCTGTTTACTACCAACATTAGTGGCAAACAACCAAAAAGAAAACGCCATTCTCGCTCTGCCTACTTTCGTAAAAAAGCAAAAATTGCTGTCCCTCAACATCTGCCGATGACCAATGTCACAGCAATTAACGCTACAGCAGAGCGTACCTTAAGTACACACCCGCCAAGTGAGGAACAGGGACACGGAGAGGGTTCAGCCATTCCCCTTACTATCACCCCAGAGGATGAGGGCTTACAGTTAGAGGGGTTGGGCAAGAATAACAAGGAATTTATAGAGATGGTTTGGGAAACCCTCAAAAAACTTCTCTCACCCCTTGACCTTAGACTGTCAAGGATGGAGAACAACTTGCTTGAAATGGAGAAGAGCATTATTGCCCTGGCCACTCTTGGTTTGAGAACTCTCGAAAATCAGGGTATTAGAGTAGACGATCCAATACCACTAGCTCCTGTATCCCAAGCTCAGCATCCTCTACTCCGAGCACCATCCACTGCAAGGCCGGTTCCTAAACCGAGGACTGTGACTGTGGACCAAGCTTGCGCTATTACCAAGCCTCAGGTTCCTAAGCGGGGCTCCACGCGTCACTCAGCAAACCCCAAACCTGAAGTGCTCCCCAGACCCACTCCTAGTGAAACCCAGGCCCCCCCCCCGCAAAAGACAACTTTAGAGGGGGATATATTGATCTTCCCCTAGAGGCCAATGATTATGTGGTTGTGCTGACGGGTGTTCCTCCGATCAGCAATGGCCAACACGAGAACCATTGGTCATTGAAAAATAAAATAATGCATTGGCTAAACGTAAATAGACCGATCCCTAATGGCCGAAGAAGTCGTGTCCTGATGGTTCGTAGAACTCCTTGGGTGGGCCCAACGAAGAAAACAAGTTCTGGGGATTGTGTAGTGGGGACCTTCGAGGATCCACACACGGCGCACCATATCTGCTCCTGGCTAGGCAGTGATGAGACCTCTGTTATACCTAGGCCGTTGTCTTTCTTCTACCCTCCCCGACCAAGACGCAACCAGGTGGATGATTGGACACTGGTACAATACCATCCATGGATGAACCGGAGTCATAAGGATATCCCCCCACATTGGAATGGCCTCTCTACTTACAATAGATTCGGCAGTTTAGAGGAGGTAGATTGACTTCCTATGCAATCGGCCCAACAACAACTGAGGGAAACACCACCATCACAGGAACATTGGCAAATTGAATGCTTATCTCCCGACTATTCAGCAAGCCCACCAGGATCATCAAACAGCCTATCTTTTGTTGGGGAGCCACCCATACCCAACATACTAGAACACTGCGGTGTGGAAGAATGGTCAGACTCACCCTGTATGACTCCCCCTTTATCCATCCCTACTGAAATATCAGGGACTAATCGGGTTGGCTCCGCTGTGATCCCGAACCACCAGCAGATTGAGCCACCTATAAGGTCTTCTAGATCGGTCATGAACAATCTTCCCATGCCTACTGTCTCTTCCAAGGTTTCTTCGTCTGGCAATCCCGTATTAAAAATTCTATGCTGGAATGCGGCAGGGCTTGGACGCAACTTTGACATTCCTGAATGGAATGCTTTTTTGGAACCTTATGATATCTGCCTTCTCCAAGAAACCTGGTGTCTAGAACCAAGACACAGAGTGGGCTTTTCAACCTACTTTGTCCCCGCCGTCCAACATCAAGGATCCAAAGGTCGCCCATCCGGCGGCCTTCTTATTTGGGTCAGTATTACACTAGGGCTCAGTGTAAAACAAAGGACCACCCAGTCACCGGATCTCCAGTGGATATCAATAAACTGCAAAGGGGGAAGAAATTTGGAAGTATTTAATATCTACCTGAGGGGTGCCAAAGGCGGGGTATCATGTTTACCCACAACAGGCCTAAACAGCAATCTAGCTGCCTGCAAAGCTGACTCTTACATTCTTCTTGCAGGTGACTTCAATTGTTGCTTTGAGCCACTGGCCAGAGAGGACATTTTGGATACCTTCGAAGAGGACTCCAGGAGAGGTATTCCGATCCTGACTCTTGATCCGATCCCCAAATGGACACAAAGTGCAATAGATATCAACGCTATTTGTATGGAGTACAATCTAAGACCAACAAATGGCCGCTCTAAATCTGACTGTATGGGTGCTCATACATATAACAGGCCGGGCTACTCCTCCAGAATTGACTTTGCCATGCTTAATTATAACCTTTGGTCATTCCACCAGGACATGGAGGTTATAGAGTCGGGTGATAGCGATCATAACCCCCTTTCATTATCCATTACCCCTCCTTGGCAGGCTGGAAACCAAGGCACATCCGACCATAAGTGGAAAACTTCCCACGAAATTGCTCCCACAAACTGCAGCAGGCGCCTAAAGTGGGCCAAAGTTTCAGCAGACGAAGCAAGGATGGCGCAAGCCGGGACTATCTTGTCAGGAGTGGAGCCGCGGCTGGACACTTTAAGTCCCACCAGTAAAAAGGTTTTACCCTTATTTACAGACACTATAGTGGCACTAAGTGACTTGTTCATTGTCCCCCAATCTACTCACAGGGGTGCCCCTAAAGGCATCCCTAAAGCGAGAGATAAATGGTATACTGCTAAATGCCGTGTAGTTAAGAGGGAACTCATTGCCACACTAAAGACCAAAGACCCAGCTAATATTAGGGCCGCGAGGAAACTTTACAAAAAAACCCTGACTGAGGCCAAGGAGGCCTATGACTCCAACTTCTGGGGGGAGTTAGTAGAGGCAAGCAATGTGAAAGATGCTAAGAGGTTTTGGGATCTATTACGAGCTAGGGAGAAGCCTATTGACCAACAGTTAACTTGTAACATCCCTGGTGATGCTTGGCTTGCCCATTTTTCGAAACTATACTCTGCTCCTTCGGAGGCACCTCATCTAGCTTGCTCAGTTCTGGGTCCACTACCCAACCCTGCAACTGACCTTGCCATAATGGTCTATTCACTAGCCTTGAAGTAGAGAGGGCAATCAGCTGTATCGTCCCAAACAAGGCGGCAGGTCCCGATGGAATTCCGGGTGATATGATAAAGAACCACCCCTCTTTTTGGAGTAGACTAATCGCCTCCCTCCTAAACGAGGTATTGTTGGGTGGGGTATTTCCCGACTCATGGAGGGGTGCTGAGGTCGTCCCTATTTTTAAGAAAGGCAGCAGGGACGACCCAGCAAATTATCGACCCATTAGTTTACTGGACTCAACCCAAAAGGTAGCTGGTAAGGTGGTACTGGGCAGGATTATCCAGTGGGCCGATGAAAATCGGATTTTGTCAGACCTTCAAGCAGGCTTTAGAACAGGAACGGGTACAGTCGAGCAGACATTCCGTCTTCTTATGATTTATTGGAAAGTGGTGGTGCTAGGAGGGGGCAGTTTATATCTAGTCTTTATTGACTTGCGAACGGCCTTCGACCTGGTACCACGAGCACTATTATGGAGTGTCCTCGATGGGCTAGGTCTCCCGCCTTATCTGTTGTCCTTGCTTGTAAAGTTCCATGCTAGCAACTTTGCCCAAATTAGATGGGGTGCCCAGGGGGAGAAAACACCACGCATCCCTGTTGATAGGGGCGTCCGCCAGGGGTGTGTGCTTGCCCCCACTCTGTTTTCTCTTTATATTAACGGAGTGGTGGAGCACCTCCTCCAGCATCCATCAGACGCACCCACCCTGGCTGGAAGGAAAATCCCAACGCTCCTATTCGCGGATGACACCCTTCTAATTTCGAAATCACCAATGGGCATCCAATCATTGCTCTCTAGTTTCAAGGCCTTCTGCGACACAAGGGGTTTGGCTATAAATATAGGTAAGACTAAATTCTTAGTCCTTAACCCGCCCAAGAAATCTGTCATTCCACCTATTCTAGACTCTGTTCCACTTGAACGAGTCAAAGAATTTGACTATCTGGGTATACGCATTAGTGACACCATGAGTTGGAAGGCGCACCACCAATAGGTGTTCCTGACTCACAAGAGGGTTGCAGGTGCACTGCTTAAGGAACAGCGTGCCTCATCTTTAAAACCAATTGGGGCTCCCCTAGATATTTACAGGGCAAGGGTTGTGAGTGCGGCACTGTATGGTGCCGAACTGTGGGGTACTCAAAGAGTTGACACTCTGGCTCATCTAGAGAACAACTTTCACAAAGATCTCATGTGTCTACCCCACAGTACTCCCACAATCCCCCTTCTGCTAGATGCAGGCACCCGACCAATATGCGACCAAGCTAAATTACGTCCTCTTTTACTATGGTCCAGAATTTGGAACGTCCAAGAACTCAGCAGTTACGCAGAAGCCTTAAGCGACATTCTGTCCCTACCGGGTTGCCACAGGATCATCTGGCTCAGGGAGGTAAAAAGGCTGCTGTATAAACTAGGCTTAGGAGATGCTTGGATTAACAAATCTGCACCCTCAAAACAACTATTAAAGAAGGCTTATTGGTCATGGGTGGACTATGAGAGAGCACGTAATACAAACCACTGCAAATCTGTGGCCCTGTTTCTGTTAACCAAAGAGATTCCTTACAGGGAACCCTACCTGGATATTATCCAGAGCCCGTGGGATAGATCATTGTATTTTAAATTTAGGGTGGGGGTGCTACCCTTGTGCCAGTTCACTTCTACTTGGAAACCACCCTCCCAAACTGTACCTTACTGCCCCTTTTGTGATCTAAGGGTAGAGTCTGTCGCCCACTTGTTGTTCGAGTGCAGTGTTTACGCAGCGCCTAGACGGAGGTGGTTGAAGCCCCTCTGCAGGAGTTTGGGAACTCGTTCTCATTTGGAAGCCCTACGCATATTGCGTACAGATGCAAGACCCTTCTTCGCCTCCTGTATGGCAATATTTTTAGGCTGGGCATGGCGTTTAGGAACCGCAAAAAAATTATTGATTCAGTAAATGAGTTCAACATCTATTTTTTTATCTTTAAAGCTGATCTGTTCTTAAAAACACTTTAATGATGACAATATCCCTGATTGAATGTTGATAAATTGTTTTTTATAATGTATTGTGCTTTTATGATATGTTTTTATCGAATAAAGCAATTCAACAATATGGGACCATACAAGTGCTCTTTTTCTTCCAGGAAAGGGTATACCTTGTATTGAACTATAAGTTTATATATATAAACCAACTACCCCCTGCTGTACTTTAATAGAATAATGCATGACACCAATAAGTTCCATGGCCATATGGAGGAACAAGGCCGAAGGTTGAGTTCCTTTATAGGTTCATGGAACTCCAAGGAGATTTGCAGTACTCTTTTAACAACTGGGTATTTTATTCCATATAGTACATGGTCACTACGGTAACTTTACTACAATCCAATTAAATTCTTTCACATGAAAGAGGTAGTGTGTTTCCAGACATGAAGAATAAAAGCAAAATCTGTAATGCGAAAATTAAACACACCAAATAACATTCAGTAATTTGTTGTAGAAAGACATTGCAATCAGTTTAATATGTCAGATTAAAAATGTGTTTAAGCTCAGAATCTGTAGAAACATACAAAGATTATATCTTTCCTCTAATGACCTAAAAAGTAGACAACAAATAAACATGTTGCTATAAAAGTGTCAGTTTTGCTGATCACTGTTCATTTTAGAAAAATAGATCATAATAATGAAAAGCAATTGTTGTTTTCCGTTGTTTTAACTGCAGCTATAATTATGCTCCACGACCTCCCTTTCACCTTGCCCACTGGCTCTGGCAGCAGGCATTATGATGTCACAACTCAACTGCAATAACTTCTCACCGTTGAGCAGCTCCATTATTTTATTATTACTGGTCACAACTGGACTGAATAAGGAAATTAGAGAAAGGTTGATATACAGGGATAGCAGACCCCCATGTATAGCATAGCATCTATTGTCCCTAAAGGCTTTGTGGATGGCTAGCCCGCTACTCTAAGAAGCTAATAATTAGTTCTAGTGCAAGTTGCAAGTGTCTATTTAGTATTCACATACCACAAAACCAAAGCATTGGCAAAGAGCTTATTAGCAAATCCACATTTCCTTGTTAAGTGATTGACAAGTTCCTCCATCAAGCTGTAAATCAAAGTGTATCACTAAAATGTCTTAGAATTATATTGGTTGGACTCTATTGCTTTCTTATTTTCATATGGATTGTATCTTTTGATAAGCTTTGGGATGGAATGCAATTAAAAGTCTGTATGACGAGAAGCATAAGATGCTTACTGGGAGCCAAAAATGATCACTCATGTCCTTTTCCAAAGTGTCTCAGTACCATGGGATTCATGCATTCCCAAGCACTTTTCCATAACACTGCCACACACTATAACACATGCATCTCAATGAGTGTCAGCTTGTTGGTGACGGTCCCCTTCTGTCCTTACAGGATACAGTCCCACAGCTGTTTCTTGTCAGGTCATTTTAAATTCAACATCTTCATCATGTGTTTTAAATTAAACAACATCCGATGTGCAGTTAATTGTGCAATTAAACACAAAAGTCCCTCCCTAACAAATTTACAGAACTTGAATCACACACCACAAATTGGTGATCTTCCTCAAATGAACTTAATTTTACAGGGACTTTCTTTGAAACAGGGTAGGTTATTTGTTTATTAGTAACACCTACAACTTGATTTTCCTTTCCCGAGAGGGGTAGGTCTGGGACTTCCCCTGTTCTGACAGTGGAATGGGTAGCACCTGTGTCGATAAGAAATGACACTTGGTGGCCTATTACCTCTCCGTCTACAAATTGTCCACTTTGAACTCCCTCTAAGACTGCGCCAAGTACGCAAACATCCTTCCCCCTCAAGCACCATCATTGGTAATTGTCAGAATCAAAGCTCTCAGTCTCCAACTTGGGTAACTTTGAAATGGAAAATGATTTTGAAACGGATTCGAACTTGCTCTTGATGCTTGATTCATATTGAATCTGGGATTACCCATATTCTGTGGGGCTATTGGAGCTTGTGGGATTTGGATCATAGGGATTTGTGACTGTGCCTGTATTAGCTGAACATTGTACAATGAAGGGGTTTTGTCCTACGTGCCCAGGCTGGACAATCAATATTTTTACAACAAGGAAATGCCTGGACTCGAATTTTGAAAAGACTGCTCTTTATTTAAAAGCAGACTGGGGGCTTCGTTTTTTTTAATTTTGAAAGCTCCTGTATTTTATTCATACATTTGTTTTTCATATTTCATTAAATTACCATTTCTCATTAAGAATGTCTGAGGTTTTGACACACCTATTCATATGATACTCGATCAAATACAATCAGGAATTAGTTATGTGCGAATACATCAATCACAACTTTCAATTTGTTCAAAACATTTTAAAACATTTTATACATAGACAAAAATCGGTACACCAGGGTAAATTCACATTATAGTCCTGACTTTTGGGTTTTTTCTAATTTTATAGGACTAGTCTCACAGGGCTCATGTAGTTTATAAATTCAACGAGTACATTTTTATAGCCCTTTAGTAAGTTAAGGTGTCCAAATCCTTAAAATCGCCAAGGTAGGAGTATCCTTGGAACAGACAGACAACCAAGGTATGTATTAGCTGAAAAGGCACATTTTGCATTTGCATTTGATTTACACTTTGTATTTGGCCCTCGCCCATTAGGATTCTGTCTACAGTCCCTCTTCCAATGACCAATACTGTTACAATAATGACAAGGAGCTGATTTTTTCAGCGTTGCAATGTCAACCCCTAAATTTAAATCAACCGGAACACCTTGAACTCTACCCTGAGAAGTGCTCACTGCACCTTGCACCGTCTGCCCTCCAACCATTACCTTGTATTCCACTAAAATTCCATACATGTGACTGATTATGAAACCCTTTCTAAACCAGCTTCGTTTGAGCTAACATTAATTTTTCTTTAAGCCTTTTCGGCTTCATCTGTTGTTCCTCACTACAATATTTTGCAATATCTCAGGATCTTATCCAAGGGGTTTTGTCTTCCAGCAAATCACATTCTGTTGTATGTGCATACTGAATTCTGATCACAACTCAAAAACGAACTGTGACATGAAGCGTCCCATATCCACCCTTTCTGGATTGTTTTGTCCGCTGTGCTGTTTTAACACCTGCAACAATCACTCATAAAAAGCATGCACTGACTCCTTTGCTTCTTGAGTAGTTCTTTTGATTTTCAGCCAACCAATGTCCCTTACTGGAACAAAAAGATAATCACTTCACCGTACTTTGTCATCACCATAGGCAAATGTGATTGAGTACAAGCATCTCTTGGAGACTCTGTACGTGGCCATTTCTATTTTACATTCAGTCCGTGTACCACAATAGCAAAAAAAATATTCAAGTCTGTCCATAAAACCTTTGAAATTTTCAAAAATCTATCAACTTGTGTATACTGCTGGGCAGGATTCTGGAAATTTTGGAAAACTGTTTGTGAATGTCGCAAGATCACACCTACTCCATGGTACATGAATATACTCTCCACCTGGTATTTCTCTCATAGGAGATGTTGAACCCTTATCTTCATCTGGGGGTCCTGGAGGTGTTTTACCATTCTGTAGTTTCCGATTGTTTATTTTTCCTTTCCTATTTCTTGCACACTTGCGCTCTATCTTGTCAAAATCACTCCATTTCCGAATACACTTCACCAATTCAGCAATCAGCAATCTCATTCCTGAGGACCACATAGTCACAATAGCTTCATCATCGAACTGTGCCCTGAAGCTTTTCTGGAAAGGGTCACTTTTAAAGAGATCTACCAATATATTCCTGTGAATTCTGTCAGCTTATCGTGTGTGGTAGCAGCACATCGTGTGATCTCCTTGCTCAAATATATCAGTTCATTCTCCTGATATTGATTCAGATGTGATACATCTAAACATCTCCCAATCAATATATATATACTACTTTGTATTTTTGCCCAAAATCCACAAAGGTATTTGACCAATACCGGGGCGACCCATCATTTCTGCTCAAAATGGATTGTTAGAACCCATCTCGAAATATGTGGACTTTTTCCTTCACAACTACATGGAGGCTCTTCCAACCTATATCAGGGACACCAGTCATTTCCTGAATAAATTGAAAGAAATATGTTGGAAGCCAGAGTATCATTTCATTGTAATGGATATTTGTTCTCTCTGTACTTCCATCAATCACACGGATGGGCTTAGAGGAATTGAGTATTTTTTATCAGATAGGGATATAAGATTCTATGAACATAGCAAAATGTTGATCCAAATGATTGAACTTTGCCTTAACCACAATTCTTTTCTCTTTAATAATGAAGTTTTCCGGGTTGGACAAAGCACCCAACATCACTGAGGACATAGTCCTTAAGCCTCATTTTGGGTGGGAGGGATGGGGGAGGGAGGGAGGAGGGCTCAGAGCAGGGATGGGGGGTCATGCTTGGGGGGGGGCAAAAAAATAAAATAATACATGAATATTGGTCAGAAAGAGCTATTTTGGTGAGAATACGTTTTGTTCTGAGTTTGTACATGAAGCTAGATTACCTAAGATTGACTCAACTAGATGGCTGGTAGGGGTATTAGGATAGGCACCCTGAATGTCAAGGGGCTGAATTCGATAGATAAAAGACGTCGGGTAGCACAGGAGCTATCTGCTCTCTACTGTGATATTATTTGTCTCCAAGAGACGCATATTGTATGGTCAAAACGTAGGTTGCTCAAAGAATTGGGATTTAATCTTATAGGTACGTCAAGAGGGGTGGCAATTATGGCTAAGCGGCACATAGGTAAAACAGGAAGAATTTTAGCTGATGATTTAGGAAGATGGGCAATTGCAGAGTGTGTATTAGGGCAGGCAACTTTTACGGTGTGTGCTGTTTATGGGGCAAATTTAGATGAAGCTTTAACTTTAGAGTTTTTGAATGTTGAGTTAGCTTCCTGGCCTACACCACTGATTCTATGTGGAGACTTAAATATTAATTTAGCTCCTAATATCTTATGTAATAAAAAGGTCAAGTACAGTGGGCAGAAACCACGGGTATTTAAGGCACTGCAGGCATTAATGATGGCACATGGGCTGACGGATGCATGGGCCTTTATTAGGGGAGAGGCTCCTGGGTACACATTTTTTTCTTTTCCCCATCCTAAGTTAGTTTGTTTGGATTATGTATTAACTCCTCAGTCCTTGTTGAAATCGGCCATTATACAGGTTTATCCTAGAATTACGTCCGATCATGGGCCAGTGGTCCTCTCTATAACAGATATAATTACGCCTACCAGACCAATGGTGTTCTCTTTTGACCGTAAGCTGTTATTGCAGCAACAATTTTTGGAATATATGAAACAATGGATTGTAACATTCTTTAATGTTAATCGGGGGACTAGCAGTGTGGGTAATGTCTGGGATTGTTTTAAAGCCGCATTTAGGAGGGAATCTCTGAGCTTTGGTTTATATAATCAGAAACAACAATCGGTAAAATTACAAGAGTTATATCTGGAGTTAACAAAGGCAGAGGAACTATTGGCACAGCCTTTATGTACTGGAGGGGATATAGAGGACCAGATGACGTTAGTTGCGAGACTTAAGGCAAAGTTGAACCTGAAATGGTCACAGGAAAGTGCAAAAAAATTCTTTATTAAACAACAAATTCAATATGAGGATGGGGAGGCAAGTGGCAGATGCCTGGCCCAAAAACTAAGGTTCAGGGAAGTAACACAGCGGATAGATAATATTAGTGATGTAAGGGGGGTATCGGTTACTAATGAAACAGGCATATTAGAGGTATTTAGGCAATTTTATGAATCATTATATCAAAGAGACGAGTATGACATGGAGAGGGCTGCTAATCTTATAGACCAATTTTGTATGTCAGATCTATCGGATAATGAAAGAGAAAGCCTAGAGGCTCCTATTTCATTAGAAGAACTTGAATTGGCAGTCAATGGATTAGCTAGTGGGAAGGCAGCAGGCCCAGATAAGTTACCCATCGAAATTTATAAGTCATTCTTTTCTGTTTTAAAAACTGAACTTCTTGTAACGATGCGATCCGCTCAGAAGGGTGTACCCCGGGGAGTTGGAGCGAGGCATGTATAATAGTTTTTCATAAAAAAGGCAAGCCTGCGAATCTACCTGGGTCTTTCCGCCCAAATTCGCTTTTAAATGCGGATGGCAAAATCTATTCGAAGATTTTGGCAAATAGACTATCCGGTGTAATTTCGAATTTAGTTTCTACCATACAGCATGGGTTTATCCCACAGCGCGGAACGGCGGATCATGTCCGCCGGGTAATTACTTTATTTGATTTTGTTAATGTTATTCAGGAGCCTTTATGTTTAATTCTATTAGACGCCGAAAAGGCGTTCGATCGGGTCTCATGTGCTTTTTATGGGACGTAATGAGGCGCAGGGGGTTTGGCCCTGATTTTATTACATCACTCCAGACGCTTTACTATCATCCTACTGCCCGTATTAGCACCATGGGACTAGTATCTAACTTGGTCCAAATACAAACGTGTACCAGACAGGGGTGTCCCTGCTCCCCTCTTTTATTTTCCCTATATATTGAGCCTTTTTTAAGAATGCTGGAATCTAGTTCTAAGATCCCTCCGGTTATAATACAAAACTATTCTTTTAAAGTCCTAGCCTATGCGGCCGACGTTGCAGTAGTCACGCCATGCCCTGCTGCTGCAATGCAAGAAATTGAAAGTTTAGCTTTGAAGTTCGGGACGTCTGCGGGTTATAAATTGAATGCTGCTAAAACTCAGCTATTATGTGCTAACCTGCCAAAATACTCGGATGTGCGGGTTTGTAAAGAGGTAATTTATTTGGGGATTAAGATAAGGACCTCACCAATGGCTTTGGTTAAGGCTAACTGGGAGGATCTAATATTAGTAGTACGGAAACAGTTAGCTCAGGCGGAATGTCTACATCTCTCGTTAGTCGGTCGTTGCAGTCTATTAAAAATGATGATATTGCCACAAATATTATATTTTTTTAGGTGTCTTCCTTTAGAAATCTCTATAGCTAGCCTGGCACAATTACAAACTCTTTGTATGCGCTTTATGTGGGCCGGAAGTAAAGCCCGCCGTGCTGGTCGTTATATGACCTTACCAAGAAATGTAGGAGGTTGGGCGGTTCCTGATTTCGCATTTTATTACTATGCTTGCATGCTGCAAGGCATGAATGTTTTACTAACAGGGATAGGTCCTTCGAACCCGGCAGAGAGCCCGTCAATCTATCAGATGTTATTAGGCTCAAAGGCTAAAAATTGCTTATTTCACTACCAGGATTGGAGTTATTATAAACGCACACGTTTTAAGGTTTGATCGCTGCATATAAGATTTGGAGAACATTACGGAGATTGCTGGGTATAGAGAAAATTTCATGGTATACACCATTAACATCCCCGATATTTTTGCCAATTGATTTATGGGATAGGGTTGTGTATGTATGGTGGAAAAAAGGATTAAGGTTGTTGGGGGATTTTTATAGAGATGGTTCTCTTAAATCCTTCGAACAACTATGAGTGCAATATCATCTCCCTAGGAAGGATTTCGTAAAATATCTGCAAATCAGGAATTTCCTGTCTCAGAAAGTAATAATTCTTCAAGCGAATGCACTAATTGAAGACAATATAAAAAAGGTTAAAATCAGAGTGTTATATGGTCATATGTTAAGTACTAAGTCTGATGACTTAGTTCAACAAAATATCAAATGGGGTAATAAATTAGGGAGACAGGATATACGGATAGAAAATTCTCTTGAGATGGCTTCGAATTTATTCATGTCAGCAAAGTTATCTGCACAGCATTATAAATCCATATTCAATCTATATTACACACCCAATAAGATTTCTAAATGCCCGGGTGACAATATGGGGAAATGTTTTCGTTGCGGATATTTATCTGCGGATGACCTTCATATTTTTTTTAGTTGCCCGAGATTAACAACTTTATTAACTCAGATTCAGAATTACCTTTCTATCATTTTGGGAAGTCAAGTTCAATTAAGTGCAACACAGATATTATTAGGTGTAGAAATGGGCGCATCAGTTCCAGTTGCACTACAACAACATGCAAATTAATATTTCTAGTAACAGCCGTATATCGGCTGGTAATAGCTTCCTGGTGGCTACAACAGGAACCGCCTTCTTTCGAATTAAGGAGGGCCCGCTTCTTCGCAGTCCATAATATGGAGTACAGTTTATATGCACTTAAAGGGCATTGGAAAAAGAAGCTTGGTTTAGAAATCTGGGGTAGAGTTACCAATTATCTGGAAAACTGCAACTTGATTGGTGGTCCTATTACCTTTTTTCTTATCTTGATAGTACTGATAGTGGTTGCATTAATGGACTATCTTACTGTATGGCTAATTCTGATTCTGTTTAACATATGTTTCTGTATCTATTATTAAAGATTTATCAATTGTATCTTATTTATTTATGCAACTTTTGGTGTATGTAAGAGTATTCTAGGCTATGTATTCTGTTAATTTCGAGTTATTTTCCGACTAATCCATGTATTTTGCAAAAAAAATAAAATAATAATAATAATAATGAAGTTTTCCAACAGTTGCGGGGTGTGGCTATGGGGGCATGCTTCTCCCCCAGCTACGCGTGTTTACACGTGGGCTGGTGGGAGAGGCATGTTCTTGGTCACACCTGTACTGTTATTGAGAACACTGAGACAGGCATTGCTCATATGTGGCGCTTTATAGACGATGTCTTCATAATATGGCAGGGATCTAGAGCGTCTGCAGAAGATTTTGTTAGTGGGATTAACATTAATTAACTGAATTTTGAATTTACAGCAACCAATGATAATGTTAAAGTTGACTTCCTTGATGTTGAGATTTATATTTTTGACAATGCAATTAAGACTAAAATGCATAGGAAGGTCACGTCAGGAAATTCCATTTTACATGCCCACAGTAGTCACCCTCGCCACTTGATAAAAAGCATTCTGAATGGGGAATTTTTAAGAATACAAAGAATATGCAATAATAAGGTAGATATCAAGGTTTGTTTGGAGGAATTCATCCAAAGGTTCTTAGCTAGGGGCTATAATAAAATTGATCTTATCGATTCTTTGAACAAGTAGTCGCCAAACAGATGAACTCCCCTGTGGTGACTACTATTGACACTGTCATACCTGAGGAGAGTAACTCCATCACGACAGAGAAAACTAAAATCAGACTAATCACGACTTTCAGTTGTCAAGAGCGAAAAATCAAACAAATTTTGAAATCCAACTGGCCCATTCTTAAGACGGACAACACTTTAGCCCCTTTGATAGACGACCATCCTGCTATCACTTTTCGTCGGGCTCCCTCTATGAGGGATGCCCTTGTTAAGACCAGTCCTGAAGTCATCAAATCTTCTAATTGGCTCTCTAACAGATCAGGATTTTTTAAATGCAGCTCTTGTAGAGCTTGCAAGTTTGGAATTAACACCACGAAATATTATGAGGCCTTCTCACGAACCGCTTGCAAGATGTATGTATGTATGTATGTAAATGTATAGGCATTTATATAGCGCACTACTTACCCGTAAGGTCCCAAGGCGCTTCGACCGCTGCGAAACCCTTCCTGGCTTCCCTGAGAGATGGTCCCTTAATGGGTATCTCAAGGGTGAGACCAGGCATCCCCGGCGGTCTGGTGGGGCCGTTAGTGAAGATGAGGCAAGCTAATGCCCAGAGTTGCCGAGTGTGATCGCTGATCAGAGTGGGCACCGAGGCGAGAGAATTATCGAGTCCGCTGACCCTGGTCCAGAAACCTGCCGCGCCGGGAATCGAACTCTGGTACCAGGCCGTCCTCTGCTCTCGGGTCTGCCGCCTCTAACCAGTCAACAGTTTGTTCACCTGTAAGACAGATCATGCTGTGTATGTGTTGGGATCTATGCTTCTTGGAATTGTGGGGATGTTGCTAGGAGGTTAGAATGTTATGATGTGAATAGCAGACAGTACAGAGGAAGCTGTGGAAGGAGCTGGAGGTCTCTTCACTTCTGACTAATAAAGACTTACTTCAACTATATAACCTGGATTGAAGATATCTTCTTTACATTGGCGACGAGGGAACCCTATACTCTGGCAGGGGCAGAGATTGGAATTGACCTCAACCCCTGGATGATACTACAACTGGATTGGACTGTGGTATACAATTTACTCCTCCAACTTTGTTTCTTACTTTTCTTCTCAAGGCAGCAGCAACCTTGTGGTATGTACATTTTACCCTATATACTGCTCTCTATCTAAATCCTGGAAGTAGATAGATAGATAGATTGAGTTTTATTCAAATTTCGAATTCTTTGACTGGCAGCTGTGCGACAAGATTTTCATTTCATTATCTTGCCACCTTTGCGCTTTATTTTTGAACATTGCTAAAGCGTTTTTCATCTCTATATTGGTAACGCTGAATGTTTAAGGAAGATTTTAAAGATTTCTACATTTTTCTCAAATTGCATCTTTCAACTTGTGCCTGCTTACTTGCTCGCGCGATTTCAAAACCACCGCCTTAAGAAGCTTCAAAACCCGCTGCCGCTTCCGAACCTGTGGACATCACCAGCTTGATTACGTACCTCCGTGATGTTGAAGACGTCATTTACGTAATCCAACGTGGCGGCCATCTTTGTTTGGGATTCTTTGCAAGCATCTACGTGGGAGCGTCATTGCGTGATTCAGAGTGGCGGCCATCTTGGTTGTCCAGGAAGCTTCGTTTGCCCATTCTGATGTGTTTATGGGCTGTGTAGTATTTGAGACTGTTTTCCCTTTAGCGCGTTATCGTCCTGCTTGCCGGTTGAACTGAATTTAGACTGCTGAACTGCCGATTTCTTCCCTGATTGGATTGCAATACTGCTGAACTGCCGATTTCTTCCATGATTTGATTGCAATTACTTCTACTTTGAGTATTTACTTATTTACTGTATTAATCTTCTTTGATTTAAAAAAAAGAAGGGAAAAAGGTGCTGTTAATTATTTACAAAGGTGCTATTGATTATTTACCATGGGTGATCAAACCTTTTCTACTCCCCCTTCCTTCCTCCCTACTCCTGGTGAACCCCCAATACCTTGGAAAGAATGGAAGAAATTGTTCCTCACATATGTTTTAGCATCTGGTGCGGACAAATATGGTCCTGTTCGCAAACAACCCATTCTTCTTCATAATTTGGGGGTGGAAGGTAGAAGATTATACGAAGATTTGCCCGAGATATCTTTAGGTGTGGGAGATGGTCATGCTGCTAATGTCTATGACATGAGTATGTTGATGCTAGAGAAAAGGTTCATCACAAAAATTAATACTCTTTTAGAAAGGCATAAGTTCTTTTGTCGGGTTCAAAAAGCAGATGAAGATTTTGCAACTTATGTGGCAGCCTTGCGGGGATTGTCACTTAATTGTCAGTTTAAAGATTTGACAGATTCTCTGATCCGTGATCAGATCGTCAGGTGCACTAATAATAAAAGGGTGCGAGAGAAGTTACTTAGTAAAGATTGTAACTTAGAAGAAGCTATTGAGATCGTTAAAGCTATAGAAAATACTGACTTATGGATAAAAGAAATGGATAAATGTTCTGGTTCTCTATCTAAAGATAGTGTGGCAAAGGAATCAGAGTCTAGTGTAAAATCTCAAACACAAGCATTTGTTGATGAAACTAAAGTTAAGAAGTTTGATTCTAAAAGCAATAAGTTGTCTAACTACCATCCTCCAAATTATCGTCCTCCAAATTTTGTGCAACAAGGGAATTCACGTCTTGTGAAATGTTATAGATGCGGATCTCCAGGACACATTGCATCGAGTCCTCGTTGTACAGCTAGAAATGCTATTTGCAGAGGATGTGGAAAGAGGGGTCACGTAGTTAAAGCTTGCAATGCTAAGACTCAATATGTTAATGAAATTGATGACTCTTGCGAAAATATTGAGAATTTAATGCTGTGTGTAGATGGGCTGGTTTTAAGTGAAAATTGTCCTTGCGTACAAGACCCTATTTGTCTTGTTGATGTGGCTACTGAGAGTACAGATAAGCTTGAGAAGCCACATTGTTTAATCAATTTTGATTCTAGAGATCCTATGCATGCTCAAACTAGAAATGTTAACATGCTGGTAGATTCAGGAAGCCTTTATACCCTGTTGTCCAAAGATATGTATGTAGAAATTTGGGATGGTGATGTGGATCTCAACTCTTGGACCTCTCCGGATATAAGAGCTGTAGGATATGGTGGAAAGACCATTGACATCTTAGGTCTCAAATGGATGGTAATCACATTTCAAAATAAAAAAGTGTTTGGGAGAGTGTATCTCACTAAGCAAGGGTCTAACTTGCTTGGTTGGCGTCACCAGAAAGATCTAGGAATTATACTAAATCCCAATGCTCCTGAACCTGTTTCTTCATTCTCTGTTCTTAATGTTGATACTTTTGAGACAGATGTGATGAAGAAGTTTCCTAATGTTTTTACGGAAAAGTTAGGAAAATTGAAAGGATTTTCTCATAAGATCATTCTTAAGAAAAATGCGGTAGCTGTGGTTCATAAAGTAAGAAATTTACCACACTTGATGAGAGAACCCCTGAAAGTAGAATTGGATAAATTATTAGATCTGAAGATTATAGAACCTATTGAGGCATCTGAGTGGCTCGCCCCCATTGTGGTCGCGCCCAAGGATGGTGGGACCAAAATTCGTCTCTGTGTAGACTTACGCGATCTAAATAAGAATATATGGGTCGATAGGCAACCATTGCCTAATATTTCTGAAATGTTAAGTGCCATGGGTGGTGGTGTGATATTCAGTGTAATTGACATGTCTGCAGCCTATCACCAAATTGACTTAGACGAGAAATCAAGACACCTTACCTCGTTTGTAACTCCACTGGGGGCATTTCGCTATTGCAGGATGCCATTTGGGTTGGCTTCAGCGTCAGCGGTGTTTCAGAGAGTGATGGAAAGAGTCTTAGGAGGTATTGAGAATGTATTATGTTTTCAGGATGACGTATTAGTCGTTGGAAAGCATTGTCAACATCATGATAAGATTTTAACACAAGTTCTGGAGCGTATGGAGGTTAATGGTCTAACCATAAAAAAGGAAAAATGTCAATTGAAGAGAGATTGTGTGACGTATCTAGGTCATGAGATATCAGGTTTAGGTATTAAACCAAAGAAAAGCATAATTTCTGCAATTAATGATGCTCCTACGCCAACAACTAAAGATCAGCTAAGATCTTTTTTGGGGTTAGCTGAATATTGTTCTAAGTTTATTAGAAATTTTTCAGATGTGGTTGAGCCTTTGAGGCGTTTAATGAAGAATGGTGTGTTTTTTGAATGGGATCAAGAATGTGAGAATTCTTTCAAGCGCGTGAAAGTAGGAATTATTCATGCACCTACTTTAGGTCATTTCGACGTTAAGGCCAAAACTTTGGTTACCACTGATGCTAGTGCTGTGGGACTTGGGGCTGTACTCTCTCAGGTATCTGATGGTGTGGAAAGGATTATAGGTTTTGCATCTAGGAGGTTACAGGGTGCAGAAGTGTCTTACTCGGTGATTGAGAGGGAGGCTCTTGCTTGCACATGGGGAATTAAGCACTTTAGATATTTTCTTTGGGGTTTGCCCTTCAAAGTGCGTACAGATCATAAGCCTCTTGTACATTTATTTAAAGGAGGTAGAGGCTTGGAGGGTAATGTCACCCCTAGGATATCGAAATGGATTTTATCAGTACTTGATTATAATTTTCAGATGGAATATGTGAGAGGAGAGAAAAATGTTATTGCGGATTGTTTGTCCAGGATGCCTGTAGACTTAGTAGATCTGGTAGAAGTTGAAGACCCTGCAATTAGTTGTGATGAGATTCTTGCTTTTGATAAAAGTGATTGGGAATCTGCCATGGCTGATGATCAAATAATTCCTTTGGTTATGAAACTTGTCTCTGGGGGGTGGTCTAAGGAATCCTCCAATGACACTCGCTTGAAGGGTTATTCTAATGTGGAAGCTGAATTGAGTGTATCTGAGGGCAAGTTGTGGAGGAGAAACCTTTTGGTGCCACTGTGTAATCTTAGATCAAAGATCATGAATATTGCTCATGAAGGTCATTTGGGGAGGAACATGACCAAGAGAAGGATTCGCGAATCCTATTGGTGGCCAGGGATGGATGGTGAGATTGATGAGTTAGTCAGGAATTGTCATGCGTGTGCTGCTAGCGATAAAACGAAAGTCATTAGGCAGCCTTCTCTCTCCTGTGTTGAATTTCCGGTAAGGCCCTGGGAGAAATTAGCGATTGATTTCTTGGGACCAATTTCTAAATTAGGTACTCGGAATAGATTTATAATGGTTCTTGTGGACTATCATTCTAAGTGGTTTGTAATGGAGTCCACTGAAAGTATTGACACTAAGAGAGTGATAAACTTTTTGGAAAGAACATTTTTAAATGAAGGTATTCCAAAGACTTTGGTATCAGATAATGGTGTGCAGCTGGTATCAAGACAAATGAAGGAGTTTTTGGATGGCATGGGGATTTGTCATGAGAAGGTTGCATTGTTTAGGCCACAGGCCAATGGCCTTGTGGAAAGGATCAATAGATTATTGATGGAGAACATTCAGTTGTCATTAGCGAATGGTTTGGTGTGGGCTGAGGAGCTTAAGAAAATGGTCTGGTCTTATTGAATAACTCCACATTCAGTCACCGGTATCTCTCCTTTTGTCTCCCTAAAAGAGTGTGAGCCTGGTTTGAAGGAAGTTCCGGGTTGGCTGAAGAACAAAGAATGTGTGTGGGTTGACCGATCTAGTGTGAAAGATTGTGTTGTCAGTAGGCAGCGTGATTCTACAGATTCATACAATCTCAGAATGAGGGTGAAAGATCCGAATATATGTGTTGATGATTGGGTAGTGACAAAGAAATGTGGTATTGTAACTAAAGGTGAAAGCAAATATTCTCAACCTAAACAAGTAAAGTTTGTGAAGAAAAATGTTCTCATTCTAAATAATGGTTCTGCTTGGAGCTGTGGCAATGTTGCAAAGTGTAATGCTCCATAGACTTTTATTTGTTCCTGTATGCTTTATTTTTCTTTATATATTTCATTTGTACATTTCTTCTGATATTGTAATGGGGGAGATGTGTTGGGATCTATGCTTCTTGGAATTGTGGGGATGTTGCTAGGAGGTTAGAATGTTATGATGTGAATAGCAGACAGTACAGAGGAAGCTGTGGAAGGAGCTGGAGGTCTCTTCACCTCTGACTAATAAAGACTTACTTCAACTATATAACCTGGATTGAAGATATCTTCTTTACAGTATATCTTACAATGTACTTGCAATCTGCAGTATATTGAGAGTACTAAGCTCCAGGTGTTCAATCGTGTTTTACAGCACCTTCGGGCGATAGTTAATTCCGACTCCAATTATCCTGTGGCGCGTCACTTCAAGTTAGTTCATAACAACAATCTCAATGATTTGAAATACTATGTCATTGACGCAGTTCCTTTCTCCAAAAGAGGTGGAGATTGAGAAAGGAAATTAAGACAATTAGAGAGCCACTACATTGTACTTCTTAATACTAAGATCCCTAATAGTCTTAACATGGGGGAGGACTTACACAACTTTTTATAAACTACTTTTATAAATCTTTTTAACCCTTTTAGGATGTACTTTACTCTAAGGGATTTTAATTATTATTTAGTTTTTAGGTGAAGGCTTGTCCCCTTCTTTTAATCCTCGATGTAACTCCCTTTTGTTATTGCATATATCTGAACTCATAACTATTTTAGTCCATTGGGTCTTAGTTGTATCCTTTATTGCCCTGTTCTTAAAGCGCGTTTTTTATATTGGTTTTACTGTTTTTATGGTTTTACCAGTCTCTATACGTGCTGAGGATGATATTTTAGAACTGGCTGGGCTTTAAACAAATTTGTGAGTAATTATTGAATCTAATTCTCAAACTATGGAGTAAACCCTGTATATTTTGGTTTTTCTATTTTACTCTATATCGTTGTGATTATCTTCCTGTTATTGCATTTAATTATTTATACTCTGTATTATTGCACTGCATTTTTTAGGTCAATGATTTTATGTATTCATACATTGTCATTTGCACTTTATCTGATTAATGCTGCTAACTATATGATTAATATAAAGAATTTTCCGGTTTGCCACGTTTTTCACTTCACAAGCACATTGCACTGTATTCTAATTAAGGGTATCTGCTATATACCTTATAATGCTTAGGTATTTAAGCTCTCTTCACATTATCATGATTTTACCTATTGCACTATTTTGCACTTTTTATTGTAATTATTCCTATTTACTGTGATCAATTCCTTACGTGTCCCCAGAACTAGCCTCTATAGGGATTTACGTTTCTGGTATAACATTAGTTAGGTATATTCATTTGGGCGCTTGCCCGATATATATATTTTTTTAGTGATCTAGTTACAATGCCCTTTTTTAGATTCGTAAATTGTGGCGTAATTATTATTTTACACTATGTAGATTGATTTTAGAAGCTAGATCATGAGAATTACACTTGAGACTGTATTCAGTTATTACTTTGTCTCTTGTATTGATTACGAATTACCTTGATTACTTCACCAGATTTTTACATTCTGTAATGAAAAAACTGAGTATTTCTTCTATGTTTATGGCATGAAGGAGGTGGGGTATAATGGGATTGTAAATAGTATGTAAACCCTGGTCTCCCTGGGCATGTCATGTGATCAAGTCTGGGTTTCCTAGACGAAATGCGTCATGCTGCTGCCCATTTTGGAATAAAGCACCTACTTTGCACTGTCAACTTTGGTGGTCTGTACCTGATTTCTGCGCATTTCTTCGTGCCTCAGGATTGTGTATATATATTCACTGAAAAAACCATAGGTTTCACACCAGTTATAGTTAGCTGGAAATTTTACTGACATAAAACCATTGAAATTCCCACGTTATAGTTAGTTGGACTCACTATAACTTGCGCGCCTGCAATGCACTGCTGATGATGTCACATATTACATCACTCATGACATGGTCAGTGACATCACTCATGACATCACTGATGACACCATCCAGTGAATGTGTGTCTTTCTGAAATATCAATATGTTTTATATATGTATTTGTAAAGGAAGATGGACGAATAAATGTTTAAATAAGTGTGTAAATGTATGTTTATTTTTTATAAAATATTGATTGGTTAACTGGCTTATAAAGTGTATATTAGTGAATACATATATTAGCGAGTAATTTTTAAATATTTTAAATATATGTATCAGTGTTTCACTTTGTGTATAAGTGGCTGCATGGGTTGGTGACTGACTCACTGTTCGTATGTGTTTTTAAGACAGCGTATGTGCAGGACTGTATGGGTGGATAAGTGTGAATATGTGTGTGTTAGTGAGTGAATGCCTGCCTCACTAGTGTTTTTATGAGTAACTGCATATGTTTTAATCTAGTATATGTGAGTATTGATGTATATAAGTGAGTATATGTGAGTGAGAGATTGAAAGAGTTCCTGTTTAAATAAGTATGTGTTTCTATAAGTGATTGTTTAAGACAGTAAGTATGTGTAAGTTTCCTTAGAAGTAATGTACTAGTGTGTGTATAGCTGTATATGCAAATAAATGGATGTTCAATAGTTTATTTGCATGTGTGAGTTTGTGTGTGAGTAACTTTTGGATGACTGTCGGTGTGTAACAGGATGTTAAATGTGTATCACTACATATGATGAGTGAGTATATGTATAAGTGACTATATAAAACTGTTTCTGAATGAGAGGATGTGTATATAGATGGAGGAATTACTGAATTGGTTGTTGTAACTGGTATGGGTATCTCAATTTTTTTGAAAATGTTAGTTTCTATTTCTGAATATGTGTTTCAAGGGTTACATTACACCCAAAGGAGGTCTGTCAGTCTGTCACAAGGATGGTGTCATCAGTGATGTCATGAGTGATGTCACTGACCATGTCATGAGTGATGTAATATGTGACGTCATCAGCAGTGCATTGCAGGCGTGCAAGGTATAGTGAGTCCAACTAAATATAACGTGGGAATTTCAATTGTTTTATGTCAGTAAAATTTCCAGCTAACTATAACTGGTGTGAAACCTATGTTTTTTTCAGTGAATTTAATAGTTTTTTTTAATGCTGATTCCTAACTATAACTGGTGTGAAACCTATGTTTTTTTCAGTGAATTTCATAGGTTTTTTAAATGCTAATTCCTAACTATATTTAAGGCCCCAAACCTATGTTTTTTTCTGTAAATTTAAAAATGTTGTTAATAGCAAATGTCTATAGCTATGAAATGTAATATTTTCGAAAATGAATAAATCCTATTTTATATTTGTATTTAAAACAATTTTTTTAATGTATATATTTTTTTTTTGCCCTGGAGTGCTCTCGGGGAGTGCCCCGGTGAGCGCCCCGGAAAGCGTAGTTTTTTTGAAGCGCCCCAGGGCGCGCTCCGGAGAGCGTCCCGTTAGCGCTATTGCTGCAAACGTAAACAACATTGTGACGTATCGCGTAGCCGCGTCCACGTGATACACACAGGGTAAGCGCACCCGGAAGCACACGAGCGATTACGATCGCACAACGTAAACATCCGATGCGCTTACGCGACGCGACCCGGGGCGCACCTACGGGCGCGCCGGGGGGCGCGTCGCGTAAGCGCGTCGGGTCATGTGACCTGAAAATAACACTTTTAATTGGTGCAGAACAGTTTTGGTTTCATAATGATGAAATTCCTAGTCTTGTGACCTGAAAATAACACTTCTCATTGGTTCAGGACATTTTTTTTTCCAAATGATGAAAGACCCCACCTTTTTTCCTTATTCTGACTTTGTCCTTTGAATGGGGAAGACCTGTTTTGAGATCTTTTAGGTATAATTTGTACTTTGAAATGGCTACAGTTGCAGCATCAGCTGGAGCATCTCCACCACCACCACCACCACCACCACCACCACCAAGAGGACCACCACAACATCACATTGGTGTTCAAGAAGAAGAGGAGCAGGAGGAGGAAGAGGAGGAGGGGACGAGGAGGAGGTGGCTGGAAGAACACAATACCCCATACCAACTCAAGCCACACATTGTATAGGAGTTTTTTTCCATCCCTGAGGGAAAAAAGAAAGTGAATGCGGCAAAGGTGACTTGCCTTATCTGTGACACGGAACTCTCAAGGGGTAACCCAAATAATAAATATTCATTTGGGAACAATACCATGATAAGGCACATGCAGCGCAAGCACCCTAACAACTATGCTGCCGCGGAAATGAGAGAACTGGCCAGCAACCCTCCCCAATCTACACCCAGCACCTCCAAACGAAAACAACCCACTCCATCGGGACCAGAGACAAGGGAGACAATCCCTTGCATTCAACCACGATTTGGAGAATTTAGGGTCACCTGTATTTTTTGTGGTAAGACCATCTCCTATGGTGAGCAGAGCCTAAAGCTCATCCTCCTTGCTGGTGACAACCACAATTGCCCCAAAAAACCCTAATTTTTTCCTGATTTTTTTTTGCTCCTGTTGAGCCATTTTCAAGTCCCTGTTTTTTGTTTCTGCCCATAAAAATAACCAAAAAAAACACAAAATAGTTAATAAAAGCTAAAAAAGTACATGTTCAAAAAAGATTAAAAAAATATAAAACAACAAAAAGAAGAAAAAAAAGTTATTTTTAGAACTACCTCCAATTTCTAAAAAAAAGGCTAAATTTTTTTAAAACTCTTATCATTCATTTTTCCCCATGGCACGCTCCCCAGTCCGCTCCCCGGTGCGCGTACCGGGCATTCCCCCGCGCAAATCAAAAGCCCTTTTATAGCCCCTACATCAAACCTAGGGGGTCAAGGGGGGTCTACTCTGCCCCCTTATGGTCATTTCCCCCTTTGTTTTTCCCACCTCTTGTGTCTTGATCCTACCGAGACACAAGATGGCGGCCGCTCCGGAATGTTTCGAATGTTTACAGACACCCGAGAGCCAATCAGCTTTCCGTGCGCACCTCGCGTTGCGCGCCAAGAGCGCTCCCCGAAGCGCGTACCGGGGCGCTGCAATAAATATATATATTTTTTTGAACCTAAATTACTCAAAAACCACTGGAGCACAGATCTTGAGACATAGCAAAGGCACATCGGGCTACCAGTCCCTACAATTTTGCCAAGTTTGGTGGAAATCCATTCAGCCGTTCGGGCTAAAAGTGAGGTCGACCGCCCTATGGAAATTAACATGGGGAAAACACGTTTTGAGACCCCCCTTTTATCTCAGCCCCCGCTTGACGAATCCCCCCCCCCAAACTTTCTAGGAAGGACCAGAGCTCCGCGAGGCAAATTTGAGGAAATTTTCAGGCAGATACGTCAACCGGCGCCCAAGTTATTCACAATAGAATTTTGAGATTTTGCATTGAAAAAAATCCTAACTATAACTACCTACTGGTGACCGCCAGTAGGTAATATATATATATATATATATATATATATATATATATATATATATATACATATATATATATATATATATATATATGTATATATATATATGTATATATATATATATATATATATATATATATATATATATATATATATATATATATATATATATATATATATGTATATATATATATATATATATAAGCTATATTTGGTTTAAGGATAAAACCATGAAAGGAGTACAGATATAGAATAACACATCCAATAAAATCCATCCTTAAAACATACTACATTTAAAGACACTTATTTAGCCACAATTGTTGAAAGTAACCCCATGCAAAAATTTCATCACAACTATTCTTCAACCTTACAGCAACTTTTCATAAACTGAGAAAGTTGAGAATGAAGTTTCCTGAAAGTATCTGCTAATAAATAAGGGTGGGGCTGACCTGAAAAAAATGGCCCTTTTCAGTACAGGGAGAAGATATAATTTCCTACGGACAGAACAAAAATGACAAAAAATGGCAAAATGTAAGGTGTCCTGCAGCGACCTATTGCCACAGCCGCAGGACTAAGGGCCAGATGTAGGTAAATCATATTTACCGACTCTGAAATACCGAATGTTACCGATTCGGTATTTCATAGTCGGTAAATATGAAGGGGGGAGATGTAGGTATTTCCAGATGTGGAAATACCGAATGCTTAGAATTCGTTATTTACCGATTCGGTAATTACCGAATCGGTATTTCCTATTGATTCCTATGGGCTGTGAAGCCCATAGGAATGAATGGGAAATACTGATTCGGTGATTACCGAATCGGTAAATACCGACTTTTGCAAGGGTGCAGGGGGTGTCACTTTGACACCCTCTGGCACCCCAAAAATAGGCATGTGCAATTGGATTGGGTGTTAAAATACTGAATTTGTAGGGCCTTTGGGACTCAGAAGAGTCCCACCTACATCTGAGATTTACCGGATCTGTAAAAATATCGATTTGGTATTTTACAGAATCAGTAAATTTACAGAATCAGTAAATTTACTGATTCTGTAAAAAAAATGCCCCTACATACCATTTCAGAAATACCGGTCGGTAACGGCCGAAAATATCGATTTTCGGCCGTTACCGACCGACCTACATCTGGCCCTAAATCTTTTGGCCCCAATTCCCACAGCGAGGGTAGGCTAACAAAAATGGCAATAGATCCAGCCGAAACCTTGTTAATAAAAAACGATCATGCCGGCTTTTAACACATAAGAGGTATGGCTCTGTGGAGAGTACGCTTTCATCAAAATATATTGATGAGCACTGGGCTTCAATAAAGTGCCCTCTTGCCTGGCCGATAGTCTCCATTTGAAAAAGTGATCTTTCACCAAACCATGGTCCTTCTTACTGATTCCATCTGGGTTATCAATTAATTCCACCATTCCTAGGCTCAAAAGGTGTCACAAATATATTTAAACCAAGGGATATGAAGAAATTAATCAATGTCCTTGCTCAATTGTATTCAGTTTGGGACCAGATACTCACCCAAAGAGAAAGGGGGCAAAAAGATAAAGTATCATATAAAACAGCCATGCCCGTTTCTTTGTGTACCACAAATGTACGGGCACTTTGTAGAACACACAAAAAGCGTCTCAGAAAAGCATTCTCAATCGTTTGCAACTCATTCAGGTTGATGTATTGGCAGATCTCACTACCATATGCTATTTTCAAGATACACTTAGCCCTATAAATCTTTAAGATGGCCCCAACAGGTCCGCTGCCCAACCAGGATGGGTAGTTAAAATCAGCAGCGTTTGCCCTAATGAAATCCTCCCTCTTCCTCTTAAGCAAAGGGCGCCAGCTTAGGGTGGAATGGAACAACAAACCAAGATAGGAAAACACGCTAGTCTTTGGCACGGGAGAAGGTCCGACTTTGAATGTGGACGATTTAGTAGAGGGCGGGCCAACCACCATCACATACGATGTTTGTCATTCACTGAGAGATCTAGTTCCTCCATTAAATAGACAAAGGAATCCAAAAAAGACTGTAGACACCTGGCAGTTCTCACCAATAAAACCGAGTCATCTGCATATAATAAGACTGGTAGGCAATGATTCCCCACCTGTGGACAATCTACCTGAAGATCCGCTAAACTTAGCCCAAATTTATTAATATATAAATTAAAAAGAAAGGGGACCAGGATGCATCCCTGCTGCACTCCTCTTCGGAGCCTTTAGATCTTTACAATAGCGTACCGCTGCAACGGTGTTGCTATAAAGATCTCTCAAAAATAAAATAATGTCCCGGTCCACCCCTATAGATTGCATTATCTGCCAGTGCTTGGCTCTGTTAACACGTTTGAATGCTGATAAGAGATCAATAAATGCCAGGTTGATGGTACCGGGAAGAGCAATGGTGTATGTGCTAAGGACTAAGTATACATCAGGCATTGATCTACTGTTAACTGTTAACCACCTTGACCACAGAGTCAAGCAACGTGATGGGCCTGTAACAGTGGGCAATGTCCCTATCCCCTCATTAAAAACAGGGACTATGATGGACGTTGCCCATGAGGAAAGGGGACCAGCCATCAATGCCACTTTGATAAGGGTGGTCAAAACTGGGGCACAAATCTTGCACGAAGATGTCCGGTGGTATACTGTCTCGGCTGGAGCTCAATTCTTAGACAGTCCAAGGATACCCTTATTAATCTCCTCATCAGAGAATATGAAAACGGCCCACAGCCCCACAGGATGCGGAAATCGAGGTTGTAGATTTCCTCAAATTGGGCCAACCAACTGTCTTCAGAAATATATGCCTCCATAGGAGAGGCAGAGTTGGCTGCATAAAAAGTGGCAGTTGCTGATGCTCCAACATTTAGAACTACTTCTCAAGGTGCTGGACACAGTCAGATCTGACCAGGCCTCCTCCTTCAGGATGATCTTGTGTCTGTCAGTGCTAGTTTGTATAAGCTGCGGGTCTTTTCACTTAGGAGGGATCCCTGGTTTTAGCATGCAGTGCACTCTTGAGATTTGAGAGTCAAACCACCTTGACAGCGAACCCTGTTTCCGTAATGGGGGCCTTCATGAGGAATGAAATAGTGTCTGAAATCGCAGAAAAGGCCTTCAGAACACACACAGGACTGCTCAGTTGGGAGGTGCAAAATTAAAAACTATTCCTACATTGAGTATAATGGGAATAATAAAAGGAATCTGGAGTTGTCTGTGACCACTTAAACCGTCTGCCCCATCTGTGGCTTTGGTGACACCTCTTTTAGCCACCCTGTGGGTTTTGCCAACATGGACCAATAGAAAGTAACACAGGTCAGGTTATGATCACTAAAGTGGCTCAAGGGTATCACAAAATCAGAAATATAAGGAAAAGGAAATGCAGAACCAAAAATAAAATCAATAAATGACTCACCCCCCACCCTCGTAGGGGACAGCTTAGTCCATAGGTGGAACCAAATTAAATTGGTTCAATATGGCATTAAGTCTGGTACCCTGTTGTGTGTGTTCCAAATGCATCCCAGACATAAGAAAACATCCTAAAGCGTCTACACCTCCTACTCTCAGGTCTTCGCATAAATGGACGTTAAAATAACCGCCAACCATTACATTTGTAGTAGACAGACTCAAACCTTTGAAATTCCTTAGATTAGAGCCCAAACCATCAATCTCTGGAGGGGAGGAGATAGCGTTATAAAAACTCAACGGAAGCAGCTTACGAGATCCTGTGGAAAACACAAGAGCTTGCAGGGTGGCACTTCTGTTGGGTGTATAACCAGACTACATCTGATAGCTAAAGAACCAAAAATAACCAACCCCGCCCTTTGATCTACCCGCCCGTGAAGGGGGTGCAGATTCAAAAAAAGTCTTATACCCATCCAAGAAAAAGCAATTCTGAATAGCCCAAGTCTCCTATACTCAGATTATGTCAAATCCTTTGATGAAGCACAGCCTCTTGGGGTTAGCAAACTTGCCAACAAGTCCAGTGATGTTCAAGCAAATTACTTTACATTCCTTACAGTCCTTGCAGTCATCAGCCAAAACTTCTAAGGGATTCTGGTCTAGAGAGGCATTCTACTGCACAATCTGAAGATTGTCCCCTACCAGTCAAAATAACCATCCAAGGATGATAATGGAGCGAACCTACATCTCCTAATCATTTCTTCCAATTATAACTTCAATTTTGGCACCACTAAAGGTCTTGCCCTTTCCTGGCTAGTGGTACAGTTCTATGTATCTCCTGTTCCTTTATTTTCAGGAGTTTCCTCAAACCATGAAGGAAAAGTACCATCATCAAATGATGCTGTCTCTCTCTTTGCAAAATGTGTTCTAAACACAGTCCTCCTCTGTGCTCTCAAAGATTAAACATTTTGTGGTGGGTTCCAGGCAACAATCTGTGAGTTTTGTGAGGTCGGAGCAAATCCTATCACTGCTACCCCTCCCACAGTACCTGGAACAACAGGATTAGGTATGATATCAATTTGTGCAGTTGTAACAGGAGTTGCTAATATCTCAGCTGATACAATCTGTGACACTAGTGCCGGAATAGTCACAATTGAAACATTAACACATGAAGCAATTACAATAGAGGCTGCTTCAACTTGTGTCGTTGTAATTGGATGTGCTGGAAGTGATCTCTCAATCTGAATTGTATTCGGGTCAACAGGAGCTGTAGCCACTGTGCCACTAATAGTTGTAACACTTTCTGTACCTGAAGTTGGAGCCATGTATGGTGGTAGATGTGAAGACAATAAACATCTAAAATAACATCCCCTGAATTCCTGCCAGTCAGTTTTTCTCGCAGAAGCCCCATCGTCATTTCCCTGCTTTTGATTCTTTGTAGACTTTCTGTCATTATTGCTGGGTACATTCTAGCTCCCTCAACTACACATTTCCCCCATCTCTTTTGATGTTCATCCCATTAAGCATTCACGTAATTCTGTGCTACCCTCTTTGCTCTATTCTGATACCTTTCTCTCTCTTTGGATTGAGCTGATCCCTCTCAGACATTTAATGGTTCATACCGTGTGGGTCTAGGAAGAGGTTTCATTAAATATAACTTTTCCCTCAAATGTTCAATAATTTTAAATCAAAAGTACCATATTGTGGAAAGCTGAATGCTCCTTTATTTTCAATGATCTTGTACCATTCACAAAGCCTCAAATATTTTTTAAGCTATACATTTGTCGCCATAAAATGACCCGGCGTACATTCTAGTGGTGCCTCTGCACCCTCATGAAGAGGAACTCTCCCACCAACCCTCATTAAAGAGCTAAAAAATATTTCATGATTACAAATATTCTGCAATAAATGAGCAATTATCAACTCAGTAAGTTTCAATGTTATTGTTCAGTTTATAGTTCTGTACATATTAACTTTATTGTCCTATCCCACCACAATTTTTATTGTTGTAAGCCTAATGCAGATTAGCACCTGATGATTTACTGAATAATCCCAGATTACAAACTGACCAATCCCAGCGCCACACTTTCTGATGTAATTCTTGCTCCTTGCAGTGGTTTACCCTCGTTTACAATTTTCTAGTACACAAAATTCCATAACTTTTAGCAAGCGCAATAAACAAAATAGTTTTGGTCTGCTCCTCTAAAGAATTAAAAATAGTTCAGTCACGCAAGAAATAATTGAAAGTATAATCCTTCCAACCCCCTCATATACACAAAGATGAGATCTCAACCAGTGGAAAATCACCCTGTCAGGTATAGTTACCCCTTGGCGTAATAGATTTAACCAGCACCAATCAATATAAGTATGATCACAACAATCAATTATAGTTCCTATCTTAATTATACTGTTGATTGTACCTCACAAACCTGCACCACAAAACGTCAGTAGACAAATGAGACCACAACTTATCATACTTAACTATCCCGAGATCTTAGACTACTCCGAGTCTGGTAACAATTTCAACTGCTCATGAACACAACTTTTCTATTAACTTTACCAAATCACAAGACTTCAATTTATTAACGAAATTCGACAAAGAGAATTTTGAGGCAGAACCCTATTGATTTTCACACTTCCACCACTGCAAACACTTTCGGAACTGCAAAATCCTTCAATCTTCAAGTTCTGGCTTTGGACTTAAGGGACATGGGCAATTCTAAACTTGGGCAATATATCTCAGTTCCTTCTCTCCTGTGACCTGAACCGTCCTCTCGCACCTACTTGATGGAACAGGGTTTTCTACATCTAACTTTTTAGGTGTAATCATTAAATAACCCTTGACATTGGTTGTATGGACCACTGTTAGTGAACAAGGAAACGTTACAAGGAGCAATAATCTACGTCAAATATTTAAAAGATAAAGGGCCAGATGTAGGTAATCCCAGATTACCGATTCTTAAATACCGAATCATACCGATTCGGTATTTAAGAACAGGCAAATGGGATGTAGGTAATTTTACCGAAAAATTACCGAATCGGTAAGTTTCGGTAATTACCGAATCGGTATGTACCGATTCAGTATTTGCCATTCATTCCTATGGGCCTGGAGGCCCATAGGAATGAATGTCAATTACCGAATCTGTAAATACCGATTCGGTAATTGGGGAAAACATTGAAGGGTGGAATGGTGTCACTTTGACAACCTGTTGCACCCCTCAATTGTGTATGGGTGCACATGTTGCAGACATACATGCCCTAAGGGCATGTATGTCTGCAACATGGAACTGAAGCAATTTGCATAAAATAGCTTTTTGTTTTTTTTTCTTTATTTACTACCAACTTGTAGTTGGTGGTAAATAACGAATCCCAAAAAGGGGAAAGCACTCATTTGAGTGCTCCCTACATTGCTAATTCGGCAATTTACCAATTCGGTATTTTAAGGAATCTGTAATTTACCGATTCCTTAAAATACTGAATTGGTAAATTACCGAATTAGCAATTTGGGCACCTACATCTCAGTAGCCTAATTCCGGTCGGTAACGGCCGAAATTTGGTAATTTCGGACGTTACAGACCGGAATTACACTTCCTACATCTGGCCCAAAATTATTAAAGACTTTTGTACAGTTAATAAAGATAATTTGAGTGAGTTAAAGGGTTTTATTAATCAGTTATTTTAGATCCTTATTTATTCAATAAGCAGTAGAACCTTATTAAGATGTTGGTCCGACCGCCGCATCACGATGTGGCGATCGGAGGCAGCAGGTAGAGGGACCGACTGCTGCTGTTCCGGCGGGCTCAAGGAGCCCATCAGCTCAGCATTTGAAATGTTTTCCCTACAATAAGGGCGGTGCCTGCTCAGGCACCGCTGTTGGGATTATGATGTCCCTTTCGGTCTGCCTTTCCTTGGCGGTCCGACTACCATAGAAAGGCACAAGAAAACGGACTTTGGGGGCCCCTAGCAGAGCCCCTTCACCCCGGAGCCGCCACTATGAGGCCTGAGTGGCACCCGTGCTGCCCCCCCCTAAACATCATTGCACCATGTGGCAGGCACGGTGCAGGGATGTTTAAAAAGTGTATGTTTACTATGGTTGCTTGTGCTGTGGTCCGCAGCACAAGTCGCAATAGTAAGCATAGACTTTACGACTGCCGTGGAGACGGTTACAACATAATTTAGGACCTCTGACTCCTGGTCGGGTGGTCCTGTTTCCGACACGATGCCGGTTGGATGCTCGTCCGACCGGCATCGCAATAGGGCCCTTTGTTTTTAAGATTCAGCATTACTAATTATTATGTACCCAAAAATCGATATTTCAATATAAGGAAAAATACAATATTTGCCAGAATTACAGTTAAAACTGAAATAATACAGTAATCTTATTCCATAAAGGAAATTCCCTAATCTAAATTAAAGTAAGATTGGAATAGAATAAGGTGTCAGTTCAGATACGCAATAAAGAGTACTGATGACATTTTCTATAAGTGAAAATGTAACCTATCCTGAAGAGAGATACCCTAAGGACACTAAAGTCCAAAGTGCTTTTGCTATCAAAAGCCAGAGGGTTGGGTGAAAGAGTGTCTGAACCTACTCTAAGGACACACACTAATATAAACATGCAATATTCTAGATGGTAACCAGTTTCTCTTTCTTCATTCACAAATTCCAATAGGATTTCCATAAAGTCCTGGGAATAGGTCAATTTTTCAGTTCTTCCGTCTTCATAAATAGGCTACAGACACACACGTCTAGGAAAAGATACTTCGTATTTTGCGGTTCAGACATCCTTCCCATCTCCTCTCCTTCCGGTGAGAATCTCGCTATCAGCTGTCCAATACAAAACAAATGCCTATTTACTAGCTAACAGAAGGCTTTTGGAAAATTACAGCATCTGCTGCAAAATAGAAAAATGCCCCTTGCAAAACAACAACTCGATGTGGAAATAGGTCTTTCAATGCTAAAGTGAAGCTTCCATTAACCCCTTCGATGCTCATGACGGAACGGTTCCGTCATGAGGCACAGTGGAGCTGTGCTGATGACGGAACCGTTCCGTCATGACCACACCCATTATAATTGTTCCTCAGCACCGGAGGGGAACATGTCCAGCAGCAATGTGATTAATTTGGCATTAGAAGTTAGGCTAACACAAATCAGCACTTACGTAACTTGACTTGTAGGCTTTTTACATCTAGGTATGGCTACCTACTTCAAAATTTGCATTTATTATATATATGCATGCTACTTAAACATAAACCTTTGCACATTTTAATTAAAATGTGTTCTTGTTTGCAAATGAGAAATTAGCTACTGTATAGGCGACCAATAACCCACATGTTGCCACTAATGTTTCACCCTCATCAAACATAGGAAATAAAAAATTACCAGACACTACCTTCAATTTTCTTTCCACAAGCGTGGATTTTAATCTACTAAAACAATACAACCCTCTGAGTTACCATGGAGCAGATCAGGACTGGAAATACATTTGTTTTCAGAAATCTTTGCAGTGACAAGTAACAGTACTGAAGGGCCATTGGAATTACACAGCAGTTGAGGAATTTATGCAGCAGGGTAGACTAAATTATGCAAATAAAAGCAAGTAATGCGGTCAGCCAAACAATTAACACATCTTAAAATACAAAACATAAAGCCAAAGAGTAAGAAATAAATACAATACATATGATATAGTGAACCATTATTATACAAGAAACAAGAAAAACATTCCCATACATTACAAAAAAAATATACCTTACAGTTTACTTGCTGATGTCAACGAACTCAAATTAATCCACTCAAAAATACATCCACAAAAATAAATCCTCAAAAAATGTTATAAAAAATATATCCTCAGGAAAACAATAGTAGTCCTCAGAAACTACTCAAAACCCAAAAAATAAAGTATAAAAACTGCTCCAGTCCAATCGTATCATCCTTTTAATAAAAGATAAGCATTCAAAAACTGGGTAAAATTGTTGAGTCTGACGAAAGCCATGCACAAAACAATAAAAAAACTCCCATGCAAAACAAATAATCCCTTAAACATAACAATTAAAATAATATTTATTGCAAAATAACACATAATCAATACACTGTAGGAAAACATTACAATAAGACATACATAAGACATTAGGGTCTACTAAAGTATATGAACAAACCTTAAAATGAAACCTAACACTAAACCACTAAACAACAACATAACACAGACCTATGCTAACCCAAAAATGCAAAATCCCCACAGTGTAACTTAAAATTTCTCATAGAGCAGCAACAGGTAAACATGGCCGAATCGAAGCAGGAATGACTCAAAATGAGGATGATAGACTTAAAAATAAAGGTAGCAATAAACAAAAATGCCTGCTAAATTAACTTTGAAATTCTAACAATGAAAAGAATGGAAAAGAAATAATAAACGTATTATTAGCCTTCTTATGTTAGAACCAATGGTATAATAATGTTTAAACATGTTACCAAAATTAAAAAAATAAAACAAAGTAAAAAAACTATAATCAAAAGTAATGGCACCATTATATGTATTACTTTACAGTACTTAGTAATATATAACAAATTTGTATGTTTGTGAGAATGTTATAAGGAAATGTGTTTAGTGAAAAATAAATCTTGTTTAATGAAAACTTATTTTAAAAGTGTCATGAAAATGCTACAATATGTACAATTGTAAAACATATATGTATAATGTTTTGTTTCAAAGTAAAAATATTGCCATATAAAAAATATAAAAGAACATTGAAAATGTTAATTTATAAGAATACATGTCAGCAGAGATTAAACAAGGCTTTGCTGAGTCAGCCTCTAATCAGAGAGAGATAAGGAGCTTTTGCGAGTCTCTTGATGAGAGATTAGGCAATCTGACGTTGAGAACTCAAGCTTTGGAGGAGACAGTGGGCCAAATATCGATGAGAGCCGAGGGCACCACGGAAGATATCGCAAAATTAAGGAAAGAAGATCAAGCCCTCTCAGAAAGAATGGAGATTTTAGAAAACAACGCGAGGCGTAGTAACATACACATCCTGAATGTTCCTGAGGGGAGCGAAGGTTCGGATATTAAGAGTTACATAATCATTCCACTAAAAGAAACCTTTCTCAATCCATTGAGGAGTTAGTAGCGGACATTCAACGCATACATCGGGGTCCCTTCAGACGTAACCTCCAGCGGACCAAGCCTAGGAAAATCCTCGTAAACTTTCACACCTACTCATTGAAGGAACATATTTTGAACCAGGCACTTAAGCTTAAGTCGCAAACATATAAAGGCTATAACTTTCAGATTCGCTCAGATTTGTCCCGCTTCACCTTGGACAAACAATGGGAGCTGGGCCAGAGGATGGACGCTTTTCGTAAACTAGGCGCTACAGTACAGATGGGTTTCCCTGCATCCCTTAAAATTATGCTAGATAACAAAAGGCATAACATTAGATCAGTGCAGGCTGCAGATGATCTTTTATTATCCTTTGGCAGTAGGAAACAAAGGGAGTGATACTAAGATGTGTTGAAACAATCAAACGAACTAAAAGAACGTTATTAACTCTTAAATCTCAGAACCCCCACACGCCTGAAAACCCAAATACCTAATGCCTATAAGGCTAAAATACATTGATTAGGAAAATGATGACAAACCCCACCTTACCATGAGTAAATGTAGATATGAATCTATGAAGCGAAGTCTTGTGGAAGAGGGAAAGGGTAATAAAAGAAGATCACAAAGAGTAAAGGAAAAAAGGAAAAAATAAAAAATAAAATAAAAAAAACAGGGAATAAAAGGGGTAAAATTAGGGAGTGGAAAAAAATAAAAATACACTACTATACTCGCATTTAAGATAAACATAAAATGTAACGGCGAGTCACACTATAAATATTAAAGGCACGTGGTGGCGAGATGGGGAAGAGCTAGGGGCACTTACTTCCGGAAATTTTCCGGTTGGTGAGTACGGGGTTTTCCCGGGGTGGGGAAGGGAGGAGGGGAGGGTAGGGGGTGGTAGGGGGGCACAACCACACTTCTAAAAATGAGCTCCAATCTTTTTGTGTAAATAAGTTTTTGAATGCTATGTTTTCTTTTCATCTTAAGCCAAATAGTAATAATCTGCTTGAATTGTCCAATCTCTTCTTCTTACTGTCAGTTCTAATGAATAACTTTGATTCACAACTTAATGAGTAAACTCAAAATATTATCCTGGAATGTTAATGGTCTCCGCACCAAACCTCGTGCTAACAAAATCATGCAATATCTTCGAGATATCGATGCGGGAATCATTATCCTCCAGGAGACTCACTTAATTGAAAGTGAGATACTCGAGTTGGTTCAAAGGAATAGATGGATAGAATCATCGATTTCAACAACACAAGGTTCTAATACACTGGGGGTCTCGATTTTTTTTAAAAAATCTGTCACATTTAAGATAAAACAGCAGAAAGTAGACACTGGAGGGAGATGGGCTATCGCAGCAATAGAACTAGGAGACACCAAGTTAACACTTGTGGGATATTATGGCCCAAATATAGACGACCCCTCAATATTGGAAACCCTTTTTAGCCATTTGCTTAGTTTCCCAGCGGGGGTTTCAACATAACTTTGAATCCACTTTTGGATAAATCCCCTAATAGTAGGCAGAAAATCATTTCTAAATCCAGAAATTGTCTGCTAGGTTTAATGAACCAATACGACTATATTGACATCTGGCGGTTCAGAGAGGGTCAAAGGCAAGAATTCTCATTTAGGAACTGGAAATATAGACATAGATCCAGAATTGACTTCATTCTCACTAGTAGAGCTCTAGCTGAAGACATTACTTCAATACAATACACTCCAATGCATCTCTCCGACCATTCTGCAGTTGAGTTAGAACTAAAACTGGCTACGACACCTCTTACTAAAATATGGTCCTTTGACAGATCTCTACTCTCTTCAATAGAGGATATTGAATTTTTACAATCAGAAACAAGATACTTATTTAGTACCAATAAAGATACAGCCTCAATAGGAATAATTTGGGACGCTTTTAAGTGTACATTAAGAGGTCTCATTAAAAATAAAGTAGCCTATCGTAGTAGACAGTATACAGACGAAATTACCTCCATTGAAAGTAACATTTTGACAGTACAGAACGATATAGACAACACTGCTCCTATAGATAATCACATCCTTGCCGCAAAACACGCAGAATTAGATAGGCTGAAGCTTTCATTGTCAGCAGTTCTGGAGAAACAGGTCATACAGAGATGGGAGGCAAGTAAACTCTCGCATTTCCAATATGGGGAGGGGGCAGGAAAATTACTTGCCTGGAAAACAAAATCTGATCGGGTCCGTGATAACATATCTTCAGTCACATCTGCGGGGGCCACTGTTTCCAGGGATGAGGAAATCAGAGCAGCTTTCAGAAATTTTTTTCAATCTATATATCAGGACGACCTTAAGCCTAATCAGAATGACATAATTAATTGGCTCGAGGGTATATCTCTTCCGTCGTTAACAACAGAACAGTCCTGTTCTTTGGACGGGGAAATAACCATAACGGAGGTAGAGGAGGCCATAAAGAAAGCAAAGAGTGGAAAGGCTGTAGGCACTGATGGTATGCCTTGTGAAATTTACAAAAAACTTATCTCAGAGGTATCACCAGTCCTGGTTACTCTGTTTAACCAAATTCTTAGAGATGGCGAGTTACCACCGGAGTCATGGAATAATGCCTCTATAACCCTCATCCTTAAGCCTGGTAAACCCGCCTCAGACTGTGGTTCATACAGGCCCATTTCTATACTAAACGCCGATTATAACATTTTTACATCTATATTAGCTAATCGGTTGGGTCGGGTAGCTCCTGATATCATAGCTCCGAACCAAAAGGGGTTTATAAAAGGGAGACAGCTTTGTGAGCTTACGTATGAATTGATTGGTTCAATGGATATTGCTATAAAGGAGGAAATTCCTATGGTTGTCCTCACTTTGGATGCCACCAAGGCCTTCGACAGGGTGAATTGGTTGTACCTGTCGGAGGCCTTGAGGAGGTTCAATGTGGGGGATAGATTTCGGAGGACGATAAATCTTCTATATTGTAGTCCATCTGCTTCACTGTTGATTAATGGAGGCTTGACAGAGCCCTTCAAGGTCATGAGAGGAACCAGACAGGGTTGTCCCCTGTCTCCCCTTCTCTTTGATGTATATATAGAACCATTCGCTCAGACTCTCAGAGACAATATACTCATTAAACCTTTTATTTATGGTGGCTGGAATAAGAAGGTGGCACTTTATGCAGAGGATATTATGATTTTTTCTACAAGTTATGAAGAAGCATACCCAGAGATAATTGAACAGGCCCTTACATTTGGGAAAGTGTCAGGATATGAAATCAATGCCCTCAAGACAGAGTCAATGTCCTGGAATAGTAATATAACTGATAACAATGGGACATCCCAAAACCAAATTCGCTATCTGGGGGTGAACATAGTTAAGGATATCAACGTGATTGCTTCTCTTAACTTTAACAAAGTAGCTGCAGAGTGTCAGAGATTGGTCTCATCTGCCGCTCTCTGCTTTGGGTAAGGTTAATTTGGTGAAGATGAGTATCTTACCGAAAGTTTCTTTTCTGTTTAATTCAATTCCAATTTATTTTGATCCAAAACTAATCTCCAAACTACAGAGCGCGATCACCAGCTTTATTTGGAATAGTAAAAGTCCCAGAATTTCGTGGAAAAAAATTAGGCGTCGTAGGGAGAAGGGTGGGCTGGCTGGCCCAGACCTTCAAATATACGCATGGGCGTTCCAGCTATCGCACATGCGTATGTTGCTTAAAACCCCTATATCTACAGGGATGGGCCCTCTTTTTTCCATATTATTGGAATGCGAAGGAGTTAATCAAGTTGGTTTTTTGTTTAAGTTTGGTGACCCCAAATTCTTTAAGAAGATAAAATTGAAAGTTCTAAAAGGGATTGTATCTACTTGGTACAAAGTTAGGCAAGCGATAAAGATTGGCTATTATTCAGCGAAGGCTCCGATACGGAACCTACCCGCTCCTCCCTTATGGACAATAGATGCCCTTAATAATCCGCTAATAGGAGCTGGTATCAATAGTTGGGATGACCTGCTTATGGATGGGTCTTTACTCCCATGGGACTATCTTATTAATAAAGTAGGCCCAAGTCTGTCGAGATTTAAATATATCCAGATCTCCAGCTGGGCACAGTCATATAAAGAGCAGCCAACGCGAAGTAACAAGCAGCCTATAGGCGGTTTTAGCGACTTGGTAACTTGTCTATTAGACAGCCCAGTGGCAAAGAAAGAAATTTCGCGTTGGTACAATAAAATAATAGATGAAATAGATGTCAACTTTCAGTTACTGACAACACTGTGGGCAGAACTAATGCCAGGCTTAGATGTGGAAGAGCTTTGGACTGCTTCTTGTTCATTGCTTTGGGATTTAGTTAGACCTTCGTGGCTTCGTAGGAACCACCTTTTTACCATACATAGGGCATATTATTCTCCCCATAGGTTAACTAAGTTCTCATTAACAGGTCCAGTTCTATGTCCTAGATGCGGGTTAATTGCAGCCTCGGATACACATATGTTTTTAGAATGTCCAAATCTATCGGAATATTGGGAAGCTATTAGGAATAAGCTATCACAATCTTTGGGTGAACATGTCTCTATAGACCTCGCTCTTGTTATCTTTGGTCTGAAAACAACGCAGCAACCAAATTGATATTTTATTCCATTCTAGCGGCACGTAGGGAGATATGTAGACATTGGAAAGATGTTCAACCACCTACAGTACATGAATGGCAAACATCACTCCTTCAAATTTCCAAACTCGATCTAGCCAGGGTAGGAAATCCGAATAGCAGAGCGTTCTGGGCCATGCTTGGATAGTCGCGACTACGCCTGGGTTTTTTTTTTTTTTTTTTTTTTTTCCCAGGTCCTATGATTAATGTGTGCATTGCCTATCCTGGCTAACAAGACTAACAGTCTTGGTACTAAAGGGGTCTCGATAATTCGGGCACTATCAACTAAGGTACCGCATAAAGCAGGTTTAAGATTGGTCAGTGTATATGGTGCTGATGGGAACTGGCCTCTCTTCTCGTCATATAAATTCCCCTACCAGCTATAAGCTGAGTTAGCACAGTACACGACCAGTCGGCTCATTGCTCTGTGGTGGTTTTCTTCTTGGTTTTGATAGATTGGAGCTATGCACACAAATGAGGATAAAAAAAGAAAGAAAAAAAAATATTTAAAAAAAAAAGAATACATGTGAATATTATTGTTATAAAAAACGCAATGGAGAATACATTTCTTAAAATTATGTAAAATGTAATACCAATGTATCAAAAGGTTTATAGTACAACAGCACTGCACCCTAAGCTACATGGGGAAAAGCTTTCACTACAGGAAGGGTGCATTTATTATTCCCACTCCAATATAAGCTACACTGGGGGAAAAAATGGGCATTTAAGGGGTATGATTTACTATTTCTACTCTAGTTTAAGCTGCATTGAGGAAGGCGTTACACACTGAAGGGGTTCGATTTACTATTCATAATCTAATTTATGGTACAATCAGGAAATTGTTGGACATGGAAGGAGTGAGAGTTATTATTCACACTCCATTCTAATTTACATTAAGAAAAGTATTTTACACTGATGAGATTAGATTTACTATACCACTCCAATCTAACCAATATTGTAGAAAGTATCGGACATTAAAGGGGTACATTTACTATTCCCACTCAAATCTTCTAAGTCCATGAAGCCGCTAGTAGGGGCAATAATCTCATCTTGTTTTTTGCAGGTTTAGAAAATCAGAACTATTGACAAATTCTTTACCCCTGAAGCTGTCATTCAGGTTGTCATCTCACGGATAGATTATGTAAATTCATTGTCAACAGTCTCCCTGAAGGCCTCATTCAGAGAATACAGGGACATATTATCAAGGGGGTTTATTTCCACTTTTTTGGCTTTAAAAGCCAAGAAAGCGGAGATAAAATTATCTCCCTATTACCTAGCTGTCGCTAACACCAGTTAGCGACAGCTAGTATGACATACCGACCATCTTGGGCCCCGCTTTGCATGTCAGTGATATTTATCACTAATGACATGCAAAGTGGGCGTGCCAAGGTGTTAGCGACTGGAAACAGTCGCTAACATCGCTATCTCCTATTACCAACTTTTGGAGATATTCGCGCTAAGCGCGAATATCTCCAAAAGCTAACACCTGGCACTGAGCAGTTCTTAGCCATGTTATCCAATGGTAGGTGGATAACATGGCTAAGAGCATTAGCTCGGTAATGCATGAATATCGCTGACTTTTCAGCGATATTCATGCATTTTGGCCGATTTTTATTGCTTAGGAGATAAACCTTGATAATAGCAAGGTTCCTAAGCAATAAAAATCGCCGCAGCTCGGCGATAAAAATATCGCCGCTAAACCAACATAGCGATAATTATCGCTAGTTGTTGGTAATATGCCCCACAATTAGTACTATACCAGGTAGCTGGACTAATCTATCGACAACCCAGGAAGTGCTCCATCACCTCCCCTAATGTGGAACCTGCAATTGCTGCCAGTAAAACAGCAAACAGCTTTTAAAATTGGAGGCATTATTTTAAAATCTCTCTATGGCAACAGTCCAGAGTTCATCATTTCCCACATTCAGAAATACCTAACCACACGTAACCTGAGGTCTAATCATCTGAATCTTCTCACTGTTCCCCTCTTCATGAAGAAGAGACTTGGTGGTTTCATTTTTTCTGTGTTAGCCCCCTGCTTCTGGAACTCCTTTCCACTCAACATTGACTTCAAATGATTTCCTGTTATTCCAGTTTTCAACAACTCCTGAAGACATGGCTCTTCAAAAAGGCAGATGAATGAAGTAGTGAGACGCAGGTCATGTTTCTGTAGTTAGTGCTAAGAAACCAACTGGTGTAAGCGTGCTTCCTAAATACTTTAACATAGCATAACATAACATCTAAGCAACATTGAGAAACGAATTGGACATTGAAGGGGTCGCATTTGCTATTTCCTCTTCAATATTAACTACAGTAGGGAAAAGATTGAACACTGAATGTATTAGATTTACTAGTCCCACTCCAATCTAACCTACTTTGGGGAATGTTTTGGACATTGGAGGGTTAAAACTTATGATTCCTACTGCAGTCAAAGCTACTTTGGGGAAAGTGTTGTACATGGAAGAGGTTAGATTTACTATCGCCACTCCAATGCAAGCTACACTTGGGAAGGTCTTGAACAATTAGGGATACAGACTTACTATTCCAACTCCAATGTAAACTACATTAGAAAAGTGTTGGACATTGAAGGGGTTGGATTTACTGTTCCAACTCCAATCTAAGCTACATTCAGGAAAGTGTTGGACATTGAAGGTGTTACATTTAATATTTCCACACCAATCTAAGCTACATTGGGAAAGATGTATGTTCAGGGGATAAATCAACTATTCCCACATCAATCTAAGCTACATTGGGTAATGTGTCGGACATTAAAGGGGTTGGATTTACCATTCCCACTACACTCCAAGGTACATTAGGGACATGTTGGGGTTTAATGGTGTATATTTACTGTTCCCATTCAAATAAAACCATATTTTAAAAACAATGGAAATCTAATGAAAAATGCAGTAATATTAAATAAATATTTTAAAATCTTTAAATAAATTAAGAAATGTCAAATGAAATATAAAGGTTTACAAATTACTCAACGTCATTTCAATTATTAATATTATTATAAATATTTTTAATTATGGCTAAATATTATTAATAATAATAATATAGCTTAAAATATATATATTTTTTAATTACCTAAAAACTAAATTTACTAAAAGAATTTTAGTAAATGACACGAACATTAAAAGTAAACAATCTTTCCCTAATACAATCACTCAACATAAAAAAGGTTAGAAATGTATTAAAGAATTGTAATTTAAGATTATATATATTTTTAAAACAACATCAAAATCCAATGCAAATTTTACAAAATATTATATAAAGAACAGAATTTCATGAACAAAAACTAGATGCTGATATGAAATATTTCTATTATATTTCATATCAATTTTAGAACTCTAAATTGTAAAAAGAAATTGTCTTCGCAAACATGAAACATTTTAAATAATTAAGTCAGAAAAGATATTAAACAAATATGTAACAGAAATTGCCATAACCATTTTTGTAAAAAAAATGTTAAAAAAACAAATCTTCTTCCCATATAAACCCTGCATTCTGCCACAAAAAAAACTTTCAAATTACACAGAGGGCCTGGTTTAGATCTTGACGGTCTTACTACCGTCCCCCCATGGTGGCAGTCCCAATTCGACGATATTATGCCCTCCGTATTTACCATCACTGTGGCCATTGGATGGATGCTAGTAGAACACACCTGATGTCCATTGGCCACATGGAAATACCTGCATACCACACTAGACCACAAACACCATTTTAGACCATGATCTTTTGCCATTTCACTGCTCCATAACTTTTTCTAGGAGAACTTTTGCCAATTAAAGAGGTTATTTTGTTGCCTTTCCGTTTCTTGTCCCTTTCAATTCTTTCATTGAATTCCTTGTGGTTAATTATGCAATGTCTTCATATTTCTTTCCACAATGTGGAGTGGAGTGGAGAAGTGTGGCTCAATGGTTAGAGGGCAGACCCTGATGCAGAGGTCAAGCCCGGGACCAGGGTTCAATTCCCCGCCTGGGTGGGTCTTGGGCTCAAAAATGTCGTGGACCTGATAATTCTCGCCTCGGTGCCTATTCCAATCATGGAGTCCCACTCTGCAACTCTGGGCAATAGCTTGCTTAATCTCCACAGCGGCCCCCACAATGCTACGGATGCCTGGCCTCCACCTTGGGAGTGCCCAGGAGTGGACGCCTCACAGGGAAAGCCAGGATGCGTTCCACAGCGGTATTCGTTCAAGCGCCTTGAGACCCTTGCGGGTGAGTAGTGCGCTATACAAGTATCAATTTACAATTTACAATGTCAAGTCCCAAAAAATCGCTGTTTTACTGAGGGAGAATTGTCTGTCATGGTGGTTGAAACAATTGTTTGGAGCCCAAGTTCAAAATACACCCTATCTCAGAAAAGGCAAATGTGGGCCAGAATAGTCTAAAGAGTGACTACTGTATCAAACAATCTGAGTACACAGGAGGAAATTAGTAAGAGGTAGAATGACCTGCGGGAGAGGATGCATTCCTTTGCATCCAAGCGTCACCTGGAGGCCAACAGCACTGGTGATGGTTCTCCTAGGCCTCCAATACAACTCATGCCCTGGGAGGAGAGGGTCTTGCATATCCTACCTACATAAGGCTTGCCAGGAATTCATGGTGGAGTGGATTCTGCTGAGTTACAATTTGCAAAGCAAAAATAAATATAAATGTCCTGTTTGTTCTCAACTCAGCTGTTGCCAATGTGTTCTGCAAATATTTTCCTAACATAGAACCTCAAATTTTCAGTATCAGATAATTTGGACTGTTTATGGGAATGTATTGTGTAACATTTAAGACTACAGGTGTCAAGCACCTTTACATGTCACATGATGGAATGATACCTGTAAGTGCTGCAAAACCAAATACCCCATTACCCATATGTGTGTCATATTGTAAGTGTCTGTCCCTGTCAGCTCGTGTAGCTCTTGTCCACTCTGAGGATACCTCTGAGTTGGTACAATGCACAAAAGGGGTCCACCTCTTGATCGTCTCAATTCTGTTTGCTATTATAGCACAGAAGGCTGATATGATCAAGCGAGGGAAGGAAGAGATGGGAATCACATGGAGGGAAACCATCAGTACTATGCCCTCACTATTGAAATGTTCCAATACCTAAGACCATGCTATCCCCTTTGTTAAAGTACCTGTAAAGAAAAAGAAACACTTTCTTCTAGTCTTCTTAGAATGATCGACTAAGATTGATGGCTCCAAGAACCATAGCATCAACCGTGGAACTGAATAACAAAGATAAAGTTACTATCAACTCTATTGCAACATCTATAGAAGTAACGTTTTGCCATCACAGGGGATTGCATCACCAATACCTTATCGACCCCTGTTATAATAAGGCACAAACCATAAATGATTCATTGCATATTGCATTTGTAGCAAATCATTTTCATGATTTCTTAGATTCATTGACATTCATCAGGTAGGTATTGATAGCACAAAAAAATGAAATAAACTTTTGTTATGAATGCCAAAACTATGCACTGGTTGACTTCTTTGAACAATAGTGACTCCGGTAAAGATTCCTGCCGTATTGTTCACGGCTAAGTTAATCGCACCAAGTAATAACTCAAATATGCCAGTTCTAAACCCGGCTTCGGCATGCATCAAAGGAACAAACCAACCAGGCTATTTCTCAACATGGCATTGTCAGTGTCTTAATGCTCATGTGCCAGCAAAATAAGCCATTTGCCTCACGGCTGGGATCACCAGACTGTACAAGCAATTACCTAAACTCCGCAACCTCTACTGACTGAATGGGAGGAGAGAAGCCTGAAAAATCTCCAAGTGAAGTCGCAGAGCATATGCAATAATCAGACCAACAGCAAGGAACTCTGTACATAACCAGAATTGGTGCTATAGCACCCTTACCGAACCGCAGATAAGAAGAGAGAGCTCCGAACCTCTGACTTCACGCTAGCAGTAGGAATAATCAGCAGCGTCTCTCCGAAACGGCAATGATTAAGAGCCCGCCCTTTCTGGAAAACGTCGTCCAGGTGCAACCTATGCCCCGGAAGTGCTACTGGGCATGCTGGGAGCAGTAGTTCGTGTTTCCAGTGAGAACCCGGCTTGAACCTGGCAATGCTCCGCACAGGTAGGAAAGTCGTAACAGTCCCATTTCAACTGCATATTTTCCACTGGTATTTCTTTTTTTTTTTACGGAGTTTTATATAGCGCAAACTTGACATGAAGGTATCAGTATCAGAGCGCTTTAAATAGCACCAGTTGCATTACATGAGAACATTCATTTTTTTTGTTAGGCACGGTATGTTACATTAACCATTTTGCAAGTGTTGGGAAGTTGTCATTGAAATGACTACAGCCACCATGGTGCCATTTCTGTTTTGTCAAAAGAATATTGCTATGTCACATCACTCATTGTCTCTTGTCAAACATATATCCACATATGGCAAAGTGTCATATAGTGATCAATCCCTATTCAATGCTCTCTTCTGAAAACGGTTTGTGTTGTCTTCTCAATGTTTTCCCGTTCTTCTCAACCAATTGAATTGATTGATTTTCACAAATAAGACTGTGTTGACCCACAAATTGTAAGGCATGAAAATTACTAGGTTGCATATAAGTGGGAATTGCAAAAATTGACCCTGGACTGTTCACATGATGACTAATTCCAAATATCCATTCAAGCTGTGCGAAAGTCAGTTTTGAAGTCAGCTAGGGCTTTGAATTGTCAATTGCACATTTCCTCTCTCCGCTGTGTTGGGTTGAATGGCAGGGAGATGTTAGGTATACTTCCTTATCACTTCATGAACATTTCAGGACCTCCTATTATCTGCTTATTTGAAGTTGTACAGTTTGAAATTGCTAAATAGCTGGGTAATGTGTTCAATACCACTGAAAGCTATCATCATAATAATCTATACCTTTTGTTTTCTTCTCTGTATCTACATTGTTTGTCTCAAAAGGTTTGGTTGTATAATACACCCTTGTACCAATAAAAATGTTATCAATTTCTCAATAGATCCGCCTACCACAGCATGTGCCCAGGAATCTCCAGCCCAGGATCAAGCCATCAGTGAGGACAGTGCTCCTGGTAATCTGGATGAAGATGAGAATCCTGGTCCATCTGGTCAACATGGGCAGACGGCTCCATGGAGTTTCAATGAGCCCACACCGACTTCTCCCACCCCAGCTGTAACATCTCAGCTGCACCAGCTCACCCAGGATCCAGTTGGATGGGGCACACTGTGCCAAGAACGCAGGGTAGTGGGGTATAGGGTCATGGGAGGGATTCTGTGGGCCAGCATAGTGAGGCCACTGGGGTCACTCTCACCCACACCGCCATCGCCAAGTCTTCCCAAGACATGATGTACCAGGTACTCACCGAGCTACTGAAGATTAAGCAGTAACAGAAGAACTCAATTATCAGATGGAGGCTTACAACTCCAATATGGGCCACCTGACTGGGGTGCTGCAGGACATTCACACTCATATGTGCAGGGCTTTCCCAGCACCATCTAGCCCTTCCTGTGGTCTTGCTACATCTGGCCCATCTACATCTGCCACATCTACAGGAAGGGAGACCTTGCCACCGCAAGCACCACCTGCAGCCACGCCAGGCACTGCAACTGTGGATCCCCTCTCCCAGCAGAAAGGCACGTCCATCCACATTATCAAGAGGTGAGGGTGGCAAGACCTCTACCACCACCAGAAAGAAACGTCTTGCCTTATTTCTTCCAGTGTGTGACTACCACTCACTCTGCAGACTATTTCTGAACATATTTACCTTTCTGATACCAGTTCTATTTTGAACATTGGACTTTAAACAATTTTGTCTCTTCAACTATGGTTTCATTCACCATGACTGACTTCTTAAATTGTTGGTTTGCTCGTTCTTTTTCACCCTGTTTTATTTCTTCATGTTTATTTAAATAAATTCACAACTCAAAGACTTAAACACTGGTGTTGTATATCTCAAATCTATCAAAGCATTTGTTTCCTTCCATCATAACTTTACATAACAAAAAATCAAATGACTGTGTAAACATAGATAATTTGCAACTAGGTAATGTTTTTCTCAAGTTCCCAACATGACTCCGAAACAAATTATACCATTCAATTATCTTCTTCGATGTTTAATTTATTTGACCAATAATTGTCTGTCAACATTTTCAGTAACATAACATTCCATACATGACACTGGTAGTACGTGCCAGTTATCGGATTTCCAGTTCTAGATCTTTCCAATATGGAAGAAGGGGATATATCAAAAACAATTAGATTGAATAGGCAAATAATTATTGACTCATGTCACCAGCTGTAACCAGATCTTTTGGCTCACGTAAGGAATCAATGGTGAGCAATAACGTGATGGATTTAACCCAGATCTGTGACTAGGGGTGAATGTTTGACAATGTTAAGTAATCCATCCAACATTTTTTTGTGTTGCTATAATAGCCCTAAGTGAGAAGGTTATGCCCAAACATGAGTCTCGTGCTCACTGTCCCACTGGATTCAAGCTAGCCAGGCTGATGATGGGTGATACCCCAAAATTGATCCCAGGATGCTTGTTTCCGGTCCAGGGAGGACCGGGATAGGCTGTTAGGGCTGATAGGTTCCCACGGGGAGCATGGTCAAGACTGATTTGCATATGGTTGGGTCCAAACTGGGGTGGCATGGTGAGCAAAAAAGTGATGGATTTAACCCAGGTCTGTGACTTGGGGGTGAAAGTTTGACAATGTTCAGCATTCCGCTCATTATCTTTTTATGATGCTATAGTCACCCTAAGTGGAAAGGGTATGCCCAGACATGGGCCACGTGCTCACTGTGCCAATGTATTCAAGCTAGCCTGGCCAATGAGGGGTGATAAACCGATACAAGCCTGAGGATGCTTGTTTCTGGTCCAGGGAGGACCTGACTTAGCAGTTCGGGCTGGGCTGTTCCCAAGGAGAGCAGGGTCATAAATGATTTGCATATGGCTAGGTCCAAACTGGGATGGCATGGTGAACAATAAAACAATGGATTTAACCCAGATCTATGACTAGGGGTGAATGTTTCACAATGTTAGCATTCTGTCCATCATCTTTTTGCATTGCTATATCGGCCTCATAGGGAAGGGTATGCCCAGACATGGGTCCTGTGCTCACTGTGCCCCTGGCTTCAAGCTTACCTGGCTGATGAGGGGGGATAATTCGAAACCTGGTCCAGGATGCTTGTTTCCAGTCCAGGGAGGACATGGCTTGACATTTCGGGCTGAACTGTTTCCATGGGCAGCAGGGTCAAGTCTAATGTGTATATGGCTGCGTCCAAAGTGGGGAGTGACATGGTGAGCAGCAAAACGATAAACTTAATCCAGATCTGTGACTGGGTGCAGGACCAGCCCTTGCAGGTAAGAGCCGTGGTGCCAGATTGGGGGGATTCGACAGATGACCACGAGGGAAAATTATATAAATAATTAATTTTCCCTTGTCGTCTGTCGAAATCCCCCCGACACAGCCCTAATGCTTACCTGCACGCATCGCCGCTTACTGGTTGTGAATGTTTGACAATGTTGAGCATTTTGTTGTTCATCTTTTTGTGTTGCTATACTTGCCCCAAGTGGGAAGGGTATGCCCAGTCATGGGTCCCGTGCTCACTGTGCCACTGGATTAACGCTAGCTTGGCTGATGAGAGGTGATACCCCAAAACAAGTCCCAGGATGCTCGCTTCTGGTCTAGGTAGGACCTGGCTGAGCAGTTCAGGTTAGACTGTTCCCGTAGGGACCAGAGTGAAAACTGATTTGCATATGGCTGGGTCGAAACTGGGGTGACATAGTGAGAAAAAACCAATGGATTTAACCCAGATCTGTGACCGGGTATGAATGTTTGACAATGTTCAACATTCTGTCCATCATCTTTTTGTGTTGCAATAGTCACCCAACGTGGAAAGGGTATGTTCAAATGAAGGTCCCGTGCTCACTGTGCCACTATAGTTAAGCTAGCCTGGCTGCGAAGGGTTAATACCCTGAACCTGGGCCCAGGATGCTCTTTTCCGGTCCAGGGAGGACCTGGCCTGGCAGTTCAGGCTGGAATCTTCTCAAGGAGAACAGGGTCAAGACTCATTTGCATGGCTAGGTCCAAACTGGAGTGGCATAGGAAGCTAAAAAATAATCGATTTACCCCAGATATGCAACTGAGAGTGAATGTTTGGCAGTGTTGACCATTCCGTCCATCATCTTTTTGTGTTGATAGAATGATGAAACACATCAATGTACAATTTACACACGATCAGGATTTTGCCAATGTAAAGGGAGATCAGCATGATTCGGTTTAACTACCACATGTGGTTTGAGTAAATTATAATACACATATTGCCTTAGTGCTAATGCACCACAGAGAACAAATCCAATGTAATATTCAATTCTAGCATTGAATCACAGTGCAATTTTCCTTATTACAAGAACTGTACACCCAAAGTCTATGTCTGTCTTTTCCATGGCCAACCCATGTTCCCTTTGTACTTTGAAACAGCACCATATACCTGCAAATGTCACAACTCTGAAACGTCCAAATGAAGATGACGTGGTGAAAGAACCTAAACCACATAAAAACAAAAAGATTACCAATCAAATATTACATAATGCACACATTTTCAAAGTCAACATTTGGAGGACACAGTTTCACAAAACAATCAGAGATAAACAATGTAACTGAACACAGTAGCCAATGTGTCAAACCTTTGATTAACAAACGCATTTGGCCTGAATTTCCCTGAACTTGCATTTCCTAACAAATCGCCACCACATACTTCTCTCATGATCACATCAATAGTTGGTGTAACGGTGAAAGTGATAATATAAAGATATACTAACGCTAATGAGAAGAAATTATCAATGACATCTTGACGTAAGTCAACTCCTTTCTCTTCACCACTATCATCTTCATTTGGCATTTTACCATCCGTACCCAGTGGCTTTTCATGGTCTCCGTCCTCTGCGATGTAGATATGTTCCATCGCAGGGCGATGTTGTGGAGCCTGCAGCAGGCCAGGCTGATTTGGCACACCTTATCTGGTAAGTAGAGGAGGGCTCCATCAGTTTTCTCCAGACAATGAAATCTGGCCTTTAGGAGCCTGAACGCCAGCTCCACTGGCCACTGTGTTCTTCCATTGGCCTCTTTGATACGGACATCCTCTGGCGTTGTTGGATTCCTCAGCGTTGCCAACAACCATGGTCGGTTGAGATAAGCTGAGTCTCCTAGATGGAAGACAAAGTAAGTGCCAAAAATGTAACAACATTTTTTATTATTCAACTGTAAATTCTCCAATCAATATTATGAAAGATAGCACTGGCCTACAACCCAGACCCTCTTAGGTCCAAGTAGTGATATTTGCAGGGGTATAGAGCTGTTTTGTAGTACAAAGGAATCATGGGCAGAGCCAGGGAAATGAGTAAAGATGCTTTTGATGTACAAATCCGGTAAGCAGACAACTTGCACGTTGATTGAAAGGAAATGTTTCTGATTCCGGTAGACCTGTTATCTGGCATGTGGTGGCAGCAAGGCAATATATGTGGCATCAAATGCTCCAACTACATGTGATAGGTGACCCAAACAGTAAAAGTCCCCCTTTACACTGGCTAACTCCTGCGGCATTAGAAACTAGATGAAGCAGAGGATGTGTCTCATAATTGAAGAAATATTTCCTTGTAACACACCACTGAAATTTGATTGTAACATTCCAAAAGAAACTGCCACAGTGTATTGGAAGGAACCAGTGGCCAAAAAAGGAAGTACTGCCATGAGTTTAAGAATTGGTGCAATATACTTGAGATGTCTGTTGTGAGGCTGAAGATCTGGCTCCAGCTGATGATATAAATCTAGTGTAGCTTGCCTACTCAATCTGAACCTCTTGATTATATCTCTTTATCCATGGGGGTGAGGTTTGGAAATTGGAGGTACATCTGGGGCTGTTGGCTCCTCACTCTCCCATAGTTAATATGTCTGCATTGGAAAAACATGTGAACACTTTTCACATTTCGATAGCAACATATGTGATAATCAACAGTATATTCATGTAGTTCCACAAAATAGATGTTTTTATTACATCTTTTAATCAAACATTTGTCTGTTGCCCTTAATTCTTCACAATGACTTTTATAGACTAAAATAAATTTAAAAATAAAAAAGTGCAAATAAATTACTTTTCTTTTTTAATTTATTTGAGAAGAGAGCAGTAATACAGATTACAACATACATTACAATTTGGTATATACTAAATATCAGGTTCATAAATTTCATATGGATACTCGAGAAAGCAGAGCTAATTATGTAGATTAATCTTTTTTTTGTGTAAATAATAAATAAAAAAAAATTCCCTCCAAAAATACAGCCAACAGAGGTGTAAGCAACGCAGCACAAATATCGTATTTCAGTACAGTAACGCACTGCATGTAAATATCTATTTCTAAAACAATGAGTATCCGTTAAAGTTTGAATATGCACACAAACTAGCCACCCTTTGAAGTGGTGGTGACACACTTAACAGTCACAAATACACTATCTTGAACTTCTACAATGGTGGGTGCCTGACCGCGCCAATAGGATATTTGGAAGTAGTCAGGCGTGGCAGAAGTTGCCAATGTAGTGGGCGGTAAACTCCACGACGGACACAGCCACAGGCTAACATTTGTGAAAGCAACATAGGAAGGCCAATGGCTGTGTCCGTCTCAACTGAAGACGGTATATGTCGTGTACATGTACGCAGCGGTTCAAAAAAAGCTCACTTGCCTTCTAACACTGCAGCCAGCAAGACCTCCTCCACTTTTGCTGCTGTTACTGACCTCTGGAAGTAACTATGGCAGAACAAAAAAGTGAGAGGGCCCCTGCCTTCTCACCACAGGAGCTGGACTTGCAGGCACAGGAGGTTCTCTCTCAGTATGGCCAGCTCTATGGCTTAGCAGAGAAACAGGTACATGTCTGAAATGCGTATGTGAATCTGTCTAACAGTTTTGTTTGCCATTAACACAGGGTACAGTGTCCCTTTAAGTTCCTGGTTGAAGTGTAGTGATTGATGTTATGCGTCACATATTTAGGTCCTTACATAGGACACTTATGTTTGGGATTTGAAAGCACTTTACAATGTTGAAAAACAACAACATTAGTATGTGTTGTGTGTTTAAAGCCCTAGATTCTAATTGTTGTGTAGTTAGAGATTATCTACGTATATGTTTGAATTACATTTGATACATAGAAAACTCACATCATGGAAATTAGACAACACATTATATTCTCTTTACATGTGTACATAAAATATTTTCTGTTTAAACCAAATTCATATGAGGTTAGCTATGTGTATCATCCCACAATTCACTCTGTCTAGATCAGGGCTCTCCAAACAGCTGTATGGGAGTTACCAGTAGCTCCCAGATACTTCAGAGTAGCACAAATCTTTGGGGATCATTTATTAAATGGGTACAAGGTCAGTTTTTCATGTAAGAGTTATGGGAAGCCTGTGCTGATGTGACATGATCATCAGCCTGCAGATAACAAGACCTGACAATGAGCGGTGCTCAGTCAGAATAATGGGCCAGGCAGGAGCTGAGTCACAGGGACAAACAACAGAAGCACTGAGGTATAACTTTCATAAACATATATCCTTGCAAGGTCAAAATATGAGGTGTGCTTAAAAATATGCTCCTGAATGTTTTAAAAAGACGACAGTCGAAAGGGAGAGTTATCTAACTTCTTGAGCTAACGCTTCATTTTGTTTTACTCCCATTTCAAAGAGTATCATGTCGTAACTGCAGGTCCCTTACTCACAGTGGCCAGGAGTCATTCTGCTATAAGTATTTATGTGTAGCCTTTAGTAGTTCAAAATATGTTGCACTGATCAGAAGTAGGTCACATCACAGAATATTTAAGAGCCCCCTGGGCTAGATGATGTCACAGACCTGTATAAGTGAGTGTAGGCCATGACATGGCGTGTATTGAGCTACTTGTTTTGCTCAACAAATGAAACTACACTTATGTTAACTTGTGAGTCATGTTAGTGATAGATTTCGATAAATGTTGTTACATCACCACAGACAAACAAAAAGTAACAAAACCATTGTTTTTCTTTCTGCTTGGTATCCATACAGGTCAATGACCATCAAAAGAGAAACATTTGGAAGGCCATCACCAAGAAAGTGCAGATTCTAGGGGTCTACACGCAGTGCAGCGTCCATTGCCACAAGAAGTGGAAGGACCTACGATGCTGGACCAGAAAGCCAGCCAAAGTCCAGCTCGGGCAGTCTTCCCAACGTGGGAAGCTGGTGCACTGCACCCTGACCCCACTAATGGTCCGCCTTCTTGAGGTGGACTATCCAGAGCTTGATGGGCAGTTGAGGGCCTAACAGCAGCAACAAGGGGGTAAGTTATTATCAGAGTTTCACATAATACATGACAAATCTTTTGTTACAGCCAGTACATTTTCCCATCAACATTAGGGGTGAGTGACCCATGTCCAACGCACAAGAAGGGTTCTTGAAGGTGTACGTTTTTCCCAGTGTATATGATGATGTCCTTTGTCTATAATTTGTTGGAAAGGATACCACCTGATTCCTGTTCACAATCAAAGAACTGTTCTGAGCGAACACATGGCTGCCTAAACTCCACATATACATCAGGTTATTTGATGTCATGAGGGACATTTTGTACCAAATAGGTCAGTAGACTTCATTGTGTCAGGTGTGATGCTCCTTCACTGCTGTGATGATGTAATGGTAGCCCTTTTACACGTGACATGCAATACTAGTCACTTATGATACAGTTGATGTATCAAACGTAACATTGGTAAGTTGGGAATCTACACAAACAAGAGTGAGCATGTGAGCCTAAATGACTTGTGGCATCAGAATTAATGGCTACAGTTTGGAATCAAAACATATCCAAATTATGTTTGGCATCAGAAAAACTGTTTCATACATGTTAAAAATGACAGATTTGCATGGTGTCTTACTGCTTCACAAGTGTGTGTATAAGCCAGTCTGTTTTTGGACAAATAATTGTGATAAGCATACAAATTTTGTGGAAACACAGATAGGAATGTGTACACATTTGTATCAGAGTAACACATACCAAAACCATTTTGCATTGTCCTTTGGCATGCCCAGATGATAAATCAATGATGGAGAATAATGAGAAAAAAATAGATTTTTGAAATATTTCAAGGGCTATGTATTTACTTATGTTGTAGTAGTTATTTGTCAATCCACTAAATTACTTGTTTCTTACTGTCTTCAACAGCATAGGTATCTACATAGTGTGTGATACATTGCTAAGCTCCTTCAGTACAGACTTAATTTTTGATTTATTTTTTACATATACTTGAGGGACTTGATGTAAGTGTTTACTGCCCAAACAAATGTCACCTGCTATCAGTTTGTGCTAATATTGGTATATCACTGCAGTATTTGTTGAGTCATATTTATTCGCATTTATCTTATTGAGAATGAAAAGTATGCAGACCATGTGAACACTCTGTATGACTGTTATTTGGTTGATATTATTTGTGATTGCATCAGTTCACTACTCTGAACTTCTAAGGCAAACCATTCTGAGGTGTAAAACTGCTCCCGGAGAGAGATAATAATGTATAAGAGACAAGATCATAAATGATATAGGAGCTATCATGGGGAATGACATAACTATGACCAAATGTTTTTTTGACAAAGTTGCCCACATGCATGAGCTTATGCTAATGTAGAAATAAATGTTGAGGTCCTTGAAGTAGGTAGAATCTGAAAACTTGGGAACTGTTGTGTGATCAAAGGTCTTGATCAGTACTGTTTACACAGATTCAATAATACTACTGTAGGTCATTTTAGTATCATCCGGAGCAGGTGAAAGAGGAGTTGCCAATGTAGGTGTGGAAGCCGCTGTCCCTATTGGTTCCGGGTACCCAGCGGCAGGGAGGGTAAGGGGAGTGATGCGGAGGATGGCAACTCCACATCATCATTTTTTTAGGCCTCCTCCAGCAAGCACTCCCTAGTGGTGGCGGACCAGACAGGAAATCTACCAACTACATCCTTGTCCGCCACCCAGAGTAGGCTCTCTGCCCTCCCTCCTGCTCTCCCTCCCAGTTGGCTATACCCAATCCTCTAAAAGAGGTGGCATCTCCTCCACTCCAGACACCTCTCTGCCTAACCACACCCCTCTGCGCTGAGTGAGGAGGCTATTGACCTCCTCCGGAATATCTCTACTGGCTGCCAACTGCAACAAATGGCAGCCTACCTGTAAGGCATTTATATTGCTATGTCTGGCCTAGAGAGGTTAAGTCTCCTTACTGACGGCAGCCTCTCAATCATCCCAACCTTGTGCCCCACCTCCCGCCCCTTCCCCCGTGCACACCCACACCACCAGCACATCCCCAGGCACTGCAGACACCACCACACCCACATGCACCTCACCTACACCCAGCACCTCCATAGATACTGCATCTACCACCACACCCACATGCACCCCCCACCACCAGCACAACCACAGATACCGCATCCACCACCACATACACATGCATCACCCCACCACAAGCACACCCACAGACACCGCAGCCACCACCACACTTACATGCACCACAACCACACCAAGCACCTCCACATCACACCCATCCACACACACACCATAGCATACACACCCAAAAAACTAAAATGCCCACACTCAAGCAAACAACAGACACCTAGTAAATCAGAGTTTCGGTCACATCTGATTTGAGGAACATGTCGGCGGGCTTTCGTGGGAGCTCCGGGAGCAGCATAGCGTCTGATACATGGATACATGGATACGTGGCATACTGAAAGTTACCCGGTAAGAATGTGGCATCTGCATGGATTCCATACAGCGTATTCTGGCTGATGCGGTTTCCTTTTTACCCTATTTTCTTTCCAAGATTGTGTCGGCTTCTGCTGCCGGTGGTGCTGCGGAGGAGGTGGCGGACGCTAGAGCCGGGAGGCTCAGATCGTTCAGGAAGCGGAGGCGGAGGCAGAGCCTGAGGAAGGGCCGGTAACCTATTGTGGTTTCGGGGGCAGCCGAGCCAGGCTGTGGATGCGGCTACGGGCTGCAGCTGCACGGACGTGCTCTCGAGGGCTGAACGGTGGAAGTACCCTGCGCATAAGTTCTGGCGCCTTGGTCTCACAGGCTCCCCAGATCATTGTGCATGTCCAGGAAGCAGGTCATCAGCGGGTGGTGAGCGGAGGTGTATGGCTCTTGTTCCCTCGGATTTAGTATTGGACTCTGCTCCGCTATCTGGCAATGCAGTAGAATTGGCTCTGAGTTCGTCTGGGGGGGTCAACATTCCAGGAGAGCTGTGCTCCGTAGGTGAGAGCAGGAAGGGGAAGAGGAAAGAGGTGTCTCTCCCTGGAACCACTCTAGTAAAAAACATATACCAGCTGCGGTCCCAGACTCAGTTTGGGTTTAAAATCAAGGGCCCTCTGGATTCCACAGAGGGCCCAAAAAAGGTAGTACACATGGCCCCCGTAAGAGGAAAAACGCTACGCCTGTGGACACAGTGAAACTTAAAGGGCCTAGGGCTGTTTGCCCATCCGTAAAGTCTACTCCATCACTCAAATCTTATTTCAAAATAATGGAGCAAGCTGTGAGGTTAAAGGAACCAGGTCCAGCCTTACGAGGAAGCCCTCCCTTAATCCATCTTGAAAATCATTTCTCCCCCCTGGCGGGGATCTAGGAAATCGAAAATGGTACTGGTACTGTGAGCCCTACTAGTCTGCTAGATGCCCCTACCCCTGATATGGCTGTTGCTATTGTTACTTCTGCCCTCCAAGCACCTACTCAATCACCTACTCAATCAAATTCACAAGATCTAGAACTTGCTGATGGGTGTTCCCCGGATATGTCACGCTTAGAGTTAGTACATGAAGGCCCCTGGAGAAGAGGGAACAGGCAGAGATGAGTTACAGTTGGGGTCTTTCCTTCAGGCTCTAAGGGGCGACCTGCTCTCTAAGTTTGCAATCTCAGAGGCAAACCAGAAGGGGATACATGAAAAATGCGAAGCATTAGAGTCCAAGCTAGATGATATTTGTGTACATCATGAGGCGGGGGCCTACCAGATCCGCTCGATATATAGGCAGTAGAACAGCGCAAAGGCAGTGGGAGCTGGGCTCTAGAATGCCAGAACTCAGGAGTTTGGGAGCACAGGTTCAAATTAAGTTTCCTGCATTGTTAAAGGTAATGTGGAACAACAAGATGCATAATTTCAGCTCCCCAGAGGATGTAGATGTTCTTATGCTGCAGATGAGGGGGTAGCTCCGTATACCTCCAGACAGCTCTGTTTAGTTGCCATATGGCTGGCCTGCTCAGTATGCCCTATGGTAGTAGGATCATTAGGGTTTGTAGATTTATAGTGAGTTGTGGGTGGAAAAATAAAATCATAGACAAAAGGGTGAAAATAAGGGTGGAGGTTGTAAGAGGAAGGTAAAAAGGAAAAGGAAAAAAAAGAAAAGGGGAGAAAAAAAAGAGAAAAAGAAATATAAAACAAAATAAAGAGAATCTATTTTTTTTTTTTAAAGGGGGTGGGAAGGAAATCTATGAATGTTGTGTGAACCTTGCTTGATCGCCAGGCCATGCCTATCGGGTACTCGACTATGGTGAGAGGTTTTTTTTGTCTATTGGTGGAATGATAGCGAGACGCTAGGTTGCTCCATGGAGGGTCCCATCTGGCGGTTTTTGACGCCAAGAGATGGAAGATGGGTTCCTCAAGGGTGAGTATGGGGGGGTTCAGGTGGGTGGGAGGGGGGGAGGAAGAATTGGAAAATTGTCCTCATACAAGTAATAGTAAAGTTTAATGGCTCAAGTTGGGTAGTTTCTCTTTTGATTGGGTATGAGTAAGTTACGGGAGATTAAGGGGCATATTATCAAGGGGGTTTATCTCCGCTTTTTTGGCTTTAAAAGCCAAGAAAGCGGAGATAAAATTATCTCCCTATTACCAAGCTGTCGCTAACACCAGTTAGCGACAGCTAGTAGGAGATAGCGACCATCTTGGGCCCCACTTTGCATGTCAGTGATATTTATCACTAATGAGATGCAAAGTGGGCGTGCCAAGATGTTAGAGACTGAAAACAGTCGCTAACATCGCTATCTCCTATTACCAACTTTTGGAGATATTCGCGCTAAGCGGGAATATCTCCAAAAGCTAACACCTGCCCTGAGCAGTTCTTAGCCATGTTATCCAATGGGAAGTGGATAACATGGCTAAGAGCATTTGCTCGATAATGCATGAATATCGCTGACTTTTCAGCGATATTCATGCATTTGGGCCGTTTTTTATCGCATTTGCGATAAACCTTGTTAATAGCAAGGTTTATCTGCGATAAAAATCGCCGATGTGCGGCGATAATTTTTGTCTCTAAACAAGTTAGAGACAAAAATTATCGCTAGTTGTTGGTAATATGCCCCCATGTTCCTCTCCTGGAATGTAAATGGCCTGAGGAATTCCAGGAAGCTATCCCGGGTGTGTGAGTCTCTTAAGAAGAATGAGGCTCATATTTATCTATTGCAGGAAACCCACTTGGAAGCACAGGAATGCAAACACGGTTTTAATAAGCTTAACTGGGTTCAGGAGGTGATGTCCTCAAATCAAAGGGGTTGCACAAGAGGGGTAGCTATGATCATAAGGTGCAATATGGGGATCAAGGTGGAGAAATGGGGCACCGATCAATCTGGGAGGTGGTTAGTGGCAACTCTCTCTATTTGTGGCATATCAGTAGTATGTGCCGTCTACTATGGGCCTAATGAGGATAATCCGGGCCCTCTTTTGAATCTTTAGGCCAGCCTGTTAAATACATCCGCTCCAGTTATACTTGCTGGAGATTTTAATTTAGTGTTTGATACTCAATTGGACCGTACATCTAAAGTAAAATATAACCTCCCGCCTAGAACCTTCTCCACACTTAAGACTCTTGTTAAGGAGTTTAGGCTGCTGGATATATGGAGAGTGGATAAAGGGAACGCTAGAGAGTACTCCTTCTATAGTAAGAAATACAGACAATATTCAAGAATCGATTACTTTTTTGTAGATCTGAGTCTGCTCTCAGACCTTAAGTCCAAAGCCTACATTCCTGCGTCAATATCTGATCATTCCGCAGTTGAGCTGAAGCTTAACCTTAAGCTTAAAGGGTGTCAGAGGAGATGGACTTTGGACAGGACTTTACTATTAGAGGAGAGGGGGAGGGTTGAGCTTGATGTAAAAGCAGAAGAGTTTTTTTAGGTGTAACATAGCCTCTACTAGTGATCAAACAGTGTGGGAGACTTTCAAAGCATATTTGAGGGGACTTTTGAGCTCCTTAATGATCAATAAAAGCAGAATAGCTAAAGAAGCAGATACAGATAGTCTCAGGAAAATTAAGGAAAAGGATACAGAGCTGCAACAGGCAGCACTGACTTCCCGAAGCCTTATGCCACAATTAGAGATGAAGTTGGTTTCCTTGCAAGCCGATCTCCAAGTCAGGATTGATAAAATTGTGAAGGATAGATTGGATGCCAGTAAACTACAGCATTTCGCCTATGGTGAAAAATGTGGCTCTTTGCTGGCCTGGAAATCTAGAGTGGATAGGGTTAGGAACAATATCAAGAACCTGGTCCAAAGAGGGTCTGGAGTCCTGCTGCAGGAAGATGATGAGATCAGGGAGGAGGCCAGATCCTTCATGCACGATCTATATAAGGAGGATTCCGATTACAGACCGGATGCTGTTAAAATATGGTTGAACCTGAGGGATCTCCCTCGCCTGTCCGAGACAGACAGGACGTACTTATCCACTAGTATCTCAGAGGGGGAGATCAGAGAACAACTCAATAAAATGAGTAGGGGTAAAGCTGCGGGGCCAGATGGGCTCCCTGTCGAGATATATTTGGGCCTATCAGATAGGGTAGTGCTGGTTTTAAAAACTCTTTTTAACAAAATATATCTATACAGAGAAGCTATCCCCCGGTCATGGTCAGAAGCGACTGTGTCCTTGATCCTTAAGCAAGATAAGAACCCTCAAAAAATTGAGGCATAGAGGCCTACATCATTACTTAATTCTGATCTTAAGATCTTTTCTGGGATTCTGGCTGCTAGGATGGCAAAAATCATTAAAACTATCATACCTACCGATCAGAGGGAGTTCATACCTGGGAGGCAGCTCAATGAGCTAACCTTTCAAGCCATAGGGGCAATTGATGTTGCAACTGAAAAAAGGCTGCCACTAACTCTTGTTGCAATCGATGCCGCTAAGGTGTTTGATCAGGTCAGCTGGAATTATCTTTGGGAAACCATGCGTAGTTTTGGTTTTCCTATGAATTTTATTGAGGCTGCCCAATCTCTCTTTTCGAACACACGAGCAAAAGTTTTAGTTAACGGTATTCTATTGGAATGGTTTAGTATTTCAAGAGTCACCAGACAGGGCTGCCCCCTGTCACCCCTATTGTTTAATTTATACATTGAACCCTTTGTTTGGTCCCTTAGAGAAGATCCCCTTATTTTGCCTTTTAAGATCACTGACCTGGAACTTAAGTTTGCCGTTTATGCGGATGACCTTTTATTGTATACATCTGACCATGTAAAAGCCATACCTAGGCTGTTCGACTTAGCCGGGGAATTCGGTAAGGTCTCTGGTTACAAAATTAATAGAGAAAAAACTGATATAATGAGTTGGAATTGCGCAAATGCAATACCAGGGCAAAGGGTCGGATGAGATACTTAGGGATCCACTTAGCACAGAAGTTGATAGATACATCTAGGATCAGCTGAGAGAAGGTTTCTAAGGAGGTGGGCTGTCTATTGTCCTGCTGGGCGAATTTACCATTGAACATATATGGGAGGGTGAACCTTGTAAAAATGATAATCTTGCCTAAATTAACTTTTCTGTTTAATTCAATCCCACTTTCCTTTCATATCCGAGATCTTGCCACCCTTCAATGTAAAATCGGGTCGTTTATTTGGGCCATAAAAACCCCGAGAATAGCGTGGAAAAAGCTTAGGAGAGGGCTAAAGATAGGAGGATTGGCCCTACCCGACCTACTCTACTATAGCCATGCAAGATTTAAGTACAACCATTGACTCTATTTCTAGAACAGAACCATGGAAACGTGAAGTGTCCTTCTGGTATGGGGCGTTTATAGATACAGGGGATCATCTAGATTTAGAGTTGGTGAGACGCTGGGGTAGTGTCTTCTCCGAAAATGGGGATGATTTACGGAAACTCTGGTGTGACTCCTTTTCTATGTTACAGGCTGTGGTTAAACCAGCTAATCTCAGGAGAAACCATTTATACACCGTTCATAGAGTGTACTGGAGTCCGTGTAAACTATCTAAGATGTCTGCAAAGATCTACCACTGCCCCAAGTAAGTATCCAGCTGCTGATGACCTGCATATACATTTATGGATTGCCCGAAGATTGGCCCCTTCTGGACTGAGGTATGTGGTTTCCTGGAGGATGTGCTGTTTATGCAGATTGAAGTAAGTGCAAGCTAATCTTTTTCGGTCTTCTGCTGGGCTATTGTATGAATGCTCCAGCCTCAAAGTTTTCATTCTATGTAGCAATCATTGCTAGGAGGGAAATTTGTAGAGCTTGGAAGCTTGAGGCGCCTCCCTCCTTTGCGGACTGCCTAAAGAACATCATCATGACTAGCCAATCTGATATGGCCTGTGATAACTCTAGTGCCAATAAAATCTGTGCAGCTCTAGAGGTTTGGAGAGAGAAGTAAGATCAGTCCTATGATTATGCCGGAGGTAAGTCGGGCCGGTCCTCCCCAGTAACAGGTGATCTCCCAGGTGTTGTGAACGAGAGTGGGACCAGGATACAGCATTACCTCTGGGAAGACTCTACCTCTCTTTCGGGCCCACCATTAGGGCGGTCTCCAAGAAGGGCTCGTTTGAAGGGCACGGAAATATTCCATCTAGAGTGTTTTCCGATGGCATGTATGAGGACACAAAAAAAAGGAAGAAAAAAAAGACACCTCGTAAACAAGACACACCCAAACATGCACGATATACACCAGATCCACAGGAATCTACACCCTCAACAGACACATGCACATCAGACAATCCCACTCCCTCTACCTCCCAAACCCAACTTCCTCCCGAAAATATTATATAATTTTCTACATCCAGAATAAAATTATATGAGCAATAGACGGCTACCTGATGAAGGCATGTATGCCGAAACGTGCGTTGTAGACATCTGCCGCACTGCCTGAATCAACATTTTGTCTGTCATCTGGATCTGTATATACTTATGTTGGCTGTTTAATTTAATTACATTTTTTTGAAATGTTTATCTTGGAATCGTACATGCACAATTGAATTTCTGTAATATTCAATGACTTATGAATTATATAAAAAATAAGTAAATACATTTATCATGAGAAGAATTTTTCTATAGGTACACATTGTATTAGGGTGTTCCTTAAATATATTTAAATATTTCACGTATAGAGAGGTATTTTTATTAATAAGTTCAGTTGTCACCTTTGCTAGCTATAATTTCTTTATACTAGTAACATTTACAATACTACTGTAATATAGAAAAGTGATATCACATACATCTATTTTATCTACAACAATATTTTTAAAAATTATATTAAATACAACACTAAAAAGCAGTATTCCAAATGACCATATTGTATGTATCATGATATACATGCAACAATATTATGGTAAGACGATATTTCCAAGTCATAGTTTGGTCAAAGACTGCAAGGTCAGTGCACCTACTGACAAACTCTTTGCGTCTGCACCCACATCCACAACACAGTGCAGGTACAGAGGCAAAGTGTTTCCCTCATTTGCAAGGAAGCAACCCCATGCAAATAAGGAAAAGCCCACTTGAGACTACATGTGCGCAGGTAATATCTGTATTACAGAAGGAGAGCAAAAGATTCTGCTGCCCCTTCTGTAATACAACAGTGCCCTGGGTTTGCAGAAAATGGGAGCACATGCCTGTTGCACTCAGGGGCGCTGTATGTTATACAGCCCGTGGTGTTCTGCTAGGGCAAACATAATACAGTACGAGCATGGATTAAAAAGGTTCTACAGGCCTTATGTGGAAAAAATACTGAATCGTAAACCAGTCCCCAACTTGTTTGCAACCGCCCAAATAGTGCATCAGTATGGACGAAGGGTTTCTTACATTGCATAGCGAATCGAAGTTTTACTGATTCGTTACTTTGCTACAATACCATTTAATGATTCACAGTTAGGGATTTGCACATCGCTAATCGCGATTCACAAATCTTTTGTGCAATTAATTGTCACAGAATGGGCATTTTTCCATTAGCAAACTGCCATCAAGTGGATGGAAGTGGTAAAAAGGTGCAACATATAAAAAGGTGCTCGGGCTACGCCAGTTTCTTTCGCAATGGATTTTGGCTGCAGTAAGAGGAAAAGAAGCCTGCAAGACAGGACTTACAGTGTCAGAGGAACACTCTTTAATCACAGAGAGTAGGACATTTACTCCAGTTACAGGCTCAACAGTATTGCTATTTTAGATCTAATTGATGACCTATATCCATTACTACAAAGACACACACAGAGAAATCAGACAGTTCCAAACCATATTCAGGTATTGTGCGGATGTGCTCTCGAAATCTTTTGGTGTCAGAGAGCTTTCACACTATTGTGGTAGAGAAAGGAGGAATTCCTCCTTGTTCAGTCTAGGGTATGCTGGAATTTGATTCAGATTAATACCTGTATAGTATTTCCAAATAGAAAAGGGGACCTTCAGGACACCAATGCAGATTTTATTTTTTCATATTGCACTGCTTTCCTAAACAGTTGGCTGTACTGATGGTAATTCGTCCACCATCTATAACAGATTTCTTGCATGGAAATGGGAAATATTACCACTCCTTAAATATACCGGTAGTATGTAATAGTGTGTCATTCAAACCTTGATGCACACTAACCAGGCCTTACCCATGATGTTTATACATTCTGCCACTGTGGTCCTTAGTGCCAGCTAGCAACAGGACACTTTGGAGATGGATTTCTTTTGAAGATGCAATATATTAGTGTAGTATATTTCTGTTATTGAATTTTGCATGGTGATTTACCAGGATTTTCTTATTTTAGGTGCCAGTGCATAAGCAATTTGGCTGTGGATAATAACGCCTTACCTAAATTCACATTCAGCAAAGGACAGAAGATATAATATAGTATAGCTCACCGTGGTGGGAGAGAGGGGCGTACCACATACCTCACAGTCCTTGCAGCAGGAGCCGTCGACACTCTCTGCTTCACACCCTGAGACACGTACATATTGTAATTTGGCCTCCCCTGCACCGGAAGCTCACCTCAGCGGGAGATAGGGGGTGGACCACAGTCCCCAACACTCTTTGCAGCAGGAGCTGCCGACACTCTCTGCTTCACGCTTGGAGGCACCTACATATTGCAATTTGGCCTCCCGCTGCATTGGATGTGCCTGAGTGCATGGCCGGGAGAAGACTTAGCCAAGAGCAGGCCCATCTATGCCTGTCCGTGGCTGGACAAGGCTGGGCTTGGTCCTCACTCCCCCCTCCCTTCGCTTGCATTTCTCAGGCCAGGCAGCTAAGGGTGAGTGACACATCTTTCTTTATACGACTTTCTGTTCGGCTCCCATCTCAATGGGAAAGAGGAAAGTACAAGTATGGCAGCAGGTCTACATAAACTCACTAGTTTTGATACCATGCTGGAGAAGACATTGGGGTGGTAAGCTCTGAAATCGCCCTTTCTGAGTGAAGGCTCTCTCTTGGCCAAGTAGGCAGCTTTAGCGAAATCATGCACACTGGCTCTAACTCTGAACCTGAACCCAGGCACACTCAAGGGGGGGCACAAGAGAGAACATTGATTGGTACATCGACGACTCATATGACCCCCACCACCTCCAATGCAAATAACAATGCTGAGGTGGTCAGTAGCCCCATTTTAACCCTAAAACCAGTAGTTAAGAGAAAGAGAGCGCCTAACTACAAGGCTCATTCAAAGTCAAACCCGGTTGAAAGTACAAATGGAAAGGGGGTGGAGGAGTTGTCAACAGACTCACTGTTGCGCTCATTTTTTGAATCCTTGGAAAAACATTTAACCCCCACAAAAGAGAGCCTATCCAATATAGAAAAGTGTTTGTCATCATCGATGAAGCCCCCAGCAATATCAGCCCCCTCACTATGTTCAGCACCCAACTATCTGTCTGTGACTACTTTGGACGATATACCGGGTAGAGACAAGGCAATTGGCCACCCCAAGGAATTAATGGAATCCTCACAGCAGGACTTAACAGAATTTACACAACAGTCATGAGATCGCGTAGGGCACAGCTTTCCAAACTTTTCATGCTGGTGACACACTTTTTGTAGATGCATCATTTTGGGACACAGTAAGGCAGTGTAGCCAGCGAGCGCAGGGAGCGAGCCCAAACGACCTAGGGGAGGTTTGGGGGGGTTCTCCCCCGGAAGGGAATTTTGGGCAATGGTGCATTTTCAAGCAAATTTGAGAAAGCAGGAAGGTAAGTAAAGCAATTGTGAATCGGTTCTAACAAAGACAGTGACTGGCAAAACTGGGTGTAAGGTTAGGTTTGTGCCTGAAGCTAGAATATAAACATGCAGACATTGACACATGCCCCAGTGATTTACGGCACAAAGAGAGCTGGTTCACGCACTGCCAACCCTTTCAACCATGCACAAAGTCTGCCTGCTGGCAAGTGCGCCCCCGAACCATCCAAGGGGTGCCCGGGGGGTTCTGCTGCCTTGGTGAATATGAGTTATACAAAAATCCATTCAGGAAGTGGAAATTGTGAGTGGTAAAACAATCATACAACTTATCAGCTAGTCTCTGCGCATTGAACTCAGATGGGATCACTCTCCGTTTCTAAGTACTGTAATATACAGGCAATATAGTTACCAATGTTTTGGAAGTATGGAAGGGTGAGTCAATCTTGCTGTAATTCTGACCCCTTCTCTCTGTCTCTCTCTCTGTCTCTCTCCCACTCTCTATCTCTCTCCCCCTCTCTCCCTCCCTCTCTCTCTCTCTCTCTCTCTCTCTCTCTCTGTCTCTCTGCCTCCCTCTGTCTCACTCACTCTGTCTCCCTCCCTCTGTCTCTGTCCCTCTGTCTCCCTCCGTCTGTCTCCCTCCGTCTGTCTCCCTCCCTCTGTTTATCTCTCTCTCTCTCTTCCTCTGTCACCCTCTGCCTGTCTCCCTCTCTCTGTCTGTCTGTCTCCTTCTGTCTGTCTCCCTCCATCGCCCTCTGTCTGTCACCCTCTGTCTGTCGCCCCCTGTCTCCCTCTCTCTGTCTCTGTCCCTTTGTTTCCTTCCCTCTGGCTCCATCCCTCTGTCTCCCTCCCTCTGTCTCCCTCCCTCTGTCTCCCTCCCTCTGTCTGCCTCTCTCTTTCCCTCTCTCTCCCTCAGTCTCCCTCTCTTTCTCTCTCCCTCCCTCTGTCTCCATCCCTCTGTCTCCCTCCATCTGTCTCCCTCTAACTTTTCCCTCTATCTGTCTCCCTCCATCTGTCTCCCTCTGTCTGTCTCCCTCTGTCTATCTCCCCCTGTCTCACTCCCTCTGTCTCCCTCCATCTGTCTACCTCTATCTGTCTCCCTCTGTCTGTCTCCCTCTGTCTGTCTCACTCTGTCTGTCTGTCTCCCTCCCTCTGTCTGTCTCCCTCTGTCTCCCTCTGTCTGTTCCCTTCCCTCTGTCTCCGCCCCTCTGTCTCCCTCTCTCTCTGTCTACCTCTCTCTGTCTCCCTCTCTCTGTCTCCCTCTCTCTCTGTCTTCCTCCCTCTGTCTCCCTTTATCTGTCTCCCTCTCTCTGGCTCCCTCTCCCTCTCTCTGTCTACCCCGTTGCTAGTATTTCTAGCTTTGCAAAGGTAGATATGTCAAATTCAAAGAGAACATTATAAAAGGATTTTATAGTGTCACCCTGCAGTAAGCAATTTAGCAATGGTACTGTGTGTGGAACCCAACATCAAGCAACAGCTTGGCAACACTCCATAACCCTGCATTGCCTCAGACGAAAGCACAACAGTGAATGCATGTATGAACCTTAAGCCTTGTGTGTGCTACAATCCACAAGTCCAACATGGCATGGACCACGAGGGAAACAGGTCAGCCTTTTTTTCCTTGTAATAAAGGCAATTAAGACCAGGTTGGTTGCCTACTTTGTCGTCCTTCAAATGCCACCCACTGGGGTGGCTCAGCACAGTCGGGCAAGAGTGAGATAGCATGTATCCACTGAAAAATTCACAAAGAACGGGAGGTTTTAATATTTGAGTCTTGAAAAAGAAGGCGAAATGAGATAAGAGCCTTCGAAACACGTTGACGCTTCTTTTTTCGCCATAACCCCCACTGCACAGACATCTCCCTAGAAATAGAGGATTTACAAGAAATCAGGGCATGTTGATATGATTGCTAATCGGGGCTTTGGCTATCAATGACAAAGATAACTGTCTGTTTTATCTCTCGTGTTTTCTATTTATAATTAGTTTTTTAATTGTTTTTTTTGTGACCAATTGTGTTTATTATGAAACATGATGCCTGTGATTAAATCTGAATATAAATGCTTTTATTGAATCTTTCCATGTCTTTTAAAAATTATAATACATTGTCCTAGGAAATAGTAAACTCTATTAATCTCTAGTGAGTTTTTTGTGCCAATATACTGTAGCCACCAGGTTGGCAGGGACCTTTTTTGAATGGCTGTGGTGTGTACACAGCAGGGTTGGTATGACTGAGGTGTGTATAAAAGTAACTTTGAAGAAATCCCAGAGGACGCTCTCTTTTTAAATTTCAATCTAATCCCTGTCCTTTCCGGTGACCAAGGGTTCCTCTCTTTAATTGTAATAACTCTAGACTTCAGACTGCTTTTCAGAGGTCATTCAAAACTCTACCAGTGCCCAGTATAGTTGTTACAAAGCTTAAGATGCACGTCCCTGAGAATAGGCCAAAGTTGACCGAAACTGGTCCGGGGTTGCTTATCCTTCTGTTCAGAGAGGAACTGGACAGGCAGTTTGGGCTGCGCTGTTGCTGTTAGAGGAGGACCATGGCGGAGTGACACATGTCTGGTCGCTGTCTGAAGTGCCACAGTGTGTAAAAACTATGAACTGTAATCTGGTCCAAATCATGGCAGGAGGCAAAGACTGTTTAAAGGCATCCAGCCCGTCACCTTGTGTTTTGCAACTGTAATGAAAGCAAGCAATATTGCCCTTATTGGACGACGACTTACTTTTTCCAACTATCTCCAGCAACAGACAGCTCAATCTGACAAAGTGTGTGCACTTTTATAGAGGTAACCCTTGGGGAGTCTTTAGGCTCCAACCTGGTCTTCATTTTGAGCCCAGGTAAACCCAGTGTGCTTTCGGAATTTACACAAGTTCATGGTTTGTGTGCTTTACTATACTTGAGAGGTTAAGTTCTCAGACTGATGTTTTATAAGAGTAATAAGATTGTATGAAGTGAGTTTGATGTGAGGGTGACACCCAGCAAATAGATATGTCCACACAACTATAGATAGATAAATGTTGGTGCATGTGAAGTGCACTATAAGATGCAACAGGTTTCGTAATGTAGTGAAGAACTGGCTATGTTTCCAGGTGATAAGCAGAACCACCTTCATCTCAACACAGAAGATAATTTTGTATCATATAACCATTTTACAATGGAGTGTACATATATTTTTCGGAGGATATTCAAGTGAGAGTACTTCTGACACAACCTAATCCATTCTAGAACTATCCGTTAACCGTTATCCTCAGTAAGAAACATCTGCACCTAAAATTATGACTCACACTGATGAGCTATATTTAGATTTTTTGTAATATTAATAAACATGGATAAGTGCGGAACACTGTGCTATTTTTAGGTCTCGCCTGGAATAAGCATCCCAAGGATGCGTCCAGGCGGAGACTTATAGCTGCCTGTCTCGGGGGAATGGAGGGACAAGAGGGTGTTACGAGCTTGAAAGCCGGATCTGGGTGCGCGAACGCGCACGTTCCGTCCCGCGCCGCGCCGTGCACTTCCCTCCCCTACTCCCAGCAAGTCAGCCTAACACGCATGCATGCACACAGACACACAAACGCGCGCACACGCACTTACTTACACACACACACACACACAGACACACACACACGCAGGCACCCAGACGCAGGCAGACACATACAGGCAACCCCCTCTCCCCTCTCCTCTCTTACCTAACCGGGCTTCGCTCGCAGATTTAACATCGTGGACGCGCATGCCTAGCCTCCCGGCGCCGTGCACATCTCCTGTCTGTCCCACATTCACACAGCGCCTCTCTCAATCACGCATGCAGCCCCCCCCTGAACACACACACAGACACGCACATACACACACCCGCCCCCCCCTACAACTAAGCCCCACTCACCCATCGACGTCCTCAGTCGCCCCCCCTGACTATTGCAGCCACCGCGCGACAGCTGTGACGCTCCCGAACTTCCGGTTTCGGGACGTGCACGCTCACAGCTTGTTTATTTCTTCTTTTCCTTCCACGCTGCTATAATGGAGTAGTCCGTCGTTTGTCTCTACCGGTGTTAGTGTCTCTCGCAATGATGGCTGATGTTGCAGAAAATGCGCCTGGCGGTGGGTGACTTGTTTCTTTGAACACCCCTCCTCTTTCCCTCACAGCGGTAATTTACTGGAAGATTGTAAGTCTGTGCGCAGGAGGGTAACTGAGAAGACGCCTTTATACTACAGTGAGGGGCTAACTTCAGCACAGCATGCAGCTTCTACTTTTCTGGTACGTTCATCTCAATAAGTCAGACCAACTACGGAAGCGCTCTTTCAAAATGTTAAACTTTATTTTTAATTCCGGTCCTCACTCAATGTATTTTAATTTTTAAAGCGCTTAGAAACTGCAGGACTGCACGAAGCGCTATTACTATTTCTCTACAGGGCTTCGTAGCACACAACGCGTATTGGGATAGCACACAAGGAGGTCGGGGTCCCTGCAGCTCACACTGCCTCTACAGGGCTTCAAAGCGCACACACACCATCTATAGGGCTGGCACACTAGGAGATCAGGGTATGTGCGCAGACTGCACAGGAGTTAGTGGCACACATGCAAGGATCGGGGTATGCATGTCCCACCTTGGGAAGAAGCGGGGTGTCCAAGACCAGGGAGCAGCCCCCGCTCGTGCCATCAGCAGCAGCCCGGTCTGACTATGAACACTGCCGCAGCTCCTGTGCGGACCCCCTGCACCTGTCCCTGCCTGGCAGCCTGTCCGGAGGGGGTGGGTGTGGACAGGACGGAGGAGAGGGGAACAATAGGAGGGCCGATCCGAGAGCCCCCATTCCTCAGATATTACATTCGCACCCTGCACCCTAACACCATCAGCAGGGTGTAGAGGGCCTTGTTGTGGCTTGTTGCTCACTCGTTTTTAATAGGATTTGTCTTGAAACGGTGGCTGTGCTGCCCACTGATTAGCCATTAGTGAAACCGGTTTACCTCTGAAGATTAGCCTGTTTGTGCAGGCAGGGAACCCGACTTACTGCATAATATACACGGGACAGTTCCCAAAGATTGATGCAAACCAAACGTTTTTCACTGATTAGCCATTAATGAAACCGGTTTACCTCTGAAGATTACCCTGTTTGTGCAGGCAGGGAACCCGACTTCCTGCATAATATACACGGGACAGTTCCCAAAGATTGATGCAAACCGAACGTTTTTTGCCTGTGAAAATAACTTGGAAACGTAAACTGTAACATATTCAAATGCCTCTCACCTAGCGTCCTTGGAGGTACACTAAACAGTTTTCCCATTATGCTAATTTCCAATCACTGTAAGGTGTAAAAACTTAACTTGAAGACAGCCATTGTTGATTTCACATTTTATTACTCAGTCTTCCATCGCCCACTATATGTTGTGTGCAAAGGATGTTATCTTGTAACTGTTTAATCTGCAAAACTGTTGTCACACATACACATTATTTTGTTGTGTCCTAGACAGGCTGCTGACCGGCTGCCACACACACACACAACTCCACACACACACACACACAACCCCCGCACACACACAAGACCACACACACGCAACCACACACGCAACCCCCCACGCACAACCCCCCATGCACAACCCCACACACACAACCCCACACACACAACCCCACACACAACCCTACACACATGCACACAACCCCACACACACACAACCCCACACCCACACAACCCCACACACAACCCCCCACACACAACCCCACATACACACAAATCCCCACACACAACCCCACACACACACACCCAGACCCCCCACACACACACACCCCACACTCACCCCCCCACACACACAATCCCCCACACACACAGCCCCACCCAAAGTCCACACACACACACAACCACACACACCCCCCACACACCCCAAACACACAACCCCCACCATACACACCCACACACAGAACACCCCACACACACAGCACCACACACACGCAACCACACACACGCAACCCCCCACGCACAACCCCACACACACAACTCCACACAACCAACCTCCACACACACACACAACCCCCACACACACACACAACCCCCACACACAACCCTACACACACGCACACAACCCCACATACACACAACCCCACACCCACACAACCCCACACACAACCCCCCACACACAACCCCACATACACACAAATCCCCACACACAACCCCACACACACACACACACCCAGACCCCCCCACACACACCCCCCCCCACACTCACCCCCCACACACACACACACAACCCCACACAAAGTCCACACACACACACACACAACCACACACACCCCCCACACACCCCAAACACACAACCCCCGCCACACACACCCACACACACAACACCCCACACACAACCCTACACACACACAACCCCCACACACACCTAACGCCCCACACACACACCGCCACACACACCCCCACACACACACTGCCACACACACCCACACACACCCACACACACAACCCTACACACACAACCCCCCACACACACCCACACACACACACCCACACACACACCCACACACACAACCCCACACACACACACCCACACACACAACCCTCCACACACACACCCCACACACACAACCCCCCGCACACACCCACACACAACCCCCCCCACACACACCCACACACACAACCCCCCACACACACACACCCCCACACACAACCCCCACACACCCAACCATACACATACAACCCCACACACAACCCCCCACACACAACCACACACACACACCCACACACACAAACCACACACACACACAACCATACACACACAACCCCCACACTCACAACCATACACACACAACCCCCCACACACACAACCACACACACAACCCACACACACAACCCCCACACACACAAAAACCCCACACACATAACCCCCCCACACACATTCCTACCGCCCTCACTCTATCGCCCTCACTCTATTGCCCTCACTCACTCTATCTATCACCCTCACTCACTCTATCTATCGCCCTCACTCTATCTATCTATCGCCCTCACTCTATCTATCGCCCTCACTGTATGTATCGCCCTCACTCTATATATCGCCCTCACTCTATCTATCTATCGCCCTCACTCTATCTATCGCCCTCACTCTATCTATCGCCCTCACTCTATCTATCGCCCTCACTCTATCGCCCTCACTCTATCGCCCTCACTCTATCGCCCTCACTCTATCGCCCTCACTCTATCTATCGCCCTCATTCTATCTATCTATGTTCTACCTGCACCTCAATGCTCTTGGTTCCTGACATTGCTGTCTCTGGTCCACTCGGGTGTGTCAATAAAGTCATCCAAGAGCTCTTCGCTGATGCTCCACCCTGGGAGCGGGGAGAGAGAGGGGTGAAGCGACCTATAAGGTACAGACCAAGAGGCTTATTTTGAGTTTGGCGGACAACATACACCTTAACAAGCATTTACAATGCAATAGGTCTCGCATTATTAAAGTTGGAGCAATTGGCATTGTAAATGACAATGTCTTTTATTCATTGTTTTTAAAACCTGCAATCGGTGCATAAACACGCACTTTGAACGTATATTCCTTGCTTACAATGAGCAAAGCTGGCAGTAAAAGAGACTTCCAGCCTTGCTTCTCATAAGCATGGACTATAAGTGCAAAGTGCTTGTTTACGCAACGATGCAAATGAAGAAAAGGCATTGGCCTTTTACAATGCCAATAGCTCAAACTTTAATAATGCAAGACCTATTGCATTGTAAATGCTTGTTCTGAAGAGATGTTGGTTACTGGACTTTCCATTGTCATACAGAGATATGTGTTTTATGGATTACACTTAAAACTGAACTTAGAATGAGTGTGAATGCAAGAGTGGAGTCTCGTATATTTTCACTTGTGCTAACATATATGACCTTATGGTAGACTCATTAGGACTAGGGGCTCGTGTCAACTATTCTTGCTAAGGTCAATGGACCAGACAACCACTAGCATCATATAAGCACCATATGTGTTTTATCCGAGTAGTGGGACAAGGATGTTGGGATGCACTAACACCTCATGCATCCTCTTTCTCTTCAGAAAACCAATGTCCTACATAACAATATCATCTATGGATTATTCTCGACTGCGAGCATGAGTTTGATTTGACCGGAGCACTAGAGAAGGGTGAAGAAGTAATGCCAGGTTAATAACTGATTCAAATTAACTGGCCCCTGACATTCACAGCTCATTTAAGAAAGCGCCTAGTTCTATCCTTGGGTCTTGATGTTGCAACCTTATCACCCACAAACCTACCACAGTGCAGGCGGGAGAAGTGTTCTTCAGACCTGTGATCGCAACATACAAGGCCAGGCCTAGGAAGCCCTGGGATGCAGGCACCTGGAAAGGAGACTGACATTCAGCTTGAATCTTGTCCTTTCATCCACTTTACACTATGCCCTGACCCAAGCCTAGAAAAAGGAAGGGAAGAAGGGCTGGGAAACTGGAAGCCATCCTCATGCCAACCAAATACAGCATGGAGAAAGGAATGCAAAATAGTCAAATGGAGGGCAGTCATAGATATATCCAGGGCTGTGGGTTCTCCCTGTGAAGACAGATAGAACATATGATATTATAGAAGAGAGGGCCTTCTATAGCACATCCCTTTTTCAGGGAGGGACATATCGCTTAATAAACGTTTTTGTGCATATTTCAGCCAGTGAGGTTCTTGCCTACTTGGGTGATCTCACTATGAGGTATTTAAGGACTGGAACAGGAAAGTTGATGCAGCACACATGAACCCATAGAGTTCAATGCTTTTGTTCACCTAAATACAATGGTTTGGCCCAATCAATCTAATTCAAAACCTCTTTCCGCCAAAAGGCTGTGACACACCGTGCTTGACACTGAACACATTGCAACCCTTGACATCTGATAGCCCTGGCCAGTTGTGCTTAGGGACACAGTCAATGTGATGCCTTACACATTTAGTGGCTCATAGTGGTATATTATGGAGAGGGGAAGAGCTTTGAGTGGATTTACAAGCTAGACCTCCCGCCATTCGCTCCCTATTTAGTGAGAGGGAAGTCCTGCCCTCCTCTGTGGGCCCACCTCCTGTCACTCACGTTATTACCTCAGCACTGCCATGCGCAGTAATAAATGTTCTCGGCGAGAACCAATTAAGGCTCAGTATGACCTAAGATGTATCGTCGCACAAGAAGTGTCTATGAACTAACCTCCACATCCAGGCGTCTACTTAGAGATATTTTCGAGTCGCCATTGCTGTGAAAAGGTCCTTTCATTGCAGACCCGTGTGCGGTGGTTCAGCCAGACGCCGCAAAGCCTTCTGGGTAACTGTGATAAAGTGGCCAACAGGCCGCGTTCTAAACATGCCCTCCGAGCTGACCGCAGATAACAGCTCACAGCAAAATGTTTAAATCTTATTAAAAAATAATGCATTGAATTGCAGCTCAGCCGGCAGTGTGACACGAAAAGGTAGTTAGGTTGAGCTTGCAATGGGAGGGCAACGGATCGCAGCTGCAGCTTACTGTGGCCTGATGTTGCAGCTTGTTTCCGTGGTGGGACACGGTATAGTTTCCCATGCAGTCGATGAAAAAGGGCAATGTGTGCATGGGTATTTTTTTGTGGAATTTTATGTTCATGCAAGTGATTGCCTTTAGTATTTGTGCGGGCATTCATGGAAGCTCACAAGTTTGACGTTTTTTTTTGCGTAGTTTAGCTAAATCTTTCCAGGTCCAACTGAAAGAGATTAATGTATGGATTACACATATGTGCTAGTTACATATGTTTATAATTAAGAGGGGAAACGACAAACTCCCTCTGTCACACTCTCCTCCTGCAGGTGATGAGCGCACTAGATTTACACCATGTGTAAATGAATGGTAGATGTGCATGTTTGGCGTTACTGTTTGCATACAGGTTTCTAAATGAAATTGGGACATCTTAAGGGTTCTGGGAGCCCTGGGCCAAAAAGATTTTTGGGGGCCTCCGTTCGGAAAAGCTTTGGCTGTATGATCCAATTTTTAAATGTGTTTACATCTCATATTCAGGGGTTTTGTACCACAGCAGCAGCTCACTAATATTACTGCAAATAATCTCTGTGAGGCCCTGCCATTTCTGATTTGTGAGGTCCTATTATGATCTGAAAGAATCATTTTTATGGATGCTGCATGAAACACAAACACACTTTCTCTGCAAAATGCCTGCAATAGACTCTCACACATCACATCACCCTCATTAAAATACATCAAAAGAAAAAGGTATTTAAAACAAATTGTTTAAGAATGTATTCAATGCCATCAGGGCAAGACCCTCAGACAGAACTGAGCTGGCCCTGTAAGGGGCCCCCCTGAAAGGCTGGGGCCCTGGGCCAAAGCCCACTTTGCCCATGCCTAAAACGTCTCTGGTCACAGGCTTAACCTGGTGGTAAGTTCCCCTGCAGACTGGAAGACAGTGCAATGTGCGCTCTTCTGTTTAGCTGCACTTATATATAACCCCGCACAAATTGTGCTTGAATCCGGTTATTAAATATGTTTTACTCTTACAAATGGTACCAATAAAGAATTATACCTACATTTATACAATAGAAAGCAATGTGAAGATATAGCGTAAAGTATTTAGTTACATCACATGTCCATGCTAACACCCTGTTTTTCTTCTTTCTGGAAGACTGCTTGTAAAAAGATTGTAAAGGTGTGGGTTACGCGCCCTTTCCTGAATTGGAATAATGAAGGAGGAAAGAGAGTGACCAGTTGTGTTTTTGTGCTTCAAAGGGAAGCAGTTGATGCCTTCGCGGGATGTTTTTGGTTGATAGAGAGCGACTCAATACTTTGTTGCCTTTCATATGAGGCTTCACCACTTTCATAGATGAAGAGGAGGGAAAGTGACAACAATAAGAGAGGGACAGTGCATGCATATTTATAGAGATAAAACAATATATAATCATGCCAAAATAAAATCTTCCCTCCATTCAGCCATTTCAATTTGGCATCCAAACATGAAAACATGAGTCCTGTGTCTGCCTGTGTGAGTTGATTCACTCTTAATTTCAGAGTACAGGCAGATATTGAAGAATCTACCTTCAGCATCACAATGCTGTGTTCACTTTAATAAGCTAAAAGTGCTGCTCTCACATTGGCGTACCATGGTGGTGGTGCTGGGTTTCAAACTTTTGTCAATATTGTACCTTCCTCCTCAGCAGTCAAAGCAATACCACCGATGCTGACCCCACAGCAGATGACGGGCAATTTGCAGCAAGGAGAGTGAATAACTTACAATACAATACACCGCGTACAGAGCGATACGCCACTGAGTTGAAACAACTATGTCATAGATGAGTTCTATACCATGCATAGAAAGTCTTAGGACCTTTCTGCAATGTCAATCAGTTAGCCTCAATTGTGTGGGACCATTGATTTGTTCAACAGCAGATTCTTATTCCTAAATCTTCCTCTCGCCCCAGCCCTAGACCCTTCCTTAGTCACTTTAACTGTTTCTTCAATTCTATTCATTCGTCCTCCTTTTTTGCCCTGTCCCAAATGCTTTCTTTTCAACTATCAACTTCAGTTACTCCATAGTCGAAGTAGACATTTCATCAACACTTTGCACAAATGCAACTCATTCTTTTCCTATTCAGACCACTGGTGTCATGAAACTGGAGGGGGCCTCCATTCAACGCACATGGAATGGGCCTCCCATGTTCTGAACCCAGTTGAGAGCTCTCAGGTCGGGGGCCCTCTGCCCATACACAGTGTTGGGGGCCTGGAGCTCGGGCTGCAAGGACTTTTGTTATGCCACTGATTCAGACACTTATCCTGACCTGCTGTCTGTGTATTTCATATGTACATTGTAATCCATGAAACAATCCTTAGGTCTCCCTTCCACGGCCCTCGGTGGGCTTATAGCATCTTCCACTGCGTGTGGGACAGGGTTCTGTAGGAGTGAACACTACTTTTCCATAGGAAACAGTGTCAGCCTTCTCTACTTCATCTCCGTAAAGCCAGCTAGTACAACTATCACAGCCTAATAACATTATAGGCACATTCTGACCTCAACCAAACTTGCACGAAGTACTAGCATGCTAAGCAGTAGTTAATGATGGCATTGGTTTATGAAATAGATGAGTGTGCACTGTATTTACATCAGCAGTAAGGGTTTGAAGATAGGATGCTCCAGGTTAGGTAGTGAACATAGACTGAACCCTTGTAGGGAAGTTCTCATCAATAGCTTTGTGACTAAGAACTACTGAGTCAAAAAAGTCTCATAGACCAGTCAGAAAAGGCGTGCTTAACTACTTATGTAGCTGAACAGAAATATTTCAGAGCCACATATTTCACAAACAGCTTGGCTAATACATTTTTTTACAAATATTGTTAGTCCAAATATGAATAACATGTAAATTACTGGTCGTCCAATGTGTGGCCCCTCTAGCAGTTTAATGGCTCGTAGCTTTCCTCTGCATTGAACCGCAGTGGGTCATTCCCTCATAAGCTAGGCTCTGGCCACACATCTCTCCTTAGCATCACTGCATCCATTACATAGGACTCTCTTTTCCTCTAACCACTGTCTCTTTGGGGCAATACAGCCCCTGACCCTCCAGAGTGGTGGAGAGGAGCGCAATCACCGCCTTTCTATAAATAATAAAGCGGCTTCTCAGTGCCCTATCTCACCTTCAAACAAAGTACTTGAGGCCACTTGCAGATGCAAGAGGTTCTCACAGAGCATATTCAACTCATCATAATAATTTAATTTTATCACAAGGAGCGATGCCTTCAAGCTGTTGAAGTGTTAAGAGCTCATGCGAGCAAGAGTGCGACTAAATATAACAGCAGTGAGTGTCGCTTAAGATAAGGTGCACTCCGCATTTAGATCTAGAGGGGCGGCACCAGCAGAAGGCCAGTGGTGCACACAGCTGGTTCACGGAGCGGGCCCTGTTGGCTGAATTCTAACATGGTGGTGCTGTGAGAGGCAACTGGCAGTCAGAGGGCAATTTTAGTCCATTTTTGTAGCAAGAGGCCTTTAAGCTGAAGAGTCAGCAGAGGGAACTAAAAGTCTTCAATAAAGACCCAAATGGCGGAAGGTGGGGTGACAGAGAAAACGGACAGACAAGATTGACCCAAACCCTTGGGTACTTTTCACATCACCCACTTCATGGAGCTACGGAACTACCATGATACGTAGTTTTTTCATCATCACACTATGCCCAATTATAGTGTAATGCGGACCCGTATGTAATTGGATTCCAATATCTCAAGAATTCTGTGCCACGTATACACATCTGCACGTCTTTCCACAGCTGTTTATCCAAACTTGAGATGTGATATATCAGCATTAAAGATGTTATATTTCCTATAAAATTTGAATTGTTTAGTTCAGGGGTGAGGATTGAAGGATGTATATTGTTGGAATGAATGACTGTAGATGATGAGCCGTGAATGATTGAATTTCCAAAGGGAGTTTTTCTGACTTTTCAGTCAAGAATAGATATGTACCATCTTTACAATGTTAATGTTGTAACTTACTGACATAATGGAAAGCAACTCTGAAGTAAGAGACAGCTGTTTGCTAGGCACTGCCACAGAATCAAATTTAATAAAGACGATAGAATAACAAATAATTAAGCAAGATTTGTTTATGTGGCTCATTTGGGCTCTGTGCACACCTTTCTGCATAATTTCTATGGATTTAATGCCTGCACAAAAAAGCTGGGAAGAAATGTGGTATAAGTTCTAAAAATTGAACAACCATCCTAAAAGCAATATTAACAATGTTTGTAGCACATCAAAGACAGCCTACATTCAGTAATGTCTGGTTGTACCTTGGGAAAGAGTAACGCTAACTATGGGTGATTCAACTGAAGCTAAAGAAGTTCTAAATAATTACCAAGTACTTTTTTTGTTTTTTTATCTTGGCACCCTTGAAAAAGTCCAGTTCATGGATAAAACACATGTTGGCTGTGTTCACTTGATGAAATATCTCAATTCAATCATCTTGATTTAATGAACTCTATATGGCTTGAGTTTGTTTCATTTAGGATGTAATTAGTCCATGTAAATGTAGGTCTTGATTTAATATAAAAAGCTCAATGAACTGTATATAGCTTTCATTATTGGGTTCATGAATTATGCACTAATGTGCAAAATATAACTGCACTAAATAATGGATTGCACTACTAAACATCGACACCAAGACTACCGTGGTACAAGGATACTGAGGATAGAATGTCACGGGACAAAATATCAAAAGGTAAGTGCATATATGGGGCAGTATAGTGTTAATATTCCTAACTTCACATCTTTGTACCTTCAAGATTTATATACCAGGTAGGTAGATATATGTGGAGTTAAGTATAGGAAATCTAGACTTACTTACCTTTCAAAATTTTATTTTCGATATTCGAAACACTAAAGTCTGGGGGACTGTTCCATTACATGGCTATATTTTGGGGACTGCCAAAATGACAGTGGCAGCAGCATGGAAGAAAGCGGAGGCCCCCTTCCTTTCCCAATGGCACGGCTGTGGCGCGCTCTGGCACTTGAACGTCTGACCGATATTATGACGGACTCAAGTAAAGGGTTTGATTATATCTGGAGTCCGTTGGTGGGGTATCTCTCGGAGAGTTTGCCACTATTTGCCTGTGGCCCCAGACTGCAGGCCCTTCATCTCTTTCAAACTTAGCAAAATTAGACTCCGTTGTGATCCCTTCAGGGGGCCATGGACCCCAGGCCCTAAGCACCTCCCCGTTTGTACGATTCTCCCGCTCACCGTATCCAGGGTGGTGGATCCTGCGACATTCCCATGGTTGGGTCTTGCCTGCTCCACACTCTCCCAAGAAAACTGTAGTCAATTAGTAGCACGTGACAGTTTGGTTGTTTTTCTTTTTGTTTATTTTGTTGTCTCTTGCACACTCATCAAAGGTGCCTCGAGAGATATGTGGACTGTGTGAGACATATGCAATTCGACAATGGGGGGAGCTGCACCTGAATATTGCAAGGGTAATGCCGAGAACTTTTGGGGAAGATGTGTTTTATCTTTAGCTATCTGACGATCTTGGCTTGCGGCACAGCTATATTGAGCCTCATAAGTTGTAACAATTTTTTGGAAAAGCAAAAAAAAGATTTTGAGGAGAAAAAAAAAGATATGCCTTCGAGGAGAGGTATCACAATGAGAAATATATATTTATTTCTCCTTGTTTTTTTCTCTTTCTATGTGTGATGCAATCTGCAAAAGACAAAAACAATTATGCCTGCAATGCAGGAACCGTTACACCATGGTACAAGGGTTCCTGCGTTAGGGCTAGGCAGCCCATAGTGCTCCAGCGCTGGAGAAAGGACAGGAATGGTCCGTACAGCTTTAAATATGGCACAGTACAGCAAGGTGAACTTGCTGCGCTGTGCTGTGTTGTGTTACTTTCTAATGAATATGGGCTTAAGTGTCTTAACCTACATTGGACTGCATAATTTCCATGGAAGACAGTCACCCACTCACTCATCACCAGCAGACTGGACTACGGAAACGCTCTGTACGTCAGCATGAAGTCACTACTCCTGAAACTTCAGACAATGCATCACCGCGGCCAGACTCGTCCTCGGCATCCCCGGCATGAACACATCAGACAACCCCTACGGACACTACACTGGCTCCCAGTGGAGAAACGAATCACCTTCAAAATCCTCACTCACACCTACAAATGCCTACACAACATCGGACCCAAAAACCTCAACGTCAGAATAAACTTCCACGTATCCAAAAGATACCTCCGATTGGTTGACCTCGTATTGTCTGAAACCCTGCATCTACAGATCCACAGCAGGCGGAAGATCGTTCTCTCACATCGCAGCCAAGACCTGGAACGAGCTACCAGCAGACATCAGACGTGCCCCCTCCCTGAACACCTTTAGGAGGACTCTCAAGACCGGGCTATTCGGCTGAACGGAGCTGCGTACCCACCTACCCCAGCGCCTTGAGACCCTTACGGGTGAGTAGCACACATAGAATTCCCTGATTGATTGATTGATTGAGAGCAAGTCGCAGCCCTGAGACAGTCAATTATTGAAAATGGAAACTTGCACTTATCCAGTTTGGGGTCCAATAGTAATGTGTTCCCAGAACAACAGTGGTAGACAACTCCAATTATTACGTCCGGACCTAGTAACTGATAACTGTTCTCGGACCTCATACTGGCCATACTTTCCATGAAAGCCTCCCAGATACAAAATGTAAAAATATAAATTAATTTTCAGTAATCAAGTTTTTGGTGTCATCTTTCACATCGACATAAGTTCCTTTAACGAGAGCTAATAAAGAAGTTGAATAGATACTTCCTACATGGAGTAGATCTGTCCAATTACAGGAGGCAGCATGTGTGTGGAAGCTGGGCCGGCCTTGGGCATCGGCAAGCTGAGCCAGACCTGGGATTAATATTTTGAGGGGCGCTGCAAGGAGTTGCTTGACATAATGTTATGCAAACAGCATTTTGTCCATCCCACGTGGTCCCAATCGGGTCTAGTCAAAGACTTTGTAATAAGCCCTTAATGTATCTCAGTGTAATTGTTAGAACCTTATCAGCCCCCTGCCCTCCTCCAAACTTCCTCACACCTCCTTCTGTCACACAACAACGACCCCCACCTACCCCCACTACAAATACCAAATTTTCTGCCCAGAGCGCTGTCCTGGTCAATGCAATTTAGTGCAGGCTGGATCTGAGTGAAAGGTAATTCCAAGTTTGGTAAAAACATCAAAAGTCACATTAATTTTTGGTTTCATCTTTTATTCTAATTTCAAACATAGCAGAATATGCTGAAGTATATGTTATAAAACGTTCCAGGAATTTGTATGGACTACAGTCTGACATTAGCATGGCCTCCTGGTGCAGTCTAGGGGTGCCTTCCAAACAAATGCGAAGTTCTACGGAATAATTGGCCCATTTACAAAATGGGAAGTTACATTTAGAACCTCACAACCTCAAACCATATGTTGTCAAACCACTGAAATGTTAGAAACAAAAATTATAACACAACTGCAAACCACCTGCTGAAACAGAAAACTGTTAGTGTGTGTTGCACAGGAGTCCTTTTCAGTGACAGTACCCTTTCAAAAACAAAGGCATGTCTTGTACAGCTTGTATTACCAATTAATTCTGAAATAGACAAAATAGACTGAAGGTAATAGTCTCTTATTGCATTAAACGGATGGTCACATGTGCGTTCTCAAATCCCAGCTCCTGTTGCATAAGACAGGCCAGATATGTTTACAACCAACATTCCAGAGCGTATCCAGCAACACACGGAAAGGACAAACCAAAAGCAAGAACATCTTGCTTACGTGATGCCTGCTGCACACCACCACTTGTAAGACTGCCACCTCAATAGTATTTTAAGACTGGTCAACATATTCATACAAAAACAGGTAACAAAAATCAGGAAATCATTAAAATCCAGTATTCCACTTTGAAGTTGAAATTTAAAGCAAAAACATCAGTAGAAAACACATCTAATGAACCAGTGGCATAAAACAAAATCAAGAGCTCTCTCTACAGAATGTGATGAAGGCGCCTTGAGTCTCCCATATCTCACAGATATCCATTGATCTTGGGCTGAAAGCGTTCCCCTTGAAGGTTTGGGGCACTGGCCTGGAAGTTCGGGCACCCCCATGCACCTGCAGCCCGCAGGGGCCTGCTGTACGCCCCTGTAAAGAACATTCATGTTGTTGAAGTTATTCTTCAATTACTTTTAAAGCAAATAGTGGCAGAACTGCTGTATTAAAAAAGGAAAACAGATTTTACATAAACTGTTAATCGTATACTCGCTCCTGGTCCTTCCAGGACCCGAAAATATGCACAAACAGCAGCTTTCTTTTTCCGAGAAAGGTGGCGACCCACCCTACGCAGATGCGGTTTACCCCTCCGTGGTGTTCTAGTTTCAAGAGTGCGCATGCGCACGAAGCGTGGCTCCCGTCCATACGTGAGGTCAGCACCTGCCAGGACATGTTTTGCGTGTTGTCAGGCTCCGGTGGGAACCGGTCATTTTGCAGCAGAGCCAGGAGCTAACAAAAGACAAAGCGGTTTCAGCGTTTCTCACTTTGCAGTTCAACAGCCCCGAGTTAAAACCGAAAGAGTGCCAAAGGTCAGCTTGTCCCAGGCCGCAGTGATCTTGCTTTGAAGTAGTGTGGCAGCCAACCGTGGGGTTATGAATAGCTTTGGCTGTACAAACCGCGACCTGGATTGATAAACCTGTCGTGGCAACCGAAGGTTTAAGAAATCCAGCAGGGCAGAGCTGATATATTTCTCTGAAGGCTCTCATTTTCACTTCTCTTCCAAATTGCAGCTCGGGGAAAAAAAAACGTAATTCATAAATTGTGTAACACGCTTCCATGTAATTATATGATGTGTATATATATATATATATATATATATATATATATATATATATATATATATAGCGCTTCTTATCATCTGTAGTGTCAACACTACCAAGCGTCTCCAACCAGTCCTTCATTTCTAGAAATGAGAGTAGTGAGAGGGTTCAAGGCTTTTTTTAGGAGCCCGACCCAGGTGCAGTGAATTCCATGGACGTCAAGTGACCAAAATGTCAAGGGTATCGGAAATGACATCACACGCATGGTTGGATTGAGATCAAAAATAGGCCCGGGCACGCTAATAAAAAGTGGCCACATTTGTAGATTGCCTTTCCGCAAAACACTGCTTCAGGGAAGTTTTGTGAAAAAAAGGGGGAGGGCTCTGACAGAGTCATGTTCTGATAAATTCACTTAGATCAAAAGGCACAGATTCGTTCACACTGGTGAACCACACCTGAATACAAGTGAGGCCACTTCAGCTCAGCCCCCTACCCCCACTCAATCCACATACACTAATGTAATTTGTACTTGTAAAGCGCACTAATACCCCAACTGGTGTGTCCTGGCGCTGTAACGTATACCGCTGTGGAACCCTTCCTGGCTTTTCCCTGTGAAATGTCCACTCCTGGGCACCCCCAAGGTGACGCCAGGCATCCCAGTGCTGTTGGGGCCGTTGTGGAGATTAAGCAAGCTATTGGCCAGAGTTGCAGGGTGGGACCCATGATTAGAATAGGCACCGAGGCAAAAATTATCAGGTCCGAGGAAATTGAGCCCCAGGCACACCGAGGCAGGAATTGAACCCTGGTCCTGGGCCAGACCTCTGCATCAGGGTCTGCCGCTCTAACCATTGAGCCACACAGAAGTGTGGCCGGCCCAGTGAGAGAAAGGGAGTGACACCTCCGCCTGTTGGTAAAAGGGAGGTAATGGACTGCCATCTACCTCCAGAAAGGCCACTCAGGCACTCACTGAGACGCTGGCGGCATCCGAACAGTACAGATACCACCCAAATCAGCCCCCAGGCTGCCCAAAAAAGCAGCCCACAGCTGGATATCGGATACCGGCCCCTCGGCCATTGCCTGAGTGCCCACCTTCCCAATCTGACCCTGATCACACGCCATTTGAACTTTAACTCACACGCACACATCCTTGCACATACACACACCTTCACTCATACACACTTTCTCTCACAAACACACACTGACCGGCAGGCGTGCCCACAGCATATATTTTAAATTATTTTGTTTACTTACCTCAAATGCTCGATAGAGTCATATTCCAGGCAACTGTTCTCTGTTTTTCATTACACTAATAGTAAATACAATATTGTTCCCTAACTGTGCAATAAAAATAATTAACAGAAAACCAGGAATAAGGATGAGCTGCCTTGTGTTCCTGGCACAGATTTTGTCACTTCTGATTCCAGGGGCCCAAAGGTAGTGCCAGAGTTCGCAAGGGGCAAGTCAGGGGTCCCAATTGAGACTCCTAATGATGTCAATGGCGAATTCTGGGTTGGAAAAATCCAAGGCTCTCTGTTCTTGCTCTCACCTCATGTCTCTTTCTTCTACCACGATCTCACTCTTTCAGGTTCTTTTCATCCCCGCTTTCTACCGTCATCACTGTTTTCCAGCCATAATAATCCGTTTCTTGTTCAGGGTCAAAGCTGATGATGAAAATAAGTCCCAATCCCCCAAAATGAGGGCCAGTCCCCAACCCCAGATCCCCTCCAAACACATTAAGCACTGTGTCCTGCACATAAGTGTCAACACTTTCTTAATCGCACATTAAAGGCACAGCAGGTCAGAAGTCGGAAGGCAAGCTCTGGCACCCAGAATGGGCGAGAAGACAGGATTTACAGCTGGTCTACAGCTACAATGTTGCTTCGATCACATACAGGTAATTGCATTGGTCCGAGTCCTTTTCCCGCTTGGCTTCCTGGCTCCATGAGGCCTACTCCACCTCCCTCAACACTCCACCTAACCTAATAAAAACATTTTCCCTCCTTACCTCCTGCATAGTCAACAAGTTCTACCAAAACCAGTTGGCTTGAACTGGCAGGGCGTGAGGGAGGGTGTAAGGAAGCCAAGTGAGAGAAGGACTTGGAGAAATGCAATTACCGATAAGTAATCAAAGCATTACCTCCTCCTCCTTCTCGCTTGGCTTCCTGACTATATGAGATGTACCCAAGCTATTAAGACAGCTAAGATACTGAAGAAATGCAGAAACAAACTTTACTATAGAAAGAAACAAGCCACTGTAGACAATACTTTCGAACCAAAGAGATCCGCCATCACAGGATCCTGAGTGACTCTGTAATGTTTAATAAAGGTAGAAGGAATCCCCTAACTGGCTGCCCTACAAATTTCATCCAGGGATGCCCCTTGACACTCAGCCAGAGAAGATGCCAATCCCTGAGGCCTGAACCCCTAATGGAGATGGGGCACCAAACTGGGAATAAACTAAAGAAAACCGATAACTGACCCATCTGCTCAAAGTTTGCATTATAGGTTTGCAAACCTTCCTGGCAGGTCCAAAATTCACAAAAAAAGAGGGACCCTTATGGAGGCTCTGAACCCTCTCCAGATATATCAAGACAACCCTCCAGACATCCAGGAAAGAAGACTAACCTTCTCAAGTGACTGAGGATCAGGTTAAAAGACCGGTAAAATAACCTACTGCTGGTCATGAAAGACAGATTTTTCCTTGGTAATAAACCCAGGACCTACTCTTCGCACCAACCGATCCTCAAATATCCACAGAAAGGTGGATCTACAGGAAAGAGATCCTAGTTCACCCAGTCTCCTACCAGAAGTAATGGCCACCAGAAAAAAACACCTTCAAGAGAAGGGACCTGAGATCAATGGAAGAAAGAGACTGAATAGGTGGGTAACAAAGAGCCTGCTGGACTATGGGCAAATCCCAGGAAGGACACACAGGTGAACAACTTGGATGTGTGTTGGAAAACCCTTTAAACAATTTCTGAACCAAACCCTGGGAATCTACCAAAGTACCCCAAGAAGCCCGAAAACCCCCTATTGCGGCCCACTGCAGCTTCAGCGTGGAAGGAGACAACCCCAACTAGAAACCATCCTGCAGAAACTGAAGGATCTGGAGAAGAGAAGCAGATAGAGGGCTAACCTGTTGTCGTCCTCACCACTTCTCAAAGAGAACCTATAGCTAGCATTGGAGGCGCTAGTGGAAGGTATTCAGGCAGCCTGAATAGAAGAGAAATCAGAAACAGAACAACCCAGAGCCATCAAACCCGACCGATCAGTATCTAAACAGTCAATTTTAGACAAACCAGGGACTCCTCCTCATGGACTGGATAACTCAGAGAAGATGGATTTATAGGCAGCAACCACTCCCCGCTACTCCCCATCTTCACCAGAAGAGGAAACCAAGAAGAGCAGCCCCAAGCTGGGGCAACCAGGAATACCTGTGCCCCCTCTCTCCTCACTCTGAGCAGAAACCTCTGGATCAAATGGAAAGGAGAGAAAGCAAACAGCAGACCCTGAGGCCACAGACAGGACAGAGCATCTCTCCCCCAGGCTACCCACTCCCTCATCCCGGAAAAAAAACGAGGAAGAAGAATGTTGCTAGCATCTACAAACAAATTGACCACTAAAAAATCTATCCAAACTGAGACAAAAGTCGCGAGAGGAGGGAATCATCCTGCTCAAAACATCCACCCAGAAAGTCAGAAGAATCTGCATATAAATCACTGTCAGAGACAGGAGTGAGACTGACTCCAAGAGAAAATGTGATCCGAAATGAAGGGCAGGGACCGGGCATTTGTCCCTCTCTGGTTGATGTAGGATTTTGCAGTAGTATTGTCTGTCCTGATTAGAACAACCTTGTTCCAAACCCATGAATAGAAGTCCAATACGGCCAAACAAACCGCTTTGAGTGCCCTCCAGTTTGCCGACCTGGCACTCTGAAAGGATGTTCACGGACCCTACACCTGATGGGAGTCCATCCAAGCCCTCCATCTCTTCATGCTGGTATCTGTGATAACTATTATTGGAGAGGGAGGAAATAAAGGCACACCCTTCAGTAGATTCAATGGACCCAACCACCACGCCTGCTCTTGCTGTACAAACTATAATACAGGAAGATGAAGAGAAATATCCTGTAAGTCCTTATTCCAGGCCTGGAGCAGGAAGCAAACAATGATGCTCAGATGGAATCGAAAAAAGACCGTGGAAGGTAGATCTCTGTGAAATCTCAACCAGTTTGCAACCCTTGGGGAAGGAGAGCTCAGAAGGGCCAAAGTATGGCACTGAATCTTCTCTACCTTGCTGTCTGGAAGAGTAACCACCCTGATGTCTGTGCAATCCTGGGCTCCGATGAAGACACAATCATGTGCCAGAGTCAACTGTGATTTCTGGGAGTTGATCAGAACACCTTGATCATCTGGCGGACCTGAACCATTGCCCGACATGATGAAACAGCTGAAACCAAACAATCATACAGATAGGACTGGATGCAAATCCCCTGTTGATGAAGAATATTCTTCAATGGAGCCAGAACCTTCTTGAAAACCCGTGGGGCAGACTTTAACCCAAGCTAGAATACACAGAACTGAAAATGAGCTCCCCCCACCTCGAAAACGAGATACTTTTGATGTGTGAGGTGAACAGGAATGTGGAATTAAGGGTCCTGCAAACTGATAGTAACCAGGAAGTCTTACCTGGAAACCAGTCTTCCTTCCACAGTCCCCATGACCAGGGGATCGAATGGTCAGGACCGCTGTGAAGAGGAGCCCTCGTTGCTGGACCCATCCTGAAACTTCCCCAGATTGCATGACTGGTATTGTGACATTTTGATGAGTACGGTTTAGAATCTCCCCTACGGAAATCCTTAGAATCCTTAGAACGTGTTTTAAGGGTCTAGTAGAAGAGGACTTGCAAGATCAGGAATGCTTCTTGTCCTTCCGAGGATTTACTCATCATGTCAACCAGCTGGTCTCCAAAGCACGTTTTGCCCTCAAATGGAAGCTTCATCAGGGACGACTTCTTCAAAAAGTCAGCCTTCGAATCTCTGAGCTAAACATGCCAGCGGGGCATCACCACAGAGCTGGAAGCAACAGAGGCCGTCCTAATGACATCAGCCGAGATGTACATCAACGTTTTTGACTGCTGTTCCATGTGAATCAAGAGGTCCTATACATCTACTTCCTCTTGCAACAGCTCAGCCAAGAAATCAATATCATTTACCAAGGACTGCAACGTCAATGCAGCATAGGAGGCTGCCCAGAGTGCCAGGTTAGCAGCCCCAAAACACCGTTTCAAGCTGGCATCAACATTTTTATCCTTAGAAGATCTGCCCAGCAAGGAGCTTTTATCGAGTCCACTTTAATGCTCCAGGGCAAGACAAATTTCCCATCTTCCAATTAGTTGGATTTCTGCATAAATCACGGATTCTAAAATTGATCCGGCTCCTTACAAACCTCCAAACCTGCTTACTTATTTTTTTTTTTACAAACTTTATTGAGCACCACAAAGTGATTTCAAGTTGTCGTAGCAAGTACAACATCACATTTTCTTTTTTCGAATCGTAAACACATATTTCCTTCGTGTAGATTAACTATCTGCTTGCATATGCCAGAGTAAAATAGGATAGTCTTGAGACTATGAAAAAATGAGTGCATACATAAGATACAAAATAACATTCGATACAATTATGCAATATATTCCTAAACAACCCCATTAACATACAACCCTCCACCCTCCGCCCTCCCTCTTGGCCTGCTAGTTCCTGTGTGCCATTCGACCTTGTGTGTTTGTGTAAATACCACTTGCTGCGAGTTACTACTGGTGTGCAGCAGAATTGTGAGTAGGACCGCTAACAGCCCTTTAAACCGTGGAACGCATACAACTAGATACATTATGGGGTAGGAGTGATATGGGGAGGATGAAGATCTAGCGTTTTAAAACCTTCCAGCATGAGATCCCGCTCCATACAAATGGGGTGCTTACATAGTCCGCAAGCCTCATCGCGTCTAATTTCCGCACTTTCGGCACTGCACCATCATATCACCTCTTCCTGCCACGCTGATAAAGTAGGGCATCTAGAGGATTTCCATCTTATGGTGATCACTCGTATGGCCAATATGAGGGCATGGTCAAGGAAACGCAGTTGAACTTTCAAAGCACTTGTGCTCTTGCGGAGGCCCAGTAAACACTCCAGTGTGTTGTCCGTGAGTGGTAAATGTGTGATCTCCTCAAGTGCAGTTCGGACCCCACCTTGAAATCACGAAAGTGAGAGCAAGCACATAGCATGTGGGTAAAGCCCACCTCCTCAGACTTGCAACGTGGGCAGTGATGTTGGACGTCGGGGAACATGTGATGAATTCTTTTTGGGGTTAATAGGATCTGTGTAGCACCATGCATTGTATGAATTTTAATTTGGCATTGCGGGATATACACTTGGGGTGTTCTAGAATACTCACCCATGCTTTATCAGTCAGTGCAGCTTCAGTTGTCTCTGACCATTTTGTTCTAAGGTCAGTGAGGGTGATGGAGGCTTGCATTCGAATACCAACATATAACCATTTAATAGGATGGCTGCCCTCCCCCATATAATAGAGAGATCATACCAGGCATCTTGCGGAGGTTCATTACGTTGAGGTGCCCATGTCTTCCTAACGTAGTGAGAAACTGCTGTGTGAGTTAAATAAAGACGATCCGGCACGCCAGTGGTCTGTACAAAGGCGTCATGATCAAGGAGGGTTACATCGCCAAACAGCGACCCGACCACCTCCACGCCAGCGTCGGCCTAGACATATAGCCGAGCCTTCATGAGCCTGCCACCCGTAGTTGGTATTCCGAATAGTGGGATATTACCAACGTACGGAATCTCATCTGAGGTGTAAAGCAGACCCTTCTTCCAGCAGTAGAGTGCCGTTTTAAGTAATGGAGGCACAGCGCGGGGGATTTTTACTCTTGGTAACAGTAGAGTATGAAGGGCTCCTCGCTCTAAGTCCCAGGTCTCATAACCTAGTTTCTGCAGGTTCCTGCCTGCTGTCCAATAAGACAGCCATTGAAGCTGAGAGGTATAATAGTAGGCCCTAAAGTCAGGTACCCCAATCCGCCCTTGTGAGGTTCTAACTGAAATTTCTTGAGGCTCACCTTGGGTCTGCCTGTTCCCCAAATAAGCTCTAGTAGGATTGTGTCGAGTGTGCGAAAGGTGGACTGAGGAACCACTAGAGGTAAATTCACAAAAAATATAGGAGACGGGAAGCACAACCATCTTAGAGATGGCAACCCGCCCCATCATCGACAGTGGCAGGGATGTCCAAAAGGATACATTTGAGCGTATTGCAGTAGTTGCCTTTCACAGATTACCATCAAGTTGGTCCGCCTGTGATCTATATATCTGGATTCCTAGGTACTTAAATGTATGGTGTGCTATTGGCAGATTGTTTTTACCAAATTGGAGCATGTTTGGATGGGGTCCGTCATGGAGATAGAAAGCGTTCGATATCCCTTCGTTAATAGCAAGACCAGAGATACGTTCAAAGGTGGAAAAAATGGCGGGGAGGGGCTTTGCCCGGGCAGAGAGGTCACATAGGTAGATGATTATATCATCTGCATAGATTGATATTAAGTGTGTGGTGCTGTCTATTGGTATCCCCTGGTAATCAGCAGTTTTCCTAAATGCTATCGCTAACGGCTCTAAGGCAAGTACAAATAACAGAGGGGATAGGGGACAACCCTGTCGCGTGCCTCTGTGTATAGTGTATTCTCGTGAAATATGACTTCCGGTGTGAGCTGTTGCAGTACGGCCAGTATACAGTAAATGCACTCAGTTAAGATATTCTGGAGGAAGGCCGAAGCGTCGCAGGGCCATGAACATGTACCCCATGTAATGGAGTCGAAAGCATGGTGTAGGTCTAACGCTACACAGCCAGCGTTGTCATAATCTGCTGGGGTAGCCAACATGATATGATGTAAGCGTCGAATATTTAGGGAAGTGCTGCGTGCGGAGAGAAACCCGCATTGGTCTTTGTGAATTAGGGTAGTTAAGCGAGGACAGGAGTCGATTAGCTAGGACTTACTTAGGATCTTGTATTTGGTCACTAATAGAGACAAGGGTCGGTAACTAGATAAGTCAGTGTCGTCTCGTCCCTGTTTGGGGAGTGAAATGACTAAGGCTTGCATGGTGGAATGGGGTAAGTGACCGGACTCCAAGGCTGTCTTGTATAGCTCCTCTAACTTAGGAACAAGAGCATCTGAGTAAGTTTCAAAGAATTCTATGGGCAGGCCGTCCAGGCCCGGGGTCTTGTGACGCTTTAGACCTTTGATAGCTCCCGTATTTTGTGTTTAGTAATGGGGCCTGAAAGCTCCTTTTGTGTGTCTGCTTTAAGACATGGGTATGTGAAGGTGTTTAAAAATTCATCCACTAAAGTGTCATCAATGTGCGCTGGTTCTTTGTAAAGATTACTGAAATAGTTATAAAAGGCATCGTTTATCTCTAGTTGAGTGTAGACCATGCCCTTGTTAGGTGCATTAATCCGGGTGACGATGGGAGGAGTTGGGTTTTCCCGCAATATCTGGGCCAACAACGATCCAGACTTATCAGCCTCGGTATGTTTCAATTGTGTAAATGCCCTGTAGTCAATGACCCAGGGAGTTTCAAGGATCTCAGCATGCTGAATGCGTGCATCTCGTAAAGGGGCCTGTTTGCCTGGATCATTCGCTGCAGCGTGCTCCAGCTCGGTCATTAGGTTTTCTATACGGGTAAGGTTTTTATGTATCTCTTGCCTAGCCCCCACAGTCGACCTTCTTGCCTAGCCCCCACTGTCGACCCAATTGCTGCGCCTCTCACAGCTACCTTGAGTGCATCCCATTCGATTAGATTGGAGGAAGCTGTGTTCCAGTTCTCAGAAAAATAGTTTGTGAGAGATGCAGATAGCGTGGTATGAAAGGGGGCATCCTCCAGTAGTTGGGGCCATAGTTTCCAAGTGGGAACTGGGGTGGGTACCCTGCCCCATGTAAATATGATCTCTAAAGGGCAGTGGTCAGAGAAAGTCTTGACCAGGTATGTGGATTGGTGTATTTGGGTGGCGATGTTAAGGGAACATAGAAACCTATCTATCTTAGTATGAAGTTGGTGTACTGGAGAATAAAAGCAGTATTCCCTATGTGTGGGGTGTAGCATTCGCCAAACATCACTCAGTCCCCATCCATTCGTCCAGGTGTTCAGGTTATCAGCTTGTTTGTTGGCGACAGCGCAATGCAGCGGGGGATGGGACCTGTCTAAGTCCACGTCCAAGACAGTGTTACAGTGTCCTCCCAATATCTGGGGATATGTGTCCTACCCAGTCAGGGCTATGCCTATTTGATTAAAAAACTTGTCCTGATCAAAGTTCAGGGCATAAATGCTAGCCAAAACCACTGGTAGGCCATCAAGGTTTCCCTTCAGCAACATGTACCTACCCTGTTCGTCTGTGCGTCAGTCCAATTCTGTAAATGGGACACTGTGGTGAATCCATATGGCCGCCCCCTCGCGCAAAAACTAAGTAGTTAGTAGAGAAAATTTGGCCCCTCCATTTCTTTCAAACCTTCAAGGGGGGTAGTATTATCAGGAGGCAAGGGTGATGGGCACCACACAGTGCTGCACACAGCAGCGTAGCGGAAAAGCACTCTTAAAGCTCAGCAGTCGGCGCAAGGTTCCCGCATCATCCGAAGTCCGCAGCCCTCACTTCTGTAGGCCGCCAGACGCCCCCTGTGACATTCAAGTGTATCTCCGGGTCCAATGAGCCCCAACAGCTAGTCGGAGACTGCTACCAGGCTCAGTGTGGGTCAGGGGGAGCCAGAGCTGCCAGAGACAGCGGGAGACGCGGTGCAGCAGCGTCAAGGGCGTTGGGGCAGGTAGGCCTCAGAGTCTGCAGCCCCTGGCAGGCGCGGTTCACCAGCAGTGCCGCCGCTCTGATCAAGACAAATTCGGCAGGCTTGCGTCTCAGGCACCTGATGGCTGCAGGACTGCGATGAAATCTCCGAAAGCCGGTCCGTGCCCAGCGATTATACGGGATTGTTCCCCCCGGGGTCCGGAGCCTCACCAAACCATGTCCGCCATCTTAGGCGGCTAGCCACGCCCCCCCCTGCTTCCTTAATTTTGGGGTGAAATGGAATAGTCATTGGAGCAGCCTTGGCAAATTGAGGGAAAAAAAATCCACATTTCCCTCAACATGGGAAGGATCAAACCCCAAATTGTCTGGAAATTAACTTTCCCCTAGAGGAACCAGGGGGCATAATATCAAGGGATTTATCTCTGCTTTTTTGGCTTTAAAAGCCAATAAAGCGGAGATAAAATTATCTCCCTTTCAGCAACAGGGTTCTAACACGCAAATTTGCATGTTAGCACCCATTTTCTCTACGCTTTCCCTTGCATCTCTAATGAGATGCAAAGGGGGCGTTCCAGAGAAAAATAATAGGAGAAATGTTGTTAAGCGACATTTCTCCTATTATCAAGGATATCGCTAAACCTGTTAGTGACACCTGGTATTTTCCTGACTTAGCCATGATATACTATGGAAAGTGGATATCATGGCTAAGTTTGTGAGCCCCTATCATCAAGCTAACGCCAAACTTCGAGAGATTATCGTTGGTTTTTCAGCGATAATCTCTCATGTGCCAGTTAGCGCGAGGATTTTTATCACTTCTGAGATAAGCATTGCTAATAGCACGCTAACTCCGTGATAAAAATCTACGCTACCCGGCGATAATTATCCTAGCGCTAAGTGCGCTTAGCGATAATTATCACTGGGGCTTGATAATATGGCCCCAGGTTTCTCATTCAAAGAATCCCTGTCTAATTCTGAAGCAACTTCCAAAGACTTCTTTTTCTTGCCTTGAGAAGGAATGGCGGCCAACGCCCTTGTCACTTCATCATCAATCATGACCTGTACTTGTTTGGCTGTCAGTCTGTCATCCGCTTCAGGACAGAGGCTGGACCGCTGCTCAGACACTTCTCCTTCCTCACCCTTTGATGAGGTGCAAGGAAGATGCTTCCTCTTCTCACACCGTTTTCCCTCCATAGTCCCACCAAGCAAAGGAAGAAAACAAGGTTTAAATACAGATTAACCTGAAAACCTGGGCCATTAGGGAAGAAACTCTTCCTCCCCCCAATAAAGTGCAACAAATGTAAAGAAAAAGCCAATCCTGATGTTCCACAGCTAAGCTCCGGCCATATAAGGGTGCCCTCCTTGCCTTGCAGTTGAGTTGAACTGCATATCACGTTTTAGGGCTGATAGTGTTGTGGTGAGAATGTCAAGGGGCAACAGAATAGGAACTGGAAGATGAGTGGGTGCTGATAGTAAAGTAAGTGATTTCAGTTTTAGAGAAATGTAGCATAATATAACAAATAACCACAGGGGCGTAACAAACACCCCCGCATCCCCTGCAGTGCGGGGGGGGGGGGGGGGGCACTCTCTTCGGTAAATGAAGGGGCCCCGGGCCCCTCAGCACTTCAAAGAGCTGTGAGAGAGGCTTGCGCTGAAGCAAGCCTCTCTCCCTCTAAAGCAGGTGCAGGCTGTCTGGTGCCTGCGCCGAGCCCCTCGCCCCCTCCCTCTGACTGAAGAGAAACAAAGTAACAAGTTGCAATGTTTCTCTTCAGTCAGAGCTAGCAAGGCCCGGAAGGAGGATGGGGGCCCCGAGCAAGAGGCAGCACAGAGCAATTAGGACGCAGAACAAGTCATGAGGTCAGGTCTACCTAGTTGTGAGAGGGGAAATGGAGATGGTGTTCTTCCGGCAGGTTTTGAAGGCACATACCACACTCATGACAAGAGTATGGATGCAAATATGCATGCTATTCATGAACTGGTTGCCATTTCCTAAGGAAGAATGGGCAGACGGGTAACACGCTGTCCCACACACTTGCAAGACTATGTTTTGAATTAATGGTTTCAAGATCCTATCTTCTCAATGTTGTCAAATATTGTAGTACTATTTCACAACTTTGGTTGTCATGTAACACCGCACCTTTAGCTGTAGCTCTCCACTGTGAAGTATTTTAAACAATAGCTCGATTCCTATAGGAAATCTTTGGGTTGGATATTTTCGAGCTTTCTGGTGAGGGTGGTGTGGAAAGTTTGTATTCTTTAGTGAATTTGCCTCTATAACATCAGTCTATTGTTTCTCTGAATTTAAACTGTGAGAAAGGTGAAGTATGTCTTGAGTTGGTATCCCCTTTGGGAGTGGGGGCCCACAGAGTCAGACTGTCAGCATTCTCAAGGGCAAAGCTCATATGAGAAGGGATGAGGCAGCAAAATGGTGCCCTCAGGTAAGCACTCTTGTTAGAACGCACCATGTGGGCGTCCGCAGGAAGGTTCGTAAGGGGGGGGCCGAGAAGGGTGCAAGGCAGAGGGGAGAAGGGTGCAAGGCAGAGGGGAGAAGGGTGCAAGGTAGAGAGGAGATGAGTGCAAGGCAGAGAGGAGATGGGTTCCAGGTCTTGTAAGAAGGGTGCAAGGGGGAGGGGAGAAGGGTGCAAGGTAGAGAGGAGAAGGGTGCAAGGCAGAGAGGAGATGGGTGCAAGGCGGAGGGGAGAAGGGTGCAAGGGGGAGGGGAGAAGGGTGCAAGGGGGAGGGGAGAAGGGTGCAAGGTAGAGAGGAGAAGGGTGCAAGGCAGAGAGGAGATAGGTGCAAGGCGGAGAGGAGAAGGGTGCAAGGCGGAGGGGAGAAGGGTGCAAGGCGGAGGGGAGAAGGATGTAAGGCAAAGGGGAAAAGGGTGCAAGGTAGAGAGGTGAAGGGTGCAAGGCAGAGGGGAGAAGAGTGCAAGGCGGAGAGGAGATGGGTGCAAGGTGGAGAGGAGATGGTTCAAGGCAGAGGGGAGAAGGGTGCAAGGTAGAGAGGAGAAGGGTGCAAGGCAGAGGGGAGAAGGGTTCAAGGCAGAGGGGAGAAGGGTGCAAGGCAGAGGGGAGATGGGTGCAAGGTAGAGGATAGATGGGTGCAAGGTAGAGGAGAGATGTGTGCAAGGCAGAGGGGAGACGGGTGCAAGGCAGAGAGAAGGGTGCAAATCGGAGGGGAGAAGGGGAGAAGGGTGCGAGGGGAGAAGGGTGCAAGGCAGAGGGGAGAAGGGTGCAAGGCAGAGAGGAGAAGGGGGCAAGACTGTGGGGAGAAGGGTGCAACGCAGAGGGGAGAACGGTGCAAGGCAGAGGGGAGAAGGGTGCAAGGCAGAGGGGAGAAGGGTGCAAGGCATAGGGGAGAAGGGTGCAAGGCAGAGGGGAGATGGGTGCAAGGTAGAGAGAAGATGGATGCAAGGCAGAGGGGAGAAGGGTGTAAGGCAGAGAGGAGAAGGGTGCAAGGCAGAGAGGAGAAGGGTGCAAGGTGGAGGGGAGAAAGGGAGCAGGGTGCAAGGCAGAGGGGAGCAGGGTGCAAGGCAGAGGAGAGAAGGGTGCAAGGCAGAGGAGAGAAGGGTGCAAGGCAGAGGAGAGAAGGGTGCAAGGTACAGAGGAGAAGGGTGCAAGGCAGATGAGAGAAGAGTGCAAGAGGGAGGGGAGAAGGGCGCAAGGCAGATGGGAGAAGGGTGCAAGGTAGAGAGGAGAAGGGTGCAAGGTAGAGAGGAGAAGGGTGCAAGGCAGAGGGGAGAAGAGTGGAAGGGGAGGGGAGAAGGCTACAAGGCAGAGGGGAGAAGGGTGCATGGCAGAGGGGAGAATGGTACAAGGCAGAGGGGAGAATGGTGCAAGGTAGAAAAGGGTTCAAGGCGGAGGGGGAGAAGGGTGCAAGGGGAAGGGGAGAAGGGTGCAAGGCAGAGGGGAGAAGGGTGTAAGGGGGATGGTGATGAAGTTAAAAATGTGCCCCCCCCTCGGAAATATTTCTGCGTATGCCCATGGCAACACACACTACTTTGTGAGAGAGAGTGGGAGAGAGAGTGGAGTGAGAGAGAGTTGAGAGAGAGTGGAGAGAGAGAGTGGAGAGAGATAGAGTGTAGAGACAGTGGAGAGAGACAGTAGAGAGAGAGAGTAGAGAAAGAGGGTGGAGAGAGACAGTGGCGAGAGAGACAGTGAAGAGAGAGTGGAGAAAGAGAGAGTAGGGAGACAGTGGAGAGAGAGTGGAGAGAGTGGAGAGGGAGAGAGTGGAAAGAGAGAGAGTAGAGAGAGAGTAGAGAAAGAGACACTGGAAAGAGAGTGGCGAGAGAGTAGAAAGAGAGTGGAGAGAGTGTGGAGAGAGTAGAGAGAGACAGTGGAGAGAGAGAGTGGAGGGAGAGAGAGAGTGAATAGAGAGTGGAGAGAGAGTGGAGAGATAGAGTGGAGGGAGACAGTGGAGAGAGAGAATAGAGAGTGGGGAGAGAGTGGAGGGAGACAGTGGAGAGATAGAATAGAGAGTGGAGAGAGAGTGGAGGGAGACAGTGGAGAGAGAGTGGAGAGAGAGAGGGAGAGTGGAAAGAGAATAGAGAGAGAGAGAAAGTGGAGAGAGAGATAGTGGAGAGACAGTGGAGAGACAGTGGAGAGAGGGTGGAGAGAGAGAGAGTTGAGATAGAGTTGACAGAGTTGAGAGAATGGAGAGAGAGAGAGTGGAGAGAGAGTAGTGACTGACTGTCTCAGAGACTGAAGACTGACTGACTGAGAGACTGACTGGCTGAGAAACTGAGAGAGAGAGAGAGAGAGAGAGAGAGAGAGAGAGAGAGAGACTGACTGAGAGAGAGAGAGAGAGAGAGAGAGAGAGAGAGAGAGAGAGAGAGAGAGAGAGAGAGACTGACAGACTGACAGAAAGAGAGAGAGACTGGCAGACTGACTGACTGACAGACTGACTGAGAGAGACTGACTGACTCAGAGACTGCATGACAGAGAGAGAGAGAGACTGACTGACAGAGAGAGACTGACTCACTGAGAGAGAGACTGTGATGGAATTGGGGTCATGGTGTGTATGAAGCTATGCAATGCCTCTTAAGATTGCTATTGTCTACTAATAAAAATGTATTATCAAAATTTGCTTTTCGTAGTTACATCTGCTTTTGAAATATTGCATTGTCGCATTGTCTAATGTTTTAAAACGGAAATGAAAAGGAGTGTTGGATGCACTTTTGTCAAAACTGAACGATGAGTGGGCCCGATGTTGTATATCATGACAGGAGTCTGCATCAGGAAACCCATCTAGAATTGGGCAAACTTCCCCGGCGTACTGATGGCAGGGACCCTGTAATGAATGAACCACCACCTATGATAGCCTGCTGGCAGACTAAGCCCAACCTTTGACTCCACCATCCAGTGTTACTTATAACGGCTGGATTAGTTACAGTGGTGTAACAATAGCCCCGCATCCCCCGCAGTATGGCGGGTCGCTGGCCTGAGACTGCTCTAGACTGTCACGGAGGATGGGAGGGGGGCCACCTCCATGTAGTTTGCAGGGGGGCCCCCTCAAGTTTCGTTTCGCCACTGAATAACCATCCTTTGACAAATGGCTTTGAGGAAGGCCGAGTAATTTGACTGGAGATCAGAGGTGAAATATGGAAAGGATAAAAATGCCTCTACTTTTTAGTGCCTTCAGCCAGTGGCTCATCGGGATCAGCAGATAATCTACCAAAAAGTGATCAGATCAGGAGGAGTACCTCAAATTCAATTAATGCTTATTGCTAAAAACAAAAAAAGCAAACACATGCATGCATACATAAATACGTATTGCACTGGTGGCGATAGCAGCAGTGCAGTCATAGGTAGGTCAAGGAAAGGCATTGTTTGTTTTCCTAATACGTTGGGCACAATTAGACAAATCTGCATGAAACTTAAGAATAAAGTTCATCCACTCTGCCTTCTTCACGTGGGAGCCAAGAAATAACAATTGTCGCAAAACAGGGAAGCCCCATTTTAATTCCCATAGGAAAGTTCCAACTCTGATACAGAACAAAACAGCTCAGTGGAAAGTGAGAGCAAGTACTTTACTCAGGAAGCGTGATTTTTTCATTTGATATTAAATTGTTCGCTAGTTTTTGAGAAATTAGTCTTTGAAAAGATATTGGGGTGAACATGAAGGGGTTAAATGTTAGAGATACAGAGATAAAGTACAGAGACAGATTAATGGTCCAGAAACAATGTTGACTGGCAGCAATATAATTAGAAAACGTTGTGGCTGCCATTACTGGGTTCAGAGTCTCGGCCCCAAGTCCCCAAAACATTGAAAGGGCCTATAAAGGGTAAGTGTAAGTACGCTGTGACCCGCAGACCCATGCGGGTGGTGTTCCCCGTGTTTCAAAATGAAAAACAATTGCATTTTGTCACAGGATCCATGGTACCAGCGCCTGGTGCCGTGGAAGTCAGCGAGGCACCAGTGTGGTTAGGCAGTATGGCCAGGGGATCCAGCGAGAGCCGCCAGGCTTCTCCACCATAGTGTTGTTGTCCCTTTCAAGCTTCATTTTCAGGTTTTTGGTGCACAGTACCAGTTCCAGGACTGTAGGACTAACACCAGTAAATGATGCTTGCAAGGAAAAACAACACCTGAGTAGGGAAGGTTGCAGGTTGGCCCGAATGTAAGGCTGCGCACAACAGAGGGGTTGACCAGGTGATATGGGGGACCAAAGACCAAGCCCTCCACTGCTCATGGCCCATTTGTGGAGGGTTGGGTGTCAGGCCTGGCTGGAGGCCAGGTCCTGCTTCCGATTCTTTACTGTGCCTGGCCAAATGTGCGCAGCAGCAGGGATGGCCGTCAGTAGTAGACAGGAGGGTGCAGGACCTGCCACAGGCCAGGCCCTGCATCCAGCCCTCCAGTGTGCACGGCCTTCCTGTGGAGGATTGAGCAGACGGCCTGGCCAGAAGCCAGGATTTGCTGGCCACCCTCCATCAGGCAAGCTCTTTTGGGGAGGGTTGGGTACAGAACCTGCTTGGACCTCAGCCACTGCAGCCAAGCCTCTGCTGCACACTGCCAAAAGCCCTGTGCTGTGGAGGGGTTGACTTCCAGCAAAGGAATGGGCGCAGGTCGTGGCCAGACGTCAAGCCCTTTCTACATGGCTCTCCTGTGGAGGTCTGGGCCAGGGCCTGGCTGAAGGCTACCCCCACTGCCAGACCTTCACTGTGCCTGTCTCTCTTGCAGAGAGTTAGCCACAGCGACATAGGGGCGAACGCGATGGAGGGCCTGCAGTGAACCCGCCATTGCTCAAGGCCCTAATCAATGGTGTCGCTTGTGATGTCATAAATGGAGTCATTTAACATGTCATGATGATGTAATATGCGAGGTTATAAGCAATGAATGATGGGGCACAATTTATGGTTAGTTTACTATACTATAAGAATTGCAGTGTTTTTCTTATTTTCTAAGCATACGTTCTTATCACATGTCAACACCTAAATGCATAAAACCACTGAAATTCGACAGTTACGGTTATCAGTGAGCATAACACAAGCCACAACTTGCACCACCCACCATGTTGTTCTCTTGATAGCTCTTATTTTGTTTCTGTGCTGTTTCAAATTGGTGTTTTGAGCACATGGTCAGAGGAACGTGTGTTGGTAAGCAAAACGGGCAAATTCCAGTGGTTTTACGTATTTGAGTCATAACTATAACTCAGTTTTTAATTGTGTTTTTTAGAGAATTTCATTGGATTTTTTTATGATGTACTTAATTTCCAGCACCCGCTGTGCATGACCTTTGGCCATGCGCAGTGACAGTTGGGTGCAGGACCTAGCCTGCCAACAGGCTCTGCTCCCAACCCACCCAATACCAGTACCAAAACGTGAAGCGCTGTTTGGCATGAAATGGGGCTCCAGCTGAGTTTGTCGAATATGACATGGGCATCTAAATTTAGTAAGGTGATCTTCACTAATTGTATTGTATTATATTGTAATTGCATTTATATAGCGCTTACTACCCCCGATGGGGCATTGAAGCGCTTTTTCGAGGAATAGCACACTAGTGCGGCACCCAAAAGGATTTGTGGTGAATTAGTATTGTGAAATATGAAATTGATTTGAGCGGTGTGGCTATTTTAGTCTGTTGTTTGGATTGAGAAGGTTAGTGAAGGGATAGAAGAGGGAAAGGTTTGCATTTATATAACACTTGCTTTCTCTGACGAGGCGTTGTAGCGCTTTTCGGCAAGTAGCACGCTGGAACCCTAAAAGGATTAGTGGTGAGTTAGTATAGGGAAATATTAAATTTATTTGAGCTGTGCACATGTGAGTCTGTTATTTGGGGTGAGAATTATAGTGGAGGGATAGAAGAGGGAGGGGTTTGTATTTCACTCCTGCGGCATCAAAGCGAGATTCGATGAGTACCACTAATCCTGTTTGGGCTACTCTGGAACCCAAACAGGATTAGTGGTGAATTAGTATAGTGAGAGATTAAATTAATTTGAGCGATGCACATGTGAGTCTGTAAATTGGATTGAAAAGGATAGTGGAGACATAGAAGAGGCGAGGTCTAGAAAGTGTTTATTTGGAGATCATAGCAGCAGGAGTAGGTTTGGGTTTAGTAACTATAGTTTTGGCGCAGTGGCCCCCTGCAACCACTGGGCCCAAGTGCAATTCCAACTTGTACAGTTTTAATAGCTAAACCCTGCATTTAAGTTTTGTGAACCTGGCCTCTTTCCCACCAGCTCCATAAAGCCGTAAGGCGCTTTTGGTCGAGTTTCACACATCTTAAGCGCTCTAAGTGTAAATTCTCAACACATTTCGTATTTTGCGTAAATCCCTAGGGACCCAACAGCTGTAATGGTAGATATTAGTGTTACCAAACTCACTAGAATTCATGTATCACCGGCCCCAGTAAAACCCTGGCATGGTTTTGTGTGGCCAGTACTCCAGTATTGCATCTTTCATGTTTATTAGTTTGTCCTGACAAGGGGCCACTTGCAAGCATGGACATAATTAGCATTTCAAACGCTGCTGCTATGCTCAGTTATACCTTTTAAAAAGTGCACTAACATACATTCCTGTCAACATGCTACTAGCAGACTTCCCACACTAAGAGCGTGATCCTTTTTCAAAATTGCGATGGTGAGGCGGTTTTGGTGGTATTTGAATAGCCCCTTTGGCACCTATTCCCAGCCAATATGTGACTATCAAAATATATTACTGATTGCCCATTAATAAGTTGCTCATGGAAGGCTGTGATGTCGTGACTCGTGACAACAGAGGCACGTCGTGAACGTGAGGGTCATGCGACCCGTGTTTAATAATAGTAATGGGACGCGCTCACATACGCCAGTTAGGCGACAGAGGCGAACCCCATGAGGTTATCCAACCATACTGGCTCCTGTGGTCATTATTTGCATATTGTGCCCCTCCGCATAGATAGTTGTGCCCAGCAAGTGTTGAGGGGGTCCACGCGCCCAACACAACATTTGGCGACGAGGGTGGTCGTGTCTTCGCACCTCAGCGAGGTGGCCGTGAGCGTGTCCTGGTGCTTGCTGAGCTCGTGCCCCGACATCCGTCGCCGTTCCTTGCTGGCGCCCAAGGACCTGCGTGGTGCCCCTGAACTGTGTGGAGACTCACGGTCGACAAGGCCAGTGGTGGCCGTTGAGGTGAGGTTGCCGCCGTGCCCCGCCCCGAGGAGCTGCCCGCCGCTTGGTCCATCGCAGTGGCTGTGTGCGGCCTAGCGGTGCCGCTCACCTGGTACTCTGGCAGCCGGCACTGCCCCGCCTGCTTGAGGGAGTGCGGAGCAGCAAGTGACTGCAGGCGCGATCGGAGCTTCCCGCCCGACACGGCGAGGTGCGCGCTGTGGACCCCTATCCAGCTAGCGCTCTCCCACATGTTGGGAAGCTGGCAGGCCTCAGTACAGGCTGCTGTACAACACGGAAGAGAACCTTGAGATCAAGCCCCGCCCCCAACAAGCCTCGAACTGACCCCGGAATACACCGCAAGGGGTGATAATCTGGCCACAGTCAGCACCACACAGGAAGGCCCTACGAACAGGCACAGGGTGACACCCATTGCTGATGGATCCAGGATACATAGTAAGGGACAGTGGCATATGGGGCAAAGGTTGTGGGACGGCCCCCACCACAAATAATCACGCTCATCTCAACCGGGCCCCATCCAGGGACTCATCGCCTGCGCAGTGCCCCCACCCTACCAAGGGGCAGTCTCCTGGGTGTCCAGGGGAGAGAGGAGTTCCCGTCACCACCCCCAACCACACACAAGGGGAACTGTAATGAACAGTTGCATCCATAAAGGACACTTTCAAGAGCTCCTGAGCTGAAAACATGTCGCAAATACCACCCATGGAGCCCTTCATAGTGGAAGGATCGCCATCTTCCCTCGCGCCCAAGTGGAAAGATTGGGTGGACCATCTACAAATCTTCTTTGAAGCCACTAAAGTACATAAGGGCCAAAAAAGGGCAATGCTGTTGCAACTAGGAGGAAAAGATATACATAACATCGCCAAGACACTTGTAGAGGCCACGCAAAAGAACCACCACACATTAATAAACACGCTCAATGGGCATTTTGAGCCAATGGCCAATCAGGACTATGAGAGATTCATATTCCGTCAAGCCCGACAACTTCCAGAGGAATCATTGGACACGTACCACACGAGGTTAAAGAATCCTTGCCGCGACGTGCGGATTTCAAGACGAGACAGAAGAGATAAGGGGTCAAGTGATTCAGGGGTGTGCCTCTGCCAAACTTTGGGTACGCATCCTAGAAGAGTCTGGCAAGTCCCTCGCCGACAATCTAACCCTGGGGCGCACCAAGGAGCTGTCCAAAGCCCGAGCAGCCCATATGGAGGCGGCCCTCCAAGTCCCTGTGAAAACGGAACCAGTCAACGCCGTGACAACTAAGCCTGCGACGCGATGGAACAAGAAGGGATCCCGCACTGCTACGGCGGGGACAGCCAAAACATGTGGGTACTGTGGCGGACCGCCACACCAGCCAGCGGAGTGTCCCTCAAAAGGAAAAAGATGTTCCAGGTGTGGGTGATTTAATCATTTCGAGAAGGTATGCAGAGCCAAGAAATACCGCAAGCCACGGCAGATGGTTAACGCGGTGCCATAGGGAGACAAAACACCAAGTGATATGGACGACGATGAGGAGGAAGAGCTGGTGGTCCACAAGGTGCGCATGATTGGTACCGCCACCCGCAAAGCGCGACGCCTACCACAGTGCAACATTCGTGTAGGGGCTCAGGAAGTCATGGCGGTAGTAGACACTGGGGCCACCATTAACATCATGGCGTCCGCCCTTCACCGGACATTGCGCCTCACACCCACGCTACATCCGTCAGCCATCACAGTGTTCACTTATGGCCAAGACACCCCCCTGAGGATACTGGGACGCTTCAAGACGTTGCTAGCTCATGGAGAGCGGACTGTCAACACCAATGTATGTCATCGAGGATGGCCAAGGCATGCTCCTAGGGTGTCGGGCTGAAGAAGACCTAGGGGTAGTGACATTTGCCTTCAGTGTGTATCATGAGTCCATACAACACCTGCTGGAGGAATTCTCAGAAGTATTTGAAGGCATCGGAAGGTTCCAGGGGAAAGAAGTCCATCTGCATGTTGACCCCACGGTTCAACCTGTCGCCCTACGACATCGAAGGATAACATTCCACCTATGGCCACAAGTTGAGGAGGAACTGAAAAAGTTGGAGGCCGCTGGAATCATCGAGAAAGTCACCAGTCCCACGCCGTGGGTCTCCCCCATCGTGGTCACACGGAAACCAAAACAGCCTGGCGCCGTGAGGATCTGTGTTGACATGCGCCTACCAAATGCCGTAATCAAACGCGAGCGCCATATTACCCCGACAATTGATGATCTCATTGGGGAAATGGCTGGAGCCTGCTGGTTCTCCAAACTAGACTTACAGTCCGGATACCACCAACTAATTCTGGATGAGCCATCACGATACATTACCACCTTTTCAACTCATGTGGGGCTACGACGTTATACTCGACTGAGCTTTGGATTATCGAGCGCGGCAGAAGTGTTCCAAAATGTCATACAAGAAATGATCATGGACATCCCAGGGGTAATTAACGTAAGTGACGACATCATGGTACACGCCAAATCATTACCTGAACACAACTCTCGCCTCACACAAGTGTTGCGACGTCTGCGAGACGCTAGTCTCAGGTTACATAGAGAGAAGTGCGAATTCATTAAGAAGAAGCTCCAGTTTTTCGGTTAAACTTTTTCCACTGAGGGAGTCAACCCGGATCCGGAAAAGGTGCGGGACCTCAAAGATACTGTGGCCCCTGCCAGCATGACGGAAGTTCGCAGCTTCCTTGGCATGATAAACTACTGCAGTAGGTTCATCAGCAACCTTACCACCCTCACACTGCCGCTTCGAGAGCTTACCAAAGACTCTGTCCCATGAAAGTGGGGTCCGATTCAAGACAAAACATTCAAAGACATTAAAGACGCCCTCTCGGCGGCGACAACTCTGGCTTTCTTTGACCCTGAGAAAATGACCCAAATTGTCATTGATGCAGGCCCGATGGGCGTAGGGGCTGTCCTTTTGCAGAGAAAACGTCAGGAGGAAGACTGGGCCCCTGTGGCATTTGCAAGCAGGTCACCGAGACTGAGCAAAGATATTCTCAAATAGAGAAGGAGCCCATTGCCATCCATTGGGAGTGTCACCACTTCCACTTATATGTATACGGAAAGCCGTGTCGCGATGGATCACAAACCTCTTGTGGCCCGGTTCACAGGGACATCCACGAAGCCTCCGCCAAGGATTGAGAAGTGGATGCTACAACTCCAAAATTATAATTGTAAAGTGGAATACCAACCAGGCTCTTGCAATCCAGCGGACTATTTGTCCCGACATCCCAGAGTAGCCACTGACAAGGAGATGCAGGACGCTGCTGACACTGAAGAATATGTCAAATGCATAACGGCTCGTACATGTCCAATTCCGCTGTCCATGCGGGATCCATCCGAAGCTTATTGCTAAAGAACGATATCGACCAGATCTATTAGTAAGAATACCTCTCTATGTGTAAGATATACACATGTTCTGGAAGAACACCCTATAAGAACAGAATGTACATATACAGAGAATAAACATGATAGATTTATTAGTTATTTTTTTAAATATATATAGTTCATACTTCAATAATGTTACAAAAATTCAAATTGTGCATATAATATTCAAAATGGTCATTCCAGAGAGTTAATTTCTACAGCCATCATAAATATATACAAATCCATATGAAAGACTCAGGCAGTGCGGCAGATGTCTACATGTAGACCTGGACCGACGCCACCTCAGGACCGGACATCGCCATCGCCATCCCCCAAGGATACAAGATCTACAGGAAGGACCGCCCCACCCACCCAGGAGGAGGAAGCCATTGTCCACAAATCCAGCCTCCGCCTGAGCACACTCCCTGACGAGTCCACAGAACTGATGGAACACCTTCACTTCAAGATACTGGCCAGCCCCACTGCCGCTCTCCGAGGAACCCTCATCTACCGACCCCCTGGACCCTGCGAACCCTTCGCCAACTCCATCACGGACATTATCTCCCCGCAGGCCATCGCATCCACCAACTACAACCTGCTGGGAGACCTCAACTTCCACCTCGACAATCAACTGGACCCCAACACCACATGCCTCCTGGACAACCTCCACAACATTGGACTCTGCCAGATCGTGACCGAGCCCACGCACTCAGCAGGACACACCCTCGACCCCCTCTTCACTACAGGAAACTCCATCACCTTCAGCCACACCACCGAACTCCCATGGACTGACCATCGTTGCGTCCACTTCACCTTCAGAACACCCACCATCCACAGACACCAGCACCTGCTTCCACAAAGAAACTGGACCAAAATCACTGATGACCAGCTCATCTCCTCACTCAACAACTCCACCCCAACCATTGCGGAAAACGACGGCCCCAACACCGCAGCCCGAACCCTGCATAGATGGATCTCGGACAGCACCAACACCATAGCCCCCCTCAAGAAAAACAACAATACCCGTGCCAAGAAAGCCAGATGGTTTACCAATTAACTTTGAGATCCAGGCGCACATGCCGCGGCCTCGAAAAGGCCTGGAGAAACACCAAATCCACAGAAGCCCACAACAACTTCAGAGCCGCCAGCAACGCTCACCATCAACTCATCAGAGAAACGAGAAAAAAAGCGATTGAAGACAGAATCTCCACTCACGCACACAACAGCAAGGAACTCTTTAGCATCATCAAGGAGTTCGCCCAACTTACCAGCGAGTCTACCGACATCCCTCCCTCACAAGACCTCTGCGACAAACTCAGCACCTTGTTCCACCACAAAATCAAGAGCATCTATGACAACTTCGACGAAGACAACCAACACACTGAACCCTCACCAACCACCCCCGACACCCGGAAACCAGCGATTGATGGCTGGACAGCCCTCACCACCAAAGACACACTGAAGACAATGAAGTCAATCCACTCAGGGGCCCCCACGGACCCCTGCCCCCACCACATCTTCAACAGAGCCGCTGACACCATCGCACCCATGCTCTGCCACACCATCAACCGCTCCCTGGTGACCGCCTCGTTCCCCCGACTGGAAACACGCCGAGGTCAACCCCCTCCTGAAGAAACCCTCAGCGGACCCCACCGACCTCAAAAACTACACACCCATCTCCCTGCTCCCTTTTCCAGCAAAAGTCATCGAGAAAGCCATCAACAGCCAACTCGCCACATTCATTGAAGAACACAACATCCTCGACTCCTCCCAATCCGGCTTCAGAAAAAAACACAGTATGGAAACCGCCCTCCTCGCCGCAACAGACGACATCCGCACCCTACTGGACAAAGAAGAAACAGTAGCCCTCATCCTCCTAGACCTATCAGCGGCGTTCGACACAGTCTCCCACCGCACCCTAATACACAGACTCTACGACGCAGGAATCCAGGACAAGGCCCTCGACTGGATCTGCTCCTTCCTCTCCGGCAGGACGCAACGGGTCAGACTCCCCCCTTTCCTCTCAGACCCCACACCTACCACCTACGGAGTCCCCCAGGGCTCCTCCCTCAGCCTGACGCTCTTCAACGTCTACATGGCTCCACTTGCCCCCATTGTCAGAACCTACGGACTCAACATCGTGTCATACGCAGACGACACCCAGCTCATCCTCTCCCTATCCAACGAGCCCAACACCGCCAGACGCAACTTTCGAGTAGGCATGGAAGCCGTCGCCAAATGGATGAAAAACAGCTGCCTACAACTAAACACTAACAAAACAGAAGTACTCATCATGGGCCCAAACCCCGACGCCTGGAGCGACACCTGGTGGCCCACCGCCCTCGGAAACCCGCCAACCCCCACAGACCACGCACGCAACCTGGGAATCATCCTGGACTCCGAGCTGAAAATGGACCGCCAGATCAACTCTGTCTCATCTTCCTGCTACCACACCCTCCACCTCCTTCGTAAGACCTTTAAATGGATCCCCCTCGAACACCGAAAGACAGTCACTCACGCCCTGGTCACCAGCAGACTCGACTATGGCAACGCACTCTATGCCGGAATAAACAAAAACCTCATCCGCAAGCTACAGAACATCCAGAACGCCGCCGCAAGACTGGTCCTCAACCTGCCAAAACACTGCCACATCTCCCAGCACCTGCGCACACTCCACTGGCTCCCTATCGAAGCTAGAGTCACCTTCAAGATGCTCACCCACGCTCACAAGGCCCTCCACGGCACCGGACCAGCATACCTGAACAGCCGGCTCAAATTCCACGCACCCCAAAGGACCCTACGATCAGCCCAGCTCTCCTACGCCGAGGTCCCCGCACCAGAAAGACCAGATCGGGAGGCCGCTCCTTCTCCTTCCTCGTGGCCAAAGCATGGAACGCCCTTCCGCTCCACCTCAGACAGACAACATCGCTCCCCATCTTCGCAAGAAACCTCAAAACCTGGCTCTTCGACAGACCCCCTCCTTGATGGAATGGAACCTGCATTCCCCACACCTAGCGCCTTGAGACCCTTACGGGTGAGTAGTTGCGCTTTAACAAACTCCTGATTGATTGATAGAGAGGTGAACTTACTGATGACCCAACTGGCTGTTTGTTAAGAGGACATCGGTTGGTTATCCCTACGTCATTAACGGACCGATGCGTACAATTGGCCCACGTTGGGCATCAAGGCATGGTAAAAACCAAATCACGACTTCGCACCAAGGTGTGGTTCCCATTGATGGGTCAGTTGGTGGAAAATACTGTCCGATTTTGTCCGATCTTGTCCGTCATGTCAAGTCACCGGAGACATGCCTCATCCTGCTCCAGTCATCGCAGAGCCTTGGCCAAGGTCACCGTGATCCTGTGTGAGCATGGACTTTGGCAGCCTACCTGACGGCCATCACACCTTAGTGGCTATTGATGACTGTTCTAAGTATCCGGAGGTGGAAATCGTAACATCTCCCAATGCCGCCGAAGTGATAGCCAAGATAGAAAAGATCATAGCCACCCATGGCCTGATACAAGAATTGCGCACCGACAATGGGCCTCCCTTTCAGGGACAAGAACTGGCTGCATATCTCACGGCCCTTGGTATCCGACACCGCCAAATGACTCCTCGCTGGTCCCAAGCCAATGGTGAGGCAGAACGGTTCATGAGGACTCTTAACAAGGTAATCAGAATTGCACATGACAAGAAGCAATCCATAGAGCTGGCTACATTCACGTTCCTCTGCAGCTACCGCCAAACTCCCCACACCACGACCGGGGAACCCCAGCTCACTTATTGATGAGTCGAGTTAGTCGCTGATTCCATAACTCATCATCCTCAATGGCAACCACAGAACCCTGACGACCCTCGGATTGATGCTCATCGTAGAAAGGCATAGGCCCAAGTAAGTCACCGACGAAATGCACAAACTAGCAGGATTGAAGAAGGTGATCTAGTGTTGCTCAAAAACCGTTTCTCTGCTGGTAAATTCCAATTCCTGTATGAAAAGATGCCCTGGCCTGTGGTCAACATTAAAGGGACCAGGATCATCGCCTCTCGAGGGCGGGAAATGGTAGCCCGCAATATTTCTCACTTCAAGAGATTTCACCGGGGACAGTCGGCCTCGCCTTCCGCTCAGCCAGAAGCTTAAGACGGTCACAGTGAATCTGCAGAGCGTAGCCCCATGGAAGCTGATAGTGACTCTGGTAGTTTGAATGCTTCTTGGCCCAGTGACACCTGCTGTGCGGAGAGGAAGAACGACCCGGCTCTGTTGGGGAACAACCGCTGCGAGATCGCCACTGAGACTGAAGCGACTCCTTCTTCTGGGCAAAGTCAGTCTCAGTACCTGCTGAGAAGAAATCCTGAACCCTTGTGCCGATTGAAGGACTATCTCACGTAAGACTATTCTATATGTATACGTTTGGCTAAGTGTGCCCTGGGTGGGTCTCAGCTGTGCTATCCAAGGTGCAGTCCACTGTTTGTGGGCAGTTTCATTGTTATGTTCATTTTGATCTGTGTTGAGGAGGAATGTGACTCGTGACAACAGAGGCACATCGTGAGCGTGAGGGTCATGCGACCCGTGTTCATTAAAAAGAATGGGACGCGCTCACATACGCCAGTTAGGCGACGGAGGCGAACCCCATGAGGTTATCCACACACACTGGCTCCTGTGGTCAGTATTTGCATATTGTGCCCCTCCGCATACATAGCTGTGCCCAGCAAGTGTTGGGGTGGTGAGAACAACAGGAGTAAACCCTTCAACCGTGTTGGGATTGGGGTAAAGAGTGTGCAATTAACATATAATATCCCAACTGGTATAACTTGGAGACAATTAGTAAAGATATGTGTAAAACATTATCAAAAGGAAATAAGGAGCCTCTTTTGGTATTTCACTTAAGTGCACATGGCATCATATTTATTGTAGGAGAAAGAGGGAAAAAAACAAATAAAAATAATTGCAGTTATAGCAGCACTGCAAAGGGCAATTTAGCACAATTAAGGAAAACCCAAATTGTACTTGGTGCTCAGTGCGAGTGAGTGAACGGCACGGTAGCAACACAAGTGACAATAATCAGCGAGGGCGGCGCAGGTGACTGGTGAATGATATATACAGTGAATAAAAGACACACAAAAATGGTTCCTCATTTGTTTGAAATTGACTTTGACAAGGTAATGCAGGTATTGTTTTAGGAACCATATAGTGTGGGGCCCCTATGTTCGCGCTGGACGGTCAACGGCGTTTCGATCCTTTTCAAGTCAGGATCATCATCAGGACTTGGGTACGGTGCAGTGCATAGGCAGCGCGAGTGGAGCCCCTGGTCCGTGGTGCAATGGAATCCAAGGATTGGAAGCCGACAATGGTGAGAATGTAGTCGGCAGGGAAGGCGATCAGGCAGTAGATCCGGAAGTGGATCTGGAGATGGATCTTTTAAGTTGATCCAGGATGGGATCTGCAGTCGGGTAGTGAATCTCCAGACGGCGAGGTCTTAGCAGGGGAATGAATCCGAGCTTGTGTTGCCTGACAAGTGTTGGGGCGGTCCACGCGCCCAACACAACAAAGCCCACTGGGTTTTCTTTCACTTAATCAAAAAACTGTTTTCAGTATGAAGTTAGTCTGCGTTCCCCAAGACAGGAGAAGTGCTACTCTTGAAAAAATAATGTGAGGAGGGTCAGAAGGGCATATTTAACAACCAGGGCAACTCAAGCCCCTTTACAACTAGCGAAATAGAAAGGAGTAGCCTGGTCCACAAGACTGTTTGTGTGCCGTGTCGGATCTGGAACCATGAGTCCATCAAAAACACAGATGTGATAGCACTGGGCTGGAAAAAATTCCCATCAGCCCACCCATCTGGTGGAGTATCGTCACGTGGGAGATATATCATGAATCCAGATCTCAACCAATGCACCTAGTAATGATGCGGAGATGGATTTTGGAGATATTTTCTTAGACCACAGTGCTTCACAGGTAGTGCTAATGGAGTGCAGTGCTGGTGAAAAAATGTGTGAAAGAAAAGTGAAGGTAAAATTAACTCATAGGACCAAAAATGAGTTTAATAGATATGGTCCTAGGGTCAAGCTTAAAAACAACGCCAAATAGTTTTAAATAATAACTATATAGTGGCATAGTATATTGAGGTCGACATGTTTCAGCTAGATGGACAATGGGTCCAAGCTTTCTTCAGGACCGGGTGAAAATAGCGACTGCAATTAGAGTGAACAAATTCAAAGTAGTGACTGTGTACTTTTATAACGGATTCATCCTACCAGATACTCTGAGCCCAAATGTTCTCTGGTGGTAATCCAATTATGCGATCTCTCCTAAAGAAAAGAAGAGTGTACAACAGTAATTAAAACACGTGCATGATGGTATCTAGCAAACAAGAACCACACACAAAACACAAACAGTGCGGAAGAGAAAGTCTCTCCGCCACACAGAAGACCTAAGGTTCTCCTGGTATTTACATATCAAAGTAGAAAACATAAAGACTATAGAATATAACTCACCCAGCATTTGGTGGGAGTATGCCTCACCTCACCCGGCACCCACTCGGGGAGAAGGAGGCCCCGCTCTGTTAGAGTGGAAATGGAAGAAGAACCTCAGAACAATATCAGAGGTGCATAGATACATATAATCACACATTTCCAATGATCTACTAACAAGAAAACTAGTTGTCTGTGGAAGAGATTCAACCTCAGTGAACAGCTGACTATGACTGTGCAGGGAAATGCATGGTGATAGCCAAAACTGAGTAAGCTGGATTAAGGATTGGCTTGCATGGCAGTTTGATGATGGATAAAGAGTACCAATAGATATGAACACAGTTAAAAAATGAATGAAGGGGTCATAGTGTGTAACAGCGCAATGTGATCCCCTACCTGTCCGTCGGTACCTCTACACCAGTGTCCGAGAGGGAGTGGAGGTAACTGGCTGTTGAACGCGCATGTCCTTATATACCTATACTAATTGAAAAATTGATTGCAGCTGGCAAGAACACATGTGAGGGCGTTTGCGCTAAATCGTAGGCAAAAACGCTATCGCTATGGCACGCATGCGCCGATAGAATGTAGCGGCGCCATGAGCATAGCAGAAATGCTATACAGGCCGCGCATGCGTGTTCAGAAAAGCGTATGCGAGCCGCGCGTATTGCTACTCTTGTCAGAGCTATGCAGGGCCCTGCACATCCCTTCACACCCTCCCAGTGGGTCAGTCTGCAACTTAGAAACTCACTGGTTTATTGTGATGAGCAAAAGTGATTACATTGGCCACACAGTGTGATTTCAGCTGTGCTTGGTTTGCCCTTCGGTACCTCTGCCACTGTCCTCCCCCTAGTCTCAGTGGCATGAAAGCTGCTGGAGGAACCAAAAGTAAACAAGGGACTGAGATTCGGTTTATCTTCTGTAGGTTCCTTTAGGATGCAGTTGAGGGGCTAACCGTTAAAGGCGGGACAAGTGATCATGTTTGTGATGTCATCAGCGATGAAAGGATGCATGATGTCATCTTCGCAACACGTGGCATTTTGGTGAATTGATGTTGCTGCACTAAACTTTATTTTGCTTGCTTTTCACAATGTCTCTGAGAGTTGGAGGACAGGCAATATTATATCCCCTTGGAAAAACAGGTGGCTAAAATATGTTCATCAATAAAGAGGCTTTTTTGATCCGAAAAGTAGCTGTCCTACAGTTTAGGAAATTTTTTACAACGTGTTGGGGTTTGTTGACCTTTTAAATGAATGACAACAGAAGACATGAGGAGAATAGTCAGCCACTGCAATGAAAGTCCTTCGAGAGGCACAAGCTGGCTAGAATGTGCAGCTGTCACTGCAGAAAAAGCAACATTTTCAGCACTGGCTCATTGCGTTTGGTGATTTTTGACAGCTCAAAGCATGATATCCTGATTGCTAACTGGTAATCCTCATGACTCTGAGTCTATCCTTCCTAGTCAGAGACCTTCAAACATGTCCTATCTTGGAAATGCCTCCCTGTGTCCCTTACTTGTTACCTATTTATTTGAATAGATCTAAATATCCAGGCATGAGAGGCCCACAGGAAGTGATGTGAGTCAGTAAGTGTGTATACCTAGGAAGAGGGCTAGGTTTTAAACAAAGCGGAAGTGTGTGGGGAGGTGAATCGTCTGTCTCCTGGGTGAGGGCTTGGCTCACGTGTTAGAACTAGATGGTGTGGCAATGTTTGCCACCAAGGAATCCACCACATTTCCACCCTTTGATCCATGTTTGAGGCATTCGCCCCGTGCACCGGGAGAGGAATTAAAGATATCACAAATGTCACAGGACCTTCGCCTGAAAAAAACAGGAGTATTCAGTGATGTAAACATTAACATTAAGTAATGTAATGTCCACTGAAGTTTGTTTGGCCTCGGTTCATGTAATGTAATGTAATGTCTTGAAGTCATGTGGGAGGAAGGCTATTTCAGTGGTCACATGCATCACTCCAATGGGCTGATTCACCAAACCGTTTGCGGATGTAAATCAGTTACAGGCAAAAATGGCTGGAGTTAGCACTGTAAAGCATTCACAGGAGGCGACCTTGCAGTCGTAAATCTTGTTACTCCTGTGTAAAGTCACTGCATGGTTGTTTAACTCTACCCGGGAGCTCCAGGGACCCTCTCCGGCACTGGCAGGCCCCTGACCTGATAGCTCTGGACTGAGTTAGGAGCGTCGGGGGCCCCCTGCCTGAACTTTGCGTGGAAGAGGGCTTACATTCCATTACGCCACTCCTGGAGGGCACTAGCATGTAAGCACCTAGAGGCTGCCCAATCTGTCATTGGCGCTATCTAACGGGACCGTGCCAGCATTACATATTTTACATGTCTCGGTTTAAAACACAAGTGCAAAGTCAAACAAAACAGACGTCACGCGCCGCCGACGGAATGTTTGGGTGGCTGGAACACAACAGCTCCTTGTTGCTTTTGGAGAGACGAGATAAAGCGCTGCGGTGCCGCGTCCGCGCTGTGTACACGCGCCTCAAGGTCTGCTTGTTCTGGGGCGATGTTTGAGAACTCAGAAACAATTATCTCGCTCGAACACTTCCCACAGAGGCAGAAATGCTAAGCACGGCCTGCCCTTGTTGTTTTGTTTGGGTGATGGGGCAGAAAGGGAGGCGGGGGCGCGGTGTACTGTTCAAGGAGTTACTTAATGCTAAACACTTCCAGTACACAGCTGATAGGAGTACAACAACAGGGCAAACAGTGGCCCGCGGTAGCTCATGGCCAGTAGCATCCAACACTGTGTCTACTTCGGTAAGATACAGAGGGGCAGATTAACAAGCCCCTTGCGCCTCTTTTACGCCGCCGTTGTGTCACTTTTGTGACGCAGCGGCAGCGCAAAAGATGCACCGTGGTGCGGGGTATTTATAACGTAACGCATCTGGGAGATGTGTCACGTTGTAAAGCCCTGCGCCATAAGGAGGCGTTCCGGCGCAGGGGAGGGAGGGGGAGGGGCGTTCCTGCGCAGGAACGCCTCCTAAAAGTGGCTGAGTGAAATATACAAGATTTCACTCAGTTACATTTTTAGGCCAATGCTGCGTCAAAACCCTGCGCCTGCTTGAAGCAGGTATAAGGCTTGATGCAGCATTGGACAGATAGGGGCCCCCAGAGCATTGCTGGAGCTGTGTCGCGCTTGCAACGCAACTCCGGCAATGCGCCGCCTTTACGGCACAGATGCATCACGCCTCTGTGCCGTTTTTGCCCCATGGTGCGCGGCATTGTAAATGCGGCGCACCATGGGTGGCGGAGCTGCGGCGCACAATAACTGGTGCATCCCTGGGGATGCGCCAGTTATTGTAAATCCGCCCCTTAGGGGCAGATTTACAAGCCCCTTGCGCCTCATTTACACCGCCGTTGCGTCACTTTTGTGACGCAGCAGCGGCTCAAAAGATGCACCATGGTGCGGGGTATTTACAACGTGACGCATCTGGGAGATGTGTCACGTTGTACAGCCCTGCGCCCTAAAGAGGCGTTCCAGCGCAAGGTGGGGGGTGTGGGGGGGGGGGCGTTCCTACACAGGAACGCCTCCTAAAAGTGGCTGAGTGAAATCTACAAGATTTCACTCAGTCACTTTTAGGCCAATTCTGCATCAAAACCCTGCGTCTGCTTGAAGCAGGCGTAAGGTTTGACGCAGCATTGAACAAATAGGGCACCCCCGAGCCTTGCTGGAGCTGGGTTGGGCTTGCGACGCAACTCCAGCAATGCGCCGCCTTTACGGCACAGATGCGTCACGCATCTGTGCCGTTTTTGCCCCATGGTGCGCTGCATTGTAAATGCGGCGCACCATGGGTGGCGGAGCTGCGGCGCACAATAACTGGTGCATCCCCGGGGGTGCGCCAGTTATTGTAAATCCGCCCCTTGCATTTTATAGTAGGCACGGGGAGATTGAGTGATTTGCCCAGAATCACACGCTGTTGAGCGCCGCTGTCGAGACTCGAAAGTGGTCCGTCTGCTTGGAGGTCGACGCTCTAGCCTTTATTACTTCTTAAACTCCCCTATTTCAGGCCTGCATCAGGTGTCTTACTGTGCGAGTGTTATTATCTCGTTATCAGTGCGGGTCTCATAGAGTGTACCACTATTTCTCTTCCCACTTTATTAGTGTATTGCTTTATTTCTGGTGTTTTACTTAGCGCCTCAATGCTGTGTTTGTGGCCCTTTAGAGCGCTTGAGATGCTGAAGTGAGATGAAGGGAAAGAGGGAGGAATTGATTGAATACGCAGAGTACACAGGAAGACAGCAGCTGGGGGGACAGGAGGGGGGTCAACACACAGAAGATCAGAGGAATTGGCGAAGGGGGAAGGGGTTAGTCAGAATGAATTATTCTACTTCCTGCCATGCGTTACTGGGGAGGCATGGCTGGGAGTTAAACACACTGCACACCCCTGAAGGGAGGCTGCCCTCATTGTCGAGATTTTAAGAATTACATTGCTGCAGTGGCCTATGGGGACCCTTCTTAGGACCTTTACCTACATGTCTAACTGATGGCGGGGGAGGGGGGGGGGGCTTCTCACCCACGGCCAAACCACAGCCCTATTCCGACCCTACTGCACTTTATTGGAAAGTTTACACCTGAGTGTGAGCGCCAGTGTTACCTTGGAGAAGTACAAAACCACCACAAGCACTGCAGCCGGTTATCACTCATGTAACCCTTCGCCTGAAGGGGGACACTCAAAAATACACTTCACAGAATATATTGTAAAAGACATAATATGATGGGGTCTGATTTCCTGTATCACTGTCATAAAAGAGGGGGGCACACCCAGGTGGTTTGCGGATCTACTCCTCCTCCTCATAGTCAATAAGCACTGGGGGGGTTCCCCCCCTTTGCAGTATTGTGTTTAGATATGCCCAGAATCCCCAATGGATTGCCCTAAAAAAAACATGAACTTCCTCACCATGATGCCTCACATTTTCCTCACCCCAATACAAATCTAGTTAAACCTGTAGGTCTCATCTGAGCCCTCAACAGTGCTGCTGAACAGAATTGAGCCACACTATTTGATATGGTGTCCCAAGACGTTTCTGGAATATCCTATGCTGGAATTTTTTTTTTATAAATTATACAAAAAGAAACTCAACTCGGCCCCTTAAAATACAGGATGAAGAGCAGGTGCCCAACATAAACATGGGGTTGGTGGTTTGTTTAGGGCAAGGGTTTATGTTAAGAGGGCTGTGTACAGTAGGCACTTTGGTAAGGAAGGGTATTTTGGGTGTCATGAGTACAGTGGGCACAGGATTTTAGGACCCGAATCCCCCAGCATGCTCCCCGCTCCCTCCTGATAACCTGACAACCCACATGAGAATCAACAACAGAGATTTGTGTGGGTGTAAAACGGCCATGTTTAATATTTTGACATTTCATAAACATGACAAGGCATTTCAAAATTCATTATATACAGTTATCAACACAATTTTATTCTTGACTTCCTGATCTTCTTCCGCCAGATTAAGATTCTAATCCTCCAGCACTAAGGGGACTTCCGGATCCCCTCTTCCATGCCGTGCATCCACACAAGGTGGAACCCACCTGCGCCCCATGAGGAGTGGGCCCCCAACCTCTGATCCTTGTCCGCCTTCTCCAGGGGCCCACCCTCCGACCACCAGGCTGACCAGGAACCCAGGAGGCTCGTAACCTGTCGCCCTAGCCTCCCCAGCCGGGGCCCTATTTCACAGCGGAGAGCTTACCGTCTCCCCCCTCAGTGCTGGCCTGGGGAGTACGCAAGGCGGACTACCATCCATTCCGTCGGTCAATTGTACTGTTCCAAGGTCTTTCTACCGCAACACGCCCCTCCAATCCACTGAGCTAAAGGGACGGGTGGGTGGGAGTTAAAAACTTTACAAGGGGATGTAGGAGTGGGGCGATTCTGGGAGGCCGCCACCGATCCGGTGCAACAGAGGAAGGAGAGGACGGGGTCCCTGCCCCTAGACCCTAAATAGGTCACCAAGCTCCGCCCTCTGTCACACCGGAAGTGCGTCCTCCTGCCCCGGAAGTGTTAAGCGGCCAGTCGCCCATTGGGGCAGACCGGCCGCCCCAATCTAGATAAGGTAGGGGGCGGGGGCCGGGGGCCGGGTCCTAAGTGCGTGCTCGCCGATGCTCTGCTCGCGCTTGGCAGTTGAGACTGGTTGTGGTTGGGACTTGTGTCTTTTAGGTTGTTTTGGAATGTTGACAGTGTGTTTATCAGATTAAGGTGGTTTGATGGAATGTGAACAGCAGTAACTCGTCTGAAAGAGTTTGTAAGTTTGCTATGAATTGTGTGGTGTGTAAGTGGAAATCTGCAGAGGGAATAACTATTTTCACGTGATAGTTCTATAACAGACTCTTTTGCCTATCTTGCCTCTACACACAGATCAGCCATTGCCGGGTTTCCTCTGACGCTGCCCGTAATGCACAGTGTTTTGTTCTGCAAATTTCAGTGCATTGCTTCAGGTGTGTGCATTTGCCTCTTGTGGAAGGCGGACTAGGTGGACTACACTCTGATGTTTTCTCTAGGAGCTAATTTTTGTAAAACACAGTCATTTGTTGTTCATCTTTTGACAGTTGCACTTCCTCAAATCCAACCATGCCCAATAGAAAACTGTAACCTTTCCACAGCAGATCGTGTTGCTTTCCAGAGCTTTTTCTCCTCTGTAACATGGATAAGCACTGTATTTAGAGCTGAAGCAACACAGTTTTTACACAATAGGACCTACAATCAATGAAGCAGCACAATGCCTTTGAGTCCCTTTAAGATAAACTATAATGTAGCTTTTGTATGACCAGGTGGGTTTGGATTCAGAGAGGAGCATACCTTGGAAGCAACAACAACCTGGCGATTCACGAGGCCTGCCTGGCGCTAGGCGAGGGGCGCTGGGAAATGTGAAAAGAAGCTTGTTAGGTGGGCCTATGCGGACTTTGCGGAGCCTCAGCGGGCACTACCCTGGCTCGTCCACCTCACTTTCAAAACATAAAACTCAAAAAAGTTCAAGTCTGTGAATGTATCTTCTGAATTACAGTAACTCTGGAAAAAGTTAGACATCCTCGGTGAGCAGCAGCTCTATGCCAAGAATATATGAATGACTGCTACATATTGCTATTAATGCTCCCTTTAACTCGGGCTGTAACTGAGCACATCTTTACCGCAATCCTCCTTGCTGCTGGGCGCCTCCCTTCTGGAGGTACTGTTATTATTGATGCATTCTAGGTCTTTCGCAAGGGCAGCTAGCCATTCCCAGCCAAAGTCCACAGGCCCTGAAGGTCACTAGGACCCGTCAATACCCAGGTTCATCCGAGGAAGCCTTCCGCTGACCATCCCGCCCTCAGAAACCCCGAAGAGTGCTTATAAGGCACAAAGAAGGGTTTTTCCTACACGAAATGCATCGAGGTACTAAGTAGCAGCATAAAATGAATATATTCATATGATGAAGTGTCTATTGAAGTTTAACATAAGACATCATATATAATCGATCAACCAAAAAAAAAGAATATTAGAAAATAATCTAATTGAAGAACTGCTTTCTACAGTACATACAATTGAAAAATAGGATCATTGAAACATGAAGAAGTACCATTTAGTATCCTTTTGTACTAAATGTTGGGCACAGGAAGGAACAATCCAAGGATTGGGCAGAGAACCAGATAGTCAAGGTCTCTGGGTATCAGACTGATATCTAGACTGAGCAGTGCTTGTTTGACAAGCACTAAATAGGGGGAAACATTTAAGAAAGGGTTTTCATTCTCTTCCAGGCAAATAAGGGTGGCATTTTAATAATCTAAAAACTAATACTGTGATTGCAGAGGTAAATGCGTTTTTCGGGGGGTGATTCTTTCTTTTTTTTTGTAGAGAAAGTGAAAACTTATATAAATTACGAGACATACAAATTATAAATACCGGGCATGACTGATTAACATCAAATTTCCTTCTTCATACAAATAGTCCACAGTTCAGATCAAAAGGAATACAACATAGTAAATGTCTCTTTCATCATTCTAATCCTCGTGGGCACAGGCAGCAACTGTTCTCCAGATAATTCCAAAATTGTTCTGACCTCACTACCTTTGGTTTTATATTTCGGTAATTCTAACTCGTAACAGTCAAATAATCTTACCCACCACTCTGCATGGGGGGTTGTCCATGAATCGCCTGGAACGTGGTACCAATGTACTTCTGGGGGTGGGGTTCGGGGTCAAGCCATCCACACAGCATCACTACCAGCAGTCCTGCTTATGTCACAGACAAGCTCACCATCTCTGTTTTTTCCCTACATACCCGCAGTCAAGACACCATCAGACTGCAGACTAAGAAGTGTAAAAAAGAAAAGCAAGAAAATAGACATTTTCCACCTATGCACCCAGGATCTGGAACAACATCCCCATGTCTATCAGGATTGCCTCAACTCTACTCCAATTTAGGGAAGAGTTGAAGACTCACATCTGTTAAGAATACAACATCAAAATTAATTAACCATCCTCAGCTTCCTCTCCTATTAGATGGCTTTAAGAATGCCTTTGTCCCTGTACAGTGCTCCACTGCCTTTTGCTGAATTCACGCTCTAGAATTACCATATATTAAAAAAATACACATTTATATACTAATAAGGCTGGTTGGTATTCCTTCGCCAGACTTTCTAACCTAGCTGAAATATATGTCCAACAATCTGGTAAAGCAGAGCATTCAGCAAACATATGGGTCATGTCGTAATATTTTTCATACTTTCCAGCCATGTCATCTGTTAGCATGTCCAAAATAAACTACAATTTATGGATCATGATATGCATTTATTCACTCTAAAGGAGTTTAATCTACAATTTTGGTGAAGTGTCTAATTCATCTTCTCAAATATGATTAAAAAAACTCCAAGTTTGTGCAATGGGTCAATGTAAAATCTGGCCAAAAAGTCCAGATTTTACATTAAACCATAGCACCAATAAACATGCGTGGAACAGATATGCAGACTGAAATATCCCTGAGTCCTGCTGCGGCCGGCAATCTTAATCCTCAAAAATATAAGGCACAAAAGGTTTCTCCCACAAAAGTGTATAGGATGTATACTTTGAAATCCTACAAGGCTGGTGCATTACCCACCATGTAACAAAGTAGGGCCCAAGTTTAATGGCTTTGACGAATTGTAGTAGCTCAGTTTTTTTTACATTTTAGCACTCACCTGCAGCATCAGTCCTAAGACATATCTGATATACTATGTGTAAGGAAATTTCTTTTTGCAGGTTCACACATCACTTTTCACTCTACTTTTGGAGTAGTAGGTACTGCTGTATTGACTCTGAGAGTGAACTGAGGCCTGCTAACCAGACCTTGGTGTCACTGGTCTGACCAATAAAAGTGCATGTTTAATTGGCTGTTACCCAATTGGCATCCGTTAACTTACCTATAAGTCCCTAGTATATGGTCCCAGGGGTACCCAGAGCCTGTAAGATAAAGTGTCTGTCATAGACTGCAGCACTTATTGTGCCACCATGAGTTTCACAAAGTAAAACATGTCTCCCAGCCTGCCACTGCAGAGTGGTAGGGCAGTTTTAACTGCTAACTCAACTTTGCCATTTAAACGCGTGACAAAGTCCAGAACTTCCTTTTTAATATACATAAGTTACCCTTCAGGTAGGCCTGTCGAGTCCTAAGGCAGAGTGCTGTATATTAAAAAGTCAGATGTGGGGGGCGTGGCCGGGCAAGATGGCCGAGCAGACGTGACCTGCGTCGGCTCCTGGTCCGCGCGCTGTCTAGCGTGAATTATTGGCGGCTTTCCCTTATGGAATCATCCCCTCGGCATATCCGCGGGTGGCGGAATATGTGAGGCACCAGCGGCGGCGTTCCAGCAGCTCTCCGAGGGCTCAGGGAGCCCCAGCGCACCTGTTCTGAAGTCGGAGGGGACCCCAAGGACAAAATGGTGGCCAGGGATCGGCACTGAGCGGCAGTAGTCTAATGCTGCTCTGCGGCGGAGGTGACGGCCGCGGAGGACTGCTGAAGGCCTTGAAGCAGCGGGGGTGATGGCGGTAAACTCCGATATTACTGCAGCGACATAGGTCCTTGCCAGACACTTTGAGGTGTCAGGCTCTCACGTTGCCTGTCCTCAAAATGGTGGTCGCGGAGACCTCTCGAGAAGCGCTGCCCCTGGCCTGAAGGTGACGATTAAGGAGCGCTGAAGTGGGGCTGGAATGAGCTACCCCCAGAGGCCCTACCATGGCTGTGATTTGCGGTATGAAGTGATATATGCGGAGATGTCCCTCTGAAGACAGCCCATATCACGTAGAAGGGGCACAGTGACGAACGGGTGGTCTCGAGGTCTGCACTACTGACCCCGAGGCGTTGCCATTTGCCGTTGCTCTACGCTGGAGGGCCCCGGTCACTCTGGGCCGATTGGGATCTAGGGCTGTGGCTTCCAGGCGGTGCCAGCTATCTAGTGTAAGGCACATAGCCCAGACGCAGACGCCCGCCCGGAAGGGCTGTTCCCCGGCGGATAGAGTGGTCACCTCCGCTGAGTCCTGAAGTCGAGCCAGGCACTGGAGTAAGCTGTCGCTCTCTCTTCCCTTGTGTCTACGTTAAGTACAGGAGGGGTGACCCTGCTAGGACTGGTGAGGCCCCCTCCTTATGCAGCCGAAGAAGGGCACGAACAAGGGGACCGGCAAGGTGTTGGATTTCTTCACCTCCGCTGACAATCGCCCAGCCCTCAGGGGAGACACCGACAAGGCGACCATGGCCCTCACGAAAGCTGACTTGCTGTCCATGTTTAAAGATTTCAAATCCGAGCTTTGCACTGAACTCAGTCAAGGCATCAAGTCCTCTATGGATCAACTACGAATTGAATTATCAGAGTGACTGGCCTCTCTGCAACTGGACGTTGACTCAGTGTGCACCACACCAGAGTCCTGGACTTGGAGACGCAACACTAGGAACACAATCATCTAGCTGGGAAATGTTGCGACGATATCAAACCCCTAACACCTTTGCTGCGGCGGCTATTCCGCCGCAACGCTAAGGGGGCGGGGCAACCGCGCAGCGCGCCCATGTTGGTGACGGAACTGCTCCGTCACCAGCCTCGTTTGAGCTGTGCTCATGACGCTCAATGGAACGCCCAGCGCAGGCGCGGCGAGCGGGCCATGACGGAACCGCTCCGTCATCAGCACAGCGCTACTGTGGCTGATGACGGAGCGGTTCCGTTATCAGCATCGAAGGAGATAAGGAACAACTACAGCAGACGCAACTCAAGGCAGAAGATCTTGAAAACCACGCACGGCGGGAGAACATCCAGATTAAAGACCTTGAAGAAGGCGCGGAAGGGCCGGACATAGAAGCATTCGTTGAGGGTCTATTTGCAGAAATCTTGAGCCCCCAGAAACTTAAGATAAAATTGGACAGAGTGCATAGAGTTAGTCCTCCGCAGAAGGGTGATCGAAGACGGCCTCACCTCGTGCTGGCAAAGTTCCACTCCTATAAAATCAAAGAGGCGGTTCTGCAGGCAGCCAGGGCGAAGGATTCTATCTCCTTCCAGAACTTTTCATGCGCTATCTTCCCTGCTGTCACCCCCTCCATGTTGGCTCGCAGGCAGACGCTTCGACCTATCACTACCAAGCTCCAATCGGATGGTATCAGATACTGTTGGACATACCCTTTTCTTCTTAGTTTTGAATTCTGCAACAAGAGGCGACATATCACCGACTTGAAGGATGGTCTGAGTCTTTTGGGCCTCCCATCGGAGGAGTGGGGTCCTTCTTCTGAGGTGTCTGGTGATTCTTCACAGGGTGCTACATCCAATTCGACATGGGTGCCGAGCTCGAGAAGAGGGAGACGCTGACTACGATCAAAGGAGCTTCCGCTGCTGTGAGTCTACTGGGCCCCATGGAGGGGCTCCGCTTTGCCTTGAGCCCTCGCACCCAGGGCTAGGAGATTCCGAGGGTTCCGGAGCTTCGGCGAAGGAGAGATTGTATACTTCCCATGACAGATGCAGCGTTCCCCTCAGACTGACTTTCTTTTTTTAAGTTTCAATATGAGGGGAAAGGACCTTCTGTTGCGCATTCCAGGCTGTTGATTGATAAGTGTACCTTCGGTAGAGGCCTTAGGTTTTGCCCTTACCCCTATCGGGGGCAATAGAATGGGCTACACCTCGAGATGGCATGTTTGTTAGAGGTCATAGACTCATTGAATGTTGATCCGCAGTATGGCTGAAAATTGTTGGGCGCAATCGAGCTGCCTTATTGTCACGATGATTCTCTCATGATATCACGCAGAGATGGGGCGCGGACTGGGTCCCAGGACCCATTGTCCCCCCCTGGTCCACGTGGAGGCGTATTCGCTCTGCAATGCGACCGAGCACTGGTTTTTGTTTACTGGTTTGGTTCCTTCTTTTTTGGGTTTCTGTGGGGTTTGAGAGGGGGTTGGGGGGAGTGGTGGCGGTATTTCTTTGGTTTTTTTTGCAGAGTGTTTTCGTTCTGGTGGTCTATGACTGGGATGAAGATGCAAGGTGGGAGGAGGAGGGGCAGTGAAGGTGCCTATTCACTATAGGAGAGGGGGGAGACATATGGGCGTCCTCAGGGTCCAGTGGGACACTCAGGGAGGGGTGATGTCATTGTAGGTAGCCCCTCAGTAGCTTCCGGGGAAGGGAGAGATTCGGGGCCTCCCAGCGACTTAGTCCCCAACTCTGATGCCGATCACTATTGGGACGTGGAACATCAAAGGGCTGAATTCTCCCCAGAAGTGCCAAAAACTTTGGAAGTATGTCATAGACCACCAACTGGACATAGTTGCCCTCCAAGAGACCCACTTGGTCAAGACGGAGGACTCACGTCTCAAGCACAAACAGTTTCCACTAATTTATCGGTTCTCTGCCTCCACGAAACAGAAGGGGGTGGCCCTTATGTTTCGTTCAGCTTTACAATTTCAACCTTTGCGGGTTCAGAGCGATAAAGAAGGGCAGTGGGTCATGGTTAAGGGCCGACTGAGGGGAAGATTGTGTACCTTCATAGTGGTGTATGCTCCTAATACTGGTCAGACTGGGTTCCTCCACACTCTCCTGGGAAAAGTTACAGACTTTGCTGAGGGGCCTTTATTCCTTCTGGGTGACTTTATTCAGGCGTGGCAGAAGGACCTTGACAGCACTCACCCACAAAGATCCGACATGGGCTCCTTTTCCCAGGACACACAACAGAAGATTCGAGACATAGGTCTTCTAGATTCTTGGCGGGTTCTGTACCCCCAATTCCAGGATTACACATTCTTCTCCCACGTTCATCGGTCCTATTCACGCTTGGACTACATTTTTCTTAGCCAGTCACTTCAGGGTGATCTCCGCGAGGCCAAGATCTTTCCGCTGTCAATCTCAGATCATAGCCTGTTCTCGATTTCTCTTGACTGGGGTGTGGGGGGCTGGGCTACACCTAGGTGGTACTTCCCGGCATCATTGGTTCATGACAAAACCTCTCTCGATAAGCTGAGGGGGGCCATCGCTGACTTCTTTTCTCTTAATGACCCGGAGGACACATCAGTATACAACACGTGGGACGCCTTTAAGGCGTTCTTTAGAAGACAGTCTCTAGCCCTCAATGCCGCTCTTAATAAGCAGCGGGGCTGGGAGAGGGAGCAACTGGAGGAGGAGCTGTCCACTCTGGAGAAATCCCACAAGACGAACCCCACTAGACAGATACAACGCAACCTGACGGCGGTTAGGGGTAAACTCCGGGCGCTCTATAACAATAGGGTGGAATACACCTTGCTGAAATTGAGGCATTTATCCTACTCGCAGGGTAATAAAGTGGGTAAACATCTGGCTAGGCAGCTACGGGACAAAAGAGAGCGAGAATATATAGTGGGGATTCAGGATACTTCGGGTGAAATTACGCACAGGGAAGAAGTCAAGGCAGAGCTCTTTGGTGCATTTTATGAGAACCTGTATTCAGGGGATTCTCTGGATCCGGCCCAGCAATGTGAGTACCTTAGGACCCTGCAACTGCCCCAGGTCTCTGCGGAATGGAACAAAACGCTCTCGGCTCCTATCATTAGGGAGGAGGTGGTGGCTGCCATTAAGGCTCTGAAACCTCACAAGGCCCCTGGGACGGATGGGTATACAGCTATATTCTATAAGACTTTCTCTTCTGACCTCAGCCCGTATTTAGTGCACTTTTTTTATCGTATGGCTGACGATGGTGAGACCTCTGGGACTATGGCGGAGGCCATGATTTCGGTTATACCTAAACCGGGGAAGGACCTTAGTAGATGTGCCTCCTACAGGCCTATTGCCCTCCTGAATCTGGATGCGAAGCTATACTCCTCCATAATCGCAAAAAGGCTGAACGACCTAATGCCAGCGCTCATTTATCAAGACCAATCTGGATTTATTATAGGACGTCAGACCCATGACAACACTCGGCGTGTAGTGCATCTGATTGAGAAGGCCAATAAGTTTAAAATCCCGGCAGTACTAGTGGGGCTCGATGCCAAAAAGGCATTCGATAGGGTGGATTGGGGCTATTTATTTCAGACCTTGACAGCATTCGACTACTCCCCTAAATTCTTATCCATCATCCGTGCTAACTATCTATCCCCCCGATCTAGGGTCGCGGTGAACAGGTGCCAATCCTCCTTTTTCAAATCACTCAGAGTCACACAAAATCACCCTATTCGATGACGAAGTCCTTCTATCCCTCTCTGAGCCGGCCCACTCCCTGCCTGCGGTGCAGTTAGAATTAGAGCGATTTGAAGCAGTGGCAGGCTTTAAAATCAACTTAGATAAGTCATACATACTCAATCTCACTCCCCCTCGCTCCGAGGTACTTAGGCTTGGGGCACTCATTCCTCCTCCATAGGCGGGGACCTCTATTTAATACTTGGGAGTACATCTGACACCTACGCTGGGGAAGCTATACTCTGCCAATTTCCCCACTATACTGACACGGATCCAGGCTGATCTTGCTCGATGGAAGCCTATGTTCATATCATGTCTGGGTCGGATCCCCGCTATCAAGATGTCCCTTCTGCCTAAGCTGTTGTACCTGTTCCAAGCCCTTCCCATTGAATTAGACGGGGAGTTTTTTCGGCGAGTGAAGACCATGATTCTACGCTTTATCTGGTAAGGGGGACGGGCGCGCTTTTCTTTTTCTGTTCTGCACCGTCCAAGGAAGGAGGGAGGGGTGGTGCTCGCGGATATCCACTTATATTATAAGGCAGCACAACTTCGGGTGTTGGTAGAGGGGACGCAGTTAGAATCGGAAAAACATTGACTTCATATGGATCGTAGTGTTGCAGGGAGGACCATCTGGGATCTGGTCTGGAGGCCCAAATGCGACAGACCTAGGAATGTGTATATCAGCACACCCACTCGCACAACCATGAGAGTATGTGACTGGGTGTCCAGGGACGACAGGGGGAGTACCTTCCCCTCCCCATTCACAATGCGGTCACCGTACCCCTCAGCACCAAACCTCAGCGCCGTGATATCCTACCTAGGATGATTGTTAGCGCTTTATAAATAAATTAAATACAAATAAATAAATACAATACAAATTCACACCAATCCACTTCAACCCTGCTTTTCCCCCAGCATTGGGGGAGGCCCCCTTAGTGGCGTGGAGGGAGGGAGGGTGCCTTGCATTAACACATCTCTTCCACAACTTCGACTCACTCATTTTCGATAACTGTAAGCATGACTATGGGGTGGGAGATACAGAGAGGTACCACATGCACAACTACTACACTGGGCACTCACCCCTCAGGTGCGGGATGCGGCTACACGCCCCCTCCCGAAATTCGAGGCCTTTCTTACTAGGACCTCCTCGATGAAGGTTGTCATCTCATTCATCTACGGGTTCTTGCTCTCCACGGCAATCACACCCCGGCCACGATACATGTCTATGTGGGAGGGGATTCTCCAGCAAGATATCACTGACGAGGAGTGGTTGCACTTATAGTCAGACATCTCAAAGTTTAACCACTCCTTAGAACTAAGAGAGGCCCACATGAAGACCATGATGGGCTGGTACCTACATCCGGCCAAGCTCCGACAGATTTTTCCCGGTACCTCCGATAGGTGTTGGAGGGGTTGTGGGTTCTTAGGGGACTTTCAGCATATCTGGTGGGACTGCCCCATTATTCGCCCTTTCTGGGAGGAAATTTTAGCCCACATTAAAGAGATGCTAGGTTACCCCATCCCCACGTCTATGGCCACTACCCTTTTGGGACTACGAGACTCGGCCTTGAAACACCAGACTAAAGCGGATAAAAAGATTATGTGGCTCAGTATTGGGGCGGCCAAGTTCACCTTAGCGGCGACGTGGAAGAAGAGAGAGGCTCCGGCCATCTACCTTTGGCACTCCGCTTATGGAAACTGTTGAGTTTAGAGCGCATGGCTGATATTTTTAGGGATGACTTTAAGAACTTTGAGTTTTGGTGGGGTCCTCTGGTATCTTTCCTTTCAAGAGGCCTTCCATCAGCAGTTTGCCCTGCTAGTGTTAGGGCCCTTCACCTCTTCCAGCTCTGAGACCTCGGGCTTTAGAAGTTCGATCCTTAGACCTATGCATTGCCACCACCACTGGGGTGGGGGGGTTTGGGAGGGGGGTTTGTTTTTTGATCTTTGCCGTTTTGTTTTTCTATTTTTCTCTTTCTTTAACGGCAATGCCCATAGGAAGCTTTACACGGGAAGCCGCTCCGACCTCGCGCTTCAGACTGAGGCGGATGTCTCCTTCTCTTGAAAAGTGCAGGACATTCTACCTGAGGACTAGAGCTTGGACGTCCCAAGGTACTGATACTTACCTTCCCCATATAGAAGGCTGCAGGGCAAGCCCCGTTCTTGTTAGAAGCTGTAACCCCTAGAGAGCTGTCTTGTAAGCCAGGGGTCTTTGTTTAGGCGGGGTTCTTGGCCTGTTCTGGTCTATTGTACTATGGTTTTGATATGATTGCTCCCCCCTGCGTGGGAAGATGTGCGGGATTGTCACATGTTACTTGTTAAAACAATAAACATACCTTTGACAAAAAAAAGTCAGATGTGTTTTTATATGTTATAACAGTAAAAACCACAAATAGTCGTTTTTTCTGTGGAAAGAGTATTAGACCCTTTGGCAAGTACAAGGTTACACTCTGAACACTCAGCTGTGCTGAATGGGATTTCTAAAGTAGGTATTCAAGGTATCAAAATAATTTTTTGCATTAAACGTGACTTGATGCCCAAGGTGAATTTGATTAACTTTGAAAAGGCAACTTTAGAAAGTTGCTACTATGTTTCCCAAGTTTTCCAGTGGCCAATTACAGATGCTGGCCATGAGACAGGCTTCTGCCCTCCTTGGTGCAGATATGAGTGACTCCCAGGAAAGCAAACACATGAGGCCTGTAATTGGAAGAGGTCTTTCCTCTCCTTGGCAGCAAACCAAACAGGGAAAGAGCCCAAAAGGCAAGTTCAAAGGGGAAGCTGCATTTGAAGAGGAAATGGTTAACACACATGAGAGGGGCTGCTCTTTTGTTCGAGTAGATACGTTAGCGTTGGGAACAGAAAGGGGGAAATGGTTGGCATGCTAGTTTCCCGTAGACATGTAGCCCTTAGGTTGCCACATCTCTAGGGTGGGCTACCAAGCTGTACATACCAAGAGAAGGGTACTGCCATCGTGGGAATGGGCAGAATGTTGCACGCTGGGATAGCTAGATGCCACAGTTTGCAGAAAGCCGTAAACAGGTGGAAGGGGACCTGGTATCCCATTGCCTAGTAGTCATTACTTCCACTGAGGGCAAGTTGTGGGCAAACAAGTGGCACCCCGAGCACCAGACCTCAGATATACCTGCACTGGTGAGAGAACCGAAGGACTACCTTGCTGTTTCCTGGACCCAGCGAAGAGAGGCTGCACCAAATACAGGACTGCATCTGCTTATCCTTGCGCTAGCAAAGACAGGACTGTGCCTGTGGTGCACTACTCAAGGTAAGTCCTCCCGAGCCCCAGAGGCAAGAGGTGAACTCCAAGAGTCAGCTTGCTGACTTCCTATTACAGCTCCAGGGCCACACAAGCTGAAAAAGCTGCCTTCGCCAGTTGGTAGCCACAACCACTTGATCACCACTGACCGCTTACGCGCAGCATGGAAGACTGAATCCTGACCCTCAGGGGTTGCACCCCAGTGTGCTGGATCCATGAGAGTCACTGGAGTGCAGTTTGGTCACCCAAGAAGGACACTAGCCTCAGTTAAAAGGAACTGCTGGTTTTGCTGTGAGCAGAGACTAGTAGACCAGTGACAAATGTTGTTTGGCTGGACTTTGATGGACATTGACCTCTGTGGCAAAAGTCGCCTCCATGTTTGTGGACTGAGGAGTAGTCACAGGAAGATCCCGTCAACGGTATCAGCACCCTCAGCATACACAGCATCTATAGCACCCAGTATCTCTTGCATCAGGAACACTCCATTGATGTCTATGGTGGTTCGCTCATAAAGCCTGAAACTGGACTAAAGATTGCTTTGACTGCAAGGTAACTGTCCTGCTAAGACTTATTGGCCCCTGTGGCTTGTTCCTGCCAGAATTGGTTACTCAAAGTGGGGCCGAGTAACCAAACACAACTTTACAAAGTTTTTCCAAAGTTTCAAAGTAACTGCTAACTGCGGTAGTTGTCAATGGTTAGTTGCGATTGAAGTGAAAAAGGAGGGACTTATGATTTTCTTAATAATTTATATCGCTGGAACACTCTGGTGGATTTTGTTCAGTTTAGTGTCTAATAATTCATAGCAATAGGATTTTTTTTATAAATGGGTGTTGTATTTCTTTTTTGTTGTGTTTCCTTCTTAATCTATTGTTTTGGTACTCCTAAATGCTTCACACATGTTCCCTTGTTTAAGCCTAACTGCTCCAATGGCTTGAGCTAAGATTTTACAAATGCGCTTGACTGGACCCAAGACGGGTTTGTGAATCTATTACAAGATGCGGTTGCACAACCTCACCATTTAATAATCCGCATTTCCTCATACACTGACAACAGGTTCAGATGTAAATGTAATTACTTTCGCTATTCTTCTCTCCATTGCTGCCCCAAAACAACGTTTAGAGATCCCAGACCTACCTCTACAATGGCAGTTTCAAGAGATGAATGGCTATAAGGGGATTCTGAATACTCCCAATTGAAACTAATGCATAGTCTAATCTCTGAAAAACTGGGGATTTACAAAAAAAGTGAATTAAAAAGATACAAAAGTGTTGGTAGGAACAACATTTAATGATTGGGAACGACCTTCAGATTAATAAATATTTGTACCTTCTCCTAATTCCCCCAGGAGCACAAGAATATATTTATCTTTGAATGTTATTTAGGAGGACAAGAGTGAAACAGGAATTCCTATATTTTTTTTTACAGAGTTTTATATAGCGCAAACCTGACCCGAAAGTATTGGCTATCAGAGCGCTTTACACGAGCACCAATTGCGTAACATGAGGACACATTAATTTTTGTTAGGCACGGGGAGATTGAGGGCCCGATGTAGGTACCAAATACCGGTCGGAAACGGCCGATTTCGGCCGTTTCCGACCGGTATTTGGCCTACTGAGATGTAGGGGACCTTTTTTTGTCCGATTCGGTATTTTACCAATTCGGTAAAATTACCGAATCGGGAAAATACAGAATCGGTAAGTTTACCGATTTTTAAAATTCGGGATGTAGGTGGGGCTACTTTCAGTCCCACAGGCCCTTCAGATTCGGTATTTTAACACCCAATCCAATTGGGTGTTAAAATACCGAATCCAGGTGTGCATGCACATGTGTGCATGCACACCTATGCCATATGACAGACAGACATGCCCTTAGGGCTTGTCTGTGTGCCACATGGCACACAAGCCAGTATTGGGGGTGCTAGAGGGTGTCAAAGTGACACCCCCTGCACCCTTGCAGAAATCGGTAATTACCGAATCGGTAAATACCGATTCGGTAATGCCCATTGATTCCTATGGGCTTCAATGCCCATAGGAATCAATGGGCATTACCGATTCGGTAAATACCGATTCCTTCCGATTCGGTAATTTTTAAAATAAAATTACCTACATCTGCCCTTCTCTTTTTTACCACTTCTTAAATACCGATTCGGTATGAATCGGTATTTATGAAGTGGTAAAAAAGATTTACCTACATCGGGCCCTAAGTGATTTGCCCAGAATCACGTTGTTCAGCGTCGTTGCCGAGACTCAAACCTGGTTCCCTAGATTCGAGGTCGGCTGCCCTAGCCATTAGGCCAACTCCTCTTCCCTGTTCCCATCAATAGTGACCAGCAATTCTCTAGTCCGAGAACCTTAATTAGTATTCTATTGCAAGCCATACTCTGCTCCTGTGATGTCTAGCCCTGGAATTAGAAATATCCCTCACAACATTAAGAGTAGATGTGGATGGCATATGAAACTGAAGAACCAGGTTCAAATTTCTTCCTCAGCTCAGCGTCTTGTGAGTTTGGGGAAATTACTTAATCTCCCTCTGCTTAATAAATGTGTAATTAGTCAACACTATGCCTGCTTATTTGCGCACTTTGAACAGTGTCTCATCACTCTCACCTTTCAAGTCTATTGGTTTCACCTGGTTCTTAATTCATGCCTGGCCTTATTTGCACTCATCTGATAAGTGCTAAAGACAGTGGGAGCTCCATGATTGGGAAGGGTAATATTCCTTCAGAACTTTGTTTTGGTATGAACCTCGACTCGTTATTGATGATGGAGTTGACCAATGCATTGTCGGACCGGAAGAGAGGGTGTCATTTAGTCATCCGTTGCTCAGACATCCATGAAAGCAGGATGTTCAGGATGTGGCGTATGAAGTGGAGCGGTAGATCAGGTAGTTGAAACTCTTGAACACTGCCAAATGCTTAGGCACTGTATGTATTGTCAGAGCATATGGTGACATTTTCTATGAGAGCCATATTTGATAGAGTTAAACTTTGGGAAAATAGGTATAGGTTTCCCATCAATTGTTTTTTTAACCCCTCCCCTGCTGATGACGGAATCGCTCCGTCATCAGCTGCGGTGGCGCTGTGCTGATGACAGAGCGGTTGCGTCATGGCCCGCCCGACGCTCCGCTTGCGCTGAGCGTTCTATTGAGCGGGCGGTGCCATGACGGAACCGCTCCGTCATAAGCACAGCGCAACCGATGCTGGTGACGGAGCGGTTCCGTCACCAGCATGCGCCCGCCGCTTTTCCCCCCGCCCCCTTAGCACTGCCGCAATGAAGGGGTTAAAGAGGATAGTTGAATGCAGATACAACAGGTGTGGTTGAAGTGCAAAATTATTTATAAGTATTCAAAAGAGGTAAATGTTGGACCTTTTATTTACTTACAGATAAGCAAGCTGTGATATAACTGTCACCTTCTGCTAATGCTATTTTCTTTATATTGGTGGAGAATGTTGTGCTTGGCCAGTAGGACACCAATCATGCCCAGATTGAGAGAATAAAGAAAACTGAAATTCTTTAATATGTAGATCACATGGAGCATTTTGGCTGGCAGACCTTGCATTGAAGAGGGCACTTGCAAAGACGCTTTCTCACTTAAAGAAACAATAGATTTACTAGTCTAGTGTTAGGGCACCCGGAACGTTTGAGCAAAGGAAAAGCTTATTTTATCCGTTTTTTCTGTATACACCGCGTAGAGACAATGGGCCATATTATCAAGAAAGGACGATACATTATCGCCGCTTTTATCGTCAGGAAACTGCCGCTAAAGCGGCGATAATGGGCTTGATAATATGCCCTTGTGAATTCCCATAGAAGCCCAGGTTAACACCAGAACCTGGGCTTCTATGGGAATTCACAAGGGCATATTATCAAGCCGATTATTGCCGCTTTAGCGGCAGTTTCCTGACGATAAAAGCGGTGATAAGGTATCGCCCTTTCTTGATAGTATGGCCCAATGACCGTTGACATACAGAAGATAACAGGGTCAATGTCTTAACCCCTTCCATGCTCATGACCGAACGGTTCCGTCATGAGCGTCGGTTGGCCTGTGCTTATGACGGAACCGTTCCGTCATGGTTCTATTGGTTCTTTAGAACCTGCAGCACCGCAGTGGAATTCGCGCAGCACTGAAGGGGTTAAGCAAGGTGAATCTCTTCAATTTGTTATGGGTTAAGGAGAAGGTTTCTGATGTCTGGAATTTTCATCAATGAGATGAACCTAAAGTCAACTGCTGACACTGTGGCTGCATTAGCTTAACCAGTGATCCTTCCATGTATGTAGATTTATATATCATAATGGCCTTGTGAGGCTGGTCTAGGCCTGTCATTGAGATGTGGCCTCCTCCTCCGTTCGCTGCAGGGGAGGGATTTTGTTTAGGTGATCAGGATGTCGACTCCAGGTAGGTTTGTGGAGTCCAGAATGGCAATGAGGATGGAGGCTGGGGGGTAACTGGATGAGATTTATTCTATCACGGTAAGTGACTATAATACCCCATTGTACATGTTTGGTGGTGCAGTTGTTCAGTGTTTTTAAGTAAGGGATGGATCATAATTGATGGGTGTTGATTGACTGAGAAAGTGTGGATCTTCACTATGAACATTTAGCGGAATCATCATATGAAATGATGTTGTGGATAATAACCTAGAGGTGTTATCAAGTGGTAGACCTGAGCATGACAATGCTCCTCGGTTCATGCGTCTGAGAAAGAGAATATCCTAAAGGCAAGGAGATTATGGTGTTCATAGACCGACTATTTCGATTTCAAGTATTGGAAGTGAACACATGGGTGACTTGTGCTTTGCATGGCCCTAACTTAGCTCCTCAGACATACTCGTCACTCTACCTGCATATAAGGATTGCATTTGGTGTGAGCTATACAGAGCTAACCATAACTGGGGAATTGCATGGATATTTTTCTTTTTTTTTTATATTTCTTTTTATTGAAAAAAAAACAAGCAAGGCAAGTACAAAACATAGGAATGTGAGGACTCTATGCATGGATATTTTTCACTTATATTTTGTGAACTGTAACATAACTTTAACTCTGCTTTTTATGTGAATTTGAAAGGTTTTTTAAACATATGTTGATGTGTTAAGACCAAAACTAAACATAAATTCATATTTTTTTAGATGGAAAGGTAATAGCTTTTTACTGGTTGTATTCTAGTTGTTTGTGATGGGTGTGTGATAAAGTGTGTTGTTGAATGATGATGCCTCTGTATCATGTTGCAGATTACCCCTGATATTCATGGCTTTCTGCTTTCCACAGTGGGTTTTGACTGAAAACACAACTTGCAGCTAACCACCACTACTCATAGCCTTCAGTCATGTACAATGGTTGTTTTCCACAGGCGGCCAACCTAACCACGTGACCTGCCACCAGCTGCACATGCTGCTTGCAAGTTAAACTCAACTCTGGCATCACAGCTTGAATGTAAATCTGTCAAATGCTGTAAACGTTATTAGCAAAACAAAGCTTTTTTGACCACCACTTTAAATGTGTCCCTCTTGACAGATTTGCATGACATCTGAGATCCTTTACACAGGGCTTAACTTGACCTACCAATAGAATACTAAACATCTAAGTCCAGAATGAATTTTGAGTGGGGTGCCAATCTTATTTGCAAGTTATTGCTTCTGCCCCCACTTTTATTTACTTTTGGCATTTATGCAGCGCTCTGTTACCCGGAGGTGTCCTGGCTCTAGATGAATACTCCTAAAGGTACAGGCAAAAATTATTGAGTAAACGACCAAGTCTTAATGCTTCTTCTGAAAGTCAACAAATCTGTCATATTCCTCAGGGCGAGGGGCATGGCATTATCTGCCCCCAACACAAAGCTCCTACCACCCCACCGGGCCTTCTTCACACGAGGGACTTTAAGCAGCCGCAGCCCAGATGATCTTAAATGCCTGGGGGTAGTGTACAATTGAAAGTACTCCCTCAAGCAGGCAGGCCCTAGGCCTTGCAGGGCCTTAAAGACCAGACATAGGGCCTTAAAAGAAATCCGCTTCTGCACTGGCAACCAGTGTAGTTTTATGATTTCCCAAGAGATGGAAGCAAACTTTGTTATGCCTGTCAGAAGTTGTATTTTGCCACATCTGAATTTTGTTGAGCAGCCCCTGTTGGGCATTCAAAAGCAGGCTGTTGCAATAATCTAGGCGGGACAGCGCTAATGCAGTAATCACCGTTTTTTTACTACTTTCCGGAAGTAAAGGGAGGATCTTCCCAATCGTTTTAAGTATAAAATATACTGACGATGCTACGGCGTTGGCCTGGGGCTTAAAGGTAAGTTGATCATTAATTAAGACACCCAGGTTCTTAACCTTGGCGACCGGTAGGGGCGGGGAACCCATCTCCACAGGCCACCAACTAGGGCTCCAGAAGTCCTTCTTTACGCCAAATATAATGACTTCCGTTTTTGCTGTATTTAATTTGAGGCAGTTATCAGCCATCCATCTCCCTACTGCCAACCTACATTCCTGAAATTGCAAGGCTATTCCTTCTTCCTTGCCAGGTAACAGCGACACCACAATTTGTGTGTCGTCTGCATAAGATGTTAAATCAAATCCAAACAACCTGACAATGGGAGCCAGCGATGAAACGGATATATTAAACAGGATGGGGCTTAGGTAAGAGCCCTGAGGAACACCGCAAGGCAACACAAACGGTTTTGATGCGTAATCACCCATTGCCACACACTGCTTTCTATTGGATAAGATGTCCCATGCTTTCCCGTGTACCCCACATTTCTTCAACCGGTCCATCAGAATCCCATGGTGTACCGTATCGAAGACAGCGGATAAGTCCAGTAGGACCAGGGCCGCTCTGCCTCCGAGGTCCAATACTTTTCTAATTCCCCCCGTTGCCTTAATCAGAGCGGATTCAGTGCTATGGCCAGCTCTGACTCCATGTTGGGAGGGATCAAGGGCCCTGGTGGCCCCTAGAAACTCACTGAGTTGGAGATTCATCATTTTTTTCTATTACTTTGGCTGGTAATGGAAGCCTCAAAATAGGTCAATAGTTATTAGGGTCCGTTATATCCAAGTTCGCTTTTTTCAGCAACGGAAGAACGGAAGCTTGTTTCCAACACAAAGGAAATTGTCCAGTCGAAAACATATTATTGAAAATTGTAGTTAATGCTGCGGCAATAGGAAAGGATGCCATCTTGGCTACCGCTGCCGGTCACGGGTCATAGGCGGAGCCTGATTTTACCGCAAGAAGCCATTTATTTGTCTCCTCTATGCTCACTGGTGTAAACTGCTCTAACTTGGGTCCCTGGAACTCTCCCACTCCAGCCTTCTGGTTCATGCTGAGTGGGTCGCTCCTATCTGCGACCAAGAAGACCTTAAAAATAGTATTTACCTTGGTCAGGAACAACTTGGCGAGGGCCTCGCACAGCTCTAAACTTGGTTGAGGACACTGTACTTTCGGGGATGCGAGGCAGGAAACTTTTCTAAATAGTCCCTTTGAAGAATTACTAGCCAAATTAATCTGGCTTGTAAAGTACTCTTGTTTCGCCCGAAAGATCATTTTCTTGTATTCAAGGATGCTCCGATTTAAATTCAATTTGTCTGATTCCTTGTAGCCTTTCCACCAATCCCTCTCCAACCCTTTACAGCCTATTTTAGGCCTTCTAGGTCATGTGTACCAAGGGGCCGAGGGGGAAGTTCTATGCGAGCGACCCCTATTTAAAGGCACTAATGTGGTGCAAGCTTGCTCTAACCATCCCTTATAGGCCAGGGCGGCTTCTTCCACTTCTGCTGGGAGCTCCTCCCTGGAGGCCAGTAAAATCGTCTCCAAACTTGACCCTACCAGCTTATTCCAGGCTCTACCAACCTTTACTCCAGTTCGACCATGTTCTCCATTAGGGAGTTTCTTTAGTGTTATTTCAAACCTCACTGCCATGTGATCAGACCAAGCAACTGGCCATGTCCCAGTGAACGCTAAAGCTGGAAGGTTAGAAAATATACCATCCAACAGATGTCCTGCGCTATGTGTGGGTCCAACCACCAGTAGCTTTAGTTCAGCACCCGCCATCAGTTCTAACAAAGCCATGGTCTCGGGGTCATTTACACTTTCCAAGTGAAAGTTAAAATTCCCAATCAAGGTATAAGCCTCCTCACACAAACCTACCTCTAAAACAGTTCCCACCGAGGTTAAAAAAGTATATTTTGCCCCTGATGGTCTATACAACAGGCATCCTTTAAACGAATGGTGATTGGAGAGAGTAAAATTAAAAGAGAGGGCTTCGCAGGTCTCTATCTGAATATGCTGAAATATAGCCTTTAGGGAATTATGGTATAGAACCGCCAGGCCGCCACCTAGTTTTCCTTGCCTATCCTGCCTATAACATAAATAGTCTACGGGGGTGACCTTAATTATGTCAGGACTCGAGGCCGCATCCATCCATGTTTCCGTGATAAATGCGATTTTTATTTCTTTCTCAAATTTAAGGTCAACTCGATCAAGGCTATGTTTCACTAGGGACCTGGCATTTATGAATAAACATTTATAGGTTATTACATCCTCCCCGCTTGGCCCCAGTTTCGCACTCCCTATACCCTGTATAGGAGCCATTAGGATTTTGGGAATCTCTCTATTACAGACCGGGCATGACTCAGTAATAGTGGCTGGCCAGCTATCAGGGTGAAATCGAAAACAGTCTCCCTCCCTGGCGTATTCCCTGGACCCTATCAGGGCATCCCGGTCATAGGCAATGGTAGGGGCCTTAACGGTCCATAAACGTCCAGGGGTCCTGGCGCAGAGCGCAGAACGTGCACGGGCGGGCGCAGACGGGCTTGCCATTGGCGTGCCTTTGGCGCGCCAGCGGCGCGGGCGCGCCATCCCAAGATTTATTCTCTCCCAGTAGAGAAAGACTAGACCGCTACCCTGATCAGTCGTCCAAAATGGTGGACCTCCGCGGGAGAGTGTGCAGATTACCCCCCCGAGCCACCAAACTAAAAGTAACTGTCCTCTCCAAAAGTTTAAAAGCTAATATACATAGGCAAATTCGATCTGGCCTATAAATTGTGCAAAAATGGCTTATTTAAAAAGGGTGCAAAATCGGCTTTATTTTTTTTTTAAACATCAAGACAATTACAACGTCCCTAGCCACCTCTCCCGGCCCACGCCTCATGTAGTATGTTGAACATACTACATGTTTTCCAAACTTTGTGATGATCTATTACATGGTGCCAAATGATTAGCAAATATTTTTTTTACCCCTATCTCTTAGTGAGGCCCCAAGTTGTCAGATGTGCATGAAAGGTGATATTTTTGTTCTTGGTTTAATTTGCTAATAGTCTACAAAGTTTAATGCTTCATTTCATGCACCCTAGCAAATTTCATGCAGCTCAAGACCTATTAACACATGAAAATGTTTTTGGCCCCTTTCAAACTTTGACCCCACAATGGATCGCATGAAACTTGCCGTACCCACAGTAGATTACATTTGTGAAATATCTGCCAGATGTCATCTGGAGTCGTCAAAGGGTTCCACTTATTACTGCTTAGCTATGAAGACAATTATGACCCTTTCCCCCTTTTAACTGTACATCTCCTTGATGGATCTGAACAAGTTTAAAGATGCTAACAGGAAGTAAAACGTGAACAATCTACTAAAGATCATGTCAATCTGTTAAACAGCACTAAAGCTAAAGGCAAATCTTTTCATTTGTCAAAATAGCTCTGTAATTTCAGCCATTTAACCAGTATCAAAACGTTAACACTTCTCAACAGTACAGCACAGTCTGGGAACTTTTCCTCTGTGCTCATTGACTCAAATTAAGCACCTCCTGTCATTCAACCAGTTAAAAAAGGAAGTTCTAATGCTAGTAATGTTTCCTCTGTTTTATTGCGATGGTGTTTTAAAATGGGTCCCTCAGGCATCGCTCTCCTTAATCAGAGCCAGTCAAGACAATTTTTCTTTCTTCGGTTTACATCCACAAAGAGAACATTAAAGCGCATCTCTCCAGTGTTAAAGAACTACATTGGCTTCCAAAATGTAAAAGATGTTATCTGACTTACAATGCTGTGCAAGTGGGTCCACTCACTACCCACCTGGACATCACTACTAACTGTCCCCCGAAAACAAGAGACTTCCTAGCAAAGACATTTTCCCCCAAAAAATCTCCAAATCGGAAAAATCCTTTACTGGCACCACAACCAGTTTCCCACCAGTTGAATCTATTACTGTAACCCTTTCAATCTGAGACTTGCTGTAGGATCTCACCCGTGTATGCTTTTATTGTTCCATGTAAAATGCACTAACGCCTTTCCAGTGCAGCATATAGAAAATTTGAAATAAATAAATCAGTGAAATAAGTAGGGGGCATATTACCAAGGGCCTTATCGCCGCTTTAGCGGGAATTTTTCCCGCTAAAGCGGCGATAATTTAATCGCCCTATTACCTAGCTGTCGCTAATGACATGCAAAGTGGGCGTGCCAAGATGTTAGCGACTGGAAACAGTCGCTAATATCGCTATCCCCTATTACCAACTTTTGGAAATAATCGCGCTAAGCGCGATTATCTCCAAAAGCTTACGCCTGCCCAGAGCAGTTCTTAGCCATGTTATCCAATGGGAGGTGGATAACAAGGCTAAGAGCATTTGCTCGGTAATGCATGAATATCGCTGACTTTTCAGCGATATTCATGCATATCGGCTAATTTTTATCGCTTAGGAGATAAACCTTGATAATATCACGGCTCCTAAGCGATAAAAATAGGCGAAGCTCGGTGATATAATTGTGGCCGCTAACTAAGCTTAGCGATATTTTTCGCTTAAGCTTGGTAATATGCCCCTAGGTTCATTTCATCACTTTGTGATATAGAGGCAGAAACGTGTCAGGTGGGTTATGTTCTTCACCATGGATATGACGGGTCAAGAGGCCAAGCCTCTGATGATGGCCTGCTATGGTCTCTACCTACAAAGGATTGCTTTATTCTCAGAAGTACTATTTCCTAAGAGGTCTAGTCCGTCTTCCATTGCTCTAGCTTCTGGGAGTTTGCTGCATGTGGTGACTAGATGTGTCTATCACTTTGAACCCAGTTTTCGTCCCCCTGTCCTGGTATTTTATTATCTTGCTTCTAACAATCTCATTGCCCAGCCTGCTATTTCTTTGGTGTCCTGTTCCCATGGTTGTCTTTACACAATGACCTTAGTTTAGCCACATAACCTTTGGTATGGTGTTTTATGGGTCTGATGGTATTGGGTCCATCTTTCTGAAACTCACCACATTTATTAAAGAGTTAATCAGTAATCATCCAAGCCTTACCACTGACTCGTTTAGAGGTGGAGAAATGAGCAGTTTTTGCTGGTGGAGCCTCTGTTGGCAGGAATCTTTGAGCAAAAGCCCATCGGCCTGGATGCATTAGAACTGGAGGACCTGCCCTGTTAATTGCAGGAATTCCAACTTATATGTCCCTATCTAGGTCCACCAAGCCTCACAGGGAAAAGAACAGTGGCACAAATGCATGGGTAGAAAATTCCCTGTGTTTAAGGGATATTCTTTTTAGGTCTCTGCCTAGCGTACACTGCGCAGCAGTGTCGCGCAGCCGATAAATTTTGATCTCCAGTACTGGGGCTTTAACCCGCATCTCTCTTCCATTGCCTAGCTCCATAAATGGAGGCTAGCCATTGGAAGAGAGATGTGGCAATCATTCTGGGAGCAGATTCGTGAGTGTTTCTGTGTTTTTTTTAAGCCCGGTCCCCTTTGTTTCATCATTCAGAGGTGGGCCATTGTGGGTGTTTCCTTTTTTTTTTTTTTTACACAGATGTTTTTTCGTCATTCTGTGCCAGCTCGGTCCCGGTCCCCTCTGAAGCCTCTCCCGCCCAGCTTCCAATTTCACGTTTTTTGCCTGTAAACAACAGACCTGTGTGTTACATGTGAAAAGGGCTGTCACTTGATGAATTTTGCCTCAGTAGATATTTTCCTGTTGCACTGTTTTTCTGACAGATATAACACATTTCTCTTAGGTCAAGTTACCTATAAATAAAGTGTGTCTTTTCGACATATTAACACAGCAGGTGTGTATTTCCATTGTAGAAATGTTTAGTTAAAAAAATCGTCACTCGGTGAATGTAAACAACTGATACACTATTTGCCGTAGGAAAAGTTTTGCCCGTGTTGGACGACAAAGGGCGCACAGCGTGGCTCAGGGAGCAGTACAAAGTAAAAACGTTCAAAGTTTGTTTTTGGTGTTTTTTTTGTGGTGGGTAGGTGACTTTAATCACGAAATTCGATGCTTTGCAGGCAGGGGCTCCTTCCACCGAGGCAACAAAGGGAAGAGAGAAGGTCTTTCCTTCCGAGAGGAATGCTTCTGGACGAGAGGCCGCCCCCTTTCCCACGAGGTCCGGCCTGCTGCCCTCCCGCACGCCCCGCTGCCCCCTCGCACCTTGGAGCACGGATTCCAGGCGGGCAGGTTCCCGCGGCTGGTCTGTATGTTTGCAGAGCAGCCGGAAGAAGAGAGTTAAACAAGGGGAACGACCCCGAGCGCACTCTTGTTTTTCGGCATCTTTCTTCCCTCGTTTTGTAACATCAGACGGGCCTGGTGATCATCGGGGTAGAATGGCATTTTTCTACTTCCGGTGCTTGCAGGCAGCTAACAGAGGTGCTGCTGTCAGCTCTTCCGGGCGCGCTCACCCGCGCTGCGTCACGATTTCAGCTTTTGTTAGGTCACATTAATAATATCTCGTCACTATTATTTTTATCCAGGCTCTGACAACGCTTGTTGGATTAAGAGCCGTATTTAACACTGCAGATCCTAGGGTGCGCAATGGGCATTTGCGATCAAGATGGATTTGCTGTGTATTGTTTGGGGACAAGTCCAATAATTAAGGCAGACGCTCGCACTTTTTTTGTTAACGTGGTAACTTCAACGTGGTTAAAAGGGGCTTAAAATACCAGCTGTGAATCGCGATTCAAAAAAATATCTACGCCTTCCAGAATATGTATATAGCTTTTGTTTTCGCTCAGTGCTGTTCCGTCATCATCCTGCGTCGCAGTTGTTCATGGCAACTGTTTCCAACACAACGTCTAGGCTCTACGAAGCTGGATGCTGTAAGTAGACCTTACTCATTTCTCTGCGCTTTTCTATATGGCCACAGGTATTAATGCCCGCAAACATCAATTCGAGGGTGGATATTCTTTTGTTCTTCTACACTCTTCACTTTGTAATCTCGTACTATTGTAATATGTTGGTCATATTTACACATGCCTCTTGTTCTTGCCTTCTGCCCCCTGATTGCACTCGTTTTTCTTGCCTTCTGCCCCCTGATTGCACTCGTTTTTTTTGCCTTCTGCCGCCTGATTGCACTCGTTTTTCTTGCCTTCTGCCCCCTGATTGCGCCCCGCTGCCACTCCAGGTAAGTTGATGCTCCCTCCGGTTTCAGTTTTGCTGCCTCCCGTTCTCTGGACACTTGTCTGCCTTCCATGTACCCCCTGCCTTTTCTTTTTACTGTGTTACTCCTGATCGTCTGTCTACCTTATTATGTTTTTTTTCATCGCCTCTTTCTTTCCTGTGGGTCTCTTTTTCTTTCCTTGGTTCTCCTCTTCCCCTGTGCTCTCGCCCCGGCTCTGATCCCTCCTTCCCTCTCCAGTTTCAGTGGTTCTCCACTTACCCTCGAGTTCGTCCTCGGGGATGTCGACGGGCTGGTGGTCGGTGAACAGGTCGGGGATGGTGTATATCCCTCGATACATCAGGGCTGCGGTCACGGGTGGAACGGCATCTCTGCGGGTGTGGGGGTCCCAGTCTAGGTTCTCTGCTCTCATGAAGTGTGGAGACCCAAGCAGGGGACGGAAACGGGACCAACTGAGGGGACCGGGCCCTGCTGCTATGTGCCTGAGCCCTGCCACAGAAGCCCCTATTTCATGTGCTGTTCTTTTGAGACGGTAGTGTCACCCCCTCCAAAAGTGGCTTCTGGTAGACCTTTGTAACAAGGTTATTTCAACCTGCTCTCGAGCTGAGGACTTTTTGTACCTTCTCCTCTCCCAACCTGGCAGTCAGTCACGTACCCAGTGGTGGTGACCTCTATGACCCGGTGTCTTGCAGATCCTTTTCACCGAGGGGCTTTTTACCTGATTTATATCTATTCACTTTATGTGGTGTTGACTCCCCGTCTAGTCTTGTGGTACATCGGTTCTTTGTTTTGTGGGTTTTTGTACCTTCTCCTCTCCCAGCCTGGGGGGTTTCCTGGCGGTAAATCACTCAATGCCGACCAACCCTTGGATCTTGTTTCTCGCTGTGTTACCCGGCTCGTTCCACCTGATCTGTAACAGTTGAGTGTTGTGTTTTCCACCCTTTCACAACCGTGTTCTCATCAAGTGTCAAAATATAGCCAATCCTTTGACCTGGCCTGATCTGCATCTGTTGTCTTTAGTATCTACCACTATAACCCTGGTTTAGTACTCAAGCAAGCATTACAATTTGACACTACCTTTGACCTCATTGCTTCTGATTGTTTTTAATCAATCAATCAATCAATCACAGCATTTGTAAAGCGCGCTACTCACCCCGTAGGGTCTCAAGGCGCTGGGGGAGAGGGGTATGTTACTGCTCGAACCGCCAGGTCTTGAGCTGCTTTCCCAAGGAGAGATGGTCTTGGGTTCGTCGAAGGTGGATGGGGAGGGAGTTCCAAGTCTTGGCTGCCAGGTAGGAGAAGGATCTTCGTCCGGCGGTGGCTCTGCGAATGCGTGGTACGGTGGCGAGGGCGTTGCTGGTCGATCGTAGCTGGCGGGTGGGCGTGTAGAAGGTCGTTGAGGTACTTGGGGCCCAGGTCGTGGAGAGCCTTGTGTGCGTGGGTGAGGAGTCTGAAAGTGAATCTCTTGCTGACGGGGAGCTAGTGCAGGTCTCTCAGGTGTCCGGTGATGTGGCTGTGTCGGGAGATGTCCAGGATGAGTCGTGCGGAGGCGTTCTGGATGCGTTGGAGTCTTTTCTGAAGTTTGGCTGTGGTTCCGGCGTAGAGTGTGTTCCCGTAGTCCAGTCGGCTGGTGACGAGTGCCTGGGTAACGGTCTTCCTGGTTTCAGTGGGGATCCATCTGAAGATCTTGCGGAGCATGCGCAGGGTGTTGAAGCACCAAGATGAGACGGCGTGGACTTGTCTGGTCATCGACAGGGAGGAGTCCAGGATGAAGCCCAGGTTGCGCGCGTGGTCCGTAGGTTTGGGAGCGGTGCCCAGGGCCGGGGGCCACCAGGAGTCGTCCCAGGCGGAGGGTGATGATCCCAGGATGAGGACTCAATCTTGTCTGAGTTTAGTTTAAGGCGGCTGTTCCTCATCCAGTCGGCGACGTCTTTCATACCTTCGTGTAGGTTGGCTCTGGCGGTGGTGGGGTCGTTGGTGAGGGAGAGGATCAGCTGGGTGTTGTCGGCGTAGGAGATGATGTTGAGGTTGTGTTGGCATGCGATGGCTGCGAGGGGGCTCATGTAGACGTTGAAGAGGGTTGGACTGAGTGAAGATCCTTGTGGTACGCCGCAGATGACTTCGGTGGCCTCGGATCTGAACGGAGGGAGGCGGACTCTCTGGGTTCTTCCGGCGAGAAACGAGATGATCCACTCCAGTGCTTTCTCTCGGATTCCGATGTTGCTGAGGCGCTTCACTAGGGTGCGGTGGCAGACAGTGTTGAATGCCGCTGAGAGGTCCAGGAGGATGAGGGCCGCTGTTTCCTCGTTGTCGATCAGGGTTCTGATGTCGTCGGTGGCTGCGATTAGGGCGGTCTCGGTGCTGTGGTTGGCCGAAACCCGGAATGCGAGGGGTCGAGGGATCCGTTCGTCTCGAGGAAGGCGGCAAGCTGTCTGTTGACGGTCTTCTCGATTACTTTGGCCGGAAAAGGAAGGAGCGAGATGGGACGGTAGTTCTTGAGGTCGGTGGGGTCCGCCGTTGGTTTCTTCAGGAGGGCGGTCAGCTCGTCGTGCTTCCAGCTCTCCGGGAAGGTGGCGGTGTGGAAGGAGGAGTTGATAATGTCTTGGAGATGGGGTGCGATGATGGCGTCGGCTTTGTTGAAGACGTGGTGTGGGCATGGGTTGGTTGGTGATCCGGAGCTAAAGGAGTCCTACAACTGACTGAATTGAATAGGAAAAGCTAGACTGGCACAGTTATTCGTGGCTCTGTCTGTGTGTGTGTGTGGCTCTGTCTGTGTGTGTGCGTGGCTCTGTCTGTGTGTGCGTGTGCGTGTCTCTGTCTGTGTGTGTGTGCGTGGCTCTGTTTGTGTGTGCGTGCGTGGCTTTGTGTGTGTGTGCTTGGCTCTGTCTGTGTGTGTGCGTGGCTCTGTCTGTGTGTGTGTGCGTGGCTTTGTCTGTGTGTGTGCATGGCTCTGTCTGTGTATGTGTGCTTGGCTCTGTCTGTGTGTGTGCTTGGCTCTGTCTGTGTGTGTGCGTGTGCGTGTGGCTCTCTCTGTGTGTGTGTGTGCGTGGCTCTGTGTGTGTGTGTGTCTGTCTGTGTGTGTGTGTGTGGCTCTGTGTGTGTGTGTGGCTCTGTGTGTGTGTGCGTGTGGGTGGCTTTGTGTGTGTGGCTCTGTGTGGGTGTAAATGCAATAGGTCATGCATTTGCGAGCGATTAAGCTATTGGCATTGTAAATGACAATGCCATTTATTTAACGATTAAGCTATTGGCAATGTAAATGACAATACCATTTATTTATGATTTTTTTAAAAATGTCATGAGCAATGCCAATAGCTCTACCTTTAATAATGCCGAGACCATTGCATTGTAAATGCTTGTTTTATTTTGCAGGGGCAAACCCCCACTTTTGGAGTTTGTATCTGAAAATCAAGAATTAATGCAAGTTGGTTGCGGCAACAACTTTCGGCCTACAGATCCCCATTGACATGACAAGGATACCCCAATGGTGGGCAGTCCTTCACTGTGTGGCGGTGGGTACTCCACTGACCTGTAGGGTCACACACCAGTGTGTGAATAACTCTGTATTTGCTCTGCACTGTGCAGCCACTTCCAATACTGTCTTTATCATCTAATACTCAGAAGCTGAGTGGGCTCTGTGGTGATTTTCAAATAATGTGTAGGATGTGAAACAGGCAGCATACGAACTTCACCTATTTCCTTTTGAGCAAGCATTTCTATTTGTGAGTGTTGACCCTGTAAAGCGCGCAGCGGACTTTCTGTAAATAAACTCATAAGTAAGTCATTCGATAGGCAGATTGCCAAGAATTTTCTATTAGTTGTCTGAAAACACTCGTTAGTGCACAAGTTCTTGCTACATCGTGGTTTTACAGTCATTTCAGCCTACACAGATAAAATAGAAAAAAACACAAAAAATTAAGCTGAATGTTTTCTGCAAAAAAAGAATACATCCGATATCAGAAAGCACCGAACACATTGACGCCTAGCAGCGATGCTGAGAAAACAGTTGACTTATTTGTTTGTGCTGGGAAAATGCTTGCGCAATACTTCCAGTCCGATAAAGCGCAGCCTTCGCATTGCTGGAATCACTGGTCTGTGCTTGCCTTGCATTCGACAGGCAACAATCAGGCCCCTGGCATTCCTCTGACATTCCTCCCTGGTGCTTCAGGGCCAGTCTGTTACAAGGTGGTTGATTCCACATTGCTCAGTGTATGGGACTGTCTGCTCCTTGTTGATTGTGCCCTTCTTTTCAAACCCTTTGGTCGCCGAACTCCAGTGACCTTGAAGTTGGCCCAGATTGCTAGAATACAGCTTTACTGAAGCATTACTTTTTGAAAATAACTCCTGCTGGCTTTGCATCCTAAAAGGTGTTAAGATTTTACTTCTCTTGAAATCTACCAAGTTTTCCCAACTAATTGTGGGGCATATTACCAAGCAATAGCCATAATTATCGCTATTGCTTGGTTAGAGACAGAAATTTACCGCTGAGCTGCCGCGATTTTTACCGCAAATAAACCTTGGTATTACCAAGGTTTATCGCAAATGCGATAAAAATCGGCCGCAATGCATGAATATCGCTGAAAAGTCAGCAGCGATATTCATGCATTACCGAGCTAATGCTCTTAGCCATGTTATCCACCTCCCATTGGATAACATGGCTAAGAACTGCTCAGGGCAGGTGTTAGCTTTTGGAGATATTCGCGCTTAGCGCGAATATCTCCAAAAGTTGGTAATAGGAGATAGCGATGTTAGCGACTGTTTTCAGTCGCTAACATCTTGGCACGCCCACTTTGCATGTCATTAGTGATAAATATCACTGACATGCAAAGTTGGGCCTAAGATGGTCGCTATCTCCTACTAGCTGTCGCTAACTGGTGTTAGCGACAGCTAGGTAATAGGGAGATAATTTTATCTCCGCTTTCTTGGCTTTTAAAGCCAAAAAAGCGGAGATAAACCCCCTTGATAATATGCCCCTGTGTGTAGTGTTTTCATATAGCAAATCGAGCCGAAACATGCAATACAGGGTCGAAGCGAGAGATACAATTAGAGAGGGGATCTAGGCAGGGGTTGTTGGCTTCTGAGAGGGGAGGGGGTAGTGGATTGTTTACTTTGGAGGGATGTAGGGTTCTTTAAAGAGGTGTGGTCTAATCTCTTTCCCAGTTTGTAACATAGTATGACCAGTATGACTGTACCTATATTCAGACCAAAGAATCCTTCTTTTCTATGTAAATTTGGGTAAGATTAACATTCTAACTCCAGTCCAGGGAACATTTTGGGCAAGAGCTTGATGGTGGCTTCGGTTAGGTCTACACATGTTCATGTGTAATTTGGTCAACGAGTCAAGTGATTACTGCTAATAACTGCATGTGACCTCCAGGTTCAAAACAGCATTAGCCTTCTTTTAACCCACTCAACAATGCCCAACAATGCTCAACTTCAAAAGGATGAAAGGCAGAGCTAAGTTTCAAACATGTGGCCCTCATGTTGCACTCACATTTCTATACCAGGTGATTCAGTCCCTTCAACTGTAGCACATACATTAACCAACTAAGGTCGCTTTGTGGCATTTTATCTCGTGGATCGTTAGATCACACTCAGATCTCCACCGCTGACTTATCAACCCAGTGGGATTTAAAAACATATCCCAGGTGCTGCGCTACATTTGCTTTGGGCATCCCAGCACCAGGGCAGGATTTGTTTCTGATGACTGTCCAATGACCGAGACAGCTAAATCTCCTATAAAGGCTCAGTATTGGGTTATGCTGTGGCCGGACAAGGCTGGGGTAAGGGAGGTGAAGACGGCGAGTAAGCAGAAGGGCTTGCAGGATGAAGCCTACACTAGAAGCATACACACAAGAGCTGTGCCAGCTCTGACCACTAACTTTGCTCCTTCGGATATCTGACTAGGACTAGGTAGATGACTAGTACTCCTAATAGTTTCTCCAGCCAGGCCCTTTTCCACATTTATCCCATTCACATGTCATGGAGAGGTGGTGGACAGTTTTAAGCACAGGTAGCTGGAGGCGGCGGCAGTGGTGTGAAACAGGTAGCACACCCTGAGCACCATGCCACCCTGGCCATTGGGATATGGCGGTATACAACCTTTACAACGCAACTTTTACAACGACCTACCATTACAACGCAACTTTTACCACGCAAACTATTACAACGCATTGCGCTGGGGGGCGCTCTAGGATAGGGAATAGGTTAATTTACTATCCATAACCTTCCCTACTATCCACAGGGACTGGAGTTGGAATAGTAAATTAAACTATTCACTATCCAGCGCCTAAAAGCATTATGCGTTGTAATGGTATGAGTGGTAAAAACCGCGTTGTAAAGGTAGGCGTTGTAAAAGTATGCGTTGTAACGTCATATATCCGGATATGGCAGGAGATAGGCCTCGCCACCTGCAGCCTGACAGAAAAATGCCTCTTTTGCAAGAGACAGAGGCTGTTTCCGACCTTCCTCCCTGCTACTCTAAGGTTGAGGCTAGACACTGCAGAAGACTGCAGAGAGGGGAGAGGGAGAGTAGGACAAGCAGGTCAGGCAGGGGGTGGAAGCAGGTAGTAAGCAGTAAGGTTAAGGGGCACACCCACCAGACTGACATTGCAGGGTGGGAAATGGCGGAGAGGGGTCAGACCAGCAACAAGGTCTAGCTGCATCTACACTGTGCTTTGGTGCCAGTGTGTGATGCCAGCACTGCTCACAGCATCACTTCATGCCACAGCAATACCCTTCTTTCGTGTAGTCACCAAAGCTCTGGCTACCATTGTAAAATGAACAAGCATTTACAATGCAACGGTTTTGCCTTTGCAAAAGTTAGAGCTATTGGCATTGTAAATCACAAAAATTGTATTTATGTGTTGGTTTCGAAAACAGATAAATAAATGGCATTGTCATTTACATTGCCAACAGCGTAATCTCTCGCAAATGTAAGACCTATTGTACCCTACTGGACGAGCTCAGCAGACAGCAATTACTACCACACACACACACCCAGAGCCAGCCATACACACACACTCAAAGCCACACATACCCACACACCCAGAGCCACACATACACACACACACACACACCCAGCCCCACACACACACTCCCAGAGCCACACACACACACCCAGAGCCACACACACACACCCACACACCCAGAGCCCCACACACCCACATACCCAGAGCCACACACACCCACACACCCAGAGTCACACATACACACACACACACACCCAGAGCCACACACAAACACACACCCAGAGCCACACACACCCACACACCCAGAGCCACACACACCCACACCCAGAGCCACACACACCCACACACCCAGAGCCACACACACCCGTACACCCAGAGCCAACACACCCACACACCCAGAGCCACAAACACTCACACACCCAGAGCCTCACACACCCACACACCTAGGAGAGCCACACCCACACACCTAGGAGAGCAAGCACAGCGAGGGGGCAGGGAAGCAAGCACAGCGAGGGGGCATGGAAGCAAGCACAGCGAGGGGGCAGGGAAGCAAGCACAGCGAGGGGCTAGGGAAGCAAGTAAAGCCAGGAGGCAGGGAAGCAAGCACAGCCAGGGGGCAGGGAAGCAAGCACAGCCAGGGGGCAGGGAAGCAAGCACAGCCAGGGGGCAGGGAAGCAAGCACAGCCAGGGGCAGGGAAGCAAGCACAGCCATGGGGCAGGGAAGCAAGCACAGCCATGGGGCAGGGAAGCAAGCACAGAGCCCCCTTGTGTCTCTTCCACAGAACAATTCGTGGAGAAGTCGTCATGCGCAACAGGCCACAACAGGGGTTTTCATCGGAAACAGAATTAGCCCCTAGTTGTGATCAGGGGTCAAAAGTAGTACTGGAGTCACCGACCTCTGAATGAAAAGTATTCAATCCGCCCGGATGGATCAGCAAAACTCTTGATATGCAGATTGCACATAATTCTTGGCAGCAGGCAGATTAACCCGCTGAGCTATCTTTTGATTGGACGCAGACAGAGGAGGCTTCCAGCATCATAAGGAAATTAATATGGGCCTGAAAAGCAGGACATTCGTCTGAAGTGATGAACACAAAAAGTTCTCCACACTAAAATGTTGATAACCTTTGTAAGTTTCAAAAGAAAGAATTCCAACATCTCTCCACAAAAAATCAGGCGTCTGCAAAGTTCTTTTTACTTGAGTGAGTATCTTGTGTAAACCCCAAATACTGAGTTACCTGTATGTCAGCTAATCTCTGTTAACTGTGAAATTAGATAAATTAATCGGCGGCATGCTCTGTAGTATCACGTGAATTGAGAAACTGTATGAATACCTTGTGCTGCTAACCTGCAGTTCTCTTGCAAGCAAGTGGAAACGCGAAAGTCGCACAAGAATATAGCATGCCATATGTTTCCTAACATCTGCAGCACAGAAAAGGTATTATTTAGCATCATGCAGATACAGCTCAAGGAAATATGTGCGATTTAGGCCAACAGGCGCAGCAAAGGTCAAGCAGGGCAAGCTTCCAACACAAACAGATGATGCTAGCTGGGCTGCTTGTCCAGCGAACAAGAAGTACAGCTGTCAGTAGACAAACCTGGATACAAAAGATGTCAAAGAAATGATGGGGGTGGCTCAGGCTGTGACTAACGGCGAGGGACATCAGAGCATCGTGAAAGACACATGCAGGTTGACAACATCTGAAAACACAAGAGAGAGAGAGGAGAGAGTGCGTGAGAGCGAGAGAGAGTAGTGAGTGCGTGAGAGAGAGAAGAGAGTGCGTGCGTGAGAGAGAGATTTTGTTGCAGGAAGAGTCTATGTTATTTGACACATATTTACATAGCTGAAGGCGATCCTAAGAGGTGCAACAAAATGAACACATACAATAAAGCTTGGTGGGGAGACAGCCGATGCAGCATATGGATGGGGAGCGGCGATGCACTGACTACCCCCTCCCCCACGCCATCCCTCACCAACCACACCCATACCGAATCTGCAGACAGCACCTGCAGCTGCTCCCTCTTTGTCTCGCTCCAAAAATACCCACAGGGCACTGACAGCAGAGGCCGCTTCCTGCGCGCAAAAAGAAGTTCAGCATCAGCACAGACAGTCAGAGGCAGCGCAAGCCTCGCACACGTGTACATCATCACGGCGCGGCGCCTGAGCGGACTCCAGCGGGCACGCGACACGCAATCAATGCGCACTGTGCAACAGTGCGAGCTTCTATTATACAGCGGAGACACCTATTGCAAGCTTCCGCACATCACAGATGATGGAAAGTGCACAAAATGCCAGGCAAGAGGTCACAGGTACAACGCAGAAGAACAGCAGTGCAAGCTTCTTTCTTTCACTCCCACACACACACTCAACGGACACCGGCAATGCAGGTAGAATAGACACGTCCATTCAAACCAGGACCGTCTGGGCAAAGGCTGCAATGATGTAAGCATCCGCTGTGCACAGGTACCACCCAAAGCAAACTTCACTTCTCATAAGCACAGAAGTGCACCCAATGCCACGCGCAAATACACACTGCACAAGCACCCTACTGTGTACGGGGGCACCAACCAGTGCAAGCTCCCATTCCTCGCAGACAGCAGCGGTGCAAGACACAATCGAGCACACCAACCTGAACAGCGACAGCATGTCCGTCAAACTCTACGGGATATTTGTTCAATACGCATTATGTTACACTGTAGGTTCCACTGTGTAAAGCATCATGATCATAACACCCCCAGGATGTCACCTTGGCTCGGAGCAGGCCCCGCCCCCTGGTATATCTTGCTGGAATTGATAACTCTGCCCCAGAACCCAGCAACTAAGGAGTTAACCATTTGTGATCTTCTCTGGTTTAACCCTGAGGGACCCGTTCAGCCCTTTACTGCTGGTTGCACGTGCCAGCTCTGTGCTTGAGTACTGAGCAGAGTGGGACTACTCATCACACACACACAGGGGTGAGCACTACACTCACTGCCGGAGCGTGGCAGACAGAGACGATGGTCACTCACCGTCAAAAGTCACACACTCGCATCTGGACCCCAGCAGCAACACGTGTTCCCTACTGAACTCTAAGCAAAGCAGACATCATAGCAGCCTCCACCCTGCGCCCCCCTCTTTAGTCATCTTCCAAACACGAGATAAGGAATGCAGGGTTCAGAGGAGGAGGAGACAGGGTGCAGCAGGAGGGGTAAAGGAAGGAGGAGGAAGTACAGCTGAGCAAAGAGAGGCGGACAAGGATTAAGTAAGGGGGGGTCGGAGAATGACGTGGTGCAGGGCGAGGGGGCATGCCGCACATGGATCAGACTGCTCTCCTCTGCCACCAGGTAATCCCCGGTGTCACCTGATGGTTTCTCCTTGGAGGGGGGCAGCCGGCACGAGCGTCAGTGAGGACCCCTGCTGGGGGGTCTAAGCCTCTCTCTGCACCCTCAATACCCACTTGTGAGCCGGGCCGGCGAGCCAGGGGGCCCCAGGCTGTGCCAGCCCAGAGCCCGGGCATCCCTTCCACCCTCCCCGGTCAGGACAAATGGAGGAGTCCGGTCCGCAGTCCCCAGGGGAAGAGACTCCTGGGGAAGAGTCCAGTCATTTCTCGGGGGCCTGGAGCCTAGCGGCTGGCGTCAGGCATTCCTCCAGCCCGAGTGTCACAGTCAGTCTACGCTCAGCACAGCTCCCCGAGTCCGTACTTCAGTGAGCTCGTTGTTGGGTGCAGTTATCTCTTCATCCTTGCCCGGATCGGCTCTCGCCGTCTCCCAGTCCTGGACGAGGCTCCCGAACTGCTGGGCCCTTCCCAGGCCAGCCCTTCCCGTCAAATCCGCTTCCAGCGGCTCTGGACTCTGCTGTCTTGTAAGTCTCGAGTTGTGCGGGAGGGGGAGGGGCGGGGGGCAGGGAGCAGGCATGCCTTCCATTCAGCGCAAGGTTAATCAGATGGGCGGGCCCATCCTTGCACAGCTAAACTCCCGAGCAGGCGATGAATATGGATGTCTGTCTGTGCCCCCTCCTCCCGCTGCCCTCGAGTGACACCTACTACACACAGCAGTGCAAGCTCTGCCGGGGATAGTGATAGCCCACTGCACACAGATTCCTAGTGTCACCAGGGTGGGTTGGGACAGAAAAAAAGCGCGACCCGAAAACAAACAAAACAAGCTCAGTGAATTTTAACAAAAACTTAAACAAGATGGTACGGCGGAGCTTCTCAAGTAAGCTACTGCCCGGGCGCCATCTTCAAAGAAATGGCCAAAACAAACCTTTAAAAAAAAAAAAAACATCCGCCCATCGCCGCAATGATGTTCACAAAGGGGCGGAGAGCGAAAAAATCGCCGGAACGCCCACGAATCTGCTCTGACAATTACGGACAGATCTCTCTTCCAATGGCTAGCCTCCATTTATGAAGCTAGCCAATGGAAGAGAGAAGCGGGACAAAGCCCCGTACTGCAAAACGCCCGTACTGCAAAACATAAGATTTCGCCTGCGCGAACACTGCTGCGCAGTGGACGCCAGGCGAAACCTAAAAAGGTGATTTTCATTAGGTGGATCACTGAGCCGTCCATTGCACTGAATGAACGTTGTAACATCTATGCACTGCAATAAAAGCATTTTTTGGCAATTCAATGATACTTTTGGAATGTAAGGAACGTGAGATGAGTCCACCAGCAACTTCCTGCAAAGTAGTTTGTTTTTTTGAAAGGTGAATTCTAGTATGTTACAGCTAGTTATTCTAATGCATCATTGCACCTAAACATGAAAATGTTATGTACGAAAGTAAATGTTTTTAATTGAAACGAGTAGTGCTTTTCCTCAGTGGAAATGTATGAACTCAACAAATCACTACAGGTGCAGAAAATATTCTTTTTTTTAGGTACTGTTGTTGAAAAATGTGTACGACTAGACAAGGAGTCTGTCTATATCTCTACATCTTAATCTATTTCTACAATTACGCTTGTATAAACGTATTTCTTTATAAGGTTGTAGCTATTTAAATTTTACTTCCTGTATACTTGTACTTGCGTTAATATTTACTTATGTATTCCTCTACTTACTTATTATTTTTGCCTACTTATTTGTGTTTATTTTTTCTTTTAGCTTTTTTTTCCTTCTATTTACATTTCACTCCCTATCAATTTCCCCTATATTGTTCAATTCCCAACCCATTTTACCCTTTTTTCTATATCTTTATAAATATCGGAATGATACTTGCATATTGAAATAAGTTTACTTTTTAACCTACTCTTTATATCATATAAGATGCCTTATGTAAATTTCGAATGTTCTACGTTTTATGTGATAATGATATTCTATATGCTTAAAATGTTAATTGCAATTATATATCTTTATATATATGTATTTATTGCAAGTGTTTTCAATAAAAACTTTCGACGCAAAAAAAAGAAAAATGTGTACGACATGCAAATGCTAAAATCTGAGCCAAAGAGAGAGACATACAGGAAGGAGGAAAGAGACACAGGCAGAGAGCAGCAAAGACAGAAAAACATTAGCTGTGTCAGACAGGCAGGGATAATGAGAAAAATGGAGAGATAGAGACCGAAAGCTATGTGTATGTACATACATAGTTTGGACCTGTTTCTCCAGAAGGAAGGCCAACCCAAAGGGTTTGCTTATGGACCCTCACACATCCTATTGATGTCATGCTTCATCATCAGGTCTCACCCTGGTTCCTATAAACCAAGGTGGACTCAACTATCTTTCAGGGAGCTCTTTGAATATTTTTCCTAGCAGGGTCTGAAAGATTAAAAATTACCTTAAGGAAAAACCGGTTCCCCTTTATTCATGGGTTCCTTTGGTATAATTAAAATAATCTACATATAGGTGTGTTCTTGGGGGTGAAGGGTTACTACCCTGCCACCCTAACTTGTCAACATGTTTCAGCTTACAGATTAGCCTAACAAAGTTGCCGGGCTTTCATAAGGATTAACTCATGTTGATGACCCGTCCTAGTATTTGTAGGTCTTTTGTCATTTTTTGGGAATAAAAAGTCTTATAATGTCAGTCAGTGCACACGCATGTATCACAACACATATATCCAGGCAGGCCTACTGGATAGATCTTTGGCGTGTATTAACGCCTATACTCATCAAATGTGATATGGTTCTTTCATTCAGGATGAACAAAACCATAAAAACAATGATAATTTCATTAGTATAAATGAGGTTCCACTTGGGTACGCCTAAGACAGACTGACTCCAACATGGCATGTATATTTTACACGTTATAACATACTGATGAATGCTGCATAATGCAAGGAAACAGGCTTGGTCTGCATCCCTAAATAAAACACAGACATAACAAAACATATGCATACCAGTGAGGTTTGTGAGATACACTGCAATGGTTGATGCTCAAACGTGAATCACTGTACGCATGTGAAAGAGTGTTGGCCCACACGATGCATTGTATGCATACTGAAAGTTAATACAGTCTTACCCTAAATGGTGTATATTAGCACCATATATGGATTGCTGGATGTGCATCTCTATTGTCACTCTCTAAACATTGAAAAAAAGGGCAGATGTTTCTTGAGTGAAAAGAGACTAGTGTCCTGTAGATGTCGTCCCTTCGAAAAGTGCTCAATGGATCGATCAATTACCATGCCAAAGGCACTATACAACCATACTACCTATTAGGCCACCGAATAACTAGTGCCTAAAGCTGGACAGCAGGGAACATGCAATTTTGTTAGTGTCAGTGAGCGCTGGGTCTTCAGGTGTCTGGTGATGCGTAAGTACCACGTTATGCGTGTTACATGAATGAATGAAGTTAGATTTGTATTGCGCAAACTTTGCCCAGAGGCATCAAGGCACATAGGATGGAAAGGCTGAAAGCAGTGCAAAAACCAGGGCGAAGTCTATAGGTAGGCTTCTGTGTAGAGCCAGGTCTTTAAGGCTTTGCGGAAAGGAGCGAGAGACATCACGAGGAATCATGGCATGTGAAGGTTCCTTGCAATCACCACCCTAACTTACTTCAAACTAGCCATTGACTCAACTTTTGTTATTGTAAACATGGTACCGCAGAGTTGAGGGAATGCTCACCTGTGTGCTAATGGAAGATCTGATTTACAGACCGTGCATTGTAGTGTCATTACTGAGATTGTCTTGGAAATTGCGACTGTTATGTATAATTTTCAGAAAATTTCAATAAACAAAATAAAACTTTTTTAAAAAAAAGTTTCCTTGCAATCATAGCAGTAAACAAAAAATACGAATTTCCTTTGTTGATTCCTATTGCATTTTCAATTCATGTAGGAATGACAATGTCGTCAAAGTGACTTTAGATTATGTGTGTTTCATCATAAAGTCTTTTTTTTTTTAAAAAGCGGGGGTGAACGGGTGATTCATATTGAAATTACCATTCATGCATGAATGAAAATATCAACAAAGTGCTTTATTGTTAAGATGATATGGTTTCATCATAAAATGTGTTTCAAAAGTGCGAAGGGAAGGGGTACACCTCATATGAGGCATCTGAAATTCCGGCCCTTCTTGTACTAAATATGACTGACCTGTCTAAATAGTAGGCAACTCTATTATTATCTTTGTAAGGAATTAATCAAGTTCTGTGGGATTACATCATTCAAACCACTTCAAAGGGTCCTTAGCGTATAAATACATCACTTTTCACGCTCGGTTGGTATCTTGGTTGTATTCGTTGTCACTGTCACTTTTTCAATGATTGTCCATGATATGTAATTTTCAATATGACCACTGGGCACAAAATGATTAGCCATTTTTGTTGTGTTACATCAGCATCTAATAGTGCTATGAAGTTCAATGGTACGTAGCCTTAACTTCCTGCTTGTCATGCCTATTTACATTAGGCCATAGGGCCATTCGATTAAGTAAATTACATTGTGTGAGTTACAATTGGTGTGGGGTTTTGGTTCACAAGGGTATTACAGGCCTAATTCTATATTGTAGTATGATTTGTGAATGGACACACAGAACAGTGCCTGTTTCTGTTCATATATGGTTTCTTCAAATTCAAAATAGTTCTTAAGTGCCAACCTAGTCATTGTCATGATGAATTCGATTGTTGCTACCCATTCCCATTCCCCTGTCCTATGTCTCAATGTGTCTTCTATGGCCCTAAGGCATGTGGTATGCTAGTGTAGAGGGCCTCTACATCTATGGTTCTCGTACACTAATGTTCTTGAGAACAAGTCAACAAAGATGGACAAGGGTTCCAGTATCGACCCTATTATTCCCGAAACTGTAAGATTTCCAGGGGGTGAAGTCCTATTCTTATCAATTTTGGAAATAGTGTAAAAATAAGGGGTTCTTGGTTCCCCATTGATAAAAAAATTGGCTTCTTTCCTAGTTACTGTTGGACTTGGCCCTTATCGCCCCAAATTTTTTCGCTTTAGTAAGAACAAGTATGTTATGGTTGGTGTGGTTAAACTGACAATAATAAATGCTGCGCAATGGTGTCCGCACATTTATTTTCAACATTGTGGAAAAGTCACTTTTAAAATGGACACCATTGCTGTGTGCTTTGTGCCGCATACCTGCGGTGGGTTGGCGGTCTAGTGTTTGAAGTGACAGGGTGCCTTACATCTCCCCCACAGTAACAGTTGGGACTGGAACTGCCAGAAGCCTTTTAGAAGGTTCTAGCCCTTTCTGGTGGGTGGGAGGAGGGGTGTATATGTAGAGGAGCTGTGCCACCATGTGCTCAGACTGTGCGTGGACTTTGACTGAGAGTGGGCACTCTGCCAGAAGGTGCCACCACAAGGAGCTGTGTGCTGGCCCCTAAGCCCATCTGTGCCCCTTTGCTGTCCACAGGGCCAGTGAGAGCCCTTTGCTGGAGTGAAGACTGTGGTGCCAGGAGGAGTGCCACTGGATGGGGGATGACCGTTCCCAGGAACTGCTGTCCTGTCTTGATGAGTGCCCCCTGCCTGCTGAACGTGCCCAGGATTGCCTGCCTGCTCTCCTGCCCTAGCACCTTGTGAGCGCTACAGCTTTATTTTGTGGGACCTATCGCCTTGGGAGTGCTATATTGGGCTTGACTGTACTGCCAGGAGGTGAGGAGCATGGGCGCTACTTTCGTGTGGGGGACTGTGTGCCCCTGGCCCCCTAGCACCTCGTGAGCATGACATGTGGAGTGCCAGAAGAGGAGCACTATAATTTGCTGGCCTGTACTTTAAGGAGAAGAGAAGCGCTATATGGCCCTATCCAAGAGAGAAGAGGTGTGCTGCCTTGTGGCCCTGAAGCTCCTGGTGGGACCTAGCGCCGGGTGAGCGCTCCATGCGAGTGGCCAGTGAAGAAGGAACGTGGATCCTGCAGCGCTGAGGCAACGACGTGCCTTGAGGGATTTCCCCCTGTGCTCCGGAAATCGGTGGGAGCTCACCCCACATTTATGCGCCCTGCTGGATATGGATATTTGAACTGAGCGGGTGCCCACCCCGCATGCTGCCAGGGAGAGCGGCAGTTTTAAAAATACAGCAGGAGCCTACCCCGCATTTTGCCACCCTCGTGGGTGCCCAAACCAGCGTTATGGCGCACTTTTGCTAATTTGAATTAAGCGGGAGCCCACCCCGAGTGTCTGCCGCTGTGTTGTGGCATTTTTGCATATTTCAATAGCGGGTGCCCACCCGCGTGGTATTTCTACTGTGGAGGGAGCCTACCCCTCATTGCTGCCATAAATAACCACCGCTGGCCCCAGTCAGAGGAGAATAAACGCTGCTGGTGAGGGAGCTGTACTGAGGCCTGGCAATGCCCAGCAACCGGGATTCCCTAATGCCGCGTCACCGCTGCAATTAGGACCGCCCAGCAGGACATCGGCACCGGGCCAGAAGGGGAGGCCGGACTCGACGCAGGAAGAGGCTGCTGGCATTCAGGCGGTGCTCCCGTGAGGGTAGGAGAGCTCCGAGAGGAAGTAGGACCTTCGGTGTCGCAGGAGGGGGCCCGGGTCAAGTCCGGCAAAGTGCTGTTGGTGGCGGGGCTCTCATGCGCTGAGGAAAGCCCCGCGTGTGCTGGTCAATGCCCCCGCAGTCAGGGGCTGGCACCAGAGAGGTGCTGCTGTCTGTGGGGCTCTCCGTGGGCTGAAGAGAGCCTCGAATGCAACCGAGCCGTCAGGAGCCTCGGGGGCTCCAAGCAAACGTCCCGGTCCCAGGAAGGGGGACCGGGGAAAGTGAGGGGAGCAGGGACGATGAAGACACCCTGCCGCTGCCTTATTCCGCCCAGGAGAACCCCGGAGCAGCGCAAGGAGTCCCGGTGAGTGGGGCGCAGTCTGCTGGTGGTTGGGGCGGGGTGTTGGGGCACATTGCTGGTGCCTGCCCCCGGTGCCAGTGCTCATTTGGTTCCTCAGGTGCCCCACTTGATAGCGGGCAGCTGCAACGAGGGTGCCTTTTTGTACTTTCAAGTCCCAACAGGGGGACTCCAATGTGGCAGTTCTTGTTGTTGGTGCCAGCTGCAGCGTGGGCAAGTCTGCGGACTCCTGAGTCCCAGTTAGGGGGGTTCCAACGTCCCAGTGTTGTTTTGGGGGCTCCAACGTGACTGTGCGGACCTGATTTTACACCACTGCCCCACCGGACAGTAGGCAGTGGCAACGGTTGTGGCAAAAGACTGATATGCCACCTGGGGCCTGTTTGTTTTTGAAGCCAGGTTGTGCCTCTGCCCCATGATAATGCCTCCATGCTCACATGTCACTGTATAATGCTTTTATGCTTATTGCAAGGTGGCGAAGGTTATGCATAATGTACTTAGGCCTCACGGACCTATGCTGTTGGTGTTCTGCCTAGTGATTTCTGCCGACTGATAATGTCTTTAGGCCCATAATGTTACCTGTTGTTTTTCCCCTCAGGGTTGCAATGCTAATGTATTTCTATACATAATCTAATCATGCCTAAAGTCTTCCTTAATGGTTGCAGGGCTAGTTTGATGACTAATGACTCCAGGCTCATGTGTCTGTGCCCAAGGTGATGATATTGCATTTATGCTTATGAGGTGGCCTAATGCCATCCTATGGTACTTGCATCTTATGCCTGAACTGGTGAAGTTTATGCTTCAGATTTACGCCTACTTGATACATGCCTAATGTTTCATGCTGATGTGACTTATGCTCACAAGTTCCTGCCTGAGCTAATGTGGCTGATGCTACGGCAATTTTGCTGACCTCATTATTTTACCAGTAAGTACTGGCGGGTTCACATTTAATCCAGACGACTTTAAACTTATCTTTGTACCTTGTAATGATGTTGACAGCGCCCCGATTGGCCCTGCCATGTAAATAGTCCCCTGTAAATTGCCACCCAGTGCCAGTTGGCACAATGTATATGCCACTGTGATTACATTCTGACGTGTTTATTTCTCAATACACAAGTTATTTTTACATCACCTGGTGTGGTCTCATTTTGTAGTGTGCTTGGCGTGTCGTCTGTGAGTGTGCTGCGCAGATGCTTTACACAATGCCCTGGAGTTTAGCCTACCCGCTCCACACCACACTACCCCGTTTCTAACAGTTACCCATTGTTGTTCTTTTGCATTCTCAACCATGGCTTGTATTTCTTTTTGTAATTTCTTTGTGGGGACCCCTTCAAGGATATGGTAATTTCTTCTATCACCGAGAAGTTCAATACATGCCTTCCTGTAATCCTCATTTTTCAGATCACCATTGCTCTTTCTAAGTCATTGGGTTTATAACTATTTCATCCCTAGACCAAGGTCCCTTCATGCTCTCTGTGCCTTGCCGGTAAGGTTAGTTTGTTTTGCCGTTCAGAAGGCTGAAACAGGATGACAACAAGTGAGAATGGCAAACCAAAGGCACCCAAATATAAAGGGAAACCAGTGTGGTCTTTGGGTGTTTTCAATCTTTCAGACCGCTAGGAAAAATGTTCAAAGAGCTCCCTGGAAGATGGTTGAGCCCACCTTGGTTTATAGGGACCAGTGTGAGACCTGACAATGAAGCATGACACCAATAGGATTTGTGAGGGTCCATAAACAACCCCTGTGGGTTGTCTTTCCTTCTGGAGCAACAGGTCCGAACTGAGCCAAGAAGGTGATAGAATATTTTTTGTGATAAACTAATAATATAGGGAGGTTCTATTCTAGGATACCCTATATTCACAGAGAAAGAGAATCGTTCTTCCCTCCACACTCATTGAGTGTGGGATAATGGTATATGTACATACATATACACATATTTACTCAAAAAAACAAAGGTTAAAGTGACGTTATAGTTAGGATTTGTAACAAAATCTTACTTTACATTAAAAAAACTTACAGATGCACTGAAAAGACCTAAGGTTAAAGGGACATTTTAGTTAGGGGAAAATGTCAGATAAAACATAAAGTTTTAAACTAACAAAACCACCATGCAGGTTGCTTCAGGGCCCCCACGGCACTGGGCAGCTCCCCAGGCAGCACCCATCTTTGGTGCTGTGGGAGCTAGCTCTGTTACTTTGCTCCTGCCCAGGCAGGAGCAACTTTTATTCCTGCTCCTGCCTTCCTGGAGCAAAGCAGTGTTCCCTGCCTTGAGAGAGTGCAGTAAGGGAATTAAATTTGTATTCCTTGCCTGCACTCTTCTGGGAAGTGAACAGTGGTGTCTGGGGGGATAAGGTCCCCGGGACACTACACTATTTGGGTCTCTGGGGGATGAGATCACCAGGGCTGTTGTATGACTTGGGAAGGGGGCCCAATGCTCCCTCCCTACAAAAAACTCACCCCCTGGAAATAGGGGCCCGGGGCCTTCCTCAGGCTTTGGGAGGATGCCACAAGCCAACATTCCCAAAAGCATTACTTCGATTCCAGTTCATTGGGTCACTGGGGACTTACAGAGGCTTGTATGGGGGAGCAGCGCAACCCCTCCCCATAATAAGTTAATTGGTCCTGGGGGTCCTTGGTGCCTGGAAAAGAATCGGGAAGGGCGGATGTGCACACCCCTCTAAATTAATATAGCACCAGACACCCTGGCCCACTCTGGGGGCTTAAAATTCAAAAGGGCAGGCTTTTCATTTTTTTAAAACCACCACAAAAAATAGGGGCCTTATTTATGAAGGACTTGCGCCGCCGGTGCGTCACTTTTAACATGGGAAAAAGTGACGCACCGGCGGCGCAAGTCCTTCATAAATAAGGCCCTAGGTTTCTTGCCCCAAGGCCCACCGCCAGATTTAGCGGGAGGGTATCTCTATCCTGGCCCCCTCCATTTATTTTAAAACTCTTGTTCCAGGAGGGGATTTACACCAAATCTAGCTCTCTCCCAAATTTGATGTAATTCCATTCAACTATCTTTGCGGTATCACTGTTCAAATTTTCCTATCGAAAATTGCATTGGAACAGTTCTTTTCTCTGCTCCTTGCTATGTGGATCGTCCCAAAACTATCCAGGAAAAAGCTGAGGAGGTGGAGATTGTTTCGGGAAAATTTCTAGAAGATTCGTCAAACGGTGCCAAAGTTATTAGCAAACCCAAAAATCTATTTCCTTGGGAAATGTGCCCTAACTATACTATAACTACCCAGTGGCAAGTGCCACTGGTTAATAAATATAAACATATGTATATAGAGAGAGAGAAAGAGAGGGATTCAGAGTGAGACGAAGAGAAAGAGACAGAAAAATAGAGCAAGAGTGAGACAGAGAGATGAAGACAGACAGAGAAGAGAAAACAAGAAAGCAGGATAAACCAAACATGTGTGTGTGTGAGATCAATCGATTGAGAGATAGCGTCAGATGCACTTCACAAACCACCTGAATCTGGACAGAGTCCAACTAATGATATGTAACCCATAGGTAATCGCAGACATGGATACAAAGCAAAAGGAAATATTATAGTATTCTCACCCGCAACTATAGCAGAGTAATTGGTCCAGTACGGAATCCCGAACGCAAGCTCCTTATGACCAAGATGTGCATGCGTGCGTGTGTGTAGGGGGGGATGCATAACCTATCCTACTATCAAAGGGTGTGTGTGTGATTAATCGATTGATCGAGAGATAGAGTCAGATGCACTTCACAAACCACCTGAATCTGGACAGAGTCCAACTGATGAAACACTATAGTATTCTCATCAGCAAATATAGTAGAGTAATTGGTCGAGTAAGGAATCCCAAACACAAGCTCCTTATGACCAAGATCAGCAACAGTACCCACCAGCTGGAGTTTACAAATGACAGCACATAACATGTAAGAAGCAGAGCAAGACTTGATTTGTCAGACTGTACCTTAGGACTGGTAGTAAATCAATATACACGTTGCCTTGCACTGACACAAACTACTATTGTGCCCAAAATGAAGAAAAGTAAAATACTATAATGCAGTATTTTCTCATATGAACATTGACTTCTACCAAATTAAAGATGGACACAAGGTCAGTTTCCCGGCCAGAAAAATCTCACAGATATGGCTAAAAAGGCAACTGAATACCTATCAGGTATTGATGCCATCGGAAACAAAACATTTTATTCATAACTTTTTTACAGCCCGTGATGCTACCAACCTTTGAAAACACCCCTAAGCCTGTGAGTTAGGCCTTCAAGTCCATCAATGATGCTAGTAAAGCATTATTGAACTGTCGAGAACCAGTACGGCTGCAGCATTTTGGACGTTCTGTAGTTTCCTGAGCTGTTTCTGGGTGACGCTGGCATAGAGTTCTTTGCCATAGCTAAGTATGCTGGTGATAGGTGTGTGGGTGACCGTCTTTCTGGATTCTGTGGGGATCCATCTGAATGTCTTTCGAAGCAGGCCGAGCGTGTGGAAGCAGGATGAGTATACGGCATTGATTTGGCGGTTCATTGTGATCGAGGAGTCCAGTATGATGCCTAGGTTGCATGCATGGTCCGTAGGGGTGGGAGGAATTCCTAGTGCGGCAGGCCACCAGGAGCCGTCCCAGGCTGAGGGGATGGGTCTCAGGATGAGTACTTCGGTCTTGTTCCAGTTGAGCTTGAGGTGGCTGTCTTTCATCAAGGTGCCTTTATTCCACTCTGAAAGTTGATTCTGGCAGCTGTGGGTTCGCTGGAGAGGGAGAGGATCAGCTGGGTATCATCGGCGTAGGAGACAATGTTGAGTCTGCGGTTTCTGACGGTGGCCGAGAGGGGGGCCATGTAGACGTTGAAGAGGCTGTAGGTTCTGAGAGAAACAGGGGTAGTGTGACCCGCTGTGCTCGGCTGGTAAGGAAGGAGTGTATCCAGGCCAGTATCTTGTCACAAATGCCGGCATACTGGAGTTTCGTGATTAGGGTGCGGTGGGAGACGGTTTCAAAGGTGGTCAAGAGATCAAGTAGGGTGAAGGCTGAGGTTTCACAACAGTCAAGGAGAGAGCAGATGTCATTGGTGGTAGCGAGGATTGCAGTCTCTGTGCTGTGGTTGCCACAGAGGTGGGATTGGGAGGTGTCTGGGATGTGGTTCTCTTCAATTAATTTGGAGGGTTGGGCGTTGATGGCCTTTTTGATGACCTTTGTTGGGAAGGGGAGGAGGGATATAGGTCTGAAGTTCTTGAGGTCTGTCAGGTTGGCGGCTGGCTTCTTCAGCAGGGAGTTGATATCGGCGTGTTACCAGTGGTTGGGAAGTTGGCTGCAGTTGATGGTGCCGCGAAGCTCGGGCCTGCTCTATGGAAGATCTAATACAGGCAAGGATCCAATGGGGCTCTGGAAGGGATGCTCATCATGGTCTTAGGTGTGTCATCTGTGGTGAGCGGAGTCCAGTTGAGCACTGTCTGTTGGGTGCAGAGCTGTTGCATGTGGTGGACGTTGTGGCAGGGTCTTGGGTGCCGAAGCTGTTGTAGATCTGACTGATCTTGTGGTGGAAGAAGGAGCAAAGTTTGTTGCAGAGGTCTCCGAAGGGTGGGATATATGTGGTCTCGCAGTTGGGCCTGGCAAACTCCTTGATGATGGTGAAGAGTTCTTTGTTTATGCGTGCGTTGGTGTTGATTTTGTCTTAGAGGGCCATTTTCTTTGCGGTTTTGAGGTGAAAGTGGTGTGCGTTGATGGTGGTTTTGAAGGTTGCTTGGGTTTCTGGGGTTTTGTTGTTCCTCCATCTCTTCTCGAGTCGTCTGTAGGTGTGTCTGGACTCGTAGAGGGTGGGAGTGAACCAGCTGGATTTCTTGAAGTGTTGCTTGCCTGGTATATTCTTGAGGGGTGCCAAAGTGTCGGCATATTTGGAGATCCTTTGGTGAAGGTTGCGTGGTGCGATGTTGGCATCTGTTGGTGTTGGTGGTGTGGTCGTGCTGAGGAAGTTGGCGAGAAGTTCTTTGGTGGCCTTGTTCTAGCTACAACAGGAGGCGATGAGGACAGTGGTGAATGGTAGGCGTGGCGATGTGCACACATTGGTGGTTGGTCCAGAGGAGTTGGTGGTGTGGCTGTAGGTGATGTTCTCGCTGGCAGACGGGGTTGAGAGTGTGTGCGGCTGTGTGGGTTGGTGCGGTGACTGGCTGCTTGATCCTGATGTTGGCGAGGTTTCCCAGTAGGGAGGTGATGTTCTGGTCACTGTGGTTGTCCAGGTAGAAGTTGAGGTCCCTGAGTAGGATGGAATTGGTGGATGTGGGAGCCTGGAGTGCAATGAGGTCTACGATGGTGTTGGTGAAGGGCAGGCGGGGCCGGCGGGCCTGTAGACGAGGATGCCACTAAGGGTGGTGTAGCAGTTGGTCTGTATCTGGAAGTAGAGGTGTTCCATGGTTGTCGTAGGGTCCTTTGAGTGAGTGGTCAGTCGGAGGGTCTTCTTGTGGACGATGATGATGTCTCCTCCTGGTCGCTCTGCGTGGTCCTTGCAGGTGGTTTTGTAGCCGTTGGGGATGGAGGTGGCAATATCTGGTCCAGAACAGGGGTTGTTCCAGGTTTCAGTGAAGAAGGCGATGTTGGGAGAGGCTAGATCGAGGAGTCCAACTGCAGTTCAAGGGCGCAATTGAAATCACCCACCAGAATCCAGGGGACATGAGACCAGCTGGTAAAGATTACAGAGAGGAGTGCTAAGAAAGTCGTTTGAGTTGTATTTGGTGCATAAATCCTCCCCAGCAATAGTGGCCTACCATCGAGTTGGCCCTTTACTTGTACATAGCGCCCCTCAGGGTATGTTTCCACAGCAATGTGATGGAATGGAAGCCCTGGATGGACCCATATGAGTGCTCCTCTCGCAAAGCCTAAGTAGGTAGTGCTAAATCATTGCCTCTACCAGCACTTTTATAAGTGACCTTCCTCGCCTTTAGCTACGTGGGTTTCTTGGAGGGATGCTATCTGCGCACTCTTCTGTTGTATGTATTGCTGCACTGCATGTCATTTCAGTGTTGTCCCCATTCCTCACACATTCTATGTCGCTATTCCAAATTTAGCTATAGCCAAGTGTGGGGAAGGGGAAACCGGAAGAGGGCAGGCAGGTCAGCAAGGGAGGAGGGTGAGTTGGGTTCTGTGCGTGCCTCGCCAGCATGTCGCATTTTGTGGGGAAAGGCACCTATGTATAAGAGCTCATTCTCCACTGTGTGATTTGTGTGAAATGTACCAAAAAAAAACCCGTAACTCCCAACCCAGGTTAGTCTCCAACCGGGAGATCGCCCAAACAGCTAACCAAAAGACCAGACTAGGGCACTCTCTTATATACACCGACGTTGTTGCCTATGCACAAGGGGTGTTTGTGCTTGGAGGCTGCATCTAGGTATATCTCTCTCACTGACAGTAATTAGAGCAAACAGAAAGAAAGACAGAAAAAGTGACGGGAGCTTGCTAGACCCATATCTACATTGCAGAAGTTAAGAGACCGATGATATGGGGGCATATGCATGAAAGTTTGGGTTTGCAAATCTCAAATAGCGAATTTTAGAGAATCGCTATTTGAGAATCGCAAAACGAGATGTATGTAGGATTTGCAAAAAGATTTGTGAATCCTACATATTCCTTAATTGTGTATCGCAAAGTGCGATTCGCAATTAAGGAACCCCTCCCCCTTTATTCCTATGGGACTAGAGGCCTATAGGAATGAATGGGAAGACAGTCTCAATTTGCGATTAGCAATTAGAGAATCACAAATTGAGAATGCAATTTCAAGGTTGCAAGGGTGTCAAAAGGACACCCTGCTGCACCCCTGAAATAAGCATGGGTGCACATGTGTGCGCCACATTGCACTTTAAAAAATGCAAAAAATTCATTTTTCAAAGAAATCGCAAATTACCACGAACTTGAAGTTGGTAGTAATTTGCGATTCCTTAAGGCCAAATTGCACTTTTTCTGTGCTTCTTACATTGCATTTAAGGAATCGCAATTTGCAAAACCCGTTCAAAAGTTGTTGGTTCACAGCTACCAAAAGAAACAGCAGGAAACAAATCCTCGCAATATGATTTATTTCAACTACACCACCCTCAAGCAAAATCGCGCGAATATCTCCAAAAGCTAACACCTGCCCTGAGCAGTTCTTAGCCATGTTATCCAATGGGAGGTGGATAACATGGCTAAGAGCATTAGCTCGGTAATGCATGAATATCGCTGACTTCTCAGCAATATTCATGCATTGCGGCCGATTTTTATCGCATTTGCGATAAACCTTGGTAATACCAAGGTTTATTTGCGATAAAAATTGCCGCAGCTCAGCGGTAAATTTTTGTCTCTAACCAAGCAATAGCGATAATTATCGCTATTGCTTGGTAATATGCCCCCTTGTACTTCTTCGCAAAATGCTGCCTTTCTTGAATTCAATCAGTCCCGTACCCTGCTCCAGTGCTGGTGCTGCTCAGTAGCATTAACTTTTCATTATCGGCAAAAGCACTGAAAGCCTCAGACCTAAAGTTGAAACTTGTTAGCTTTGCCAGTGCTTGTTTTTCTGCAAACCAACAGAGACTGGAACTTTAGTCAGACTGCTTTACGTTGTCAGACATGACTCAACCTCTAAAGATGCGCTGAGTTTTTAAATGAGAGCACCCGGTGCACAATGGATCTCTTGAAGTCGTTGTGTATTTGTGCTCATCACAACAGAACATGTCTGCCATGAAGAAGTTCTGAGCTTCCCTTTGGGCCTTCCCAACTCATGTTTCTCGCTCTGATGTCTTCTCCTTCCGGGAGTTTCTCTGCTTCATGTTTCCTTGCTTGAGAGTCACGGGCCACTTTCCAAGTACTTACGTCTTCAACGTAGCACTTTCTGTCCACCCCTCAAATGAACCAGCTATAACAAGACTTCTCAAGGTAACGGCTATTTAAAACACCTCGACACAACTAAAAAGAGGCAGGGGCAGGTTTGTTATCTCAGCCAAAGCTTCATTGGCACTCTCTTTGAATTCCCTCAGTAAATAATGTTTATCTCACCCCAAATGACCACATTACAGCACACCTATTTGTCACAAGATGTTTTTATTTAAACGGAAGCTGTCTTTGCAGATGAAACATTCCTTCCATTTGTCATCACTTAATTCATCCATGATGACATTGCACTTGTGAACCGGGTGCAGGGGACAGGACAGGCGCCAAATCCCATCCATCCATATCGTTGTAGTTTAGAAGTCTTTATGGCTTTGCTGGCGCTCACCCCAGAGCATACATACGCAAGGCATCGAAGCACTCCCAGCTAAAGGGCGTCCCCTCAGAGCAAGCATCGGATGGAGACAGAGCCTGGGAAGATATTTGTACCAAATACACCGACCATGAACCTCCTCTCATCTCTGAATGGAGCCCTCAGAGCATGCATGGCAGCAACATGCAATAGTGGGAGCCCATATATGGCACATTCTCTGTAATGTGCTAGTTGCACGCCATACACTGTGCTCTAAAAAATATTAAATAAATGGGCAAGCATTTATTTGCAGTTAATAAATGCTTGCACGTTTAGTTACAAGCCTCAAAATGAATCGGAAGCCAGCGTTTACGAAAGACAATGACACCAGCCAATGAAAAGAATGGGCGGAGAGTGGGCGGGGCTTCCACAGCATACTCACCTACAGCATGCTGCGCTGCAACTGGGATCGACCTAAAAAAAGTTCTGAATGTTAGTGCTCAGTAACTAAACAGCAGCATGCTGCTGTTCACCAGGGGGGCGCATGTAACGGTCAAGAGGGCTGAAAGGGGCCCCCGCGCAGCACTTTAAGCATCACTGCTTTATGATATTTCTAAAGATCATAGCCCACTTAGCTGGTTACTGCACCGGGTTGTTCAGCTTGAGAAATCTTTTCTTTGGGTGTTTCTCCTGAGCAGACAATGCTGGAGATATAAAATATAGAGGAGTCTGTTGGGATGGACTTTGTCAGTATCATCCCACATCTGATGGTCAGAGAGAGATCCAAAGAAGCGGCCATGATATATAGAGCTATTTGGGACCTGCACTGGTGGCCTGGATTAAACTCCTCCCAGTGGCCAGCAGTTTGTGGCAGATCTCCAGTTATTCCACACCTGTTCAGTTGGTGATGACTGGTTTGTGAGCTGTTAGAGTACTGGGTGACGGACAAGACCTGCAGCAGATATATCTTATATGAGGGTAAGTACCGTATGAAGTACAATCGGCTTCTAATCGATGAGCATTATGGTGTTAGGGCCATATGTATCACAAAACGGTACATTCTAGCCTTTTCCCAGCGCTGGTGCACAGTGTGCTGCCTAGCTCCAACGCAGGCACTCTTGCACGATGATGCAAGGGTGCCTGCATTGCAAGCAGGATTGTTTTTGTGCAGGAAGGGCCACCTTCCTGCACAAAAACAATCCCCTGAGACATTTTCCTCCTTCTATGGGTGCTGCAGCATGCAGAATGCAGCACACACAGGAAGAGGAAAAAACTTGGAGAAATTAAGATATTTCTCCTTGTTACGCCTCCCCTGGGGAGGCGCAGCACTGTGGCGCATTTCCCAGATCTGCCACTAATGATAAATCTGGGAATGTGTCAAAATCCATGGGTTTTGTGTGGGAACAACCACGCGCCACCATGGAAAGCCTCCCTGGGGCAGAGGAACATCAATTTGCGCTGCATTGCGTTACTCTGGATTTATCAACCACTCAGGGCCACGCTAGGGCTTGATAAATCACAAGTTAGGGGTTACGCCAGTTTTGCACCATGTTGCCACATTGCGCGGTGCAAAAGCGACACAACCCATTGATAAACATTGCCCTTAGTGTGGGCCAGAAGGGTTATATATGATTTGACATGATTTTATATCTTTTGAGGGCTGTTAAACACGTTTCTTTCCACTCAATTCAGAGCATGGATGGTGAGATGGGAGATACTCATCTCATTCGGTGTCTTATCTCTTCAAGTACAATGTTTCCTGAAAAATCAAATAAACTTTAGCTGACAACTCCCAGCTAGACATCTTTGCAGGCGTCTACCAACTCCTGGCTTGTGACAACTGCATAAACTCACTCCAAACAAGATCCAGTGTTAATTGTCTGGGACAAACTTTGTTTCAGTGGGTATCATTGTAAAGGAGGACCCAAAAACAATGCATGAAATACAAATCAAAACATAAAATGAACATCATAACGTATATAGGCAAATCTTAAAAAAATTAATAAGAGACAAATGAATACAAGTATCAGTTTCACAAAGTACTTATTGACTCTTAAGGACTTTTGAAATTTCCCAGAAAAAACATCATCATTATTGTGAAGGCGCAGATACACCTTGCCAAGGTGCCTAGAAGGAAGCCCCGATATCCAAGAAACGTGCAATTTTTTGTTGTTGTAGAAAGTAATCTTATTTCCTGCTACCAGCCTTCCTTTCAAACCTGGGGGTGCATTGTCAATAAATAGATGCTTGAATATTCGATCTAAAATCATTGATATTAAGATTATATCAGTGTATTCATTGCCACCCATCATTGGCCATCGAGGGCATAATACATGCTACTGTTATTCAGCTCAATAGTAAATTTTTTCACAACATTAGGTCTTAATGTGTAAACCTACAGTGTACACATTAATGTCAGCAATGAGCTGCAAACAGGCTGAGTTATTGCAGTGCCTTATAGAGCATAGTGCAGGGGTGTCCAATGTAGTTCCAGGAGAGCCAGGTCTATATCAAGTTTGTGGGATATTTGCTTATATAAATTATTTAGATACCTTGTTGTAAATATATTGTTTGTGGATGTCCTGAAAATCTATCATTGGTTATGGACATTCCTTATCTAAAGGCACTCCTCCTACCCCTGGTACTGGCAAGACTCACGGAGCAACACCTGCAGTACATGTTGCACCTGATTCACAGCATGGTGATTCACCAGCATTTGCACGGGGCGATTCACAGCAGGTAATGCAGGTGCGTCATAGAAAGCAGTGCTTAATTTGAAAAAAAAATAAGTGCCCGGGTCCTTGTCAGGGGGGCACTGCAGCTTGAAACACATATTCCCCCTGCCAGTGTTACCAACGACAGTGCCCACACAACCACTAACCATCACATTCCTATAAGTGTGACAGTTCAGACGATTTCAGGCCTCCAAAACTATAAGAATGGCTTAGGCATCAGATATTAGTCTATTTAATATATATAGATTGATTTAAAAAATAACTGTTGATCTGCTCAGCTCTAAACTACACAAACAGTGCCGCCAGGTGGCAGACAGTCAGAAGTGCCAGTGTTGACAGTTAAATGCTGGTGCAGAGCACTGGGAACCACTGGCTCAAATTCAGCACTGAATTAGAAAGCATGCCAAACTTTAGGGGAGTGTATCGGTGCATCGGTTTTCTTATAACGTGTCTCTTCTAGACACGTTTAGATGCTGCTTCATAGTAAACACCCCATATAGGCTTTCACCGTTCTGTGAAATAAGGGCTTATTAGATTACCTGCGAGAGAAAAGGAGGCACTCACAAATTGAACTTTATTTTACTTTTCACAAGGCTACCTGTGGTTGGATGACTTCTGATGCTATCAGTCAATCTTGGCTTTACAGCTGACATTATATTGTGTTTCAGGGGCTTGAAGTTTTGATTTTAACATTCAAGAAAAAAAGGGAGATACCCTATGTACCAATATGGGACCGGGTGAGATAATCTAAAACAAAAGACAGTCCCTAAGTGTAAGGATATACCCTCCGTCAAGGCGTCCCTTGTCTTAATGAGACACAGCCTGACCCGAAGGACACCCTTATAGTTCTGACATAACAATCAAGCTTAACTAGACAACAAATAATACATAAAAAATGGCAGTTTAGTTAGGTACTCAAGGTCCAAATGTAAGTCTTGTGGCATTCAAAAAAGATCCTTATATTTGTATATCATAAAAGCAGTGATTTATTAAAAATTGTCTCATTACAATACATAACATTCAATATTACACAATAATACAAACAAGTTCAATAAAAACCAAAAAAGTCGACGCAGCGTTTCGGTGTCTTGACGGGATAGTCACACCTTCTTCAGGACGGTTTTTAAAATCACTCCAGATACGGAGCGATCTGATAATGACAAATAATCTGTGATAACCTCTATTTCTTATTCCTTTAGAGGCATGTTTTCAGCATATTTAAAGTATTTCCACCTGGATCCAGATGCTTATATACTGGATAGGTCTGCTGTACCAGGGATGACCACCGTATGGGTAATGTAATTATGTACACTTTAGCTTAGGTTAGAAGCTTAGGACCACCTCATGGGGTCTGATTATCTGATGAGCGACCAGCGGCCTCCCTGTCATCTTCTTCCTGGTCCCATATGCTGTACCAGGAAGAAGATGACAGGGAGGCCGCTGGTCGCTCATCAGATAATCTGATATAAGGAAGCACGAAAGCAGACGCATAAAGTCAGGAGCGGGAGTAAAGAATCATAGCTCCTTCAGACCCCATGAGGTGGTCCTAAGCTTCTAACCTAAGCTAAAGTGTACATAATTACATTACCCATACGGTGGTCATCCCTGGTACAGCAGACCTATCCAGTATATAAGCATCTGGATCCAGGTGGAAATACTTTAAATATGCTGAAAACATGCCTCTAAAGGAATAAGAAATAGAGGTTATCACAGATTGTTTGTCATTATCAGATTCGCTCAGTATCTGGAGTGAATTTAAAAACCGTCCTGAAGAAGGTGTGACTATCCCGTCAAGACACCGAAACGCCGCGTCGACTTTTTTGGTTTTTATTGAACTTGTTTGTATTATTGTGTAATATTGAATGTTATGTATTGTAATGAGACAATTTTTAATAAATCACTGCTTTTATGATATACAAATATAAGGATCTTTTTTGAATGCCACAAGACTTACATTTGGACCTTGAGTACCTAACTAAACTGCCATTTTTTATGTATTATTTGTTGTCTAGTTAAGTTTGATTGTTATGTCAGAACTATAAGGGTGTCCTTCGGGTCAGGCTGTGTCTCATTAAGACAAGGGACGCCTTGACGGAGGGTATATCCTTACTCTTAGGGACTGTCTTTTGTTTTAGATTTTTGATTTTAACATTGCCATTATGAGTTAAAAACTCCAAACTTGCCAAGTGATAGTGGCATAAAAGACAGAATTTGCCGGAGGTGTCACATGACATGGAAGTTAGCAACTATTTCTTTAACATTCTACACAGTGGTTTGGTCCACTTACGGAAAATATGCCAAAAAAACGAAATTAAGGTCTGGTGAAATATTTTGTGAGGGTTCATGCTTTCATTCACGTCTTATAATCAAACATTTTTGGCAATGCCAACTATTTTGATTTTGGGAAATCTTAAAGTTTAGCTCAAGCTTCACTACCACACAGCACATGTATAACACAGCCAGAAGCAGTGCAACCACCCCTTGCACAAAGACTTGGCAAGGTACAACTGGAGCATGGCCAGGAATAGCCTCCCTTCTTAACAGGAAGGTACAGATGGGCAGCTGCAGTTGAGATGCAGGAGCAGCTGGTGTTGTGGAAGACTAGTGGGGGGACAAAATAAAAAAATGAATTAAAAAAACGTACCTGCAGCCAGCCACGTCGTGCTCTTCTGCTCCTCTTCTCGGAAGCACAAGCTCCCAGACTCCCCTGCGGCCAATCCTGACGCTGCTCTCATGTCTTGAAAGCAGCATCAGGACTGGTCTGAGCACCCTGAATTTGCACTCCCAGATAGACTGGGGGCCTGTGCCTGCTCTGTCCGACCCGGCAACACAGCTAGGGTTGGAGAGAGCTTCAGTGTGCGTGACGGCTTGGCACGCCTGAGACGGCCGGCCAGACCATCATACGTCGCCCCCCATGGCTCCGCCCCAAAAGAGTCGTCAGGAAAGGAAAATAAAACAATAACAAAATGTGTTTATTATCATTGTATTTTTCCTTTCCTGTCGTTTTGAGTCAGGTGGTGGGGCGACGCCCCTTCGCCATAGCGGAGGAGCCATGGCTGTTGAGATGTCCCTTTTTCACAGAACAGTTGCAAGCTTCCCTCTCTCACCAAATAGATACCCCAGCAGTGCAAGCTTTTTTCCTTGCAGAACAGGTGCAGCATGGCAGCAGCACAACACGTTTTCCCATCACAGAAAACAGCAGTAGTGCTAGTTTCACTTCTGTGCAGAACACATCCAGAGGACTGTAGCAGTAGTAAAAGCTCCCATCACTCACAGTTTAGCTCTTAGTGACTTACAGGTTACACGCAGATCTCTGGAGAGGATGGTTAATCCACTGAAATAAGGCCCAAAGTTACTAGCATTTGATGCAATGCACTGCATAAAATAGAGAGAGCAGGAATGCGCCATATTTAGCAAGATATGTTGCATTCGTGCTCTATCAATGCTCTGGCGCACTGAGCGCTGCCTTGCACCACACAGGTACCCTTGTGCCATGGTGCAAGGATGCCTATATTACAGGCAGGATAGTTCTTGTACAGGAAGGGACACGTTCCAAGATTGACTTAGCCAGGCAGAGCTACGCAAGGTGGCTTTGCGTGGCTTTGTACATCTCACTGAAGCTCTTGTGTTGCCTTGCGTCACTTTGGGCAACATAAGGACAACACAAGGACTTTGTGGACCTGGCCCAAGTGTTTAGTTCTGCCGCTATTCTCACTCATATGACATCCCACATCAGCGCACTTGCTGTCAATCTCTTTCACTCATTGCTGTCAGGGATGTTTCTGTCGTATACTGAAAGTCCTGCTGCAGTCACTCGGAGTCCTGCATCACTGTTCATTTCCTGTTAGTGTTCTGTCCTGCTATTTTCCTGCTGTTCTTCCTGTGTTTCATCCTGCTGTTATTCATTTTAATATGAGATTTAGTAATGGGATCATAGTCGGAACCCCGGGAATGTGTACATTTGCAAGAAGAAGAGACGCCTTAATATGACTCCTATCTGAGCTAATTAAGCAACACACATTGCACTGAATTGGGATATGAGAGGAAGCTATATAAAACCAATTATAATCTGTATTCAATAGAATAGCAAACCCTCCACTTTCGTCACCCTTCTGGGACTTTTTCGCAAGGCAGATAAACTCATAATAATTATCACATTCCAGTACACCAGGTCTCAAGTAAGTAAACTATATCTGTTTTTAAAGAGTTCAACAAGCAAAGCTTTGGAGACTTAGAAAAACAGACCTCCGAGTTCCAGGACCGAAATTTAGTACCCTTGCTGCTGACATTTCAGCAGCCGCGGCCGGCACAAGTAAGCAGGGTGGGGCGGAGTGCGGCAGGGAGGGAAGTCGACAGACGACGGGATAGGTATTATTTATGTATTCAATGATACCTATTGCGTTGTCTATCGACTTCCCCCACTCCGTCCCCGGGCCCCGCTCCATACCACCGCGCTTACCTGTGCCGGCTGCCACTGCATTTCAGTGAACTTGGGGGCATATTAGCAAGATGTGCGTTAAAAAACTCACAACGCACATGTCACTATCGCCGGCTATCGCCGGAATCTTTTGCCGTGTTAGCGTGTTATTATCAACGTGCAACACATAGGTGATAGTAAATCCTGCGATAGCCGGCGATAGTGAACATTAGCGCGTGAAAACAAGCGTTGTTTTCACGCGCTGATGTGTGCCTTGTTAATATGGGGGGGTGGATTCAGCTTTATGATCCACACCCCCATGTTAACAATGACTACTGCCTGGTCAGAGCAGGCATTGGGAGACCTGCGCTAAACAAGTTTATCGCAGGTCTTTTCCTCCCAACACCTGCCTTGGTGATAGGGTGTTACCACCTCCAACCACATTTTACATGTGGTTGGACGCGGGAACGCCCACTTTGCATGTCATTAGCGATGTTTCTCGCTGACATGCAAAGTGGGCTTGTGGCAGGCGTTGCAATGCCCTTGTTAATAGAGCGCTGGAAGTATCGCCGCTTTCTCGGCGAATTGTGCCGAGAAAGCGGTGATACTTCAGCTTGTTAATATGCCCCTCGGTTTTTTGGGAATTAGGAGTCCCCGCTAACCAACTCTATCTCCAGTTATCCTCTGATGCAACCTCTGGGATGGTTATTTTTTCCCTGCCTTAAGTGAATTAATGATCTTTCTCCTCCCTGATCTTAATCACAGTTAATTTTGCATTGTTTTCCATTTGCTTTAAGGGTTCTCTACAGGTCCCACTTTTTCTATGCAGCCAGAGGAACATACAGAATGATGTAAAGCAATGTAGAGAATTACATTAATGCCCCTGCTGAAGAAGAAACTGCAGTTTCCTAAAATCAAATTGACTATGACGTTAGAGTTGAGCGTAACCCTCAATCTTTTCTCGTGCAGAGATGTCAACAGCTGCACCAGTGGAATCTCATTACTACTCACCATTCTTAAAGGTTTTAAGTCCGGCGAACACTTCAAGAGCAAAGAGCAATTTAAACAATCAATGTCAGCATCAAACAAAACTATGAAATCAAGGGTCAGCACCTTTGTTTACCCTTTTGCAGGAAGACAATGAAAACCAGAATAGTTTATCTTTGTCCAATAGTCCAAGTGAGGGTGATACACTTGTGCCTTCGGACTTGTGCCTGGAGAAGCGTGGCTCAATGGTTAGAGCGGCAGACCTTGATGCGGAGCTCTGGCCCGGGACCAGGGTTCGATTCACGCCTCGGCGGGTCTCGAGCTCAAAACTCCTTGGTCCTGATATTCTCGCCTCAGTGCCTATTCTAATCATGGGCCCCACGCTGCGACTCTGGGCAATAGCTTGCTTAATCTCCACGTCGGCCCCAGCAGCGCAGGGGATGCCTGGCTTCACCTTGGGGGTGCCCAGGAGTGGACACTTCACATGGAAAGCCAGGAAGGGTTCCTCTGTGGTATGAATACAGTGCTACGAGGCCTGAGGGTAGAAGTGTGCTATGTAAATACAATTCATTTCATTCAAAGCGAAGAACCAAGGGCCATATTATCAAGAATAAACCAAGGGCTATATTATCAAGAATGAAGATAACATTAACGCCGCTTTAGTGCCAGGAAACTGTGGCGATAAGGGGCTTGATAATATTCCCTGGAGAATTCTAATAGTGTGAAAGACATCGCCGTTCTTGATAATATGGCCCCTAGTTTGTTTCAGCAGTTACTGACAAAGACAGTTGCGTTTGTAAGCCCCTGACGGAGTCAAAGGAGGAATAGATGGATCTGTCTAGACTGGAGGAATCAAATTTGGAGGCGATATAGGAGCAATAGGCAACTCTGATGTAAGATCAGAAGCTATATCATGTGAAAATTATCTTCCGTGCTACTTTTTTCTTTAACTAATTTTTGTTTCTCTTTGTTTACCAACTTCCTCCACTCTCTACAGGCCCTGGAGAGTTATCAAGATTCTTAATCACACCCTTTTCCTTTTTATTGAAGATCGGGGAATGTGGGGTATCACAAATTGACTTGCCAGGCGCAAGATGATTTGATGTGCGGAAACAAAAGTTCCTCCAGGAAAATATGAATCTAGCTCGATATCTCTCAGATCTTTATCATGATCCAGGCAGAAATCTTAAACTTTAGAAAAACAACTTGTGTCAAAACATCCAGGGGCTCCTCTAGACACCCTCCATCTTTATTTCCCATTCAGTGAAGCTGTAGCTCTTATTGGAAATTCTGTCAGGATTAGGGAAAGTATGTCTAGGGCATGGTCTGAGCCAGTTAACATTTTCTCTAACAAATTTAGGACCGATGACAAAATTCATTCTCAACAATGCAGCAATTCGGAATATTGAACCTGACTCTCAGGTAGGTGCAAAGAGCCTTTCAAATTAGGGTCCAATGACCTTAGGCTATTGGTATGAGAAGATGAAAATGTACTTGTGTACTACAAAATGGAGAGATAATCAATCAATCAATCAATCAATCAATCAATCAGTAATCCTATAAAGCGCAACTACTCACCCAGACATATGAGATTGCTTAATCTAAGGTGAATGAGATAAAGAAATTGGTGGAGATGTGATGCAGTTGTTATGAGCAATAGAGTAAACTAGACGAGATATATCGGGCAATGTAAAATCTGTTACTAAATGGGTGGGGGATATCTTCTATAGAAGATTCTCGACCGAGAGTTTGAAAATAAACGGACTTTGAGTTGTTTCAGTCGATGGGCCATCGAAAGCCACAAGATTGACATATTCCACAGCCTAAGAATTAACAACTTCAGAGGTCCGAGGAAATAGGTTGGTATGGTAGAAAGACATCTGAGTGCCCCTATACGGCTGGATTTATTCCTTAAGGGATTTGATTTGTTAATAATAAACTGGCTTAGAACCCCTTCCCGAAACGCAGTTTTTGGCAGTAATTTTTCTTCCCTTAGAAATACAGGATCACTAATAAGGAAATTGAAACTGTGGGCTTGACAAATAATAAATTGTAAGGGGAAGTAGCAGGAAAAAGGAATTAGGCAGGGAGTTTCACCATGCAAATCGTACCGGTCACTAAACCTGCCGCTTCCACGCACACTGGGGCTCAACCCTATACCATAACACTTTACCATGCGAGGCACTCATCTTTCACGCCTCCTCTAACAGGGACAACAGTAATAAACCACAATCAACCTCTGAAGACCTTCTCTGCACAAGCACTACCCCAACAATACTGCCTTCACGAGGCCTCTAGAGAGCCCCCCACCACTGACCCAACGACAAGGTGTGAGCCAAGGAGCAACAAGCAGGTTGACAGCTGAGGAAAAGTGCCGCAAAGGAGGCTGTTAGTATCTAGCCATGCGGGGACTCAAAGTATAGCGAGGTATAACAAAGTATATAACACAACCACACTACCCCCGCTGCAACTTGGCCACCTCCTTATCTCAGGAGCTCACTAGCAAGAAGCAGCAAAGGGCGCCATAAATAATTCATACAACTCATTCTTCACTTTGTTGCTCTGCCGACTGTCACTTGCTGACAAGGGCAATAGTCTTTATATCAATGCGGATGTCATAAATGCTTCAAAGATGAAGATCCTGGTTGAGTATTGTTGTCATCTTTTGGATTTTCTCCACTTTTTTCCTCCATTCCTCAGCAGAGCGTTTCTTAAAAGAGTGAGCTTTAGAGTTGCTTAACAATAGCAATATGCTCAGAGATGTAGCTTTTCCACAATTTCTGAGCCTTCAGGACCTTTTTCACTTTCCTTTCCTTTCTAGGCTTCTCCATCTCACCTGGTAGGGACTGATGGGTATCAATTTCTAGTTGCTTTTCCGGACACTCTCTGTAGACTTCTGCTGCCCCACCTCAGACGTTTCCAGGTCCTTAGGTCCCTAGGGAGGTCACAACAGATGCAGGGTGCACCGACCGGTACACTGGCTGCCTGTTCGTCTCACGTTGCCTTCTCTTGCTGCTACAGCATCTAGGTCCAGATGTAGGTAAATCTCATTTACCGATTCATAAATACCGAATTTTACCGATTCGGTATTTATGAATCTGTAAATGAGATGTAGGTAAAAATTCGGTATTTTTTACCGAATCGGTAAGATTCTGTATTTACCGATTCGGTAAATACCGAATCGGTATTTCCCATTGATTCCTATGGGCCTTGAAGCCCATAGGAATCAATGGGAAATACTGAATCGGTATTTACCGAATCGGTAAACACCGAATCCTGGCTGGGGGAACGGGGTGTCACTTTGACACCCTGTAGCAACCCAATTGCAGGCTTGGGTGCCATGTGGCACACATACATGCCCTAAGGGCATGTCTGTGTGTCACATGGCATAGGTGATTCACAAAAAAGGAAAAGTGGGAGGTGCACAACACGGTTAGCTGTAGTTTGAATGCTTTTTTTTAAAACGAGGATGGGTGCACTCCAGGGAGGCGATTCCGTCAGGCGCCTGGAAATATGAGACTAATAAGTGTACGCAAGAATTTGCAAATACATCCCCTGTGTGAGGCACTCCTTAAGTATTCATCGAAATGATTACAAAGTTCAACGATGAAATGTAGTTTTATTCATCAGTTTTAAATCATTAGGTTTGTGTTTCAATGATATTGTCACCATATCATTGTGGTAAGTTGACAGTGCAGCATATATACGTACTCCAATGCATTTCGGTCAGCACGCCCTTTGTCAAGGAGAGCTAGAAAAAAGAAGAAACAAGCCCATATCAGGGAAGGGGAGGAGATATGCGAGAGCGCTAGTGGCGAGTAATGGTGTTAAAAGTGCCGATCAATATGGTAATAAGATCGTGTCCCGAAGTTAAGAAAATGGGAAGGTCGTGGCGCGTGATTGAGAAATGGCGTGCAACATGCGGGATAAGGGAAGGTGTGTGCACGGAAAGTGGGTCGAGTGAACACTATTAAACAAACATGCCTCGTCGGATGTAAAAGCCGTGGGTGGACTGGGTGAAAAGAAGTGATGACAGAGCGTGAGGATCGGTAAAAAGATTACGTAGGTCGCGGTTCCCTGGCGGGAATCTGCATGCATTAACGGCACTTACTTCATGGCTAAAAGCCGTGTGGGTCTCTGATACGACGGTCCGAGTGTGGAGGATCGATGTGTGCGGTCCACGTGAAAGTGTGTAAATCAGGAAAGTGAAAGACGGACTAGGTGGAAGTGAGCGCGGGGGCCATCTTGGAATGGGGTGTGGAACTGAAACAGAGGCTGGGTGAGGAGGTGAGGGTGGGGGCCATCATAGAGTGGGTAGAAACGAAGGGCTGGGATGTACAGAGGTGAACAAAAGAATAAAGGGCTGGGGTGTACAGAAAAGGAATAAAGGACTAGGGTGTACAGAAAAGGAATAAAGAGCAATGCAATACCATATAGCAATTAACCATTAAAGGTAGCAACTGTATTCAACACGATCATTCAATCCATGTGGTTTGAGTGTCTGCAATCGGTATATCCATTCCAGTTCTTTTTTGAGTAGAAATTTGCGATTGTCTATGCCTTCAGTGCGGGTAATGGTTTCCAATACTGTAAATTGGAGTTGTACTATGGTGTGATGAAACTCGTGAAAGTGCATGGCAACGTTGGATTTTTCTTGCTTGGTGCGAATGTTGGATTTATGTTCGTTTATGCGAACTTTAATTTTTCTTTCGGTTTTACCGACATACATTTTTCCGCAGGGGCATTTCAAAGCGTAGATAAGATTCATAGAATCACATGTGGCGTTAACTTGTAATTTGATGGAATGACCTTTCATGGGATGTTTGATATAATTACCTCTGATGATACAATTACAGTTGCTGCAATTTAAGCATGGTTGGGTTCCTTTGTAATTCTGATTGATCGGAGTTTGAGAAGAGAGAATTTCTTTGATATTCTTGCCACGGGTATGGGCGAACAGTGGAGGAGTTTGAAAAATGTCCCGAAAGTCTGGTTCTAATTGTAGGATGTGCCAATGGGTGAGGATTATTTTCTTGAATTTGTTGCTGGCTATAGAAAATTTGGATATCAGGACCATGCGTTCATGAGGCTGTTTTACACTTTTCGAGAGGCTTTGTTGTCGAGTGATGTTGGCTACTCGTATTTGTGCTTCGTTGAGGATGTTTTCAGGGTAGCCTCTGTCTAGAAAACATTGATGCATTTCCTTAATGCGGGAGTTGTAAGTCTGTTCATCCGATACAATCCGTTTCACACGTAGCATTTGCGAAAAGGGCAAATGTTTCTTGAGGGATCCCTGGTGGAAGCTGGTGAAATGCAATGTATTATTGCGGTCAGTGCTTTTTCGATGTAGGTCGGTTGTGATTCCTTTTTCAGTGATCTTAATGAGAACATCAAGAAATGAAATTTCTGTGTCGCTTATCTGCCATGAGAGACTAATGCGTTCGTCTTTGGTGTTGAGTTCTGTCAGTGCATTGTTAAGTGATTCTTGTGAATCGGTCCACATAATGAATAGATCGTCTATGTATCGCACATACATTTTTATTTTGTCATAGAAGGTGTCATTGGCGTATATGTGAGTTTTTTCAAAGTTCTCCATGTAGATGTTGGCATATGTGGGAGCCGCACAATTACCCATCGCCATTCCAGATAGCTGAAGGTACCATTTGTCATTCTTTTGAAAGTAGCTATGGTATAGCGTATATACCATGAGTTCCATTATGAAAGTTTGCATGAGGGGATCGATGTTGCTCTCAAGAAGGGCTCGTTCGACGGCTTCAATACCTCCCTGGCGGGGTATGGAAGTGTACAGCGAGCTGACGTCGGCTGTACACAATATCAATGACTCATTAGTGTTGGTCTGGATGTGGGCCAATTTCGTGAGAAATTCGGTAGTGTCCTTTATGTAACTGGTGGATTGGGTTACCAGAGGTTGAAGGTATTTATCTATGTTTCAGTTCCACACCCCATTCCAAGATGACCCCCGCGCTCACTTCCACCCAGTCCGTCTTTCACTTTCCCGATTTACACACTTTCACGTGGACCGCACACATCGATCCTCCACACTCGGACCGTCGTATCAGAGACCCACACAGCTTTTAGCCATGAAGTAAGTGCCGTTAATGCAAGCAGATTCACGCCAGGAAACCGCGACCTACGTAATCTTTTTACCGATCCTCACGCTCTGTCATCACTTCTTTTCACCCAGTCCACCCACGGCTTTTACATCCGACGAGGCATGTTTGTTTAATAGTGTTCACTCGACCCACTTTCCGTGCACACACCTTCCCTTATTCCGCATGTTGCACCCCATTTCTCAATCACGCGCCACGACCTTCCCATTTTCTTAACTTCGGGACACGACCTTATTACCATATTGATCGGCACTTTTAACACCATTACTCGCCACTAGCGCTCTCGCATATCTCCTCCCCTTCCCTGATATGGGCTTGTTTCTTCTTTTTTTCTAGCTCTCCTTGACAAAGGGCATGCTGCCCGAAATGCATTGGAGTACGTATATATGCTGCACTGTCAACTTACCACAATGATATGATGACATTATCATTGAAACACAAACCTAATGATTTAAAACTGGCGAATAAAACTACATTTCATCGTTGAACTTTGTAATCATTTCGATGAATACTTAAGGAGTGCCTCACACAGGGGATGTATTTGCAAATTCTTGCGTACACTTATTAGTCACATGGCATAGGTGTACATGCACAGATGTGCATGTACACTGGAATTCAGTATTTTACCACCCAATAGGATTGGGTGGTAAATACCGACTCCTAAAGGGCCTGTGGCACTCTTTGAAGTGCCAGCTACATCTGGATTTACCGAATCGGTAAATATACAGATTCGGTATTTTACAGATTCAGTAAACATTTGGCCCCCTACATTAGAAAACCCTAATACCGGTCGGTAACGGCCGAATTCGGCCGGTATTAGGGCTCCTACATCTAGCCCTAAGTTATTTGCCCTGAATCACAGGTTGTTGAGCATTGATGCAAAGACTCAAACCCGCTTCCGCAGCTTCGAGGTCGACCGCTCTAGCCGTAAGGCTACAACCTCTCCCCATGTGCGGAGCAGCAGAGTAACTCTGTGAGTAACTCACCACCTGCGAGTCTGAAAGGAAATGCGGGTAAAATAGAGGGCCAACCCATGGGCGTCCGCAGGGGAGGGCAAGGGGGTGCGCTTGCCCCCCCCTGGATCGCCGGTCCCATTCCATTTGGTTCGTAATGTTCAAGATTACAGCAGGCTGTTCCCCTGCGAGAAGCCCCAGGAGTTTAAATGTACTCTCACTTGGGGCCTCTCGCAGTTCTCTTTGAACTCTAGAGGCTGCAGCAGCCCCTCCCCGACCTCGAGCAGACTGTGGACAGGCCTATTGTCATTCTGTCTGCTGCTGATCATCACATAAAGAATAACAATGGGCTGTCTGCATTAAACGTGCCTTGAAGGCGAGTGAGGAAGTTAAAATGTTGCCCAACCCTGGAAGGCGAGTGCTGAAGTTAAAATTTTGCCCCCTCCTGGAAACATTTCTGCGGACGCCCATGGGCCAACCATGCCCCCTGCTCAACTCGGCTCAGCTCTGCTTTCTCTTCTCTCACGGGAAGTGCCCTGAGTGCAAAACGATACAGCTCTACAGTCCAGTCCGACCTACTCTGCGCTCGTCGCTCTGCACTCATCACTGCCGGATTGTTCTGCACTCTGCCGATCTTCTACCAAATGTGAATGACTTGCGGATCAAGGTCTTCTGCTGGTACCACGTGTTAAATATTATGTAAAATATGCATACGGCTTTAACTTGAGTTTTACATGGCAAGCTTCCAGAGCTAAGTTCCACTTGTCATTTTACCGTAGTTTTATTTATTAACTAGATGTTCACATTGCTTATCTATTGAAAAATACTTCAAATACTCATGGGTGAGGGATGGTGCAGAAAGGAAACGTCATTTTGTTGACTTATGTTATTTGTGGAATGCTATGCTTTATAATCTGTATAGCACACATGCCTCAGGAGCTCCATTCCAGATCACAGGACAGCTTGAAAAGATATGTGCTTGTAAGATGGATTGGGTGTAGGGCTGCCTACAATGGTTCGGGGAGAGCAGAGCATACAGTAACGCAGACAGTCTGTTCAAAGTTGTTTGAATTTATTTATGAGCATCATAACTGTGCGAAAGTATTGAACAAGCTGTACATCATGAATGCGTAACAATGCATGTATACCTTGCATATATTATATTATATTGCAGTCACTGCTATAGTATGTAGTCTGTCATATGTACGGCCCCTTAGGGCTGTCCTTTGATGATATGTTCTGGGTATTGGGTTCTACCCTGACTGTGGTTGAGTGGCCATGTCATATGCACTGGGCTGTGGGAGGGTGATTTTGGCATCTGGGAAATGGCTGCACTTCTTCAGTTCCTTATGCATCCCAGTGGACAGCTACATAACATGTGAGTTGTGGTTAGAGATAGTGTAAGTCGGGTTTTGCAGGCTCTATGGCATCTTTGAGCTGTGGTGTTGTATTTGATATTATTTATCTCGTGCTCTGTTGATATAAAACATCCAGGACCTCACACTCAAAAACGTTATGGGTGACAACCCAAAAAATAGAATTGCAGTTACAAAATCATTACTCATGATTTGCGGAATGCTGTCGCCGTAATTCCCAAAATGATCTCAGAAAACTCACAAGCATGGGAGTCCGCAGGGGGGGCAAAGGGAGGCACTTGACCCTCCCTGGATCGCCAATGAGTCCGGTGTGGGTCCAGTCAGGGCCGGCCCTAGTCCATCATGCTTTTGAAATGGTGCCATTGTTCCAGGTGGCACACCCCTCTATTGGGTGGAAAGGGTGCAATGGGGTGGCCTAGAAGGGTGCAAGGCAGAGGGCAGAAGGGTGCAAGGCAGAGGGCAGAAGGGTGCAAGGCAGAGGGGAGGAGGGTGCAAGGCAGAGGGTAGAAGGGTGCAAGGCAGAGGGAAGAAGGGTGCAAGGGGGATGGTGATGAAGTTAAAAATGTGCCCCTCCCTGGAAACACTTCTGCGGACGCCCATGCTCACAAGCAGGGGTCGGAAGTCGACATTGGGAATATGATGAACACTCACAAAGTCATAATTTTGGGCATATTCGCCAAAATTTTGAATGTCTTTTTTACATCTATAATGATAATAAATTAAATGCTAAGAAATACTTGTAAAAAACTGGGTGAATGAAAGCACAAAACACAAAGATAGTTTCAGAGGATGAATGCAGCGACTGACAAAAAAAAATGTTGTCAGCTAGGCGGGACTGTAAATACTTTTAGCAAGGCTGGCGTGCCCCACTTTATCTGTGCCTCAGAGGGTCTGTCTAACTTTAGAAACACTAACATTACGCCATTTTACTGCATGCTATTGCTGCGTTTGAGATCTGCACTTTGAACTCTGGGTCGTTAACGTGTATTTGAACTATGTCACGTCGTACGTACAGTGATCCTCCGTTCTCTTTAGCCTGCAAATAACTCCGGGGCAAAGGTCATGACACCCTGTATCGTGTCCAATAGGTTCACCGTCTGAGCACTCTTCAGCCTTCTGTGGCTTCGCACTGCCCGTGCCAGCGAGCAGCGGAAGCTACACAAAATAACTTTTTGTGAATAATGAAAGTAAACGAAATGTTAACATTATGTGCGCTGTCATTGCTGTGGGGTTAGTTTCCAACTGCTTGGGGTTCTTCTGTAATGTTTACTGCTCGTTTAAGTACTATAAATAAAATAACACACAAAAAAAGAAATATGAACTCATCAAACTCGATTTTATTGGAACCTGGTGTTCCAAGCTTTATAGAAGCTCCTGACTTTTTTGGCAGCAAAGAAGCAAAAAAAAAAAAGTCCGAATTAAGAAGAAATTTCTGAAGCCGCGCTCCTCTGAACATTGCACAGACTGTTCCAAATCTGCTAGACATTTTAAACTTCCTGTTGCAGATGCATAGGAAACTATTTTTCATGACTTTTTGTCACCAGAGACCAACAGTTTGGGGGGAGAGCCTTTGATCTGACAAGCTTTATCTGGATGAAAGGGCTGCACAAGGTAGGACGTGTCCAGGGCATGACCACTGAGTAGAGATTCCCAGCGATGATTGCGTCTTTATCCAATGGGGCTGACTTGGGCGTGTGCATAGGTTGTAACATGTGCAGAAAGCAGGCTGCTCAAGACTGTTCTTCAGGGCTCAGAACATGCGATCTGCTGCATTGCCCACCTTCACTAAGATGTCCTCTGAAGGAGAGGAGTTGGCCTAATGGCTAGGGCGGTCAACCTCGAATCTGGGGAAATGGGTTTGAGTCTCGGCAATGACGCTGTACATCCTGTGATTCTGGGCAAATCACTTAATCTCCCTTTGCCTAACAAAATTGAATGTGTCCACATGTAAAGCAACTGGTGCTATGTAAAGCGCTCTGATACCCGATTTGTTTGTGCTATATAAAACTCTGTGAAAAAAAAATAATATATCAACACTCGAAGAGAAGAGGCGTTATCTTCTTCCAATCCTTCTATGTCAATGCATTGCTCTTGGTCTTTCCCAGCTGTGCTGGCCTCCCCTTTCTTCAATTTTTTGTGTAATGTTTGCTGCATTACAAAATAACACTCGTCCTCAAGCAGCCAGTTTATTTGGCAGGAAAACCTCTGGTGTTCAGAGTTTTCACAGTAACTCTCAGCAAGGGCATTTACAGCTGAAAGTTTGATCATTTTGCAGCGCTAAGCAAGGTGGTCATAGAATTGTTTAGGGTCCGGGGTAAAATATTTGGTGGAGCTCTATTACTTAATTGTACTGTGGAAGGGATATTAATTGTTTTATAATATTGTTTGATCCTATAGCTTTTAACTTACTCCCCTGATACTTCTCTGTGCACACCGCTCCCATAGGCCACTTCCACTGCACCATCTTCTCTCTGCAGTGTTCATCTTTCCTTGCACATCTCTCGTTCTGTTCTGCTGCTTTCTCTGCTTTGCACTTATCAGCTACAGAACCGTAGACCCTTCTCCATCAGGCCCGGACTGTCCATAGCGGCCACCGGGCAATCCCCCGGTGCGCTGCACGGATGGGGGCCGGTTTTAGGCCCCTGGGGGGCGATTTTGTTACAGGCCCTGTAACAAAATTGGCCGAAACCCGGCCCTTGAAAAGAGCTTGCGGCACCCAGAACACCCACGGATTAGCGGGGGGAGGCAGCGGCCGTGCACTTTGCCAGGGCCGGTTTTGGTTCCCAGTCCGGCCCTGTTCTCCATGGCCTCCCCTATGTAATGTAGTGATAGCCTATGGTTACCACTTCAGTACCCAGGACAGAATCTAAAGGGACTCGTGTCCTAAAGCAACTATATCTCATGCCCCCATCATGCACTGTGTTGTCATCAATAATGTCATTTCAGGTGTGCAGGTATGTTATCGATTATGTCCTAGAACATGTCATAAGTGATGTAATATGTGAGGTAATTAGCAATGATATAATATATATATATATATATATATATATATATATGGAGGGCAGCTGCCCGTAATTGCATTGAATAAAGAATGATGACTGCTTGCACTCTACAGTGTTTGATGGCCTGTTATTGAGCATCCTGCATTTTCTTGGGGAAGAGGTCGTTACCTGCTTTTGCCGCCTGGGATTCAGCGGCTCAGGATTTCTTTGGAATATATATATATATATATATGTGTATGCATGTATATTACCTACTGGCGGTCGCCAGTAGGTATTTATAGTTAGGATTTCTTTCAATGCAAAATCTCAAAATTCTATTTGGAATAACTTTGGCGCCGGTTGACGAATCTGCCTGAAAATTTCCTCAAATTTGCCTCGCGGAGCTCCGGTCCTTCCTTGAAAGTTTGGGGGGGGATTCGTCAAGCGGGGGCCGAGATAAAAGGGGGTCCCAAAACGTGTTTTCCCCATGTTAATTTCCATAGGGCGGTCGAACTCACTTTTAGCCCGAACGGCTGAATGGATTTCCACCAAACTTGGCAAAATTGTAGGGACTGGTAGCCTGATGTGCCTTTGCTATGTCTCAAGATATGTGCTCCAGTGGATTTTGAGTAATTTAGGTTAAAACAAATATATATCTCTATGGCCGCGCCCCGGTACGCGCAACGGGGAGCGCAGCGGGCGCGACACACGAGGTGCGCACGGAAAGCTGATTGGCTCTCGGGTGTCTGTAAACATTTGAAACAGTCCGGACCGGCCGCCATCTTGTGTCTCGGTAGGATAGAGACACAAGAGGTGGAAAAAAAAATGATGTGGAGGCTATAAAAGGGCCCCGCGGTGCAAAATATATATATATTTTTTTTTTTATTTGCGCGGGGGGAGCGCCCGGTACGCGCACCGGGGAGCGGACCGGGGAGCGGCCCATGGGGAAAGAAGAATGACAGAGTTATTAAAAAATTTAGCCTTTTTTTATAAATTGGAGGTAGTTCTAAAAAGAACTGTTTTTTTCTTCTTTTTGTTGTTTTATATTTTTTTTGTGTTATTAGAACATTTTATACTTTTTTGGCTTTTATGAACTATTTTATATTTTTTTGGTATTTTTATGGGGATAAACGAAAAAACAGGGAATTGAAAATGGCTCAACTGGAGCAGAAAAAAAAATAAGAAAAAAATAGGGTTTTTTGGGGCATTTGTGGTTGTCCCCAGCAAGGACGATGAGCTTTATGCTCAGTTCACCATAGGAGATGGTCTTACCACAATGTATACATGTTATACGGAAATCCCCAAACCGTGGCTGATTGCAAGGGATCGTCTCCCTTGCCTCTGGTCCCGTTGGAGTGGGTTGATTTCTTTGGGAGGTGGAGCTTGAAGATTGGGGAAGGTTACTGGCCAGTTCCCTCATCTCTGCAGCAGAATAGTTGATTGGATGCCTGCGCTGCATGTGGCGAATCATGGTGTTGTTTCCAAAAGAGTATTTCTTATTAGGGTTTCCCCTGGAAAGTTCCATGCCACAGATTAGCCAAGTCACCTTGGCCGCATTTACTTTTTTCTTGCCCTCTGGGATCGAAAAAAACTCCCATACAATGTGTGGTTTTGGCTGGTATGGGGTATTGTGTTTTGCAGCCATATTCTCCTCCCCTCCTCCTCCTCCTCCTCTTGTTGACCACCAATGTAATCTTGTGGTGGTCCTCTTGGTGGTTGTGGTGGTGGTGGTGGTGCAGATGCTCCAGCTGCTGCTGCTATTTAAGCCATTTCAAAGTACAAAATATACCTCAAAGATTGCAAAACAGGTCTTCCTAAGTCAAAGGACAAATTCAGAATAAGGAAAAAAGGTGGGGTCTTTCATCATTTGGAAAAAAAAAAGGCCTGAACCAATGAGAAGTGTTATTTTCAGGTCACAAGACCAGGGATTTCATCATTATGAAACCAAAACTGTTCTGCACCAATAAAAAGTGTTATTTTCAGGTCACATGACCGACGCGCTTACGCAGCGCGCCCCCGGGTGCACCCCCGGGCGCATCGCTTAAGCGCGTCACATGTTTACGTTGCGTGATCGTATTCGCTCCAGTGCTTCCAGATGCGCTTACGCCGTGCATATCACGTGCACGCGGCTACGCGATACGTCACGATGATGTTTTCGTTCGCAGCAATAGCGCTAACGGGACGCTCTCCGGAGCGCGCCCTGGGGCGCTTCAAAAGACTACGCTTTCCGGGGCGCTCAACGGGGTGCGCCCCGGGAGAGCTCCACAGTAAAAAAAATATATATATATATACATTAAAAAAATTGTTTTAAATACAAATAAAATATAGGATTCATTCTTTTTCAAAAAGATTACATTTTATAGCTATAGACATTTGCTATTAACAAAATTTTGAAATTCAAAGAAAAAAATATTGGTTTGGGGCCTTATATATAGTTAGAAATTCACTGAAAAAACCATAGGTTTCACATCCGTTATAGTTAGGAATTAGCATTTAAAAAACCTATGAAATTCACTGAAAAAACCATAGGTTTCATACCAGTTATAGTTAGGAATTAGCATTTAAAAAACCTATTAAATTAACTGAAAAACCATAGGTTTCACACCAGTTATAGTTAGCTGGAAATTTTACTGACATAAAACCATTGAAATTCCACGTATCTCCTTTTTTTTTGAAAATTTAAGTTTCTATTTTTGAATATGTGTTTCAAGTGTTACATTACACTGAAAGGAGGTCTGTCACTTTGTCACAAGGATGGTGTCATCAGTGATGTCGTGAGTGATCTCACTGACCATGTCATGAGTGATGTAATATGTGACGTCATCAGCAGTGCATTACACGCGCAAGTTATAGTGAGTCCAACTAACTATAACGTGGAATTTCAATGGTTTTATGTCAGTAAAATTTCCAGCTAACTATAACTGGTGTGAAACCTATGTTTTTTTCAGTGAATTTAATAGGTTTTTTAAATGCTAATTCCTAACTATAACTGGTGTGAAACCTATGGTTTTTTCAGTGAATATATATATATATATATCAGCACAGCACAGTATCCTTATAGTTTCAAAGGAAAAACGCTGAGCCCCAATTTGTAGTGAAGCAATTTATTTTCTCAAAAGCAGTGGCAAAACAACACCCGACGCGTTTCGGGAACCAGACGGTTCCTTTGTATATATACACAAATGAACACGCTGTTCTCCTGGATGCTTTATATTTCAAAATTTTTAATGACCAAATATCTGTGTCTCGCCAAACACCAGTGCGTTTTGACTGCCAAGTCTTGATCACGTTAAGTGGAGTCTTTCCTTTGTGTCGCATTTATGCAGTGCCCCATCAAGTCCATTCAGGGCATGTTGGGAAATGTAGTTCTATATACAGGATAACTTATTTACATGGAAGCAAATACAGTAGTTGTTGGGCACAAACAATTTTTGTATAGCTAGTGAAAATTGGGCAGGCATAATTGTTATTCATTCTCAGAAAAGAATGCAAAATGTAATGCAAGATAAAATTAATTGTCCCAAAATTTTAATTATCTAAATGTATACTCTCACCTTATTGCTTTTTTTGTTAAATATTTAAAGGTTCACAACCCAAGAACAATTGTCTCTATGATGCACAGTTGTCAATATCAGTCTTTCTGAGCACTTGTTAATATGGCTGTTCATCAATGTAAAATAACGCATAGTAGCAATAAAATGTCACTTAAGTAATAGTCTCGGCACAGTGCCCCGTTTCCCAGTCACAAGTATTGGACTTTTATTATCCATATTGGTATTGATGTTTTTCTTACATAAAATTGTCACCTCCTAAGAATACAACATGACATCTCTGACTTTTGTGTCCATATAAACAGTCCATGAATGTTTCACGATGGCTTACTCCAATAATACATCACACATCCGTTGTGGGTTTCAACACAAGTTCTCTTCTGTAGAAATTCTTTTCACAGCTAATACATGGTTCATGGCTGTAACACAAAAAACATCAATATAACCAATTCTGAAGTCGTAAAGTGTTTATTACCTTTCCACAATTCCACAACATTCTCTTGAAAACAAAAACCTAAATACATATATTATCCATTCAACATAGTATGTTATATACATTGTTCTTTGCTTCACATCCTTGCTGTACCATTATACATTGGATAAGTGGTTCAATTATTTGCACCCCCTCTTCTTTCCCCACCCGCTTCCAAAATAGAGGGATAACCCTTTCAAATATATAAATACTTTGTCCCTAATCGATAAGAATGGCCAACTTCTGATTGTCAGCACAACCCCAAAGACCGCTGAATTTTGAGCCTTGTTGCGGTACATCTCAAGGGCAGGGGATATTGGGTGGGAATGCATTCTCTTATGTAATCGGAAGATTGCTTTAGATATGCATAGTATTAACAGGGACCTTTTATTGAGTTGGGGTTCCCACTTTAACTTATCTGATAATTTAACCCCCAGTTAATCAAAAGAGAGGACCCTTTCCAATGGCTCACTACTGACCCTTACAGTACAATTTCTAGCTACACCAGTCTGAAGGACCATGTATTTCATTTTTACCGCATTCAGCTCCAGGCTTCTGTCTTTCAAAATGCCAAAAACCTATCCATCATGTTCTGGAGAACCATTGGGGTCTTAAAGATAAGAAGCGAGTCGTCTACAAAAAGGAGTATGGGTATCTTCTTGCCATTTAAAACAGGGGTATCATTCTTGTAGGTCATAAGTTATCCCACCACATCGTTGATGTACAACGTAAAACAAAATGAGGGTAAGAAAGCACCCCTGCTGTACACCACAGAAGACTGGGATGAAGTAGATCAATTCACCCATACTATAAAGTCCAGTCACTTTCGTTCTTAGTCCCCATGGCTGCTAACCAGTCTCACGACTTGATGGTCATTATGTGTCCTGACATGTTAGCCAGCAACTATCAGAGTCCATGCACTTGTGGATTTGCTTTATTCAGGTTAAGAGTGAGAGTTTAAAACCCCACCTGCAGAGTACAGTTGACAAAAGCCAAGGGTGACTGCAGATAAACCACAGGACAAGGATGCAGTTGGCAGCTTTGGTGTCCCTTTCTTTAGACACATAAATCAGTCTCAGGTTACTCTGCTCATTAGTGAGACTTGAACACATAATGTATGAGAATCTACTCACTTATTGGACGAAAACCCAGGAGCTTCCCCAACAAAAACATTTTGTAATGAACATGACAAAGCAAAACATACACTGTCAAAGCCAAAAGCCTGGTACCCAACGCCGATTTATTGGCTTTGCCAATGCTTGTTTAAGTAATGGTGCTGTAATGTGACAGCCAGGACAAGGGATCATACTATGTCACCAATATAGCTGAGACTAGGTCCTGAGACTTTCGTAAAGAATATATAGAATATGGACAATATATACACACACTTCAACCCAAAGTATCAAAGATCAGCCCCTAAGTAAAACAAATGGTCAGTGCTACTCATCTTTGGACAGTTCTAACTAGTTAAAGTAAATCATGTGTTGATTTGCTACTTATGCAAATACAACTTTGCTGAACAAAATGTGCACAGTGCTGTGCAATAAACAATTGACTACACTACTATATCCTTTGGGAATAAACATTATTTTGTTTATGAAACGTAACCGACAACTGAACATATAGTTCAGAATTTACGCTGGACCAAAGCTTCAGTTACACCTCTCATTCATTCTTCTATGTACAACTTTGGAACATGTAGCACTTGTCTCTACATCACTGTTTAATATCTGAGAACCTGTTTTCAGTTTATTGCTTCCACACTAGTTCACAATAAATTAAATTTCACTCACCAGATTTTGAGCATTAACCTTGCTTCACTTGAGTAAATATTTAATTCCATATGATTTGGTGGTTTTATGTTTGAATTTTCAAGCTGGTGGTCTTCATTTAGCCCCCTGCTTTTAACTTCTACCCATACGTTCATCACTATATTTCTAGCCACAGCTGCTGTCTTCTGGTGTTACTACAGGCAAACAAGGGAATAACTCTAAAATCTCCATGATGCATAAGAGGCCCTCTCTTCGGCGGGCCTCTTCCAGCTGGGCAACGGGGCTTAGGCTGAACTGCCCGGACTCTGCAGTTAGTGGATTGTGCGCCTCTCAGGGCCGGAGCTGCGACTCCGTAGAGGCCCGGGGGAGGAGACGCTCAAGCCAACGTCTCGCACCAGTTGCGGCGGAGTTTCATGCCGAAAATTTTCCTGAGTTGAACCATGGAATCGGCTCCAAAATGGCCGATGCTCCCGATCGCAGCGCCTCGAGGCTCATCTGCTTTCTGCGCTGAACGGCGGATTCCTGTGGATGGAGACTGTCTGTGCCCCTCAGCTGAAAGTACTCTCAGGCACTGCAGAACGGGCTATCCTGGCTGCCTGACTCCAAGATGGTGGCTCCTTGGGACGGAGATGCGGTTCGGGAGCCAACTCACCTATCCACTGTCTGGTAAGAGGCACCAATCCCCCCCCACCCCCCCCACCACCCCTCATGCACTGCAGTATTTACCGCCTTGCTCCACTGAAGGAAGGGTCCCTCCACTACAATTAGAACCCTCCAGAGGCTGAAGAGCTCATTGAGGGTCTTTTGCTTAGCACAGGTGACCCACCCACACACCATGACATTTAACTCTGGGAACTTTCCCTCAACAGCTGACACCTAGCCATTTTGACTGATGCCCGGTGGAGCTACCTCGCGAGCTAAAGGGGAGATGGGCCATGGATTACCTCCTTGACCATCACCTACCCAGCCGGTCTTTGGGCAAACTCTTCTGCGTCTATCTTGACCTTTTCTCCCTCCTCCCCCTTCACCCTACCCCTACCGCTCTCCTCTCCACTCTTCTCCTCTTTCCAGCTATTGACATTTGCCCTCACCCGTCCTTGCTCATAGTTCCCACTCTGTTTATCCACTGGACTTTCATCTGTGAACTTTACCTCGTCAGTTGAGACATAGCAATTTGACTGATGCCCAATGGAGCTACCTGGTTTAGCTATAGGGGTGACGGGCTCTGGATTCCGTCCTCAGACGTCACCGACCCAGTCAGTCTTTGAGCAGACTTCCTTTCGTCTCTACTGACTTCTCTTCCCTCATCCTCCCCCTTCACACTCCCCCCTTTCTTTCCTCTCTCAATGTCTTGCTTATTTTAGATGTAATGTGTAATTGTTATCTTTTTCTGTAGCATTGTGTATACTAATGTAAAGTGCCCTGATACCTACGGGTCTAGCCAGCGCTATATAAAACTCTTTAAATAAATAAATAAATAAGATGCATAATAGGTGGAATTCTGGAAGTTCACATATCGCTATGAGAGGCTTGGGGTTCATCTTCATATTAAAAGTTACCACAAGGTTTATCTGTAGGCTTCTATCAGGGTTACCTGCTTAAATCATTAACATTAATTCTGCACTTGTCCTACAAATATGAACAAAGAGTGTCCATTTTGTGGATCAGTCCATGCATCAATTAATCCCATGTCTCCTCACTAGCTTGTAGTTGTTCCCTAGATCACACCTGCTCACTAAAACACACCTCAGTTTGGAATTGTTGCTGAGTATCTGAATCAGAAAGCTGTTACATGAAATGTTAATTAGGTCTAGTTAGATAACCGCAGATAGAAATAACAAGCTGGTGCCAGACATAATTGTGGCCTCCCTAGTACCCTCAGAATGAGGAAATTCAGAGGGAGACTGAACCTGCTGCCAGAGACTAGAGAAGAGCCCTGAAGGACTGGACCTTCTCTCTTGTATACAGAACAAAGATGTGAATTCAGAGTCATATGGCTGACCTCTCACTGAAGTTACCAGGACACATCAAGCTACAAGAGACCTTTCCTGAAGATTTCCAGCTGACCATTTCCAGTTGGTACTGACCTGGACCATGCTGGTGGCATCTGCTTCTGTTGGAGTGAGTCCTGACCCAACCCCCTCAAGTGCTAATCTTAAGGTCCTGTAACCCGTGGCTTGGTCAGGGTGGACACATCCTACCACTTCTGAAACATATGAGACTTAGAAACTATTTTACTCCATAGACCTCTGGAGGACCGGAACAAAACTGTCAAGCCGCTGGGATAAAGATTCGGGTTTCATCTGCTCTGAGCTTTTCCACAAACAACAATTGATGGACAGAATGCAGAACAATGTCATACATTCACCCCAGTACAGAGATCTGGGTCTAAAGCCATCGTTTTTTGTACTCCACGGCTGGAATGCCAGAAACCGGTCCTAGGAAGCTTGTTTCCGGTCCAGTGAAGGCATGGCTTGGCAGTTCGGGCTGGATTGTTCCAATGAGGCACAGGGTCAGACTGATTTGCATATGGCCATGTCTGAACTGGGGTGGCAGAGTGGGCTAAAGAACGGTGATGGATTAAACCCAGATCTGTTGACTGGGTGTGAGTGTTTGATTGGTTCAGATGCTCCGTCCATCACCACCCCCTTTTGTACCGCTTTGTTCGCCATAAGTTGGCAGGGTATGCTCAGACGTGAGTCCCGTGCTCACTTTGCCGCTGGATTTAAGCAAGCCCGGCTGAAGACAGCTGGAATGCCAGAAACCAGTCCTAGGAAGCTTGTTTCCAGTGCAGGGAAGGCATGGCTTGGCAGTTCGGGCTGGACTGTTCCCATGAGGCACAGGGTCAGACTGATTTGCATATGGCCATGTCTGGACTGGGGTGGTAGAGTGGGCTAAAGAACGGTGATGGATTAAACCCAGATCTGTTGACTGAGTGTGAGTGTTTGATTGGTTTCGATGCTCTATCCATCACCACCCCCTTTTGTACCGCTTTGTTCGCCATAAGTTGGCAGGGTATGCTCAGACGTGAGTCCCGTGCTCACTTTGCCGCTGGATTCAAGCAAGCCCGGCTGAAGACGGCTGGAATGCCAGAAACCGGTCCTAGGAAGCTTGTTTCCGGTCCAGGGAAGGCATGGCTTGGCAGTTCGGGCTGGACTGTTCCCATGAGGCACAGGGTCAGACTGATTTGCATATGGCCATGTCTGAACTGGGGTGGAACAGTGGGCTAAAGAACGGTGATGAATTAAAGCCAGATCTGTTGACTGAGTGTGAGTGTTTGAGTGGTTTCGATGCTCCGTCCATCACCACTCCCTTTTGTACCGCTTTGTTCGCCATAAGTTGGCAGGGTATGCTCAGACGTGAGTCCCGTGCTCACTTTGCCGCTGGATTCAAGCAAGCCCAGCTGAAGATGGCTGGAATGCCAGAAACCGGTCCTAGGAAGGTTGTTTCCGGTCCAGGGAAGGCATGGCTTGGCAGTTCGGGCTGGACAGTTCCAATGAGGCACAGGGTCAGACTGATTTGCATATGGCCATGTCTGAACTGGGGTGGCAGAGTGGGCTAAAGAACGGTGATGGATTAAACCCAGATCTGTTGACTGGGTGTGAGTGTTTGATTGGTTAAGATGCTCCGTCCATCCATCACCACCTCCTTTTGTACCGCTTTGTTCGCGATAAGTTGGCAGGGTATGCTCAGACGTGAGTCCCGTGCTCACTTTGCCGCTGGATTCAAGCAAGCCCGGCTGAAGACGGCTGGAATGCCAGAAGCCGGTCCTAGGAAGCTTGTTTTCGGTCCAGGGAAGGCATGGCTTGGCAGTTCGGGCTGGACTGTTCCCATGGGCCACAGAGTCAGACTGATTTTTATATGGCCATGTCTGAACTGGGGTGGCAGAGTGGGCTAAAGAACGGTGATGGATTAAACCCAGATCTCATGACTGGGTGTGAGTGTTTGATTGGTTCAGATGCTCCGTCCATCACCACCCCCTTTTGTACCGCTTTGTTCTCCATAAGTTGGCAGGGTATGCTCAGACGTGAGTCCCGTACTCACTTTTCTGCTGGATTCAAGCAAGCCCGGCTGAAGACGGCTGGAATGCCAGAAACCGGTCCTAGGACGCTTGTTTCCGGTCCAGGGAAGGCATGGCTTGGCAGTTCGGGGTGGACTGTTCCCATGAGGCACAGGGTCAGCCTGATTTGCATATGGCCATGTCTGAACTGGGGTGGCAGAGTGGGCTAAAGAACGGTGATGGATTAAACCCAGATCTGTTGACTGGGTGTGAGTGTTTGATTGGTTCAGATGCTCAGTCCATCAGCACCCCCTTTTGTACCGCTTTGTTCGCCATAAGTTGGCAGGGTATGCTCAGACGTGAGTACTGTGCTCACTTTGTCGCAGGATTCAAGCAAGCCCGGCTGAAGACGGCTGGAATGCCAGAAACCGGTCCTTGGAAGCTTGTTTCCGGTCCAGGGAAGGCATGGCTTGGCAGTTCGGGCTGGACTGTTCCCATGAGGCACAGGGTCAGGCTGATTTGCATATGGCCATGTCTGAACTGGGGTGATAGAGTGGGCTAAAGAACGGTGATGGATTAAACCCAGATCTGTTGACTGGGGGTGAGTGTTTGATTGGTTCAGATACTCGGTCCCTCACCACCCCCTTTTGTGCCGCTTTGTTCGCCATAAGTTGACAGGGTATGCTCAGACGTGAGTCCCGTGCTCACTTTGATGCTGGATTCAAGCAAGCCCGGCTGAAGACGCCTGGAATGTCTGAAACCGGTCCTAGGAAGCTTGTTTCCGGTCCAGGGAAGGCATGGCTTGGCAGTTCGGGCTGGAGTGTTCCCATGAGGCACAGGGTCAGACTGATTTGCATATGGCCATGTCTGAACTGGGGTGGCAGAGCGGGCTAAAGAACGGTGATGGATTAAACCCAGATCTGTTGACTGGGTGTGAGTGTTTGATTGGTTCAGATGCTCCATCCATCACCACCCCCTTTTGTACCGCTTTGTTCGCCATAAGTTGGCAGGGTATGCTCAGACGTGAGTCCCGTGCTCACTTTGCTGCTGGATTCAAGCAAGCCCGGCTGAAGACGGCTGGAATGCCAGAAACAGGTCCTAGGAAGCTTTTTTACGGTCCAGGGAAGGCATGGCTTGGCATTTCGGGCTGGACTGTTCCCATGAGGCACAGGGTCAGACTGATTTGCATATGGCCATGACTGAACTGGGGTGGCAGAGTGGGCTAAAGAACGGTGATGGATTAAACCCAGATCTTTTGACTGGGTGTGAGTGTTTTCAGGTCCAGGGAAGGCATGGCTTGGCAGTTCGGGCTGGACTGTTCCCATGAGGCACAGGGTCAGCCTGATTTGCATATGGCCATGTCTGAACTGGGGTGGCAGAGTGGGCTAAAGAACGGTGATGGATTAAACCCAGATCTGTTGACTGGGTGTGAGTGTTTGATTGGTTCAGATGCTCCGTCCATCACCACCCCCTTTTGTACCGCTGAGCTTTTCCACAGCAGCAAATCCAATTCCGCTGGACCTCGCTGAAATAGTATCTGGCCTCATGGAGCACTCTTTGGCTACAGCCTGCAGCTCTGCTCTGCTGGAGGAATCTGAGCCCCAAAAATTATGAATGAAGAAATATTGATAGAGCATAGGCACCAACAAGTATCAGACTGGCAAGGAACATTTCCTGGCCACAAGATTCTACTTTTTCCTGCCAAATACCAAACTTTTCACCAACACTTCTCCCAATGGCTCTCCGACCCTCATGGAATACTCCTCAGCTACAGCCTGCTTGCTTTCTCAACTTTAGAATTCCACTTTTGAGCAACCCCAAACCAGTTGAACCTGGTCCCTGTATCCGATCCGTGCTCCATCGCTGTCATCCTCAAATATTGGCAAAGTCCTGATCAGCTACGACCACCTGACCATGACTGGCACTTAACAGTTTTAGTGCTAGTTTAATTCAAATGTAAACAATTCATATCTCTGGTTGCCTTATTGATTTATTCTTTTCAGTGTCATTTTATTTACTACAATGTTCTCTATTTTCCTAAGTTGGTTCGAGATTTTGTTTGTGTTGTTATTGCTGTTTAGATACTGCATAAATACTTTACACATTACCTCTAATTTAGGCCTTTCTGCTCGCTGAAATAACTACCAAGGCTTGACATTTGGATAATTTAATGCTTTCACCTTGACAAGGATTGTGTTTGTTGCTTAAGGTAGGTAGTAACCCCTTAACTAATGACCCGTTTATTTTACTTGCCATCTCTTTAGGTACTACAGCAAGCATATAGTGGACAGATTGTGGGGCAATGAAATACCTAACTGTCCACTAGTCTGTCACTTGCGGCAAGATGGTCAACTGAAATTCAAAGAGCCAAAGAAGTGATCAGTTTATTGCCTGAAGTTTTGCTTAAAAACTCTTCTACACCCTCAGCATATCTAATATCAGAATATTCAGAGTAACAAAACAGCCATTGTGGAGGCTCAGCCGCAGAAACAAATATCTGATAACATATATCATTTTGGGAAACTCTTCCAATGACCATCAACTAACATACCCTTCAAAATCACCAAAGCCCGAACAACTTTTCAATTCCACAAATACGGCTGAAGATGTAGTGGGTATGATCAAACATCAAGGATGTAGTGGCTACTATGTAGAAGTGGATAGTTACCAATTCTGCTTCAGCACATATTTCCGTGCGCATTTCCGCAGTAGTAAAAGTTGTACATTTGATTGTATTCATAGATATCTGGAACTACACAGATCATCTATGATATAGAATTTTGAATCTCATTTATGCCAAAATGATCAAAGTAATGACTATCAATCAGAATAATATTCTACCCGAAATGAACCTCTCAAAGGCGTCCATCTGTAAATCAAATCAATAATGCCAAGATCCCTATCAAGTCACAGGTGAATCAAGACCTTTGAGTCTGTCAGCTTACGTTACCCTTTCACAGTCCCATGCGTTTTGATCATATTAGGATTTACCTCAGTTGAGCCAATGTGGTTGTATACCATTCATTTGATTTTGTTGAACCTATTAAAGGACCAATTAGTTGTCTATTGCACTCTTTGTGATGTGAACGAGCTTCTTAACACCTTGTTGTAGGAGGTTGTGAACAGAAATTGAAAAATAGTTCTTATGTCTGCACATATTGAATACTTGATCATTTAGCTTCTAAAGGACTCTCTCACACTGCTCCACACTGGCCAGTTCTTGCACCCATAATTCCTTTGTAAACGGTTTTGGCTCGCTTCAGTGTCTGAGTATGCATGTCTTTGCTATTGCTAGTGCCAAAGCTAGCCATCTATGTCTGTGATTTGTGGATGCTACACAATTGGCCATGTAGTTTAGAATGGCCAAGCAGTTCGGTGGATTTATTGTAACATCCAAGTTGGTACCTACTTTGTTCAATACATCTGTCCAGTTGAGTTGCACTTTTAGGCCTTCCCGTTGTATGTGTGTTGAATTGCATTCATTCTGCTTGCACCTCAAGTCATCGCTGACCAGTGCCAGTTATGAAAGATATTAAAGTAGGAAAATTTGAGCTTGATTTTTGCAGACATTTGTCATGAGTTGCCAGTGTGCCTCATCATCTTTTGAGGTTCACTTGTGACTCAGGCTTTCCTCTCGTAAGGCCTTGGATGCATCTGAGTAAATCAAAATGCTGCTAGTACCAGTAATTGCACCATTGTAAGTCTCCATCTTGTCAATTCAAATGGGAATGGGTGATTTTGGAACATTCATTTAATGTTTGCCAAGTTGGCTATGTAAGCAGTGAGATACCTGTTTGTATTTCCATTTTTGCAATGTACCTAAGGAATTTTCCAATACTATCTCTGAGCGACCTGTTGTCATTGTATGGTACTAAGGGCTAGATGCACAAAGCAAATGAATGGCAATTTGTAAACTGCAAATTTTACTAATCTGTATTTGGTATGCACAAATATGAGCGACTGGCCATTACCGATTCGGTACGAGTCCCATTCTCTATTTAAGGAATTGCAAATAGCAAATCATTAAATAGCGTACTGAGTCGAAAATACCGCATTTTTAACTGGCAGTGAGTGAAGACATCTAAACAGGAAGTAGAGCAGCAGCAGGCCTATAAGAACTGTGGAGAGCCATGAGACATGTGATAGCCAAAACTGTTCAATTGGGATCTGCAGCACTCATAGCTATCCTCCCATGGAAAGCTGGAAATTGTCCAGGCAGAATCCTGAGAGAGGGGTAAGAACCTTGGAGGGAGGAACAGACAACAAACTTAAACTCTCTGAGAAAGAGTGGGAAATACTCACAGAAGAGTGTGTGGCAAATAATGACGCCTTGTTTGGAAAAACCTCCCTCCATGTGCCAGAGGCAGAGAAGAAGAAAATCTGGCTGAAAATCCAGGAGCGCAGGGGAAACCCGCATAAGTGGAACAAAATATGGACTTCTTGGAACGCATTTAGAGGGGGGATATGCGAATTGTTGCCGGAAAGAGACCTTGATAGTTCAGAGGATGAGGAAGATGAGGGATAGCCCTGGTAAGTTTTCAGGAATGTGCCTACCCAGATGAGATCCGTATAATGTGTCTACTGTCTTCCGAAATAATGCACTGTCTAATTGATCTTGATTGCTTATGTATCTAATGGTGAACAACCTTTACAACAAAACTTTTATAACGCACTACCATTACAACGCGGTCATTACAACGCAAACCATTGCAACGCATTGCGCTGGGGGGCGCTCTAGGATAGGGAATAAGTTTAATTTACTATCCAACACCTTCCCTAGTGTCCACGGGGACTGGTGTTGGAATACTAAATTAAACTTTTCACTATCCAGCACCCCAAAGCGCTATGCGTTGTAATGGATTGCGATGTAAAAACCGCGTTGTAAAGGCAGGCATTGTAATAGCCTGCGTTGTAACGTCATACATCCATATCTAACCTACGAGCCGCTTACTCACCTACGAATGCAATTTGCTTTTCTAAACGCTATCATTGTAACTGTGGTTCTACTTAATAAAATGTTTTTTTTTTAAATCCAGTAGCGCATCAATTTTGTGGGAGTCACATTGAGATCTACAGAAGAGATGCTCAAACGATGGTACGACCTCCAAGCCAGGACCAAAGAGAAGATGGCCACCCGTAGAACTGAGGCCTGTGCAACAGGAGGAGGACCTCCAACCCAGCCATCACTAACTCCTCTGGAGAAAATGACTGAGTCCACCCTGGAGCCAGAGACTGTGTCTGGACATTGACACCTCAGAGGCTCCTTCTACTTCAAGAGGTAAGAGTGAGACACACACTTACAGTGTCACAATAAAACGTTTGAAGTAATGTGTGAGGTAACATTGTACCCATGTTAGGCTGAGAATTGCTTAGCTACAATAGAATACAAACAATACACCATTAGATGTTTTTTGGTATACACTAGTAGTGCATTACGGGATATGCAGTACTTCATTATAAACACCTAAAGCACAAACCAAACCTATCGTATTGTAAATTATACAAACAAAAGTATTCATGACAACATTTATTTACAAATGTTTACATATTGAATTTCTATACAGATGTTTCAACACAAACAGAACATGAGTCTGAAGGAGAGGGTCAGGAAGACACAAAGATGTCCAGTCAAGAAGCCAATGATTCTATAATGGCACACACATTACCCCAGAGGCAAGTAGCAGTCCTGAATATGGCAATATGACAGTCAGCAGGAAGTAGATGATGCAGGAAGTCCAAATGTCCCAGAAGAACCTGCGCACAGACTACGGCACAGGGGTACTAGAGTCTGACATTGCAAGCCTCTATGTTGAAGATTCAGCACCCACAACACAAGCAGATGCGCATTATTACAAAAAAAATAACAGGCATAAAAAGAAGCATCACTACTGGTTTACAACAGGTAGCAACAACCATTGAAGATTCCCACAAGTCTGTGGAGGCAAAAGTAGACTCTAGGACAGAGGCCATGAACAACCTATGTGGCCAAAAGTAACACACCAATGTACTCAACATCATTTATTCTCCCATATGGCTAGCTTGAGTCTGTCAATAAATCACATTGTACAGGCTACATCAACCCTCTCATGCCATACTGTAGGACTGCACGTTGAAATTGGCCACTGTAGTGGTGATGTCGCACCAGGCTTTGTGCAAGTGACCACTGTAGTAGAGCGTTTACAGACCACTCAGATAGCATGAAGTGGAGCAGCTGGGCATGCCTAAAGTGAGGACCTATCCTGTATAAGCAGTGTCTCTGTGAATGAGGCAATAAATGTGCTTTGCAGTAGAACACGAGGTGGTGTTGTTGGTATAGAAGGCTTCACTACACATGTGCAAAAAAAGTTCAGTTTGTAGTTGACACAAACAGTAATAACTCTTACTTTTGCACCACATATTGTTTTGCCATTTTGTTGCTATTTCAGTAACGTGGTACTGATGTACTTTCATTTGAACATTCTGTGGAGTGAAAAGGATTTTACAACAGCCCCTTTAAATATGAGAAATAAAGGTTAATTTGTTCAACACTGCACTTATGATTAGCTTTGTTCAAAATGTAACACTCACTGTTCACATACCTTAAAAGTAATTGTGTGCAATGGCCATACTTCTGGCTCTTCCTTCTGCTGCCAATGTGCCTTCCTGTGTTGCCTGTGCTGGTGGATTTTGTAGTTCATCTTCATCTGATTCAGATTCGGACATTATTTCTGGCAATGCTCTCCGCATTGCAACATTGTGAAGTATTGCATAAGTAGCAATTATGTTGCAACTTTTCTCTGGGGTATATTGTAGGCCACTCCCACTTTTGTATAGACAGCAAAATCTCTGACCTATGCAACTCCTACCTTCCTAGTTTACCAACCACCAATCCTTTACTCCCCTACTCCCACATCCCTGTTATCCTAGGGACTAATAGAATCCCCTCCTCCCCCGCTTCCCCCAGACCACTGCCCCAACTCATGTCGATCCACTCTTGCCCACCCACCATATGCAACCCCACACCACTTACATGTATGCTTGTCATCTGTCGCTCCGCAGTCCAACATGCCACGGAAATTTTGGAAACTTTCCTGAGTGAATCCATTGACATTGCATTCTTCACAGAAACCTGGATCAATGACCACTCAATGATCATACTTGGCCTACTCTCCCTCCCGGGATACTCTATTCTTAGAAAAGATAAACCTAACAGAGTTAGGGGTGGTCTAGCCATTATCTTTAAAAATGAACTTCAGCTATCCCTTGTCAATAACTCTGGCTACTCCTCCTGCCTGGAAGCTGAACTGACAACTCAAAATTCCCACCCAATTCATCTACATAACATCTATCGCCCCCCCTTAAGCCCACCAGCCCTTCATCGAGGACTTATCTGAGCTCCTGACACAATCCTCATTATCCAACTCAAAACGTTTCTTTCTTGGGGATCTTAACCTCCCTTGGAACGAAACCGATGATCCTACTATCTCCCTCCTCACTAATCTACTTGAGATCAATGAACTCAAACAACTATGCCTGTCCCCGATACACACCAAAGGAGCCATCCTTGACGCCATTCTTTCCACCGAAGTTCTGGCCTCCGTAATCGTCACCATTGACTGGTCTGACCATCACCTTATACTGTTCAACATTGCTACCACTGCAAATCTCCCCACCTCCAAAATTAACAGACCAGAAATCTAAAATGTATCCCCCCGGGTGTTCTTGAGTCTAAACTCCGAGCTTAACTTCTTCTAATTTCCTCCTACAAAATGCAAATGAGCTCACTGAACACTTTAACAATACTGTCACCGGTATTCTTGACCAATTGGCCCGCCTAAATTCAAACACCAAAGAAACACCCCCTCAAACTCTTGGTTTAATACCGAGCTTAATAACGAAAGACGGTCTCTCAGACTGTCGGAAAGAACCTGGAGACACCATCCCTCTCCCTCCCTACTTGCACTCCTCATATGTGCTAGATCCACGTACAAAAACACATCTTCAAAGAAAAGGCATTCTTCTTCCGCACTCAACTTGATCATGCTAAAAACAGACTCAGGGAACTCTTCAAAATCATTTGAAACCAAACTTCCACTGCACCTCCAAATCCGATTGCCTCCCAGGCCAGATGTGAAGAAATTTCCCACTTCCTCTCGGAAAAAATAGCCAAAATTAATCAATCCTTCCTTCCCACACAGCTCCCCTCCAACTCCCAATGCAAACCCATCCTCAACCTTTAATGCCTAGTCCACATCCCCTTGACCAGTTGAGCACTTCTCTCTTCTGCCTACTATCCTACCGCTCCCCACCGACTCTCCTCACCCATCTACTTTCTTACCCCCCAACCCCTCCCCACACCTATTCCCGACCACATCTCCAGAAACCAACTCCCCTAACTCACAATTAAAGAACAATGCCTCCTTGCTCAACCTTCTCATCATGACTGAGCTAGAAGTCCTTAAAATAATTAGTAATCTTAAACCGTCCTCCCACACAAAAGACCCCTAACCATCTAACCTTGTCCCTACCCTTAAGCACATCATCACCCCATACTGGACCACATTCATCAACACCTCTCTCCACTGGCTGTGTCCCCACCTCCCTTCAACTTGGATAAATCTCTCCCATAATCAAAAACCCCAATGCTGACCCCAATGACCTAAACGATCTCTGCCCCATCACTAACCTCCCCCTTCTCCCAAAGGTCCTTGAAAAACGTGTCCTACTACAACTAGACAAACACATTGAAAAATTCAACCTACTCGACCCCTTTCAATCAGGCTTCAGGAAAGGCTGCAGCACCGAAATGGCAATGCTCAATGTCGTCTATGACATCCATCACTCACTTGATAATGGCGAGACCTGCCTTCTAATCCTCCTTGATCTCTCCGCAGTGTTCGATACATTAACCATTCAGCCCTACTTAAGGTGCTTAGGACCTGTTTCGGCCTTAATGGTACTGCCTACAAACGGTTTGTCTCCTGCCTACGACACCAAACTCAGCAAATCAAAATTCAGAACTGTCTCTCTAACCCACTCCTGTCTCCCTTGGAGTCCCCCAAGGATCTATTCTCTCCCCCTCCCTCTTTAACCTGTTTATGGAACCCCCACCCTCATTCTTAAACAAGCAGGCATCGACTTACACCTCTACGCCAATGACATCCAAATCTATTACAAGATTAAAACTCATGCTGACATCTTACACCTGAACAACATCCTCACCACGATCCAAACCTGGTTCCATTCCAATCATTCAACTAACAGGAGCCTTAGGGGGATGAAAAGCAGGCCGCCCCCCACTCAAATTACTCTCAAACAAAAATGGCCTGCCCCTTGTAAGCTCCATGGCTGAAGAATTTTTATTTTGTATTTTGTTATGGCAGAGGATATGTATAAACCTTCTGTCTACATAGATTGCACTCTGTTGCAAGTTCGACCCGGCAGAATTGCCTATATGTGTGTGTCTAAGAGGTCCACCACCCAACTGTATGTGCCCACTGTCTTCCAATCATGAAAAAAGGGGAGGGAAGGTTGACGGTGCCTCACGGAAGCAACACCAGGGGGAGGATTCTACCAGGCTGGTACTCGCCTGATTCCTCACTTCTCATCACCGGCTACTGTCAACCCCGAAATAAAATGGGAGAAAAAGAGATAAAGAAAGTGCATTCAAATCATAAAACCATCAAGTGTTGTATGTGATAGAACCCAAAGTGATATGCCCGTTTCCCAGATGGTGGAGTACAAATATATCACAATTAAAAAGAGCAAGGCTAACTGGCAGCTACTGTCTTTATTCTGTGCTGTTAGCTCACTCTGTTAAAAGTCAACCGACATGTTTCATCACTGTATCTTACTTTACCAGTGATTTCTTCAGGGTTTTGGGTCAGCATGTGAATTGCTCCTTTCTGATTCTTCCCTTATTGTACCTGTAGTGGTGTATAGGACATAAAACACACACATTTAATTTGTACATTAAAATGTCCCAACAAGTGGCACCGTTTCCGGTGCACATAACAAGTCTGCAGTGCACCTCATATTGCCTAGTATGAGTAGAAGTGTATATTACCAGGTGGCCTCCTCTGACAAGCCTATGTGGAGAATGTACCATCTGTCCACTCACCATGAAAACCAGTTCTATCATTAGAACCAATGGGAACACCTGGCACCTAAATAGTTTCAGCAACGGTAACACGTGCAACGTGATATACAGATCACTGCCGTGCAGACTGCACTATATAGGACTAACGACCAGGAAAATCAAGGTCAGAATCCAGGAACACCTCAGCACACTGAAAACAGCGAAACTTTCAACCAAACTGGTGCAACATTTCACCAGCCTAAAGCATAAACCAAGAGATCTACGCTGGGTAGTGATTGAAAGAGTACAAGGAGATCCACACAATATGAGTAACAGATTACTCAAGAAGGAGGCACGGTGGATCTATGAAGAATCTACAGCTGAACAAGGCCTAAATGAAATTATTGAGTGGAACAAAGTATCAATGATCTAGAGTGCAGTCTCCCACTAGATACATTATTGGTTAATGACTGATCTGTAAAGATAAGTATCAATGCATGATATTACAGCACAGAACTATAACTAACACTAACTTTTCGTGGATTCTAGCCAGGGGTCCTTTTTGAAAAATATCCAAATTTAAAAAATATCCAAATTGCATCTTAAAAATCACAAAATAATATAGTGTAGGGGCATATTAGGAACATACCTAAATATGCCACATCACTCTTAAAACCCAATAAATATATCAGGGAGGTTTTTTGTCTAAATTGCATCTTAAAAATCACAAAATAATATAGTGTAGGGGCAAAATAGGAACAAACCTAAATATGCCACATCACTCTTAAAACCCAATAAATATATTAGGTTTTTTTTTGCCCAGTTCTTGTGACCCCTGAGTGCCCATCTAACAACACTAGATCCACAATCAGCGGGCACTTGTAATCCCGATCCAAAATGGCATTCGCTATAGTGTTATGATGACGCGCCACCGAACTTGCTTCCCGATTCAAAATGGCGCCCGTTCCTGAGGTACGATGACGCGCCACGTCACGTTGACACGCACGCATCACATGACGGGAAATCGGGCCATGTAAACAGAACGCCACCGCGGCTTCAAAGCACGAGGGGTGAGCACAGACCACACCTGGATGCGCTAGCGGTAAGAAGTCCCGGGGGCAGTCTCTTGATGTGCTGAGGGGAACCTTGCATGGGAACCATGAGTGGGGAGGCAGGTTTTGAAACTTTAAACAATGGGTGTGTCAAAGCAGGCGTAGACAAAGGGCACTATCTACCTTAAGACTCTTTTCCGCTGTCTTGTTGTTTTTTGCTACAGATACCGACCATTTGGCGGTTAACAAGGACCCACTACCGAGTTAGGGGCCTGTAGACGACAATATATTCTTCCACGGGGCCGGGTAGGCTTGTCAGAGGAGGCCACCTGGTAATATACACTTCTACTCATACTAGGCAATATGAGGTGCACTGCAGACTTGTTATGTGAACCGGAAACGGTGCCACTTGTTGAGACATTTTAATGTACAAATTAAATGTGTGTGTTTTATGTCCTATACACCACTACAGGTACAATAAGGGAAGAATCAGAAAGGCGCAATTCACATGCTGACCCAAAACCCTGAAGAAATCACTGGTAAAGTAAGATACAGTGATGAAACATGTCGGTTGACTTTTAACAGAGTGAGCTAACAGCACAGAATAAAGACAGTAGCTGCCAGTTAGCCTTGCTCTTTTTAATTGTGATATATTTGTACTCCATCATCTGGGAAACGGGCATATCACTTTGGGTTCTATCACATACAATACTTGATGGTTTTATGATTTGAATGCACTTTCTTTATCTCTTTTTCTCCCATTTTATTTCGGGGTTGACAGTAGCCGATGATGAGAAGTGAGGAATCAGGCGAGTACCAGCCTGGTAGAATCCTCCCCCTGGTGTTGCTTCCGTGAGGCACTGTCAACCTTCCCTCCCCTTTTTTCACGATTGGAAGACAGGGGGCACATACAGTTGGGTGGTGGACCTCTTAGACACACACATATAGGCAATTCTGCCGGGTCGAACTTGCAACAGAGTGCAATCTATGTAGACAGAAGGTTTATACATATCCTTTGCCATAACAAAATAAAATAAAAAAATTCTTCAGCCATAGAGCTTACAAGGGGCAGGCCATTTTTGTTTGAGGGTCCATTCCAATCATCTCAAACTTAACCCTAATACAACCAAAATCATTCTCTGCTCCCCTAAAAATAACCCTCTCCACCTTCAATCCTGGATCTCTGACTTTAACGCACTCAAATGCTCACTCACCCTGTCCAACTCCGTCAAATCTCTTGGTATTTCTATCGACAACACCCTAACCCTTAACGTCCACATCAAAAACTCTGCTAAAGGAGCCCTCTTCACTCTCCGTCGCCTCAGGAAAATCAAACCCTTCATACCCACCGATGACTTTAAACTTGTAGTTCAGTCACTTGTTCTTTCATGTATTGATTATGGTAACGCCATCCTCAACAGAATCCCCAAGGTCCACCTTGCTCCAATCAAAGCTGTGCTCAACCTTGCAGCCAGGCTCATCACAGACTGCAAATAGCTTCAATCATATACCCCCGGCTCTCAAATCTCTCAAATGGCTCCCTATTGAAGACAGATCTGTCTACAAAACTGCCTGCATTACTCATAAAGTCCTCCAGCAAAGCACTTCGCAGTACCTCTCAAAGAAACTCCTCATTGCGGGCACCACATGACCTCTGAGAAGCACCAACACCCTTCTCCTAATCCCACCACTGCATAAAAAGAAAGCAACACAATCATGCTCCTTCTCTGGCAATGCCCCTATTATCTAGATTGCCCTCCCAAAAACCTGTGCTGTAACCCCTCCTATTTCAGCTTCAAAAAAGACCTCAAAATCCACCTCCTCAATTATTATTGGGGATCCTAAACTGTGACCTGCACTTGATCTCCAAATCACCATGTTATATTAGTACAGTAATGTTTGTCCATTTCCTGAACAACATCTACCTAATTTACTTGATATGTATAGCTCTTGCCCTTGTTTATCTATTTGATTTGTATATTTTGCATGTTGTTTTCATTATCTTTTATCTACTTGTATGCCATGTTTGGCCCAATTATTATTGGAGGTCCCAACCTGTGACCTGCACCTGATCTCCAATCACCATGTTATATTGGTCCAGTAATTTTTGTCCATTTCAAGAACATCATCTACCTAACTACTTGACGTGTATAGCTCTTGCACCTGTATATCTATTTTGATTTGTATATTTCACATGATGTTTCATTATCTTTTTATCTACTTGTATGCCATGTTTGCTTTTTATCATCCTCTCGTGTAAAGCACTCTGATACCTCTGGGTCGAGCCAGCGCTATTTAAAACTTTTAAAATAAAATATAAAAATTAAAAATAAGATCTTTTGTCTTCAGCAGACCAAATATCCTTTCTATTACAGAACGGGTCTGTTTGTATGCTGCAATGTAGCGTACCTCATTTTGGTTTGATGGATGTAGATATGGTGTTAATATCCCTGACCTCAGAGCATATGCACTGTCACCTACAAAACATTTGGGGAATCTGGTTAAGATATACATACAATTTATAAATTTAGGACATTTATGTCATATACATATGCCACATTTACGAATTAGATAGCCATCTCCAAACGTTCCTCGGAGAAGATGTGGAAACATGCAAATAATATTTCTTTCCACAGTGCTAAAATTGCATGCTATATTTCTAAAATCCATTCGGACAGTTTAATTTCCAATGAATACAGTACATAAAAATTAGGTGTGATACAACTGGGACACCAGCCGGTGGCCAACTAACACACTCAGGGGAAGACAAACAAGAGAATTTTTAGGCAAATTATGACGGTCTGAATATCATAAATCATACACAGACAATCCAAAATATACACATATGCAAATGGTAAATCACAAGATAAATATGCATTTAGTGTATTAAGGTTGACGACGTTTCGAACCCAATTACAATACAAGGTTCATCCTCAGGACAACAAAAGATTGCCTAACGAATACATATATACAGAATGCCCACACCGGTAGCCGCTGCTGCGGTGTCAAAGTGAGTTTTCCCACGACTTACAAGGACCCCCATTGAGGACCTGTATCCCTATTACAATTGAATTGCCCGTTAACTTTGACACCGCAGCAGCGGCTACCGGTGTGGGCATTCTGTATATATGTATTCGTTAGGCAATCTTTTGTTGTCCTGAGGATGAACCTTGTATTGTAATTGGGTTCGAAACGTCGTCGACCTTAATACACTAAATACATATTTATCTTGTGATTTACCATTTGCATATGTGTATATTTTGGATTGTCTGTGTATGATTTATGATATTCAGACCGCCACAATTTGCCTAAAAATTCTCTTGTTTGTCTTCCCCTGAGTGTGTTAGTTGGGCACCGGCTGGTGTCCCACTTGTATCACACCTAATTTTTATGTACTGTATTCATTGGAAATTAAACTGTCCGGCTGGACATTTGATATAGAACTAGTCAGTCTATATTTATTGGAATTCATTGTTGTTTTTTTGTGTAGGGACATTGTCTCTGTTAATACATAACCACCCAAGGTCCCTAGCTTATTGCACCTTTGGGTACCCTTGTGTCATATATATAATATTTCTAAAATCCAGCATAGAACCTGACCATTACTCCTAACGCCTGATTGTTGCTTTCCTTTTATTCTTTCATTGGGCTCTCTTCTTCCTTCTACCCTTATTATTCCTTACTTCTTTGAGCACCACCATATCTAAGCACACGTATGTGCGCCTCAATCTTTAATGTATTTTTTCAATTTTCCCACTCATTTCAAACATCACAGTCCTTGAAAATCACGCCCCTGCAAACTAGCAATATCTAATCGCCTCTCGTGCTTCTATTAACCCCCAACCATCTCTGTGAACTTGCATACCTGCACTGCCCTACTAGTGAGCTCCCTTAATTCCAGTTAGTTCAATGTACCACAAAGAAACTAGAGTGAATGCATGGAGTGGTTTACTTCAGTGCACAAGGCTAATTCCTGCAACAAACAAGAACGACACTGGAGTAACCACTAGCCTTGGGTTCTGGAGCAGATTGCTGACCGGCGTAAAGCACATCAACGCCTCATCACTCAGTAGTAAGTGCTGTATAAATGTAATTACAATTACTCCCTTTCTCACATCTGCCCTATTCTCTTCACCACCACCCCTTGATTCTGTTTATGGCATCACATGTGTTTCAGCTCTGGGTGGTAGTAGAACATTCTGCGTAGCAATACTTGCAGAGGCTTCTATCATACAAACCAGTTTAAACAGAAAACTAACAATATACTCAGACATGAAACCCCCAAGCAATAAACAAACCGATGCTGCAACAAAGTCTAAGCTGAATAACAGCATTACTGGTTTGGCAGCTACTCCTTTTCTGACGCTAGAACCATGGTCATCAAAGGCGCTACACTTACAGATTGTCCAGTGTATCTGGCTCCTAATCATTACCAAAAAGCCTTCCTGCCAAACCACTCACAGAGTCAGACGATGACAGAACAGCAGGAACAAAGAATGTTATTAAATCACTCACTACCTTGTTACTTAATTTTAAAAAAAGTAACTGCAGGAGCATCAATTTCAGATAAGAACTGACCCCTTCAAACTAATTTATTTTCGAAATTTTTATAGCGCAACAAATACCCTGGGGTGTCTCGGCGCTTGTGGAGCTACTAGAAATCAGCCGTTAACTTACTGGTTGAACAACCATGTTTTTAAGAGCCTGCGAAAGCTCATCAGGTTCGGGGCAGTTTTAATAGCCAGTGGCAAGAGATTCCAAAGTGTTGGAGTGGCCACCAGAAAACGCCTGTCTCCCCAGGTGGCAGTTCTTGTACGCGGTACAGGGAGGAGACAGATGTTAGCCGATAGGGCATCTTTCGCATAGTTTCTACTGCAGTGTACATTTAGGTGAGAAACAAGGTATGAGGGGTGATTTCATTCGTACTACAATTGTTAGAGAATGTGGGGGCATATCAACAAGGTGGCAATAAAAAATTATCGCAGCTTTTGCGGCCGTTTTCGCCCGAAAAGCGGAGATAATTTTATCGCATTATTAGCAAGGTCACGCTACCGCGTGAATTCTTGCTTTAGCGCCCTTTCCGGTAATGCCCACCATTGCATCTCTAATAAGATGCAAAGTGGGCGTTCAAGCTCAAAATAACTGGAGAAATGTCGCTAACCGACATTTCTCCAATTATCAATGGGCACGCTAATAAGCATAGCGATAAGAAAAGTAGCGCTAACCTTGGTTATTGCTACTTTCCTTACGCCTGCTTTTCCTTTGACTAAACAATGTTCAATGGGTGGTGGATTATAGGATCGAGTTCAACCAGCCCTATCAACAAGGATATCCCTGTTTTCCATGGAACATCGCTAGAAAACCAGCAATGTTCTATAGAAAACATCGCTATCTCAGGAATAATTATCGCCATTGGCGATAATTATCTGAGATATCAGGCGATGAAATTCCTCACGCTAAGGGCAGCCAGCGATAATTATCGCTACCGCTTGTTGATATGCCCTGTGTTGTCTGTTGCAAGATGTATTGCTAGCTTAGAGTGGTCTCAGGGTCCCCCAATTGCTTACCATTGATTGGCTTGTCACTCATACATTCTTCCTTCTTATGTGTTAGTGTGTGTGGGCTTCTTTCCTTCCTGTGTTTGTACCTTCCTAGTGCATGGGTGCATTATTGTGTCCATGCACTGCTCGCTTTTTCAAGCTCCTTTTTTCTTCTTATCTAAGCACAGTACGAGAGTGTATGTGTTTTCCAGCTGTCTCCCTAGTGCGCTTCTCTTCCACCTCTCCACACTGCTTTCTCCCACCTGCCCAGGGCCAGACTGGGAACCAGAACCGGCCCTGGCAAAGTGCTCGGCCGGCCCCCCCCTCCCGGAGGAGAGGGGGGAGAGGTGCGACCGCACTCTGTGACAGGGCCGGTTTTCGGCCGTTTTTGTTACAGGGCCGTTTTTGCAGCATAACGGCCCTGTAACAAAAACGGCCCCAGGGGCCCAAACCGGCCCCCAACCATGTGGCCCACCGGGGGATTGCCCGGTGCCCTCAACGGCCAGTCCGGGCCTGCACCTGCCCCCGTGATGCGCTTGCCTTTGTGTGCTCTCTGCCTGTGTCGCTTGCTCCCCCCTATGTTTCTACCCCCTACCAGCTCCAAATGCTATCTTTCTCTTGCCTGTTTCAATTTCTACTCGTCCTCCACGTTTAACATTGGTCTCCCGGTCACTCATCTGCTCCCATGCACCCTCTGTGTTGTTTCTGTATTCCTTTAACCCCCAAAGGCCTGCATGTTGCTTCCACACGCACCACCCGTGATGTTCCTCCATTCGCTTTGGCCCCAGTGTTGCTTACCTACTTCTTGACCGTGTTGCTTTCTCCACCCCCTTTTGCCCAAAAAAGCGCTTTCATACATTTTTTATTTGCTGATCTATGTTGGATCGGCATACATATGTGTTGTTCATGCGCCCACAAAATATCAACATAGGTTTTACGTTTTTTATTTATCCATGCTGCACAGCATTGGGGATGCTGTGCAGCATGGTTAAAAGTTATTGGCAAAACCAGTGGATCTAAAAAGTGAGACCTCTTGGCTCTGCCAAAGCTTGTTTTACATAAAGCATGCATCAAGCCAATCACTTTTATAATAGTCACTCAAACAGAATTCAGGATTTTAACCAGTCTTTACTTAATCTTCCATCAGTTTTCCGAAAAAGTTGTCACATGTTAAGGGATATAGGGCCAGATGTAGGTGGCCGTTTAAGGCCATTTACCGAGCGGTAACGGACGATTTTGGCCGTTACCGAACGGTAAAAGGGTGACAGCTATGTAGGGGGCATTATTTTACCGATTCGGTAATTTTACTGATTCAGTAAAATAAAAATTCGGTAATTTTACCGATTCTGAGGGACCCAGATGTAGGTGGGACTCTTCAGAGTCCCAGAGGCCTTACCGAATCGGTATTTTACCATCAAATCCAATTTGATGGTAAAATACCGATTCCGGTGTGCATGCACATGTGTGCATGCACACCTATGCCATGTGACAGGCAGACCCGCCCCTAGGGCATGTATGCCTGCCACATGACACCCGAGCCTGTTTTGGGGGTGCCAGAGGGTGTCAAAGTGACACCCACTGCGCCCTTGTGAAAATCGGTATTTACCGATTCGGTAAATACCGAATCGGTAATGCCCATTCATTCCTACGGGCTTCAAAGCCCATAGGAATGAATGGGCATTATCGATTCGGTATTTACCGAATCGGTAAATACCGAATTCTTCCGAATCGGTATTCCAGCACATCTGGAATACCTACATATCCACCCCTTAGATTTACTGATTTTTAATTACCGAATCGGTAAAATTCGGTAATTAAAAATCGGTAAATCTATTTTACCTACATCTGGCCCAAGGGACCTTGCTAAAAGTAAGCAAATACATTTCCCTGATCGATTCGCCAGCAGCTAACAGCAGGAGGCGCTCAGCAAGGTATAGTCACAGTTTTACGGTCAACTCCTATTATTTGTATTACGTTATGAGATTCATACGTCGCAGTCTGAGCTCTAAAGCAATGAAAGCGGTGCAAATCGGTTTATATATTGGAAAGTGATACAGGGTGCTGGGTCAGAGTATGAGGGCCGGGGCCAAGCTAGGCAAAAGAGACAAAGGGCGAAACATTGTAGTAAGTCACAATATATTATAGCCACAATGTAAACAGTACTCTTGTACGTGCGTCACTTCCTCTTGGCGCACAGCTACACATACAGACAGGGCTAAAAAGCCAAAAGCCTTTAGATTAGAAGAAAGTCACTATTGAGGTATAGTGATAAAGTAGGAAGAGCGGAAAGTAGTGAAAACCAGAGACAAGAGAGGAAGGAAGAAAACCGACGGCAGTATCGATGGAAGATGTGAGATTACAGGGGAAGAGTGTGGAATTGAAAGAGGGGAAGAGAGAATGGGAGAACGAGAGGAAAGGAATGGAAGGGCAAGGGTGGGTGAAAACGAAAGAAAGGCACAAAGGAGAGGGTGCATTCGAGTTATTGGAAGGGAGGGACTTGTGAGAAAGCCAGAAAGGTGTTGAAGGGTGCAAAGGGATGAGATGCAAGAGGAGAGAGGCGGAATGCGAACAGTGATTGAGGGAATAAAGAGACAGAGGTAGGGATAAAATGATGAAGACAACAAAGAGAGCATTAAAAGAGAGAATGTAGAAGTGATAGGAAGGAGAGAAAGAAAATGGCAAACGGCAGGAAGGAGGGGAGAAGTTTCAGAATAGACGCCTTTTATGCAGATGTTTGAAATTACTACCTACCATTGACCATCTGTCGCTGGCACTGTTTAAAAGCCCATCCATAAACTATAGTAAACTGCTTGATTAGACACAAAATCAAAGAGGCTTTACTGCAGAGCTTAGGCCCGGCCATTCATCAAAGGGTCCACAAATTATGCATCAGTCTGAACCCTCTTTCAATGCGAAGATGGCCGACTTCATAAGAACATGTTTGCGGAGAGACGAGGATGTGGTCAGGCATGGCCAGAGGACAGTAGGGGGGTACCTCACACATAGGGTGTGTGATCTGTGCCCAGCTGAATTTGCTCTGTGCCCGTTTATTGGCAGCATGCATGCTCATATGGATTACCGGGTGCAAGCATGGCACTCATCCCTGGTATTCTCTTGTCTGGTAAATATCCCGCAAAATCAAAAGTCGCTTAAAGGGTCCTAAAGTCATCAACAAGAGGTTCATCTTTAACTTGGAAGAATTGGAAGGAACATACCAATGTCTGGAACGTCAATGAAAACTGTTAGAGCCGCAGGACATCCTAAAACATTCAGATGAGATCGCCACAAAGCAATACCAAGAGTAAAAAAAGGCCTGTCTGCGAGGGTTGGTGGTCGCGAAACGAGACATAGCTAAGGCGTGGGGAGCCGCGGCTGTTCCCTCTCTTGTTGAATGGAGAAAGAGCATGGACATGTATATGCTAGGAGAAAAGACAACCTATAAAGCACAGGGCTGCCCTAAAAAGTTTTGGAAAGTATGGAAGCCTTGGCTGACACACTATGGACTCTCGCTCTCAGATTCACAGTGATCTCATATGGTTGGGTATGTGGTTGGAATGAAAGGATGAGGCCCACGGTAATGATTTGCTGCATGCTAATATTGCTTATTTCTCCTTTACTGCTGATTAGATACGCAACTGCTGTCTACCTGCACATGTTTACATATTATGTCGATAACCACTGTTATTGTCTTGCAACCAGAAAATGTTTTAATAAACATATTCCAAAAAAAAACCTGTCTGACAAAGCACATCAAGATCGCCTGAGTCAAAAAAAATACTCCTTCAATATCTACCAATCAAGAAGCAATGAAGAACATCACCAGGTGTTTCTAAACAGCACTGTGGCGTCATAGAAACAAGAGTGTGCTCACACTCAACCAGGTAAGCTCTTTTCTGATCCTCAGTGTGTGACCTAATGAATCGAGGAAGATGGTCCTTTTTAGGGCTCGCCTGCTGTGCGCATGCGCACAGCTGGAAGCTCTATAGGGGCTTATCCAGTGTTTAACCACCACTGGCGATTCCACTGGCGATTCCTTTGAGTGCATGTGCTTTTTAGGTCATTGCGCAAGCGCAAGCCCTAAAAAGCGCGTGCACAATGCCACCAGCCGCCTGCCTGCCTGCCTCGCATTACCACATCAAAGGCAGCCGTCCCAGGTCATTTGTCACCTCCTAATTATTCACTGCCTGCCGGCCGTATTTTCAGTTTCGTCTCCTAATCTTCCCGCCCCTTGCTGCAACAACTGTTTATGCTCTGCTTGAAAAGAAACATGGAATGCATGCTGTATACAGGACCACGAATTCCATGCTTCTTAAGAGGGCTTTTCGGAGTTTTGGTTTAAGTACTGAGTGCACTGTGTAGTAGCTAGCTAAGGCGCAGTTATGTTGCCATGTGCTGTTGCCGTGCCCAGACAACATTCATATATATTTTCTTTCCTTTCTGCACACATTGTTGCGATTTATTTTGCCCTGCTACTTATCATTTTCTAAGCAGACCTTTAAAATTCGTCATTCCTTAAAATATAGTGTAGCTTCGGTATTAATTAAACACCAACAGGTTTAACAAAACCTTCTCCCAATGCAGATGTTAACAAACAAACCTCTCTCATTTACGGTTCGTACTCTTTTCTTTTCTGTGATTTAGTTTTCCTTCCAGAATAACGTCCTACATATTTTTCTGCATGTGTCTGTTGGAACAGTAGCAAGCACTTGTCATAATTTATCCAGCATCGTTAAAGGATAGATTTTTTTTGTTTTGAGAGTTGTAATTTCCGTTAAGGCTCCCACCACACAGCTTCACCTACACAGCTCCACCAAGGCACCCACCACACAGCTCCACCGAGGCACCCACCACACAGCTCCACTGATGCACCCACCACACAGCTCCACCGACACAGCTCCACTGATGCAACCACCACCCAACTCCACCTACACAGCTCCACCGATGCACCCACCACACAGCTCCACCGATGCACCCAGCACACAGCTCCACCGAGGCACCCACCACACAGCTCCACCGAGGCACCCACCACACAGCTCCACCGAGGCACCCAACACACAGCTCCACCGATGCACCCACCACACAACTCCACCGATGCACCCACGACACAGCTCCACCGATGCACCCACCTCACAGCTCCACCGATGCACCCACCACACAGCTCCACCGATGTACCCCCCACACACCTCCACCGATACACCCACCACACACCTCCACCGATGCACCCACCACACATGCCCCCACTACACATGCCCCCACCACACAGCTCCACCGATGCACCCACCACACAGCTCCACCGATGCACCCACCACACAGCTCCACCGATGCACACAGCTCCACTGATGCACCCACCACACAGCTCCACCGATGCACCCACCACACAGCTCCACTGATGCACCCACCACACAGCTCCACCGACACAGCTCCACCGATGCACCCACCACACAGCTCCACCGACACAGCTCCACCGATGCACCCACCACACAGCTCCACCGATGCACCCACCACACAGCTCCACCGATGCACCCACCACACAGCTCCACCGATGCACCCACCACACAGCTCCACCTACACAGCTGCAGCGATGCACCCATCACACAGCTCCACCGACACAGCTCCACCGATGCACCCACCACACAGCTCCACCGATGCACCCACCACACAGCTCCACCGATGCACCCACCACACAGCTCCACCGATGCACCCACCACACAACTCCACCTACACAGCTGCAGCGATGCACCCATCACACAGCTCCGGCGATGCAGCCACCACACAGCTCCACCGACACAGCTCCACCGATGCACCCACCATACAGCTCCACCATTGCACTCACCATACAGCTCCACCGTTGCACCCACCATACAGCTCCACCGATGCACCCACCACACAGCTCCGCCGAGGCAACCACCACACAGCTCCACCGAGGCACCCACCACACAGCTCCGCCGAGGCACCCACCACACAGCTTCCCCGAGGCACCCACCACACAGCTCCGCCGATGCACCCACCACACAGCTCCGCCGATGCACCCACCACACAGCTCCACCGATGCACCCATCACACAGCTCCACCGATGCACCCACCACACAGCTCCATCGATGCACCCACCACCCAACTCCATCGATGCACCCACCACACAGCTCCACCGATGCACCCACCACACAGCTCCACCGATGCACCCACCACACAGCTCCACCGATGCATCCACCACACAGCTCCACCGATGCATCCACCACACAGCTCCACCGATGCACCCACCACCCAACTCCACCGATGCACCCACCACAGAGCTCCACCGACACAGCTCCACCGACGCACCCACCACAGAGCTCCACCTACACAGCTCCCCCGATGCACCCACCACACAGCTCCACTGATGCACCCACCCAACAGCTCCACTGATGCACCCACCACACAGCTCCATCAACACAGCTTCACCGATGCACCCACCACCCAACTCCACCGATGCACCCACCACACAGCTCCACCGACACAGCTCCACCCACGCACCCACCACACAGCTCCACCGACACAGCTCCACCAATGCACCCACCACACAGCTCCACCGATGCACCCACCACACAGCTCCACCTACACAGCTGCAGCGATGCACCCATCACACAGCTCCAGCGATGCAGACACCACACAGCTCCACCGACAGAGCTCCACCGATGCACCCACCACACAGCTCCACCGATGCACCCACCACACAGCTCCACCGATGCACCCACCACACAGCTCCACCGATGCATCCACCACACAGCTCCACCGACACAGCTCCACCGACGCACCCACCACACAGCTCCACCTACACAGCTCCACCGATGCACCCACCACACAGCTCCACTGATGCACCCACCACACAGCTCCACCGACACAGCTCCACCGATGCTCCCACCACACAGCTCCACCGACACAGCTCCACTGATGCACCCACCACACAGCTCCACCGATGCACCCACCACACAGATCCACCGATGCACCCACCACACAGCTCCACCTACACAGCTGCAGCGATGCACCCATCACACAGCTCCAGCGATGCAGCCACCACACAGATCCACCGACACAGCTCCACCGATGCACCCACCACACAGCTCCACCGATGCAGCCACCACACAGCTCCACCGATTCAGCCACCACACAGCTCCACCGATGCAGCCACCACACAGCTCCACCGATGCAGCCACCACACAGCTCCACCGATGCAGCCACCACACAGCTCCTCCGATGCATCCACCACACAGCTCCATCGATGCACCCACCACCCAACTCTACGATGCACCCACCACACATCTCCACCGATGCACCCACCACACAGCTCCACCGATGCATCCACCACACAGCTCCACCGATGCATCCACCACACAGCTCCACCGATGCACCCACCACCCAACTCCACCGATGCACCCACCACACAGCTCCACCGACACAGCTCCACCGACGCACCCAGCACAGAGCTCCACCTACACAGCTCCACCGATGCACCCACCACACAGCTCCACTGATGCACCCACCACACAGCTCCACTGATGCACCCACCACACAGCTCCACCGACACAGCTCCACCGACGCACCCACCACACAGCTCCACCGACACAGCTCCACCGATGCACCCACCACTCAGCTCCACAGATGCACCCACCAAACAGCTCCACCTATGCACCCACCACACAGCTCCACCTACACAGCTGCAGCGATGCACCCATCACACTGCTCCAGCGATGCACCCACCACACAGCTCCACCTACACAGCTGCAGCGATGCACCCACCACACAGCTCCACTGATGCACCCACCACACAGCTCCACCGACACAGCTCCACCGACGCACCCACCACACAGCTCCACCGACACAGCTCCACCGATGCACCCACCACACAGCTCCACCGATGCACCCACCACAGAGCTCCACCGATGCACCCACCACACAGCTCCACCGATGCACCCACCACACAGCTCCACCTACACAGCTGCAGCGATGCACCCATCACACAGCTCCAGCGATGCAGACACCACACAGCTCCACTGACAGAGCTCCACCGATGCACCCACCACACAGCTCCACCGATGCACCCACCACACAGCTCCACCGATGCACCCACCACACAGCTCCACCGATGCACCCACCACACAGCTCCACCGATGCATCCACCACACAGCCCCACCGATGCACCCACCAGACAGCTCCACCGACACAGCTCCATCGACGCACCCACCACACAGCTCCACCTACACAGCTCCACCGATGCACCCATCACACAGCTCCACTGATGCACCCACCACACAGCTCCACCGACACAGCTCCACCGATGCACCCACAACACAGCTCCACCGACACAGCTCCACCGATGCACCCACCACACAGCTCCACCGATGCACCCACCACACAGCTCCACCGATGCACCCACCACACAGCTCCACCTACACAGCTGCAGCGATGCACCCATCACACAGCTCCAGCGATGCAGCCACCACACAGCTCCACCGACACAGCTCCACCGATGCACCCACCACACAGCTCCACCGATGCAGCCACCACACAGCTCCACCGATTCAGCCACCACACAGCTCCACCGATGCAGCCACCACACAGCTCCACCGATGCAGCCACCACACAGCTCCACCGATGCACCCACCACACAGCTCCACCGACACAGCTCCACCGATGCACCCACCACACAGCTCCACCGACACAGCTCCACCGATGCACCCACCACACAGCTCCACCGATGCACCCACCACACAGCTCCACTGATGCACCCACCACACAGCTCCACCGACACAGCTCCACTGATGAACCCACCACACAGCTCCACCGATGCACCCACCACACAGCTCCACCGAAGCACCCACCACACAACTCCACCTACACAGCTGCAGCGATGCACCCATCACACAGCTCCGGCGATGCAGCCACCACACAGCTCCACCGACACAGCTCCACCGATGCACCCACCATACAGCTCCACCGTTGCACTCACCATACAGCTCCACCGTTGCACCCACCATACAGCTCCACCGATGCACCCACCACACAGCTCCGCCGAGGCAACCACCACACAGCTCCGCCGATGCACCCACCACACAGCTCCGCCGAGGCACCCACCACACAGCTTCCCCGAGGCACCCACCACACAGCTCCGCCGATGCACCCACCACACAGCTCCGCCGATGCACCCACCACACAGCTCCACCGATGCACCCATCACACAGCTCCACCGATGCACCCACCACACAGCTCCATCGATGCACCCACCACCCAACTCCATCGATGCACCCACCACACAGCTCCACCGATGCACCCACGACACAGCTCCACCGATGCACCCACCACACAGCTCCACCGATGCATCCACCACACAGCTCCACCGATGCATCCACCACACAGCTCCACCGATGCACCCACCACCCAACTCCACCGATGCACCCACCACAGAGCTCCACCGACACAGCTCCACCGACGCACCCACCACAGAGCTCCACCTACACAGCTCCCCCGATGCACCCACCACACAGCTCCACTGATGCACCCACCACACAGCTCCACTGATGCACCCACCACACAGCTCCACCGACACAGCTTCACCGATGCAGCCACCACCCAACTCCACCGATGCACCCACCACACAGCTCCACCGACACAGCTCCACCGACGCACCCACCACACAGCTCCACCGACACAGCTCCACCAATGCACCCACCACACAGCTCCACCGATGCACCCACCACACAGCTCCACCTACACAGCTGCAGCGATGCACCCATCACACAGCTCCAGCGATGCAGACACCACACAGCTCCACCGACAGAGCTCCACCGATGCACCCACCACACAGCTCCACCGATGCACCCACCACACAGCTCCACCGATGCACCCACCACACAGCTCCACCGATGCATCCACCACACAGCTCCACCGATGCACCCACCACACAGCTCCACCGACACAGCTCCACCGACACACCCACCACACAGCTCCACCTACAAAGCTCCACCGATGCACCCACCACACAGCTCCACTGATGCACCCACCACACAGCTCCACCGACACAGCTCCACCGATGCTCCCACCACACAGCTCCACCGACACAGCTCCACCGTTGCACCCACCACACAGCTCCACCGATGCACCCACCACACAGATCCACCGATGCACCCACCACACAGCTCCACCTACACAGCTGCAGCGATGCACCCATCACACAGCTCCAGCGATGCAGCCACCACACAGCTCCACCGACACAGCTCCACCGATGCACCCACCACACAGCTCCACCGATGCAGCCACCACACAGCTCCACTGATTCAGCCACCACACAGCTCCACCGATGCAGCCACCACACAGCTCCACCGATGCAGCCACCACACAGCTCCACCGATGCAGCCACCACACAGCTCCACCGATGCATCCACCACACAGCTCCATCGATGCACCCACCACCCAACTCCACCGATGCACCCACCACACAGCTCCACCGATGCACCCACCACACAGCTCCACCGATGCATCCACCACACAGCTCCACCGATGCATCCACCACACAGCTCCACCGATGCACCCACCACCCAACTCCACCGATGCACCCACCACACAGCTCCACTGACACAGCTCCACCGACGCACCCACCACAGAGCTCCACCTACACAGCTCCACCGATGCACCCACCACACAGCTCCACTGATGCACCCACCACACAGCTCCACTGATGCACCCACCACACAGCTCCACCGACACAGCTCCACCGACGCACCCACCACACAGCTCCACCGACACAGCTCCACCAATGCACCCACCACACAGCTCCACCGATGCACCCACCAAACAGCTCCACCTATGCACCCACCACACAGCTCCACCTACACAGCTTCAGCGATGCACCCATCACACTGCTCCAGCGATGCAGACACCACACAGCTCCACCGACAGAGCTCCACCGATGCACCCACCACACAGCTCGACCGATGCACCCACCACACAGCTCCACCGATGCACCCACCACACAGCTCCACCTACACAGCTGCAGCGATGCACCCACCACACAGCTCCACCGACACAGCTCCACCGACGCACCCACCACACAGCTCCACCGACACAGCTTCCCCGAGGCACCCACCACACAGCTCCGCCGATGCACCCACCACACAGCTCCGCCGATGCACCCACCACACACCTCCACCGATGCACCCATCACACAGCTCCACCGATGCACCCACCACACAGCTCCATCGATGCACCCACCACCCAACTCCATCGATGCACCCACCACACAGCTCCACCGATGCACCCAGGACACAGCTCCACCGATGCACCCACCACACAGCTCCACCGATGCATCCACCACACAGCTCCACCGATGCATCCACCACACAGCTCCACCGACACAGCTCCACCGACGCACCCACCACAGAGCTCCACCTACACAGTTCCCCCTATGCACCCACCACACAGCTCCACTGATGCACCCACCACACAGCTCCACCGACACAGCTTCACCGATGCAGCCACCACCCAACTCCACCGATGCACCCACCACACAGCTCCACCGACACAGCTCCACCGACGCACCCACCACACAGCACCACCGACACAGCTCCACCAATGCACCCACCACACAGCTCCACCGATGCACCCACCACACAGCTCCACCTACACAGCTGCAGCGATGCACCCATCACACAGCTCCAGCGATGCAGACACCACACAGCTCCACCGACAGAGCTCCACCGATGCACCCACCACACAGCTCCACCGATGCACCCACCACACAGCTCCACCGATGCACCCACCACACAGCTCCACCGATGCATCCACCACACAGCTCCACCGATGCACCCACCACACAGCTCCACCGACACAGCTCCACCGACGCAACCACCACACAGCTCCACCTACACAGCTCCACCGATGCACCCACCACACAGCTCCACCGACACAGCTCCACCGACGCACCCACCACACAGCTCCACCGACACAGCTTCCCCGAGGCACCCACCACACAGCTCCGCCGATGCACCCACCACACAGCTCCGCCGATGCACCCACCACACACCTCCACCGATGCACCCATCACACAGCTCCACCGATGCACCCACCACACAGCTCCATCGATGCACCCACCACCCAACTCCATCGATGCACCCACCACACAGCTCCACCGATGCACCCAGGACACAGCTCCACCGATGCACCCACCACACAGCTCCACCGATGCATCCACCACACAGCTCCACCGATGCATCCACCACACAGCTCCACCGACACAGCTCCACCGACGCACCCACCACAGAGCTCCACCTACACAGCTCCCCCGATGCACCCACCACACAGCTCCACTGATGCACCCACCACACAGCTCCACCGACACAGCTTCACCGATGCAGCCACCACCCAACTCCACCGATGCACCCACCACACAGCTCCACCGACACAGCTCCACCGACGCACCCACCACACAGCACCACCGACACAGCTCCACCAATGCACCCACCACACAGCTCCACCGATGCACCCACCACACAGCTCCACCTACACAGCTGCAGCGATGCACCCATCACACAGCTCCAGCGATGCAGACACCACACAGCTCCACCGACAGAGCTCCACCGATGCACCCACCACACAGCTCCACCGATGCACCCACCACACAGCTCCACCGATGCACCCACCACACAGCTCCACCGATGCATCCACCACACAGCTCCACCGATGCACCCACCACACAGCTCCACCGACACAGCTCCACCGACGCAACCACCACACAGCTCCACCTACACAGCTCCACCGATGCACCCACCACACAGCTCCACTGATGCACCCACCACACAGCTCCACCGACACAGCTCCACCGATGCTCTCACCACACAGCTCCACCGACACAGCTCCACCGTTGCACCCACCACACAGCTCCACCGATGCACCCACCACACAGATCCACCGATGCACCCACCACACAGCTCCACCTACACAGCTGCAGCGATGCACCCATCACACAGCTCCAGCGATGCAGCCACCACACAGCTCCACCGACACAGCTCCACCGATGCACCCACCACACAGCTCCACCGATGCAGCCACCACACAGCTCCACTGATTCAGCCACCACACAGCTCCACCGATGCAGCCAACACACAGCTCCACCGATGCAGCCACCACCCAGCTCCACCGATGCAGCCACCACACAGCTCCTCCGATGCACCCACCACACAGCTCCATCGATGCACCCACCACCCAACTCCACCGATGCACCCACCACACAGCTCCACCGATGCACCCACCACACAGCTCCACCGATGCATCCACCACACAGCTCCACCGATGCATCCACCACACAGCTCCACCGATGCACCCACCACCCAACTCCACCGATGCACCCACCACACAGCTCCACCGACACAGCTCCACCGACGCACCCACCACAGAGCTCCACCTACACAGCTCCACCGATGCACCCACCACACAGCTCCACTGATGCACCCACCACACAGCTCCACTGATGCACCCACCACACAGCTCCACCGACACAGCTCCACCGATGCACCCACCACACAGCTCCACCGATGCACCCACCAAACAGCTCCACCTATGCAACCACCACACAGCTCCACCTACACAGCTTCAGCGATGCACCCATCACACTGCTCCAGCGATGCAGACACCACACAGCTCCACCGACAGAGCTCCACCGATGCACCCACCACACAGCTCGACCGATGCACCCACCACACAGCTCCACCGATGCACCCACCACACAGCTCCACCTACACAGCTGCAGCGATGCACCCACCACACAGCTCCACCGACACAGCTCCACCGACGCACCCACCACACAGCTCCACCGACACAGCTCCACCGATGCACCCACCACACAGCTCCACCGATGCACCCACCACACAGCTCCACCGATGCACCCACCACACAGCTCCACCGATGCACCCACCACACAGCTCCACCTACACAGCTGCAGCGATGCACCCATCACACAGCTCCAGCGATGCAGACACCACACAGCTCCACTGACAGAGCTCCACCGATGCACCCACCACACAGCTCCACCGATGCACCCACCACACAGCTCCACCGATGCACCCACCACACAGCTCCACCGATGCATCCACCACACAGCCCCACCGATGCACCCACCACACAGCTCCACCGACACAGCTCCATCGACGCACCCACCACACAGCTCCACCTACACAGCTCCACCGATGCACCCACCACACAGCTCCACTGATGCACCCACCACACAGCTCCACCGACACAGCTCCACCGATGCACCCACAACACAGCTCCACCGGCACAGCTCCACCGATGCACCCACCACACAGCTCCACCGATGCACCCACCACACAGCTCCACCGATGCACCCACCACACAGCTCCACCTACACAGCTGCAGCGATGCACCCATCACACAGCTCCAGCGATGCAGCCACCACACAGCTCCACCGACACAGCTCCACCGATGCACCCACCACACAGCTCCACCGATGCAGCCACCACACAGCTCCACCGATTCAGCCACAACACAGCTCCACTGATGCAGCCACCACACAGCTCCACCGATGCAGCCACCACACAGCTCCACCGATGCAGCCACCACACAGCTCCTCCGACACAGCTCCACCGATGCACCCACCACCCAACTCCACCAATGCACCCACCACACAGCACCACCGACACAGCTCCACCAATGCACCCACCACACAGCATCACCTACACAGCTCCACCGAGGCACCCACCACACAGCTCCACTGATGCACCCACCACACAGCTCCACCGACACAGCTCCACCGATGCACCCACCACACAGCTCCACCGATGGACCCACCACACTGCTCCACCGACACAGCTCCACTGATGCACCCACCACACCGATCTATCTACACAGCTCCACTGATGCAACCACCACACAGCTCCACCGAAGCAACCACCACACAGCTCCACCGATGCATCCACCACACAGCTCCACCGACACAGCTCCATCGACGCACCCACCACACAGCTCCACCTACACAGCTCCACCGATGCACCCACCACACAGCTCCACTGATGCACCCACCACACAGCTCCACCGACACAGCTCCACCGATGCACCCACAACACAGCTCCACCGACACAGCTCCACCGATGCACCCACCACACAGCTCCACCGATGCACCCACCACACAGCTCCACCGATGCACCCACCACACAGCTCCACCTACACAGCTGCAGCGATGCACCCATCACACAGCTCCAGCGATGCAGCCACCACACAGCTCCACCGACACAGCTCCACCGATGCACCCACCACACAGCTCCACCGATGCAGCCACCACACAGCTCCACCGATTCAGCCACAACACAGCTCCACTGATGCAGCCACCACACAGCTCCACCGATGCAGCCACCACACAGCTCCACCGATGCAGCCACCACACAGCTCCTCCGACACAGCTCCACCGATGCACCCACCACCCAACTCCACCAATGCACCCACCACACAGCACCACCGACACAGCTCCACCAATGCACCCACCACACAGCATCACCTACACAGCTCCACCGAGGCACCCACCACACAGCTCCACTGATGCACCCACCACACAGCTCCATCGACACAGCTCCACCGATGCACCCACCACACAGCTCCACCGATGGACCCACCACACTGCTCCACCGACACAGCTCCACTGATGCACCCACCACACCGATCTATCTACACAGCTCCACTGATGCAACCACCACACAGCTCCACCGAAGCAACCACCACACAGCTCCACCGATGCAACCACCACACAGCTCCACCGATGCAACCACCACACAGCTCCACTGATGCAACCACCACACAGCTCCACCGAGGCACCCACCACAAAGCTCCACTGAGGCACCCACCACACAGCTCTACCGAGGCACCCACTACACAGCTCCACAGATGCACCCACCACACAGCTCCACAGCTGCACCCACCACACAGCTCCACCGATGCACCCACCACACAGCTCCACAGATGCACCCACCACACAGCTCCACCGATGCACCCACCACACAGCTCCACCAATGCACCCACCACACACCTCCACCGATGCACCCACCACACACCTCCACTGATGCACCCACAACACACCTCCACCGATGCACCCACCACACACCTCCACCGATGCACCCACCACACATGCCCCCACCACACATGCCCCAACCACACAGCTCCACAGATGCCCCACCACACAGCTCCACTGATGCACCCACCACACAGCTCCACCAATGCACCCACCACACAGCTCCACCGACACAGCTCCATCGACGCACCCACCACACAGCTCCACCTACACAGCTCCACCGATGCACCCACCACACAGCTCCACTGATGCACCCACCACACAGCTCCACCGACACAGCTCCACCGATGCACCCACAACACAGCTCCACCGACACAGCTCCACCGATGCACCCACCACACAGCTCCACCGATGCACCCACCACACAGCTCCACCGATGCACCCACCACACAGCTCCACCTACACAGCTGCAGCGATGCACCCATCACACAGCTCCAGCGATGCAGCCACCACACAGCTCCACCGACACAGCTCCACCGATGCACCCACCACACAGCTCCACCGATGCAGCCACCACACAGCTCCACCGATTCAGCCACAACACAGCTCCACTGATGCAGCCACCACACAGCTCCACCGATGCAGCCACCACACAGCTCCACCGATGCAGCCACCACACAGCTCCTCCGACACAGCTCCACCGATGCACCCACCACCCAACTCCACCAATGCACCCACCACACAGCACCACCGACACAGCTCCACCAATGCACCCACCACACAGCATCACCTACACAGCTCCACCGAGGCACCCACCACGCAGCTCCACTGATGCACCCACCACACAGCTCCACCGACACAGCTCCACCGATGCACCCACCACACAGCTCCACCGATGGACCCACCACACTGCTCCACCGACACAGCTCCACTGATGCACCCACCACACCGATCTATCTACACAGCTCCACTGATGCAACCACCACACAGCTCCACCGAAGCAACCACCACACAGCTCCACCGATGCACCCACCACACAGCTCCACTGACACAGCTCCATCGACGCACCCACCACACAGCTCCACCTACACAGCTCCACCGATGCACCCACCACACAGCTCCACTGATGCACCCACCACACAGCTCCACCGACACAGCTCCTCCGATGCACCCACAACACAGCTCCACCGACACAGCTCCACCGATGCACCCACCACACAGCTCCACCGATGCACCCACCACACAGCTCCACCGATGCACCCACCACACAGCTCCACCTACACAGCTGCAGCGATGCACCCATCACACAGCTCCAGCGATGCAGCCACCACACAGCTCCACCGACACAGCTCCACCGATGCACCCACCACACAGCTCCACCGATGCAGCCACCACACAGCTCCACCGATTCAGCCACAACACAGCTCCACTGATGCAGCCACCACACAGCTCCACCGATGCAGCCACCACACAGCTCCACCGATGCAGCCACCACACAGCTCCTCCGACACAGCTCCACCGATGCACCCAACTCCACCAATGCACCCACCACACAGCACCACCGACACAGCTCCACCAATGCACCCACCACACAGCATCACCTACACAGCTCCACCGAGGCACCCACCACACAGCTCCACTGATGCACCCACCACACAGCTCCATCGACACAGCTCCACCGATGCACCCACCACACAGCTCCACCGATGGACCCACCACACTGCTCCACCGACACAGCTCCACTGATGCACCCACCACACCGATCTATCTACACAGCTCCACTGATGCAACCACCACACAGCTCCACCGAAGCAACCACCACACAGCTCCACCGATGCAACCACCACACAGCTCCACCGATGCAACCACCACACAGCTCCACTGATGCAACCACCACACAGCTCCACCGAGGCACCCACCACAAAGCTCCACTGAGGCACCCACCACACAGCTCTACCGAGGCACCCACTACACAGCTCCACAGATGCACCCACCACACAGCTCCACAGCTGCACCCACCACACAGCTCCACCGATGCACCCACCACACAGCTCCACAGATGCACCCACCACACAGCTCCACCGATGCACCCACCACACAGCTCCACCAATGCACCCACCACACACCTCCACCGATGCACCCACCACACACCTCCACTGATGCACCCACAACACACCTCCACCGATGCACCCACCACACACCTCCACCGATGCACCCACCACACATGCCCCCACCACACATGCCCCAACCACACAGCTCCACAGATGCCCCACCACACAGCTCCACTGATGCACCCACCACACAGCTCCACCGATGCACCCACCACACAGCTCCACCGATGCACCCACCACACAGCTCCACCGATGCACCCACCACACAGCTCCACCGATGCACCCACCACACAGCTCCACCGATGCACCAACCACACAGCTCCACCGATGCACCCACCACACAGCTCCACTGATGCACCCACCACACAGCTCCACCGACACAGCTCCACCGATGAACCCACCACACAGCTCCACCGATGCACCCACCACACAGCTCCACCGATGCACCCACCACACAGCTCCACCTACACAGCTGCAGCGATGCACCCATCACACAGCTCCGGCGATGCAGCCACCACACAGCTCCACCGACACAGCTCCACCGATGCACCCACCATACAGCTCCACCGTTGCACTCACCATCCAGCTCCACCGTTGCACCCACCATACAGCTCCACCGATGCACCCACCACACAGCTCCGCCGAGGCAACCACCACACAGCTCCGCCGATGCACCCACCACACAGCTCCGCCGAGGCACCCACCACACAGCTTCCCCGAGGCACCCACCACACAGCTCCGCCGATGCACCCACCACACAGCTCCGCCGATGCACCCACCACACAGCTCCACCGATGCACCCATCACACAGCTCCACCGATGCACCCACCACACAGCTCCATCGATGCACCCACCACCCAACTCCATCGATGCACCCACCACACAGCTCCACCGATGCACCCACGACACAGCTCCACCGATGCACCCACCACACAGCTCCACCGATGCATCCACCACACAGCTCCACCGATGCATCCACCACACAGCTCCACCGATGCACCCACCACCCAACTCCACCGATGCACCCACCACAGAGCTCCACCGACACAGCTCCACCGACGCACCCACCACAGAGCTCCACCTACACAGCTCCCCCGATCCACCCACCACACAGCTCCACTGATGCACCCACCACACAGCTCCACTGATGCACCCACCACACAGCTCCACCGACACAGCTTCACCGATGCAGCCACCACCCAACTCCACCGATGCACCCACCACACAGCTCCACCGACACAGCTCCACCGACGCACCCACCACACAGCTCCACCGACACAGCTCCACCAATGCACCCACCACACAGCTCCACCGATGCACCCACCACACAGCTCCACCTACACAGCTGCAGCGATGCACCCATCACACAGCTCCAGCGATGCAGACACCACACAGCTCCACCGACAGAGCTCCACCGATGCACCCACCACACAGCTCCACCGATGCACCCACCACACAGCTCCACCGATGCACCCACCACACAGCTCCACCAATGCATCCACCACACAGCTCCACCGATGCACCCACCACACAGCTCCACCGACACAGCTCCACCGACACACCCACCACACAGCTCCACCTACACAGCTCCACCGATGCACCCACCACACAGCTCCACTGATGCACCCACCACACAGCTCCACCGACACAGCTCCACCGATGCTCCCACCACACAGCTCCACCGACACAGCTCCACCGTTGCACCCACCACACAGCTCCACCGATGCACCCACCACACAGATCCACCGATGCACCCACCACACAGCTCCACCTACACAGCTGCAGCGATGCACCCATCACACAGCTCCAGCGATGCAGCCACCACACAGCTCCACTGACACAGCTCCACCGATGCACCCACCACACAGCTCCACCGATGCAGCCACCACACAGCTCCACTGATTCAGCCACCACACAGCTCCACCGATGCAGCCACCACACAGCTCCACCGATGCAGCCACCACACAGCTCCACCGATGCAGCCACCACACAGCTCCTCCGATGCATCCACCACACAGCTCCATCGATGCACCCACCACCCAACTCCACCGATGCACCCACCACACAGCTCCACCGATGCACCCACCACACAGCTCCACCGATGCATCCACCACACAGCTCCACCGATGCATCCACCACACAGCTCCACCGATGCACCCACCACCCAACTCCACCGATGCACCCACCACACAGCTCCACCGACACAGCTCCACCGACGCACCCACCACAGAGCTCCACCTACACAGCTCCACCGATGCACCCACCACACAGCTCCACTGATGCACCCACCACACAGCTCCACTGATGCACCCACCACACAGCTCCACCGACACAGCTCCACCGACGCACCCACCACACAGCTCCACCGACACAGCTCCACCGATGCACCCACCACACAGCTCCACCGATGCACCCACCAAACAGCTCCACCTATGCACCCACCACACAGCTCCACCTACACAGCTTCAGCGATGCACCCATCACACTGCTCCAGCGATGCAGACACCACACAGCTCCACCGACAGAGCTCCACCGATGCACCCACCACACAGCTCGACCGATGCACCCACCACACAGCTCCACCGATGCACCCACCACACAGCTCCACCTACACAGCTGCAGCGATGCACCCACCACACAGCTCCACCGACACAGCTCCACCGACGCACCCACCACACAGCTCCACCGACACAGCTTCCCCGAGGCACCCACCACACAGCTCCGCCGATGCACCCACCACACAGCTCCGCCGATGCACCCACCACACAGCTCCACCGATGCACCCATCACACAGCTCCACCGATGCACCCACCACACAGCTCCATCGATGCACCCACCACCCAACTCCATCGATGCACCCACCACACAGCTCCACCGATGCACTCAGGACACAGCTCCACCGATGCACCCACCACACAGCTCCACCGATGCATCCACCACACAGGTCCACCGATGCATCCACCACACAGCTCCACCGATGCACCCACCACCCAACTCCACCGATGCACCCACCACAGAGCTCCACCTACACAGCTCCCCCGATGCACCCACCACACAGCTCCACTGATGCACCCACCACACAGCTCCACCGACACAGCTTCACCGATGCAGCCACCACCCAACTCCACCGATGCACCCACCACACAGCTCCACCGACACAGCTCCACTGACGCACCCACCACACAGTTCCACCGACACAGCTCCACCAATGCACCCACCACACAGCTCCACCGATGCACCCACCACACAGCTCCACCTACACAGCTGCAGCGATGCACCCATCACACAGCTCCAGCGATGCAGACACCACACAGCTCCACCGACAGCTCCACCGATGCACCCACCACACAGCTCCACCGATGCACTCACCACACAGCTCCACCGATGCACCCACCACACAGCTCCACCGATGCATCCACCACACAGCTCCACCAATGCACCCACCACACAGCTCCACCGACACAGCTCCACCGACGCAACCACCACACAGCTCCACCTACACAGCTCCACCGATGCACCCACCACACAGCTCCACTGATGCACCCACCACACAGCTCCACCGACACAGCTCCACCGATGCTCCCACCACACAGCTCCACCGACACAGCTCCACCGTTGCACCCACCACACAGCTCCACCGATGCACCCACCACACAGATCCACCGATGCACCCACCACACAGCTCCACCTACACAGCTGCAGCGATGCACCCATCACACAGCTCCAGCGATGCAGCCACCACACAGCTCCACCGACACAGCTCCACTGATGCACCCACCACACAGCTCCACCGATGCAGCCACCACACAGCTCCACTGATTTAGCCACCACACAGCTCCACCGATGCAGCCACCACACAGCTCCACCGATGCAACCACCACCCAGCTCCACCGATGCAGCCACCACACAGCTCCTCCGATGCACCCACCACACAGCTCCATCGATGCACCCACCACCCAACTCCACCGATGCACCCACCACACAGCTCCACCGATGCACCCACCACACAGCTCCACCGATGCATCCACCACACAGCTCCACCGATGCATCCACCACACAGCTCCACCGATGCACCCACCACCCAACTCCACCGATGCACCCACCACACAGCTCCACCGACACAGCTCCACCGACGCACCCACCACAGAGCTCCACCTACACAGCTCCACCGATGCACCCACCACACAGCTCCACTGATGCACCCACCACACAGCTCCACTGATGCACCCACCACACAGCTCCACCGACACAGCTCCACCGATGCACCCACCACACAGCTCCACCGATGCACCCACCAAACAGCTCCACCTATGCAACCACCACACAGCTCCACCTACACAGCTTCAGCGATGCACCCACCACACAGCTCCACCGATGCACCCACGACACAGCTCCACCGATGCACCCACCACACAGCTCCACCGATGCATCCACCACACAGCTCCACCGATGCATCCACCACACAGCTCCACCGATGCACCCACCACCCAACTCCACCGATGCACCCACCACAGAGCTCCACCGACACAGCTCCACCGACGCACCCACCACAGAGCTCCACCTACACAGCTCCCCCGATCCACCCACCACACAGCTCCACTGATGCACCCACCACACAGCTCCACTGATGCACCCACCACACAGCTCCACCGACACAGCTTCACCGATGCAGCCACCACCCAACTCCACCGATGCACCCACCACACAGCTCCACCGACACAGCTCCACCGACGCACCCACCACACAGCTCCACCGACACAGCTCCACCAATGCACCCACCACACAGCTCCACCGATGCACCCACCACACAGCTCCACCTACACAGCTGCAGCGATGCACCCATCACACAGCTCCAGCGATGCAGACACCACACAGCTCCACCGACAGAGCTCCACCGATGCACCCACCACACAGCTCCACCGATGCACCCACCACACAGCTCCACCGATGCACCCACCACACAGCTCCACCGATGCATCCACCACACAGCTCCACCGATGCACCCACCACACAGCTCCACCGACACAGCTCCACCGACACACCCACCACACAGCTCCACCTACACAGCTCCACCGATGCACCCACCACACAGCTCCACTGATGCACCCACCACACAGCTCCACCGACACAGCTCCACCGATGCTCCCACCACACAGCTCCACCGACACAGCTCCACCGTTGCACCCACCACACAGCTCCACCGATGCACCCACCACACAGATCCACCGATGCACCCACCACACAGCTCCACCTACACAGCTGCAGCGATGCACCCATCACACAGCTCCAGCGATGCAGCCACCACACAGCTCCACTGACACAGCTCCACCGATGCACCCACCACACAGCTCCACCGATGCAGCCACCACACAGCTCCACTGATTCAGCCACCACACAGCTCCACCGATGCAGCCACCACACAGCTCCACCGATGCAGCCACCACACAGCTCCACCGATGCAGCCACCACACAGCTCCTCCGATGCATCCACCACACAGCTCCATCGATGCACCCACCACCCAACTCCACCGATGCACCCACCACACAGCTCCACCGATGCACCCACCACACAGCTCCACCGATGCATCCACCACACAGCTCCACCGATGCATCCACCACACAGCTCCACCGATGCACCCACCACCCAACTCCACCGATGCACCCACCACACAGCTCCACCGACACAGCTCCACCGACGCACCCACCACAGAGCTCCACCTACACAGCTCCACCGATGCACCCACCACACAGCTCCACTGATGCACCCACCACACAGCTCCACTGATGCACCCACCACACAGCTCCACCGACACAGCTCCACCGACGCACCCACCACACAGCTCCACCGACACAGCTCCACCGATGCACCCACCACACAGCTCCACCGATGCACCCACCAAACAGCTCCACCTATGCACCCACCACACAGCTCCACCTACACAGCTTCAGCGATGCACCCATCACACTGCTCCAGCGATGCAGACACCACACAGCTCCACCGACAGAGCTCCACCGATGCACCCACCACACAGCTCGACCAATGCACCCACCACACAGCTCCACCGATGCACCCACCACACAGCTCCACCTACACAGCTGCAGCGATGCACCCACCACACAGCTCCACCGACACAGCTCCACCGACGCACCCACCACACAGCTCCACCGACACAGCTTCCCCGAGGCACCCACCACACAGCTCCGCCGATGCACCCACCACACAGCTCCGCCGATGCACCCACCACAGAGCTCCACCGATGCACCCATCACACAGCTCCACCGATGCACCCACCACACAGCTCCATCGATGCACCCACCACCCAACTCCATCGATGCACCCACCACACAGCTCCACCGATGCACCCAGGACACAGCTCCACCGATGCACCCACCACACAGCTCCACCGATGCATCCACCACACAGGTCCACCGATGCATCCACCACACAGCTCCACCGATGCACCCACCACCCAACTCCACCGATGCACCCACCACAGAGCTCCACCGACACAGCTCCACCGACGCACCCACCACAGAGCTCCACCTACACAGCTCCCCCGATGCACCCACCACACAGCTCCACTGATGCACCCACCACACAGCTCCACCGACACAGCTTCACCGATGCAGCCACCACCCAACTCCACCGATGCACCCACCACACAGCTCCACCGACACAGCTCCACTGACGCACCCACCACACAGCTCCACCGACACAGCTCCACCAATGCACCCACCACACAGCTCCAACGATGCACCCACCACACAGCTCCACCTACACAGCTGCAGCGATGCACCCATCACACAGCTCCAGCGATGCAGACACCACACAGCTCCACCGACAGAGCTCCACCGATGCACCCACCACACAGCTCCACCGATGCACTCACCACACAGCTCCACCGATGCACCCACCACACAGCTCCACCGATGCATCCACCACACAGCTCCACCAATGCACCCACCACACAGCTCCACCGACACAGCTACACCGACGCAACCACCACACAGCTCCACCTACACAGCTCCACCGATGCACCCACCACACAGCTCCACTGATGCACCCACCACACAGCTCCACCGACACAGCTCCACCGATGCTCCCACCACACAGCTCCACCGACACAGCTCCACCGTTGCACCCACCACACAGCTCCACCGATGCACCCACCACACAGATCCACCGATGCACCCACCACACAGCTCCACCTACACAGCTGCAGCGATGCACCCATCACACAGCTCCAGCAATGCAGCCACCACACAGCTCCACCGACACAGCTCCACTGATGCACCCACCACACAGCTCCACCGATGCAGCCACCACACAGCTCCACTGATTTAGCCACCACACAGCTCCACCGATGCAGCCACCACACAGCTCCACCGATGCAGCCACCACCCAGCTCCACCGATGCAGCCACCACACAGCTCCTCCGATGCACCCACCACACAGCTCCATCGATGCACCCACCACCCAACTCCACCGATGCACCCACCACACAGCTCCACCGATGCACCCACCACACAGCTCCACCGATGCATCCACCACACAGCTCCACCGATGCATCCACCACACAGCTCCACCGATGCACCCACCACCCAACTCCACCGATGCACCCACCACACAGCTCCACCGACACAGCTCCACCGACGCACCCACCACAGAGCTCCACCTACACAGCTCCACCGATGCACCCACCACACAGCTCCACTGATGCACCCACCACACAGCTCCACTGATGCACCCACCACACAGCTCCACCGACACAGCTCCACCGATGCACCCACCACACAGCTCCACCGATGCACCCACCAAACAGCTCCACCTATGCAACCACCACACAGCTCCACCTACACAGCTTCAGCGATGCACCCATCACACTGCTCCAGCGATGCAGACACCACACAGCTCCACCGACAGAGCTCCACCGATGCACCCACCACACAGCTCGACCGATGCACCCACCACACAGCTCCACCGATGCACCCACCACACAGCTCCACCTACACAGCTGCAGCGATGCACCCACCACACAGCTCCACCGACACAGCTCCACCGACGCACCCACCACACAGCTCCACCGACACAGCTCCACCGATGCACCCACCACACAGCTCCACCGATGCACCCACCACACAGCTCCACCGATGCACCCACCACACAGCTCCACCGATGCACCCACCACACAGCTCCACCTACACAGCTGCAGCGATGCACCCATCACACAGCTCCAGCGATGCAGACACCACACAGCTCCACTGACAGAGCTCCACCGATGCACCCACCACACAGCTCCACCGATGCACCCACCACACAGCTCCACCGATGCACCCACCACACAGCTCCACCGATGCATCCACCACACAGCCCCACCGATGCACCCACCACACAGCTCCACCGACACAGCTCCATCGACGCTCCCACCACACAGCTCCACCTACACAGCTCCACCGATGCACCCACCACACAGCTCCACTGATGCACCCACCACACAGCTCCACCGACACAGCTCCACCGATGCACCCACAACACAGCGCCACCGACACAGCTCCACCGATGCACCCACCACACAGCTCCACCGATGCACCCACCACACAGCTCCACCGATGCACCCACCACACAGCTCCACCTACACAGCTGCAGCGATGCACCCATCACACAGCTCCAGCGATGCAGCCACCACACAGCTCCACCGACACAGCTCCACCGATGCACCCACCACACAGCTCCACCGATGCAGCCACCACACAGCTCCACCGATTCAGCCACAACACAGCTCCACTGATGCAGCCACCACACAGCTCCACCGATGCAGCCACCACACAGCTCCACCGATGCAGCCACCACACAGCTCCTCCGACACAGCTCCACCGATGCACCCACCACCCAACTCCACCAATGCACCCACCACACATTACCACCGACACAGCTCCACCAATGCACCCACCACACAGCATCACCTACACAGCTCCACCGAGGCACCCACCACACAGCTCCACTGATGCACCCACCACACAGCTCCACCGACACAGCTCCACCGATGCACCCACCACACAGCTCCACCGATGGACCCACCACACTGCTCCACCGACACAGCTCCACTGATGCACCCACCACACCGATCTATCTACACAGCTCCACTGATGCAACCACCACACAGCTCCACCGAAGCAACCACCACACAGCTCCACCGATGCACCCACCACACAGCTCCACCGACACAGCTCCATCGACGCACCCACCACACAGCTCCACCTACACAGCTCCACCGATGCACCCACCACACAGCTCCACTGATGCACCCACCACACAGCTCCACCGACACAGCTCCACCGATGCACCCACAACACAGCTCCACCGACACAGCTCCACCGATGCACCCACCACACAGCTCCACCGATGCACCCACCACACAGCTCCACCGATGCACCCACCACACAGCTCCACCTACACAGCTGCAGCGATGCACCCATCACACAGCTCCAGCGATGCAGCCACCACACAGCTCCACCGACACAGCTCCACCGATGCACCCACCACACAGCTCCACCGATGCAGCCACCACACAGCTCCACCGATTCAGCCACAACACAGCTCCACTGATGCAGCCACCACACAGCTCCACCGATGCAGCCACCACACAGCTCCACCGATGCAGCCACCACACAGCTCCTCCGACACAGCTCCACCGATGCACCCACCACCCAACTCCACCAATGCACCCACCACACAGCACCACCGACACAGCTCCACCAATGCACCCACCACACAGCATCACCTACACAGCTCCACCGAGGCACCCACCACACAGCTCCACTGATGCACCCACCACACAGCTCCACCGACACAGCTCCACCGATGCACCCACCACACAGCTCCACCGATGGACCCACCACACTGCTCCACCGACACAGCTCCACTGATGCACCCACCACACCGATCTATCTACACAGCTCCACTGATGCAACCACCACACAGCTCCACCGAAGCAACCACCACACAGCTCCACCGATGCAACCACCACACAGCTCCACTGATGCAACCACCACACAGCTCCACCGAGGCACCCACCACAAAGCTCCACTGAGGCACCCACCACACAGCTCTACCGAGGCACCCACTACACAGCTCCACAGATGCACCCACCACACAGCTCCACAGCTGCACCCACCACACAGCTCCACCGATGCACCCACCACACAGCTCCACAGATGCACCCACCACACAGCTCCACCGATGCACCCACCACACAGCTCCCCCAATGCACCCACCACACACCTCCACCTATGCACCCACCACACACCTCCACTGATGCACCCACAACACACCTCCACCGATGCACCCACCACACACCTCCACCGATGCACCCACCACACATGCCCCCACCACACATGCCCCAACCACACAGCTCCACAGATGCCCCACCACACAGCTCCACTGATGCACCCACCACACAGCTCCACCGATGCACCCACCACACAGCTCCACCGATGCACCCACCACACAGCTCCACCGATGCACCCACCACACAGCTCCACCGATGCACCCACCACACAGCTCCACCGATGCACCCACCACACAGCTCCACCGAAGCACCCACCACACAGCTCCACCGATGCACCCTCCACACAGCTCCACCGAAGCACCCTCCACACAGCTCCACCTACACAGCTCCACCGATGCACCCACCACACAGCTCCACCGATGCACCCACCATAAAGCTCCAACTACACAGCTCCACCGATGCACCCACCACACAGCTCCACCGGTGCACCCACCACACAGCTCCACCTACACAGCTCCAGCGATGCACCCACCACACAGCTCCACCTACACAGCTCCACCGATGCACCCACCACACAGCTCCACTGATGCACCCACCACACAGCTCCACCGACACAGCTCCACCGATACACCCACCACACAGCTCCACCTACACAGCTCCAGCGATTCACCCATCACACAGCTCCAGCGATGCAGCCACCACACAGCTCCACCGACACAGCTCCACCGATGCACCCACCACACAGCTCCGCCGATGCACCTACCACACAGCTCCGCCGAGGCACCCACCACACAGCTCCGCTGAGGCACCCACCACACAGCTCCGCCGAGGCACCCACCACACAGCTCCGCCGTGGCACCCACCACACAGCTCAGCCGTGGCACCCACCACACAGCTCCGCCGTGGCACCCACCACACAGCTCCGCCGTGGCACCCACCATACAGCTCCACCGATGCTCCAACTAAGCTCCACCAATGCACCCACCAAACAGCTACACCGATGCACACACCACTCAGCGCAACCACAGCATCACTTGTTCAAATATGTTCTTTCAATTTTTCAAGCTTTCACACTTTATTACAAATCACAAAAAGATGTCAATATTTCACTTCTGTTCTTGGATTTTCGTCACAATAAAAAACACTGAACATAATCTTCACAAATGTTATTTACAAAAGTTTAAGCTATTGCCATTACAAATTAAATAAATAATTAAGTATTAATTATTTAAAAAAATTAAAAGCCATTGTTATTTGTAATATCAATACATCTAAGTCACGTAAATACAAAACATGTTGCATTGCAAATGCTATAGGTTTCACATTTGCGAAAGTTATAACTATTGGCATTGTAAATGATAAAGCTATTAATTTAGCTATTTTAAAAAAAAAACATAAATAAAAATAATTCATTTATAACACCAATAGCTCAAACTTTCCTAATGCGAGCCCTATTGCATTTCCAATGCTTGTTTTAACATCATTATCATTCTGGTGCATGCAGTATGCTTTCACGTTTTAACTGTCAGTTCTTAAGACACGTGTTTCGCTTTTATCCAAGCTCATCAGAGTCAGTCAGCAATTTTGAGTCTTTTATTTAACTTCAATTTTCCAAGCATTTGGAATTAGGGCCTAGATGTTCATGCCGCCACTCGAAGCAAAAATATGGGCACATCGGGACCATATTTCATTATCAGTGGACTCACACAACTTTGACACCTAGGGAGCCAATGCTCTTAACTATGGCACTGGATGAGTGCGTCCATGGGCTGACCACCTGCAACATTTCACTATACAAAATCCATATCTCCTTGATTTGTCAAGTGTTGTTTAGAAGTTAGACTGTCAGAGTTATGACTGGAGAGATGGGCGCAAATCGTGCCCCTGGGCATGGGAGGAATAGTTCGTTTTTAGAAGACTATGGACAGGAAACAGAGGTACTTTACGCAGAATGTCTGGATGGAGTCCTCCATCCACCAGATGTAGTATCTTATTTTTTACTAATGAAGCTGTAAATCACCTGGCCTGTGTAGGACAATTCAAGGTATTAATAATAAGTAACTAAGGGTGTAATTTACTCCTATCATTATAAAAGCCTGTGCAGAGCTATGCAAGCACCCACGCAACCTTTATTAAATAATACGCTACGGCAAGTGTTGCTGCCCAGGCCACGCCTCCATCTTACAAGTGGGGGATTTTGCGCAAGGTTGAATGCATGGGTTCATTGCACTGAACAAAACAAAAACAAATATAAAAGCAAGTAAAGATGTACAAAAGCTTCATAAGCGTGGTTCCCAGATTGCAAAGCCAATGAACAACCGATTCAATATACGCCTGATAGAAATAGAAAACAGACGCGGCCTGCATTGCAGCGCTTGGGAACTGGGGAAACTGCATATTTGCGTAACCTTAGGCTGCCTTCAATTCAGGGAGTGGGAATACATAGATTGTGTAAATGTAATTTTGAAACGTTTGTCATTTACAAAAACTGGGCACATATATTTTTTCTATCACGGCATGGGCAAAAACAACATTTGTACAGAATGACCAGTGCAAAATGGGCATTTTATAGCGGTCAGTTCAAACAACACTGCATCACAGTATATCATTAATAAGCCTATGTTTGTTCTGTTTTCTAACTCAGGGAAAGAAATGATTATTTTCCATCCATCTTTCTACATTATCCATAGGGATTAGCATATTCCCTTCTGTCTCGTGCCAATAATGTTCTTCTTTGAGTAGTCCATTAGCATTCACTGAATTCATTCATTAAATGAAAATGAAACCGAACACCCTCATTTAAAGATTCTCCATTAGTTTATAGTGATACTACAGACTTCTAATAGTTTTACTTCACCCAGTAATTGTGGTATTACCACAGCATTAATAGTACCTGAACAATAACATGCAAATACAGTGTTTTCACACGTTTGTCTTGTTTCAAGGCTTGACTTGGTGCCCTTTTTTGCAGACTCTAGTAGCCCTGGCTTTAATTTGTTGTATTGTGTTATAATTGCATTTTCCAAAACTGAACTATACGGCACTCTTCATATCTGTCTAAAACCCGCCTTTTTGTAACCGTGTGGGAACGAAGGAGGATGTTTTTACATACATCACACAGGACTTTCATCGAGAAGATAGAACGGATATTTGCACAGGCACCTGCAGTTTTACAATTAAATTGTTACATGTGACGGATACAGTAAAGCTGCTCGCACAACATAACCACATAGCATCGACAGGTGTCAATCACAAGTACTGCCATCTGTGCATTCCTATAATTGGATCCTGGCTATGGTGACCAAGAGCAGCAAAGTCTTTAAAACCAAAGAATCTGAACCAAGCAAGACAGGCTTTTGATATTACATCATCAGTACAATCCTATAGTGTTTTTTGCAGTTTTATGTAGCGTGAACTTGGCCAAAGCACTTGAAGTGAGCACAGGTCAATCATTTTTTTTTAGGCACTGGAAAACTAAAGGCCCTATTACGAGTTTCTGCCAGACTCGGAGTGACGTGGAGGTGGCAGATTCAGCCACCGCCGCACTGGCGGTCCGACAGCCCGATAACGACTTGGGCAAACGGACCACCCTGGGACTGCCGGTTCTGCCAGGGAACAGCTGCTCCCTGGCGTAGGAGCGGCGGTCAGAGGCCACAATATGCTTGGCGGGACCGCCACAGTCTCACCAAGCATATCACGAGTTTCCTCCCTGCTAGGCTTTTCATGGCGATTCCACCGCCATGAAAACCCTGGTGGAGAGGGAACAAAGTGGGCCCTAAATGGTCCCCTTGTGCCTCAAGCATACATGGATGCACACAGGGGGGCATAACTTGTGCCCCCCTGTGTGCATGCACATAGGTTCCTTCACGGCATGGAATTTGGAGTCCATGCCGTGCAGGAACCTAGTAGTGCGATCCCCTTGTGGTGCCTTTTTTAATGGCACCGCTACCTTTAAAAGAGGCACCGCCACTTGACCGCCATGCTGCCCACCTGCCAGACTACTCAAAAGACTTAATCTGGTGGGCGGGGTTGAGCTTTAGCATGGTTGTTTGCACTGCCGCTCCACTGCTACGCCAAACATTCGCACGGACCCTACACCCCTGCCTTGCGGCCTTTGTTCTGGATGGGGTCCACACCCTCAAATAGGTGTTCAACGGTCCCGATCTCCTCCACCTGGTCCTCGGTGTCTCTGTGGAGGCAAGACTTGCCAACAGGTATGGGGAGAGATAGGACCTCTAAGTCCACACCAGCTCCTACGCAGACGAAGATGGACCGATTCACCACTTCTGACCATGACCCCCCTGGGCAGGCGGCGCCCCTCCCCCCAGGACAAGGACTTAAACACCATTCTTCAAGCAATTAGCTCCTCGCAGGCGTCAGTTGAGGGGAAGATTGGAGAGGTCAAAGTGGACGTATCCCTCCTCCAGCAGGACTTCCGTAACGCTACTGCATGAATTACAGAGGCTGAATCTCACTTGTCTATAGCGGAGGTCGATGTCGCACAATTGAAAGAACAAGTGGCTCACCTCCGCTCACATACCAAGGAGCTGCATCGGCGTGCAGAAGATGTTTCAGAATAGACGCAGACTATGCGCTATACCGCAAGACTCTCGAGCCGCGTCTTGCCGACCTGTTCGACGAAGCGCTGGAGAAGGGTTCCTTCCCAGCTGAGACAGACATGGCCACCATCGTGGTCCTACCGAAATCTCAGCCACCCTCCAGTCATTGTGCAGACTACTGTCCCATCTCTCTCATCAACACAGAGATCAAGTTGTATGCCACCATTCTCGCCCAACGGCTGAAGCCCTATCTGTCTCTGCTGGTTCACCCGGACCAGTGTGGCTTCATGCCATTGCCCATGCAGAGTACTCGCCACTGTCTCAGGGTGCTGCAACTGGCCTTGGTCCATCGGCACTTGTTCACCCCTTACCTGCCGTCCTTTTCGTAAATTTTGAGAAGGCCTTCGACTCGGTAAACTGGACGTACCTAACAGACTTAATGGCTGAGATGGAGTTCGGGCCCCATTTTAGGGTGCTGGTCCGCATTCTATATGCCCAGCCGCGAACGTGAGTCTTGATCAACGGGGTGTTGTCAGAGGCATTCCCTATTCATAGGGGAACGAGGCAGGGCTGCCACATTTTGCCCCATATCTTTGATTTGGCGATGGAGCCCATGGCCTCTCTAGTGCGGGCTGAAAGTCGCATTCGTGGGTGGGAATGGCCCAACACGGAGGCGGACAGGATCACTCTATATGCCGATAATGTTCTGATCTTCTTGGCTGAACCCGCCCAGTCTGGACCTCACTGCCTCCAGATCCTGCAGTCCTTCGGGCAAGCCTCCAGTCTTCGTCTGAACCCGGATAAGTCGGTCTTGGTCCCGCTGCACTTATCTAGAGACTGTTATGATTGGCAGTCCAACATACGGCTTCGGCACCAATCGTTCAAATTCTTAGGGATATGGATCACTCTCCTTCCTGAACTGAGCTGGTCCCTCAACGTCACCCCACTGGTGAAGAAGGCCAAGGCGGATCTTCAGAAGTGGAGGCCTCTGAATCACCTGGGGAGGGTCACTTTGTTTAAAATGATGATTATGTTATGTTATGTTATGGTATCGTAGGTTTTATTAAGCGCTCAGCTACTCTAGCAGAGTGTCCCGGCGCTAACAGACCAGACACAGCATAACTCATCCATCGAAGGGGAAATTAGAGGCAGAACAGCCATGTTTTAAGGTCTTTCCTGAAAGTTGCCAAATTCTCGCTCTTTCTCAGAGCTAGAGGAAGTCATTCCAGGCCAGTGACGCTAGATGTTGAAAGGATCGGCCCCCAGTCCGTGCACGCCTGATTACAGGGATCCTCGCCAGTGACATGGCAGCCGATCGTAAGGTTCTGGTTGGATGGTGGAAGACAACTCTCTTCCGCAAATAAAGAGCCCCAATGCCATGAAGGGCTTTAAACGCCATGGTAAGGGCCTTGAACTTAATGCGTTTCCTAATTGGAAGCCAGTGAAGGGACTCCAGCAGGCCAGTGGCATGAGAACGGCGACCAAGGCCAAAAATGGCCCGAGCCGCCGCGTTCTGCACTACCTGTAACCGTGACAAAAGATATTCAGGCAGGCCGAGGTAGAGTACGTTCACGTAGTCCAACCTCGATCCAATCAGGGCTTGCAACGTTAATTTCCTATGGGCGATAGAGAGAAGGGGGAGGAATTTCCTCAACATTTTGAGTATTCCAAAAAACTGCCCCACCAGGCCAAGAATCTGAGATTTCAATGAAAGGCAGTTGTCCATCCTGATTCCCAGGTTCTTAGCTACCTTGGAGTCAGTAGCAGGGGGAAACATTCCTGCAGGCCACCAGGTCTTCCATCCGGGATCAGGGGGGCAGCCGAAGAAGAGGAGCTCGAACTTGTCGGAGTTGCATTTCAACTGGTTAAGTTGAAACCAAGTAAATATTGCGCCCAAGCAGTTCTTAATGCTCTCGCCATCAAAGTCCATGTTCTTACCACAGGTGAAGAGAAGCTGGTTATCGTCGGCGTACGATATAATCTGGGCGCCAAAAGACTCTGCCAGTGTCGGGAGGGGGGACATATAGATATTAAATAGAGTGGGGCTCAAAATCGACCCCTGAGGAACTCCCACCTCCAGAGGCGGCACTGTAGCAGAGTACGGAGGAGCCCAGACTGTCTGTTGTTGGTTGGAAAGAAACGACTCAAACCATCTGAACACCGTTCCCCGAACCCCGATCTCCAAGAGTCTCGCCAGGAGCCGGTCATGGAGAACGGTGTCAAACCCCGCTGAAAGATCTAATAATACCAACACTGCTTTGCCTCCATTATCTAGGACTTCCTTGATGGCTTCTGACACCTCCAACAGTGCCGACTCTGTGCTCATATTAGCCCTGAAACCGGACTGGGTGTAGTGCAAGATCTCATTTGACTCTACAAAGTCGGCCAGGACTGAGTGCACATGCTTTTCAGTCACCTTGGCCAGGGCCGGGAGCAGTGAAATAGGCCTATAATTGGCATGGTTACTGGGGTCCAGGGACGGCTTCTTTAAGAGAGGGAGAACCATCGCCTGTTTCCATGCTTGCGGTACAGTTCCGGTTTCCAATGACCTATTTAGGATCAGATTGACAGTCGGATTGATGACATGTGCAATTTTAGCTAAGAACTTAGCGGGACATGGCTCAAGTGTGGAGCCAGATCTCAATTTAGACAGAATTTCCAAAGAGGATTGCAACTCAATGGAAGGAAAAGTCATCAAAGTGGGCTGTCCAGCGATCACCTTAGGAGAGCCCAGTGCTGGGTCCAGCGGATCCACTCCCGCCGCAGCAGGAAAAGTATCCTGAATGCTAATGATCTTATTAGAGAAGAAGCTAGCCAGTTGGACCACCCAAGGTTCCGAAAAGGAGCATTTAGGTGTGATGGCGGCCTGGGAAGTAAATTCCTTCACTACCAGGAAAACTTATTTACTGGTGTTACTGGCCTCCTCAATCCTTCTGGCAAAATAGGCTTCTTTCTCTAAATAGATTTCCCTGTGGTAAGCCTTGATCCTGCTCTTATACGCTTCCTTCAGAGGCTCCAGATAGCTTACTCTCCATGCTCTTTCTGCTTTCTTACAAAGCCTGCGGAATCCTATACGTCCTCCAGAACCCCCCCCTCTGCTTTCCAAGGTTCTGGTTTCGTGAACTGGACAGTCTGGCAACCACATTTCTCTGGGGGGTGGTGGGGAGGGCACGCCTGGCCCTGACCCTATGTCAGATCCCCTCCTTTGAAGGAGGTATGGGGATGACGCACTTATATCTGTACTTCCTGGCTGCGCGTCTTTTAGTTATGCATGATTGGTTCACAGGGGATGGTCCGATCCCGCTTACCGACTCGAGCTGAGCAAACTGGGTCTGCCCAAAGTCCAATCACTGATGTACGGGAGGTCCATTCCATCTCAACTACCAAATGCAATGTGCCCCGTGCTGTTGGCCTGGCTGGCCGCATTGCACCATACTCGCTGGACACGCAAGCTGACTCAATGCACACCCCTCTGGCAGGGTACATGGCTCCAATAGGTTAGTGGGCTGCAAGGTTTTAAATCATGGGACCTCATTGGAACCTCACAACTCGGGGATGTGTGGGCTAGCGGCCACATGCGTTCCTTTCAAGACCTCCAGACCCATTACTCCCTGCACCCATCTTGATTCTACAAATATTTACAATTGCGACATGCCCTCCACATGCATATCACAGACAACACCAGGCTCCCTGAGTATAGCCCCCCCAAGACACAGACCATGCTGAGAGACTTGGGCAAAGGGGGTATTTCGCGCATTTATTGAACTCTGGTCAACGATACCCCCACTACACTGGACAATGTGAGAAAACAATGGGAAGACTGGGTGGGTCCACTCAACGAAGAGGACTGGCGCGATGCCCTCATGGCACCCAGGAAGGACGGTCATCGCGTCAGCCAAACTCAGACTGATCCAACTATACTACTTACATGCTGCATACTTAACCCACTTGCGTCTCCAAAGGGCAGGCCTGTGCCCAGACGCATCCTGTATGAGGTGTGGCCATGCTCCGGCCGACTTTTTCCATATGGTCTGGTCATGCCCCCGCCTGGCGCGATCCTTAGGTAATATCAAGGAGGAGCTCACAGAAGTCCTGGGATGGGTAGTCCCCCACGACCCACGTCACTACTTGCTGGGGATCACAGTTGGGTTGGATGGGTCCAGAAACAAAAAATTATTTTTCAACACGGCCATGATAATAGCCAAACGAGATATAGCGGGAGCGTGGAAATGTCCAGACCCACCCTGCTTGGGGAAATGGCGAAGGGGGGTAGACTGGCACGCGACCCAAGAAAAAACCTTGTACGCGGAACGGGGGTGTCCCAAGAAGTACTGCAGCGTGTGGGGAAAATGGCTGGGTAGTGTGGAATAATCAAAGCACTCTGGTCAATTGTTTTACCTGTGTGTACCTTCAGAGGTCGGGACCTATGAGATGTTATGCTCCTGTAAATGGTAATGATTTATCATCTTCCGTGTCTAATGCTGTTTTGACGATGTTGTTTGTTTTTGACAAAACAATAAACTTGATTATCAAAAAAAAACTAAAAATTGTTTTTATCATGTTCATAACACACATCAGGGCGTGCTCAATCTCCCAGACATTCATGTAATCACTAGTAGAACAGGCTGCCACTACAAAAAAGACTAGATCCTAATTGTAGTGTAGGTTAATGGGGAATCCCTTCCTGGTTAAGGACGAAGGCCCTCACCACCCAATTGGTGGCCTGCTTTATCATTGGGCCCCTCCTGGCATTTCGCCTAAGGGGTAGATGCAACTTACAACACTTCAAACTATAGAGGAGCTTCTGGCGATACTATCTAGTAGGTAAGCTATGCCACTCATAAAGGTGTGAGGGTCTCGTCTGTGGCACACTTGCATCGTTGAACTGTCTTCTCGAAAGTTAGGAGATGTGAGTATGCCACAGCGAGATACGACAGGTCTGAGCCATATGTTGTCCAGCTTCAAGGAAGAAGCAAAACCGAGTACTTGTATTGGCCTACAGTTAATCATACTGAGATGGATGCCTGACATCTTACAAATCCTTTAGTAGTATTTAGGTAGCATTTTTTATACATTTTTGCACTGTACATGTATCACACGTTTTCGAGTAGTGTAGCCTTGTTTTCAAACCTCTGGGAGTTTGAGGGAATAATGGAGCTAGAATGGGTGTATGAATAAAATCTCCCCTTCAAGACAGTCCTGTGCTTCCTTGAGGGGATGTTTTTGTTGAGAATAACAAGTTTCTGTAGCATGGTCATGTTACATTGGCTTGTAGAAATTGTATATATACCAGGTTGATTTTACATGTTTTTAGCTCGTAACTACTCCAACTGACCGGTTTCTAGCAAGAGCCCTGGTCAGTTGAAATGGCAATACTCATAAGATCTTTTGCTTTATGGCTTTTTTGCATTAATTGCTAGTCGTACTTTAGGTTGTGTTTTATTTTTAACGTTGGCGTTTCCCCAAAATGATACCTTGGAGGTATAATGCATTCACTACTGCATAGTTGTACTTGTACACATCAATTACATAAGCCAAGCAGGAGATGGAGAGTGGGTAGGTCAAGGCATGCTCTGCCATGGCAGTTTCTGTAGACCCCACAAGGTTGTGAACTTGTGAATGTTCAAATGGTGCCTCCAACACCTTTCCACCACGAAAATGGTCAGAAATTTGCTTCCACAAAGAGGTAGTGTAAATTCCCTTCCATGGTGTAAAGCTGGTATCGTTCTGAAGTTGGTGGGAATGTTTTCCAGATTCTAGGACCATATACCGAGAAGGACAGTTTTCTGATTTTCTCTTTTCTGCAGGTTTTTGTTTCCAGTCTGTCTGTGTCCTGCCTTCCTTTGTGGTGCTGTCCACCTGTGGTAGTTGATTAATTGCTGGTTCAGATATGCAGAGTTGCTATTTCCAGTGACCTTGTATGAGATGCAACTGATCTTAGAGATGGTGCAGGTTTGAGAGAGAGTCAGTGTTGTTCCTTGAGTGTTTGGGAAATATGGGGGCATATTACCAAGCAATAGCGATAATTATCGCTATTGCTTGGTTAGCAGGAAAAAATTATTGCTGCGCTGTGGCGATTTTTATCGCAGATAACCTTGGTATTACCAAGGTTTATCGCAAATGCGATAAAAATCGGCCGCAATGCATGAATTTCGCTGAAAAGTCAGCGATATTCATGCATTAGCGAGCTAATGCTCTTAGCATGTTATCCACCTTCCATTGGATAACATGGCTTAAGAACTGCTCAGGGCAGGTGTTAGCTTTTGGAGATATTCGCGCTTAGCGCGAATATCTCCAAAAGTTGGTAATAGGAGATAGCGATGTTAGCGACTGTTTCCAGTCGCTAACATCTTGGCACGCCCACTTTGCATGTCATTAGTGATAAATATCACTGGCATGCAAAGTGGGGCCCAAAATGGTCGCTATCTCCTACTAGCTGTCGCTAACTGGTGTTAGCGATAGCTAGGTAATAGGGAGATAATTTTATCTCCGCTTTCATGGCTTTTAAAGCCAAAAAAGTGGAGATAAACCCCCTTGATAATATGCCCCATGGTCACAGTTCTTTCAGCATTGGAGCAAACAAGCTACAGTATGCACGGTGCCTTTAAGTAGGCTATTATGGTGTTAGGTAGAACCTGGAGCAGGTTATTTCCTTTGTCCAGGTAAAGGAGGAATAAGGTTGTTCTGAAGTCACTTTTAGTGAGTATTGGATTCACATCCTTTAGTAGGAAAAGTTGGTTGCATCCTGTCTTAGTATTTATCTATGTATTTATTTTTGCAGAAGTAGTCAGTATCGAGGGTAAATGTAGCTGATATTTCATTGGATAACACCAGCGGTGAAACCCATCAAGATTCTTGCAACAAGCTTGGCTTGAATCTGTGGTTGTTTCTTTTTGTTGCTGTGAACTACTTAAAGCTGTCTACCTGATGCAGTCTGGTCTGAAGCGTGATGGGTAGGCTTGTATGGGGTCGCGTTTGCTATTCCAGTCATGAAGGTGAATCAAGACTACTTTCTCAATTACTTATACCATTAACCGAGGGGGACAACAGGATAGTGTAGGCTGGTGCATTGCTGTAGATTCAGGGTGGGCTATTCAGCAGAGGATGTACCAGTCCTGTTTTGAAGTCACTTGTTAGCAGGGCTCGAGTCAGGGTACCACGCGGGTGGACAGCGTCCCCCCACTTATTTTACAGGGTGGACACCGTCCCCCCTGCCAAACAGCTGGACTTCACCTTTTTGGCCTCATTTGGACGAGATCGGAGCCACCTTACGTGACGTCACTTCCTGTCGTGACGTCACTTCCAGTGACAGGGTCCCCCCCACTTCTTTTTTTAGGACTTGTGCCCTGCTTGTTAGGTTTCGTGATTGAGAGAGGCTTTGAAGAAGCTGAGGGGTGTGCGGGCACCCTCACAAAGGGATTTCAAGATAGATGAAGGAAGAAGTTCCTCACAATAATATGACAGGCATTTATTACAGTGCGTTTCATTTACATGTTGCTCAATGAAATATTGATTTGTGCTTCTGTGTTATAACAGTTTTTCTGTACTTTTAATATTTGTTCCTTAATTAAGGATTTTACTTTCGACATATTTGTTCTATCATGTGCTGTGTTTTTTTAAGTAAGGAAACATGGTCTAAAACAAGCTGGTTTTCTCAACTGCCTTAAAGATCAGTAGCTTGAAGTTAATAAATAGCACACACTAATTCAGGCAGCTCGAACAAAAAAATAATTGGCACAATGAGCAACCTCAACTGTTTGAGCATCAGTCGTCACCCATGATGGGCAGGCATCTTAAGCAGTACTATGGTACATCTGACCTGCCCACGACTAGCATGTTGAGGATCATGTTAATAGCAGTATCCCTGATGAGTTTGTGAGCCATGAATTCTGAAAGTATTTTATTTTCTGGCACAGGAAAAGTAAATCATGGCACCCTGTTTAAACTGTGAAAAAACTAGTACAGTAGTCATGGACTTTAGATGCACTACCAGTATGCACTCAAAAGAGTGTTCTTCGTTTTTCATACACAGTAATCAGATATCACACATGTGTTAATCAAAATAAAAATCCAGAGATCACATCCACATATAAACAAAGTCCATCATAAAGTAGTCTGTGGAACGCCGGTTGTAGCTCATTCTTTTTTTTAAATTTTGAGCAGGCTTGTGTGTATCCAGAGGGAAACGTCATTCAAATGCTTTGGACTGCAAAAACACTGTCCTAGTTTTTTCACTTTTCAAGCAGGGGGTGGGCTTTACCCCCTCTTTGGGTGCACACCGAATTGAATACTGTTGTTATTGATGGTTTTGTTGTTTCATTTGTTTCCTTTGAGTGCAAACCAGCTGTCACTAGACACCCTTTAAACTGGCATTTTATTTAGGGGAATGTAGTGCTCACATAATAAACCATCTGTCGCATAATCTGCACATTTTAACAAAAACTATTTTTTGTTTCTAGTTCAAATGGTGCAAAAGGTACTAAAATGCAGCAATACATGTTGCTGTGCAGAGGAAGGCCCTTTGCAAAGCTGTGCTGGTCACCTTTGTGTTGCTTGTTGCTATATTTGGGTATTAAACTGGTCCTATCAAGGTTCAACAAATGCCGAGATAGTGCTACCAACTTAAAAATGACAAAATAAGATAGTTACAAATGTGCCTCATTATGCAGCATAATTTGGCTTTTCTTGCCACATAATTTATTCAACCCTACCACATAAATTGGCCCCTCCTACCACAATTTCCAATGGCCCTGACTATAGCCAAATATTGTTCATGTGTGCTATGACCGACTCTGAATTTAAGAAAATTTCATCAGCATCTCTTCTGAGATGTTTGTAGCCCCTTTGTTTTTTTGGCCAAATTATTTGGAAAATTGTGCTGTAACAAAAAGTGTTGTGGCTATTTTTCCCCCAAAACATTTTGGGGGTAAAACAACACCCTTAACCTTCCTTTGGCAGCAAAGGGCAGCCTAACTTACTGTAATCGCCGGCTCAGAGTAATTTGGGACAGGACTGCTTTGGTTCTCTGTGAGCACTCTTATATCGTATTTGCAAAGTTTTCTAGTGGGTCAAATCCGGAGACACTTTTAGCATTTTAAAGTCTATGAACTTCACTAACTTATGCTCAAGTGTGTCTCAAATGTCAAATCTCAGGTACACCATATGAAACGCGCCATGGCCTAAGATGATCACAGACATTGCCTGGTGTGTCCAGGAGCACACCTGTTGACTCAGGCCCTAAGCTTTTACATGTAGAAAAGACTTCTAAAAATCCCCTGATTCGGATGAGTCAAGTCTGGATTGAAATGTTAATGTTTTGATGAAATCAGGACTGTGGCGACTGCTTCTGCTTTTGCCTTGCCCCTTTCAGCAGGTCGATGACGGGAAAGCTATTATGAGAATTGAAACCACTGACGCTTCACATGGCGCTTGCCAAAAATAAATACTATTTTATTAAATATGAGAAACCCTATGGGATCAAAAAAGTCTGCTTATGGTTGTTTCTAATATTTCTTGTTCTCTTGATGGATGGTAAGTGGCATGGCTAAGATAGGTAACAGAGTGGGTCTGAATGGAAGTGTTGTAATGTTCAGTAAAGTCATAATAGGTTAGGTCATCATTCGACAAGTGTAAACTCCAGGAGGGAGTTTTAATGCCATACATTTGCTTAATCTAGGGATGCCTAAAGTTGGTCCAGGAGGGGTCAGTCTGTGCCAGGTTTCCAGTATAAACACTAACTGCATAAATGATTTCTATACAAATTAATGTCTTGCAAATTTATGTTATGTGGCATAGTTTTGGGCCTCCTGCACCTTTGTTGGACGTCCATGACTTAATATGCATTGAACTCTTTAACACACAAGGAAAATAGGAAAATAAAGCTGAACAAAAAGGGTTGTTATGGTTTTTGATTGATGTGGCATACTAAATAAAACATTAAGCTTTTTTAGCAGAACAGGTTTTATGTAACTTGACCTAATCTGGTTTAGTGGTTAATCGCTAAGGTGCGGCGCCATAGGTTCTACAATGTGAGAAACCTTGAAGCAGGCTTAAGTCTTTTATTAAGCCTATGCGATAACTCTTACTAGTATAGAGGTGGATGCTCCATCAGCTGTTCCGGCTTTAGTGCTGGTGCCACCCGGTGCGGCAATCATTTTTGGTGCCCTACCCACCCCCATGACTTCCTCCTTGGATTCTCTCACTACCCACGGGCAAATTACTCCTCATCTCATCAGTTATAGGTTATTGTTAAACACAGCGCATCCCCTGAGGGCAGCGCCCTCTCCACAGGTCAGCGTCCAGTGTGGCTGCACCAGTTGTGCTGCCTTAAAGCTGGCTCTGTCCGTCAGTGCTGTTTGCACCACCATCTGTGCCACTGAGGGATGTGCACAGCAGTGCGCACAATTATGCTCCTGATTAGCTAACATGGGACTGCAGAGCCGGCCTGCATTACTACCCCCCCCCACCCCCCCCCCCCGGCCTGTTGTGTACCATAGTGCCCCAGTGTATGCAGAGGATCCTTTTACACCGCAGTGGTCATCATCATCTCTGACAGCATTCCAGCAAAACTCATGTAGATCTATGTTTGCATTTGTCTTCCAGTGAGGCGCTGGCATTTTCAAAGCACTGACCCATTGTATCATGATATGTGATATTAGTTATCAAGCAGCATACCACGGGTAGATTTGGGGCCTGATTTAGATTTCAGCAGGCGGGTTACCCCGTCACAACTGTGATGGATATCCCGTCCACCAAAATATGAATCCCATTATATTCTATGGGGTTTATATTTCGGTGGGCGGGATATCCATCAGAGTTCTAACGGAGCCGAGATCTAAATCAGGCTCTAAGTGATTTGCCCAGATTCATAGGACGCTGAACCTATGCGGAGACTCAAACCTGGTTTCCCAGATCCAAAGTGGGCCGCTCTGGCCTTTGCGCCTCATCTTCAACCTATCTATGCATCACTGGAGTCAGTTTAAAAAAAAAATGTAAATAGTGTGGAGGTGATGCCCTGCGCTGTAGAAGTTACAGTCTTGCTACTTCACTGCAGAGGTACTTTTCGCATTCTTATTATTTACGTTTAGCAAGGATGCCAGCTTACAGAAATAATAAGAATGCGGAACAATACCTGTGTAGTGAAGTAGCAAGACTTGTTTGTGCTACATATAAAAAACATAAAGGAAAGAGATGGTTTAACCCTTTCCTTGCGCCCATCGGACAACTGCCGTCGCGAGCACTACCTCCGTAGTGCTGCGCACGTCCGTTGGCCGACGCGGCCCCGGCCACTCAATGGAACACCCCGCACCGCAGTGGAATTCTCGCATTCTTATTATTTCCGTTCGGCCATAGATGCCAGCTAACAGAAATATTAAGAATGTTGAACAATACCTGTGTAGTGAAGTAGCAAGACTTGTTTGTCCTACATATAAAAAACATAAAGGAAAGAGGTGGTTTAAATAGGGCACAATTTGGTCTGTTCATTTACAGTAGTACATTTAGACTTGTGTGCATTACGCAATATATTAGTGTACTCTAACTTGTTCTTAAGCCCTACTTAATTTATCTGCTCCAGTCACTCTTACTTTGTTAAAACACAGTACGTTTTATTTGTGCGTCCTTCAGTGGTAATTTAGTTGAAACATCTGTACACACTACTAAAGAAGCTAGCACTTTATTTATTACGTCTGTGAGGGTTAGCATTATTTGAAACGGTATCCATCTTTCTGCCTCACCTTGAACCCTAACAGGATTTCACTCAAGTTACAGTTATTAAATTGCAGTTCAACGCAATATATAATGAAGCCCTATTGATTCCCTAGTGACGACACACTATGAATGATATACAACAGGTAAATATCAAGAAGAAATATATATTTGTTCCTTGAATTGAGATATGCTGCTTGATAACTAAAATCACACATCAAAATACAACGTGTCACTTCTTTGAAAATACAAATAGTTCGATGTAAGACAAATGCAAACATAGATCTATATGCTAGGAGATATATATGTAATTTGTGACATGCAGCTGTTTATTTATAAAGTTTTATATAGCGCAAACATGACTATTTGTGGGTAACAAAGCACTTTACAATGAAGAAGGCGAGTCTCTAGAGAGAAAAGCACAGGTCCCAGGTAGACAACAACCAGGAAAACGGAATACGTGTCTAATCTGCGAGAAATAGGTATGGGTGCACGCTAGGGGGTAAAAAATAGAATTCAACCTTTAACTATCTTTCAAATGCAGAAAGAAAAAGAAGCTTCACCTTGTTACCCATTCTCCAGCTAAACAGTTGCAAACTGCCTGGGGGTGCTTCACAGTATCTGCCCCATTCAGTGTGGCACGTTCCTCCTCTTTGGTGAAAAGGAGCCTCCTGGAACTTCCAGGTGGCATTAGAGGTAGTGCTGAGGAGGCCCTGGAGGCTGACCTCTTTCTTCCTCTAGTCCCCTCACCCTTGTCCTCTGTGTCCCCACACTTCCTACGCCCATGGCCCAGTGTCTGTTCCATACTGCCAGCTTGAAGAACAATGTCACTGTGTGATGAGGGGGCAGGCGCTGTGTCGAGAAGTACTTGTGAGGCACTTTTGAACACCATCCAGTCCCCAACCCCCTCCCACCCCCACCACCCAACCCCCCCAAAAGCTTGCTGAAGCTGGTGCCGACTTCCTGGGGTATTTTCACACCCCTTAATGGATGTCGGCAGGCCAAAATCTCAGAAAACGAGCTGGAAAACCACTATTTACAGTGGGTTTCAGCTCTTTTTCCCTGCCACTGTGTGATTTCAGCTCCTCATCGGGAGACCGTGTGATGAGGCCTGATATCGTGTGTCACACGGTGGCACAGTGTGAGTTGGCAGGTATGCTCTTCCACCTTTCACAACTGCATTGGAATGGGCCAGGTCAGGGACCCTGCCACACTAAACAGTTCGCACCTCGAGAAAATTGTATACATAAAGAGTGGACATTTGTGTACTATCCACTGAACATTACTAGTCCTACTCATGACCTGCAAACACAGACACTAAGGCCTAAATCTAGTCTTACTTTGCACCAACTTTAAGCCGCAATAGTGATGCAAACCCAGCGCATAGTGTTGTGGTGGAATGTATTTTTCAATGGAAACCGCGGTTTCCGTTTGAAAGTTGCCTAAGGTAATGAAAAGTAATGCTATGTGCTATTTTGCTCCACTTGGCATCATGGTAACATGCCAGGGGTGCTTGATGGGCGTTCTCTAGCGGCCACTCCTTTGACGCAACACAGCACAGCAACTAAATTTGCACCAAAACGTAGCAAATCTGCCCCAACTATTTAAATCCAGAGTCAGTGAGAACTGCATAATAACTCATTGTTTTTAGTACAGCCGTTAATGCCGTTTTGTGGCACTGTTGATAGCGCGTTACAAACCACAAGTAACACTCACATCCTTTCAACCCTACACATGAAGGGGGCCCAGGAACTCTAAGCACTTCCTTGACCTTGTCAAGGCTAAAAGGCATTATGTTAATTATAAATATGTACAGAAGAAAATTCCTCTGACATCTCTGTCAGTCTTAGGCATAAACAAATCAAGATAATGATTTGGCTATATTAAAGGGAAAGCGGTATAGAACACCAGTACTGTTGTCTTACTCACTGTTCCTCGAATTATCGACCTCAGAAGTATGAAAGGCTGAGTAGTCCCAGCTGGAATGAAAACCTGTGACTGTGTGTCGCCTGCAGATCTCAACCACACACACTTAACTCACTAATATGTCATACCAGGGGTGGCGCTTTGCCCACCACGCTGGCCTTCTTTCCACACGTATGCGCGCTTGGCAAGCAAGGGGAGATATTTTGTGGAGTAGCCATAATATTAGTACACTGCCTTTCATTTTTCTCTGTCTGCTGAGTATTTTCCTACAGCCATGGCTGACAGGAAGAGGTTCCCTGCTAAGCTCTAATTACTTTATACCCTGGCAGAAGTGGCTGTGCGCCACACTACCATGAGGGCTCTGTGCTCCCTACAGAAGGAGTGCTGCATTCTTTGGGAGTTTCCTGCTCAGACTTGGAAAGAAAGAGGCTGCCAAATCAAATAAACCCAGCTAGAAATACAAATGAATTCAAATGAGCCGAAGGACCAGAGAAGGGGCCATACATAATTACTGCAGTGGAAACAAGGACAGCAGGTCCCGCTATGGCTTCCCACCTTCGAACAACAGCCGGTGCCACATTAAGGCTAATGTAGGCACCTGTCGAGAAGTGTGACCACAAGACAACTCCAGAGAGCAACAAAGAAAAAAAAAGAGTCTTTTTTGTTAAGTGAAATGATGCACCCATATGGCAAAATGTCATTTTTCCTGCCGCTCTGAAAAGCCTTGCACTGGATTCGCCAAAAAAACAGCCCTCCACAATAAAAACAAGTCACGTTTTGACACCGGTAAATCCTAGACTCTCCTGGGTTCAAAGTATTAAATATTTTATATCATTACTTTCTAATTATTCTGTGTATTTAGAAGGGCTGGAACCTTACTATTGGGTTGCAGAGAGCAGTAATGAAAACCGAAGCGATACCATTGAGGATGTATACATTAAAATGTATGTGAAATGGAAATCAATTCTAAAGTAATGTTAAAAGTGAGCCCTTGGTATGCCTAGTGTCGAGTGGAGTTGGTCATGCCAGCCAACCCTGGCATGCCAGGCAGTCACCCCAATAGACTGCCGAATGTATGACGTTACAACGCATACATTCACAACGCATGCCATTACAACGAAACTTTTACAACGCATGCTTTTACAACGCATGCCATTACATCCCAGATGCTATTACAACGCATACCATTACAAGGTAACTATAGGTAAGTATTTAATTTTATTAATATTAATTTAATTTTAATATAACTTTAATTTTTTTAATTAATTGAAATTATTAATTTTATTCAATATATTAAATAATTGTATTATTATTAATTTATTTTTTAAATAGTTTATTTTTTTTAAATATATAAATTATTATGTTATCTATTTATTATTTTTTTTAAATAATTAAATTTAATTATTAAATGTATTTAATATATTTTTAATTTCTATTCTAACTCCTGGGGAGTGTAATAGTAGGGTAAGTGTTGGATAATGTAGGGGTTAAAATTACTATTCTAACTCCAGGGGGTGTAATAGTAGGGTAAGTTTTGATAGAGTAGGGGTTAAAATTACTAAATTAAAATAATTTATATTAAAATTATTTTTTTTAATTATAAATGTACATAATTATTTTAATTAATTAAAATAAAATTAAAGTAATATTAATTAATTAAAATACTTACCCATACTTATTTGGTTTTAAAAAAAAAATTATAAATAATTTAAATAATTATTTTAATTATTTAAAATTAAATTAAATTAATATAAATTAATTAAAATACTTACCAATACTTACGTTGTAATGGCATGCGTTGTAATAGCATCTGGGATGTAATGGCATGCGTTGTAATAGCATGCGTTGTAATGGATGTTGCATTGTAAAAGTTTTGTTGTAATGGTAGTGCATTGTAATAGTTGCGTTGTGATGGCTGTTTACCCCGAGGGCATTGTCTCTAAGAAAAACAAAATTGATTATTTAGGAGTTTTATGTAGCGTTGAGCATTGCCTTTTGAACTCTTCAAGGGCTGCAAAGGAGCATGGGTCTGGATGTTGAAATGCAAGAGCAGATAGAGTCCAGTTGATGCAAGGTGAGTGACAGTCAGTATATTTCGTTCACTACATACGGCCATTTGTATAGGGTTCCACTATATGTGATCCGCAATAGTTCCGTTTGCTGCTGTCCTCACACTTGGGTAGCGTGTATGACAGCCATGTATTAGAAAGCCCCCTACCCTTTAAAGGCCATGCTTCAACTGATATCAAGCACTGCCAGGAACTTATTTCATTGGTTCATTAGACTCCTCTTCCGTCAGTGCAGCAAAGCCGCATATCCTCAAGTTAGAAACCTGTCAGCAGTGGCATAGCCTGGGGGATCCACAGGGGCGTTTGCTCCAGGCGCAAAATTCTTAGGGGTGCAAAACTTCAAACTAACTTTTTAAGCCCCCCCAACCCGTGGACCGTACATACTTCCTGAGCTATATGGTCCCCAAGTTAGGGGGAACAATACTTTCTTTTAAAATTGTGCCCCA